>NC_088861.1:6886788-7614288 GCF_963853765.1 Magallana gigas | reverse complement strand
AAATATAATGGAGGATATGATGCGTCTCTAACATTTGATAATAATACCCGACAAATCATCTGTGATTATTGTTTCTCCAGCGATTCTGAAATTTTTTTATTTACCTTTAAATCTACAGTGTGATGTTTTAAGAAAGACACGCTTCGAACAACTTCCCTTCGTTACCGGCTGTATTTTGAACGTCACTTTATTTCTATTTTCTTCTATGCTATTGTTGTAAAACGTCTTTTGAACGTCACTTTATTTCTATTTTCTTCTATGCTATTGTTGTAAAACGTCTTTTGAACGTCACTTTATTTCTATTTTCTTCTATGCTATTGTTGTAAAACGTCTTTTGAACGTCACTTTATTTCTATTTTCTTCTATGCTATTGTTGTAAAACGTCTTTTGAACGTCACTTTATTTCTATTTTCTTCTATGCTATTGTTGTAAAACACCAAATCGCCGTCAAATTCTCTGCCTTGGGACTAAAAGTCATGAGATCAAAGTCAACTAATTAAGGTATTAAAACATTTTATCTCTTAGATTTTTTTTGGGGGGGGGGGGGTGTCATCTTTATTGCAATCTAAAAGTGCCTCTTATACCACCGTAAAGATACATGTAAATGCGATATTTGAACAAACAACCAAATTTAATTCGGAAATATTTATATGAAGCTCTATACATTATTTACACATATAAACATGAAGAAACATGAAGAAATTGATGATTTAGCAAAACGTCACTCCTTATTGACTAAGTATGAGGGTGACATGTGGTTTTTTGGACCTAAACCCACAAACATTGAACAAGATTTCGAACTTCAAATTTAAGACTCATTGGTATGATGTAATATAAAGGATATTGAAATCAGAGGAGCAGCTAGATCCAACGATTCGATTGCCCTAATAAAGTTACCCTGTTTATACATGTCATGTAAATGACCGATTTCTCCTGATTTAAATTCACAGGTAGGGGATCCAGACAGCATTCTTTTTGAAAAAAAATTCCAATTGCTCCTATTTCGAGAAAGGGGCAAGTTTCCCAGACTCAAAAATGTCAAAATTATACAGAGAATCACCATAAAACACCGTAATTACCTCAACTCGTTGGCTACTAATGCAATAATAAAAATTGTTTTTAAAAAAATATGCCTTTACATTTGGTCAAGTTCTCATGATCTTTAGGCTTTTACTGTCTGACATACATGTATTTTCGTAGTATAAAGGCTATTTGAAAACGTCATCATTTCCCTACTTCAATGCCATCAATCCCATTAAAACAATTGACTTTATACACACCATCATATCCTTATCAGGCCAATGAGATAACAATGTATTTCAGAGGCACTTGTACTAACACATTAGTACTAGTATACAGAATTTTCAAAAAGTGGAACACCGTAACGGTTCATGAAACATGCATCACGTATGTACATGAGGACAACATGTGACGCTCTTTTTAACAGGAAATGAACATGAAATCTGCTGCACTGCATAAAGATTACATAAATTATCTTTAGATAACACGTGATTAATTCAGATTAAAACTATGGTATGTCATAGCAAAGGTAGTCTTAAAGGTGTCTATCATTATCAGTAGATTTTGAATATGGTAATTACCATGAAAAAAGCCATTCATGAATTTATGAAATTTACGCACGTAATGTTTTTGTTACCTTAACTTTTCCCGTGAAGAAAACATGGCGCTTCTTCAATAATTCAAGACGGAATAAACAGCTATAGATTTAAGATCATATCACTCACTCACAGGTAAAATATGGCAAAGCACAACGCAGGGAAACATCCGCTATACTCGCGTCTCCATTTATAACCATTGAATAACAATCTCTTTAACTTAATGTGTTTAACCGCTTTAAACCGGTTAGATAATGTGTACAAGTAAAATTAATATTGACTAAACTCCAATATATTCCATTAAATCCTGGTTAAAGAGATCCATTTCAGATATTTTACCTTTGGTGTATGGATTCTGCAAAACATTTTTTAAAAAAGCAAATGGAACTCGATGATTTCAGATAATTTTTCATAAATCACCTTTAAGTAAATGATTTTTCCTTTAAGTTTCGATTATTAGAAATTACCGGAGATTTCTTCGACAACTAATTTCTCATTCTGCATTTTTTCTAAAATATACTTGCATCCTCGATGAGGAAAGTCCAGTCTTGCCAAGTTATAATGATAACATTTTAATTCTTCGACTATTTCGCTGCCATATTATTATTCAAAACAAAAATTGGGGAAATTCTGGTAGAAATCATATTCGCTTGCCAAGGGTGATGATCTCTATTCAGAGAATTCGGTGAATGGAGAAACACCGTAGATAGTCACCCTTGGCTAGTAGCGAAGTTGGGTCGGAATTTGTCGCAATGATCTTTAGATAAAATTATCGAATGACTTAACACTTACCGACACCGTCAACTTCTTTTTTTTAACCAGCCACGCAATGAGAAGAACAGAACAGAAACACACAAATTCCGAAAAATGCACTCAAATTTTGGGCACATAGAACTTTAAGAAAAACATGTAACACGTGACGTATGACGTATAATCGCTTGAAAGTATCAACATATCTACACATGTATACATATGTACTTCTATATGAACTATGATGAAGAATTTGTTATAGTTTATTGCCTGATGACGTAACAACCGACAGTGCGCCAAAGCTCTGACGCGAAGCATTTGCAACAGAACTACTAGCTACAGTACATGTACAGCTATAAAACATCATCCTTGTCAGCCAAATCAACTGACATTGATGGTAGCGAGAATATCAGGATACTGAACTTCGCCATATGTACATGTATTTATATTTTGTTCTTCAATGAACGAAAGTTTTCTGCAAAAGCTTTTTTTTTTTAATTTTTTGGCCTGACACTGAAGGGGGTCAATGGCATTTTCTTTGTTAACAACACCAGACTATAGAAATACTGTCTTCATCCGAGAAGAATTTTTTGATTTATTACGGGAGGTTATGCCCGGATTTAAGATACTTAAAAGCGTTAGGAGGTTGATATCGCAAACAAAATATTTGTAATATTTGTTCAGATCATTCCATCAATGACATTTGACGATAAACACGCCTTATATTGTCACCTATTCACGACAGATGTCGGTAAATGACAGTAATATGTAGAGACTTTAGTTCGTGTCAATATTATGAATTCTGCCTGATTTTGTTGTCATATTGAGATTGTTCTGCGCAGAGTTACAGGTGACATACACCCTTGCATCAACTAAAGAAAATAATGTCTTTCTGTTTCCGAGCACCTGTTTGAACTAGACTTATCAAATCTTGAATCAATACTCGTTTGGAAAGATTAACTGAAGAGAGGAGATATATGTATTGAATCCATGTGTTCTGCGTATCATCTCCACTATATCTTAAAAATAAACGATTATGGTTAATAGCTATTATTAGGAAACTGACAGGGGTGAAATCTACACGATGCAGTTCTAAGCAGTTTATCGATCGATCGACACTATCAACAAATTACACGTAAGATGAATTTGCAAATTCTTCTAATTAACGTACCGATACACATCAACAATGGAATTTTTCTATCAAATGTCACTTAAAGCTATTTGTATCCATGTCGTGCAACGGTCAACTTAATCTGTATAATTTCATTTTTTAAAGAGTTTAGTTATTTGTAGTATTTTCGCAATCAAGAAAATCTCAATCATAGTGTAAAAGTTACAGGGATTTTTGTTAACTTTTCACAAAATATTCAATGGCCATTAACGCAAAAAGTAGGTCATTGACCTAACTTCATAGAAAGTGAAAAATAACACTACAATCAAAGGTCTTTCACATACAATAAATGATTTTTCATTATCATCAGTGGATTTTTTTTTCCATTCTGAGTAAACGTCGTCCTCAAAAATGACCCGGCACTTCTTTACCTTGTACATGTAACACGAAAGGAAAGATAACCCTTATCTAGGCATAACTACTTTGTGGGTTGCAACTTTTTGCATGACAAAATGTTGCAAACTTTCATACGGTATATCATTGCAAATGTTCACTCAATGAACATGCAGCTCTGAACAAATTGCACCCGGCCTTAAGTAGATACATACCTAGTATTAGTATAAATTGTATGAAGCGTACGACACGAACGATATGGGTGGTACACACATAATATGCTTGATTAAAACGATTGAATCAGCCCCCTTTTTGTGTCATTTCACTGTATGTTTCCAAAAACTCTTTCTAGTAACAAAAGTCCTGAATTGCCCACATGATTATTACTTTTCTTATCAATAATTCACAAAATTTCTAAGCTTTTAACCTTCCCCGTGTTGACTTGTTCATTACATTCAAAAATGGCAGTTGGTTGTTGCCGGTAGATCAAAAAGTCAATACAAAATAATTTTAGAAAAAAAATTGTCAGTATCCCTGTTCGTCGGTAAAGTGTTATTAAAATTACAAGCAGATAGTAATTCTGTTTTTAATCTCAAAATCTGGATGTAAACAAGAATTATCGACCGGTCGCGATAAAGAGATATGTACTCATAAAAGGGGAACATCAAAAAGATTAAAGGTGCGTGTTTTTCTTCACCAGACAAGTAGTACACAGAGGAACAGAGTTAAATGTTAACATAAAGATCAACTAAAGTTATCTTCATAAGTATCTAACATGCAATAACGGAACTTTGTGAAATGAACTTGCATATAAAATTTGGAACTATACATACTTTATCTACATCTTGTACTTTTTCGGAACATTCCTTTTCACGTCATTAGAAAAAAAAACACACACACAAATTCTCCAAAAACAACTGTTGAGCTCAAAGTCGGTTTTGCATAATTTCCTTTTTAAATGCAGTAAAGTCATCAGCTAGGGAGAAAGCATCATTCGGCTAAGATTGCAGTCGTTGAACACAATTTATGAAATCAAGTAAGTGCAAATAAGAGCTTTACGGAAATAAGTTCAATAATAATACAGCTGTAACAATGTTCGTGCAGTTCAACACAAGAGTATCAGGGTGACAAATAAAATAAAAATAAAAACTGTAAAAAGGGTTTTACGGTTTCCGAATCCATGGGATACATTAGTATCTCTTTGTAATAATACAAACGAGAGTGATTTCATACAGTAAACAATCCTTTTGATAAAAGCCCTTCAATATAAGTCTACATTCCTACAACATAAGTATACAGCCCCACAGTATAGGTCTAAAGCCCCACAACATAGGTCTACAGCCCAACAATATACGTCTACAGCCCAACAATATACGTCTACAGCCCAACAATATACGTCTACAGCCCCACAATATTGGTCTACAGCCCCACAACATACGTCTACAGCCCCACAATATTGGTCTACAGCCCAACAATATACGTCTACAGCCCAACAACATAGGTCTACAGCCCAACAATATAGGTCTACAGCCCCACAACATAGGTCTACAGCCCAACACTATACGTCTACAGCCCCACAACATAGGTCTACAGCCCAACAACATAGGTCTACAGCCCAACAATATAGGTTTACAGCCCCACATTAAAGGTCTACAGCCCCACAACATAGGTCTACAGCCCCACAACAATGGTCTACAGCCACACAACAAAGGTCTACAGCCCAACAATAAAGATCTACAGCCCCACATTAAAGGTCTACAGCCCCACAACATAAGTCTACAGCCCAACAACATAGGTCTACAGCCCCACAACATAGGTCTACAGCCCCACAATATAGGTCTACAGCCCAACAATAAAGATCTACAGCCCCACATTAAAGGTCTACAGCCCAACAACATAGGTCTACAGCCCAACAAAATAGGTCTACAGCCCCACAACATAGGTCTACAGCCCCACATTATAGGTCTACAACCCCACAACATAGGTCTACAGCCCCATATTAAAGGTCTACAGCCCCACAACATAGGTCTACAGCCCCACATTAAAGGTCTACAGCCCCACAACATAGGTCTACAGCCCCACAACATAGGTCTACAGCCCCACAACATAGGTCTACAGCCCCACAACATAGGTCTACAACCCCACAACAAAGGTCTACAACCCCACAACATAGGTCTACAGCCCCACAACATAGGTCTTCAGCCCAACAACATAGGTCTACAGCCCAACAACATAGGTCTACAGCCCCACAACATAGGTCTACAGCCCCACAACATAGGTCTACAGCCTCACATTAAAGGTCTACAACCCAACAACATAGATCTACAGCCCACAATAAAGCTCTACAGCCCCACAATAAAGGTCTACAGCCCAACAATATAGGTCTACAACCCCACAATATAGGTCTACAGCCCCACAATATAGGTCTACAACCCCACAATATAGGTCTACAGCCCCACAACATAGGTCTACAGCCCCACAATATAGGTCCACAGCCCCACATTAAAGGTCTATATTTCAACAACATAGGTCTACAGCCCCACAATATAGGTCTACAGCCCACAATATAGGTTTACAGACCCACAATATAGGTCTACAGCCCCACAATATAGGTCTACAGCCCCACAATATAGGTCTACAGCCCACAATATAGGTTTACAGCCCCACAACATAAATCTACAGCCCCACATTAAAGGTCTATAGCCCAACAACATAGGTCTACAGCCCAACAACATAGGTTTACAGCCCCACAATAAAGATCTACAGCCCTACATTAAAGGTCTACAGCCCAACAATATAGGTTAACAGCCCCATAACATAGGTCTATGGCCCCACATTAAAGGTCTACAGCCCCACAACATAGGTCTACAGCCCCATAATATAGGTCTAAAGCCCCACAGTATAGGTCTAGATTCCTACAACATAGGTCTACAGCCCAAAACATAGGTCTTCAGTTGAAGCACTGGCAACGTTTCAATGTGATTTAAATATTCTTGATAAAATAAGCAATCAATCGAATTACTGTTAAAGTGGTTATTTATGTGCCATCATTACCTCATCTTTGCTAGTCGAGGGTTTCCGATCCGCTTCTCACTTCTAGTGGGGCGGATCAGAAACCCTTAGCTGGTGAAGATTACATTTCCTTAGTATATTCAAACTGGAAATTAGAAATTAAGCTTATTTTGTGTTTAATTTTTTTTAAACCACTCCGATTCATGTTTACGCTTGAATACTTAATATATAATACACTGTACCTTCATGCCTTTTCCACGTCTACACCCCCCCCCCCCCCTCCCCAGGAAAATATTTCTGCTATTTGGCATTAACGATAAATGATAACCATTTAATTTACTGCAACTCCTGGTCGATATATATCGGGTCATCATACTGATCCATCAAAAAGTTATTACAGTAGAACATCAAATCAATACAATGCGCTACGCTTTATCTTGATACATTATCAAAAGAAAGTAATTTGTTCCCTGTGAAAGATATAATTAAAATATAATGTGCTTTTATATCAGATGCTGACCAAATTAAAAGTACAGTAGTTTAACCAAAAATAAACTATTTTGTTAGTACGTACTTCATTGTTTAGACTTTTTGAGAAGATACCACAGGTATAAGGCAGCCGAACCTGTTGCCCGATGTAATTCAATAATCATCTTAAATAAATAAAGTCCAAATTATAAATTGCAGGTGACAGATGGGTAGTGAAAAAAGAACCCAGTATCTAGTCAAGTAGCTGGGTAGACGGGAGAAGACAGGCAGGTTTCATTGTCATTTCGAGTTGCTCTGTGCTGATGAATAGATGTGATGACAAACAAGAGGGAAAATGTGCAATTCTGATAATAGTTAGTCTGGAGACGTTTAAACTTGAAGAAAACAGCGCGTCAAACAGGTATTTAAACTGTTTCTTCTCTAGAGTCTCTAAGATATGTGTTGCTAATCCCTGGATTTTGCCAAACATGTAGGGGAATTTAATGCAGTGGTCAGTACAGTTTTAATTTTCGCTATCTATTGTTTTCAAAAGCACGCATGAGTTCGAACCCGCTTGGGGCTTTTGTTCATGTTTACTGAATGAAATTTTTTAAAATATCATTTTTCATCTAAAATTGCACATTTTTTCGCCTATATATGGCACATACACCTCTTATCCATCATGCTATCTATCATAATCAAGTAATTTTCTGCTGATTTGAGAAACTATTTCAAGGTGAAGTGAGGCACCTTAAATTGATTTACTTCTAACGATAAATGATTGTGTGTCTTGTATTGGTTCCTCGTCGCCATATATGTAGGTATTTTCATAAAATTACTGTCTTCAAACTTTGAATCTGTTTATTTTAACGTATCTTTTTTCAATGTCATGATTATGGTATTGTTGTTCTGCATGGTACTACTTTGGTGACCCCTCTAGTAAAATTAGAAGTAAAATCGTGCGAGAGGCTAGAATAGACACCAGTTCATCTCGACGGTTACTTATTCTAGGAGAATTTTGCGGAGCGCCCAAATCTTGAAGGTGAATAAATTTTTAATTAATGTTCTTGTGTTTCTTTGTACAATCTACCAATCGATTGCTTCAGCAATCGGTGAAGATATGAAGCGACACCTATTTGTCTATTTAGTTTTACTTTAATTTTAGCCAGCTAAAAGAGACACTATATTTTCCTAAATATTTTTTTTAATTTTCTTTTCTCAAACACATTTTGATAAAAGATTAGATTTTATACATAAATATGCTAAAAAGCATGATTGGTTTTAAAGACTGAAAAAAAACTTAACACAAGTAAAGTGATCTCTCTCTCTCTCTCTCTCTCTCTCTCTCTCTCTCTCTCACACACACACACAATCAATCAATCGATCAACCAATCAATCAATCAAAAATACTTAATAACGTATTTTCAAAGGACAACATAATGTGCACACTATCACAACAAGAATTGTTTTAACTCAATGTGCATCATTTGTATTACTTACTACACTATCTTGCTTACAGAAAGGTAGAACACCATTGAACCAAGCAAAATTAATGCAAAACAACAAATTACACCCAATCAAGTTCAATGAATCTACAAGGTTACTAAGCTCAATTGTCTCTTTGCCACAACCCATTTTCTTACACATGATTGTGTTATTTTCCTCTTTTTTTCTTTTGGTAGAGTAAAACTTTAAACAAATGTTAGTAAGGAAACGAAAATAATTATGATAATAGAAAAAAAAACCAGAAGTTTGAAAAGTCAGGTAACTGTGTTAACCAATGAGAATCGTATTTGAACCAGAGATGTGCTGCCACCAAAAGATAGATAACTTTATAGGTGCATTTCTTTTTTAAGCTCGAAAGTATGATCATTTACGACTCCTAGAGCATTACATGTAGGTAAGATTTAAATTAAAAAAATGGAAGTGAAAATTTTTGAAGAAATTGATATCACCTGGTTAGACTTTAACGTTTTCGATATGAATTACTGCATAAAAACCAGACAAAACCGCACTTAGATCTATTAGAAACTATCTAACACAAAACGAACACAAAAAACCTCTTATTAAAAAGCACGGAAACATAGAATTGATAGACAAACCAAACTTGAGTGTATACATACGGTGTCCTCTCCATCTCTCCTACAAATGGCAAAACAGTTCTACATATGTACATAGAACCATTTTAACAAGACCTTGGACTTTCGGGTGGACGTAGTTATCTAGTTCTTGCGTCAAAACAAATAAAAAAAATGACGCGGTTGCAAGCGAAATATGCACCTATTGCGTAGTCTTCGCTCAAAAGCCAGACAAACTTTGTTGATTTCAAAAAGCCATGGCTGAGTGGCCAGCAATGAAATAGACAGGTTTCCGTCACATCGCTATTTGACAAATCTACGTTAAGTCCAAGCTCTTGTTAAAATGGTTCTACTGTAAAAGTGGTTATTTACGCTGGAGGTAAAGTACACGCTTTCTGGGTTCAAACAATACGCGTGGGTATCAAATACGCGGATACGTGATTTATATATCACACGCAAGTTTTGGTTTTTTATAACATATGCGTGGTGGAATTCATCTTCCCAGGTCAAGGGTTTCTGATCCGCACTCTCCTCACAAACAGAGGGGAACAGGGTGGACCGAAAACGCTTGGCTAGCGAAGATGGGTGGAATTTAGCTTACCGCGTAACTACATGTAGTGTAAATTTCCGCTGATCGTAAATGTATCATGCCGTACATCTGGTCGCGACACGGTCAATCAAAATGTTTGTTAAAAATATAACCTTAAATTCTTCGAGCAAAAATCGATCATTATCATGCTAGGTTTCACTTTCATTGTTGCGATGTTTTCAAAGAAGAAAGAAAAGTTCAAAACTATACATAAATAAACGATAATTTAAAATCGTTTCTTGCATGTTTGTTGAATATAAATGCGACAGTGTAGTTGTTTCGTTTTTTAACACAAAAGGTGTACTAGTATGTTGTAACAATGTTGCATGTAGTTTTTCTAGAGTACATGCATTTATTTTTTCTTTTCACGCCCATCCATGACTAGTTTCTTTAAATTCTTGCAAATTAAGCCATTTGAATGTATATCGTCTTTCAATCTAATTAAAATTAGACTTGAAATTCCGCTCCTCTACGATACGCTATACAAGTATAGCGTATCGTAGATGAGCGGAATTACAAGTCTAATTTTAATTATACTCTGTCCCAAGATATCCTGGATTTACATTTGACTTAATTGCTTGATATTTATAAATACCTCAAGGTTCAAACGATGTTCATTCAAAAGTATGAAAAATTTCCAAGATTTCTCAGTCGAAACGCCCCTGTTAGCTTATCAGGTTTCAATACAACGCTAAAAAATGTGATGTCTACGGAGATTTTGTATTGCAGCAAGCCCGGATGATAACGCTGAAAAATTGCGAGATGTATTCCGAGTGTATTCCGAATGAAAAAAGATGTAAACATTTCCCATTATAAACATGATAAATCTCCGTAAAGAATCTGTTTTCGTTCCTGTGAATTTTTCCGAGTGAAAGATGATAATGTGTCAATGAAATTATCTTGGAAAATATCCCTTTCAACTATTTCAATAGTACTTCTTTCACAGGTATGTGTATTTTTATTAAAAATCGTCCAAATGTGCTGCATAAATATCTTGGGACAGACTATAGATTGAGTGTGTTTGCTTCAATTTTATTTCAGTAACACTTATTATTTAAAAATTAGGTTTAAAATCTTTATTTATCATTGTTACATCATAAAATGAATTATGTCTTACAAACTTCTCACTAATTTCTGTGGGGGAGAAGTGTAATAAAGTATAAAATTTTGCCAAATGTTAGTCCTCAAATGAAACTCGTACTTTTTTGTAATTCACGCGTCAATTTTCCTAATTCTACGGACCCTGGACCCAGTTTAAAAACAGTCGGAAAACCCCTGACTTTGTTATCAATTTTTACAATACACGTAGACGAACATGATGTATATATAATACACTTTATCATAAGGTGAGAATCTCCTATCTGTACATACAAGATGTATCTTCTCATCACAATCAAATTCTTAATCTAGACGATAAGATATATATAATATGTGAGTTTAAAATTCTCATCTATCCGATAAGATGGGAGATTCTATAAAAATTTGGAATCTGTAGATTCGGTAAATGTGTACATACCGTATCTAAAGTATATATACACAGGTTCCTATAGCCGGTGCATGAGTTCATTAGCGTCCTGCGTGCGCCATGTTCTTATGATATTGTTACAAAACAGGCACCTGACATTACATTTTTTTCTCAAAATAAAAAACAAATTCCCTATCTTATGATAATATATCATTAGGTAGGGGGTATAATTTTTAATAAATAGGGAAAAATATATCATGCAGTTAGATATCAGTGTGATACAATTACTCTTGTGATGTGTGGGGGGGGGGGGGGGGTCTTCCTTGTAGCCATTAAGAAGGTCAATTATATTTAGATTTCACGAGATAAAATAAAACACTTGTTTGTATAAACTACAGATAGGATTTTGAGGTGTTAAAATATATTTTTTTAAAAAAACCAATAATAATGCTAATGCAATATTGGCCGTGGTTTGAACTTCTTCTATAAACGTTACCAGATGTAAGATGCAAAATGGGGGCCGGGGGGGGGGGGGGGGGAGGGGGGGTCGAGAGATTTATATACGCATTGAAGAACTGAAGACAATAGAACATTACAAAAAATGGAACTCGAGACGATAGCTTAATTAATTCAGTCTCTTCCTCTAAAAATTAACTATTGTGTGTTACGCTTTGTGTGTGCTGGTGGTTTCTTAAATACAAAAATATAAATTCTGATGATCAAATAAAGTTGTATATAACAAACATAAAACAAAATTAGATTATCAAGATGTCCAATTTTTTGTAAAAATTAAAAAAAAATTGTTTTGGTGGTTTTTTTTTAAACATCTGTGCGACAAAACCTGTTCGCCTGACTCATATTCACTTCTATTACAATAAACACCAATCTGATTAGAATCAAATCTTTGATCCGTTCCGATAATTTCGATGTGAATTTTTAAACACGTGGTATAGTTTATAAAAGACTTACGGTCTGCTCTCATCTTGTCCCGTGTCCTCTGACCTCAGTGGTTGATAAGTAAAAGTACTATCGCGCAGGCGCAGAAAGGATGTTATAGGCATCTAAATACACAGTTCATCATCTGTCATCAAAAAAAGTGAAACGAAAAAAAAATCAAGTGGAAAAGTCTTACTAATTACATTACCAAGTTATTTCGAGCGAGGGGTACTGCTATATATAAACCCGATAGAAATATATATGCAAAAATTACATAACATTGATTCAATAAGGTTCTGACAATTTTTTTTTATTTCAATCTACAGGACATGCATGTATACATATAATACCGTAATAAGGAAATAAAAGTCCATATCAACAAGAGTCAACACGTGAAAGACATAGTTCCTTTGTTGAAGTGTATTCTAGCGCGTGAGAAAAAAATTCTTAACTGGAGAAATCCGGTCTAATTAACTTATAGCATGTGTAGCCGATATTGGTCTGTTCCTTCCCTCTAAATCGGTATAGAAGTTTTCTAAACTAATTAAATAGCCACAAAGAGCAAGCCGGCAGGTGACTTACAAGTTAACTTCAGGGTTCATTCAAGGTCATTCACCCATGCTGTAGGTACGACTACGTTCACATCTAAGAAAACAGCTGTTTTGTTCACTTATCCAACATCATCGATTATCGATTTCGAAGCATTTTTTTTTTCATTATTAACTGAAGGTTACCAATCAAAAACGAAACTTAGAGTAGGGGTTATACCGGGACTAACCCTCCCCCTTTTACACCCCCCTCCCACATTCTCAACCTGACGTAAATTATCAACAGAATTATTTAAACTTTTAGCAGTCTAAGATAGTAAATCGTGTATAGTCACTGACCATTGAAATTGTTACAATATTTTGTTACAATGTTTTCAAAGCATTCTATAAATGGATCAAAATTTCAAAATCAATATATATGACCCTATGTACATGTATATAGAAGGATACTGTATGATCGATCAAAGACAGGGGGCAATCACATGGATATAGATATAATATTGATAAATATCTGTGACATAATTTGTACATATCTGCGCATGAATCTATGAAAAGAATACTGATAACGTAAGGCTCAAATGAAAACAATACAAGCATGGCGTACTGTAAACAAACAAATCACATGTGGAGTTATCCGTCCATATTTACATACATGTCCAAATATGGTCACTCGTTGACACGTCATATATGAAGCTAAGCCGATTACCCACAAAACTGCGACTTACAGGTACCGAGTATTATCGTTAATATGTTAAAAGAAATCAAATAAATCAAGCCTCTAAGAAGTCTCGACTTACCTCATATGCACAGTTTGTTGTTTCCGTCCTCAACACGAGTTGTTCCCCTTTGGTCATGAGACGCCGTCCGACATGTGCAAATAAGCCATGTAATATATGCGTTTTATTCAGAAAATACATTTGTATTGTTTTTAAATGAACAGCTTACATAGGCGTCGGAACCGGGGGGGGCTAGGGGAAAGATTATTGTTCCAAAATTCATCTAGAAAGATTGAGAAGTTAGATTCAGAAGCATACTAGCCCCCCCCCCCCCTCCCCCCCCCCCCCCCCCCACGGATTAGGAATTTCATGATTTAGGGGAAAATAATTTGGGTAAGTAAATTTTTTTTTGGAAGTATTGGTATACCCCCCCCCCCCCCCCCCCCCCCCGGATTAGGAATTTCATGATTTAGGGGGAAAAAATTTTGGGTAAGTAAATTTTTTTTTTGGAAGTATAGGTATACTTCCCCCCCCCCCCCCCCCCCCCCACGGATTAGGATTTTCATGATTTTGGGAATTACTTTTTTCTCAATATTTCTAGGATTAGTCTACCTTAATGGTAGAGTCAAATACATGTGTACTGGTTTTAAAATAATATAAGAATTTAACGATCTCCTATCCTCAGCAATGTTCGATAACTCTAAATTATCCGAATTTCTTTTATTCGTACCATAAATCTGACTTTTATGCAGACAACTATAATAAGTTTTCTAGTGTAAGTACTACCAACAGTTACATAAGTACGTGCTTGGAGTAATGGATCCACAGAAAACTACTAATCAATTATAAAGAGTTCGAGCCACTGATACACCTGTAAGTTTGTTTTTTAAACTCAACTTGTTTATTCCATCGTAGGCAAATTTGCAATAACTTTGTAAACTGCCTGGATACCATCTAAAAATTTCATCTCATTGATAAGGTTTGATAGAAAAAAAATAACAGTTTTATGATGAAAACAATACCCCGAGGCTTCGAAGAACCTTATATTAATCAAATTATTTCTCTGTTTGCAATAAGCTTTTAACGGGTTTTTATTTATGGAGCTCGGATCCTGCTTCATGAAAACTTCCAGATACTGTTAGGTGGGCCCCAAGATACATGTATGTGTACATGTAGCTAGATACACAGTCTATCACGCTATTTTGGAACATTAATTTTTGCGTTGTATTACGACCAGCTTTATTTTACTTTAGTTTTCTGAAATTGTACTTTTCAAGTTTAAAGAGTCTTTCAGGTATACCTGTAGCTGAGGGTGATAGAAATCACAATGTCATCTGCATACATTAAACAGTACACGGTTTAAATTGTGTCTGTAGTGATACTTCATTAAAACATGAATCTAAATATGCTGGAAAATCATTGATATTATTAATACTAATAATTTAAATAAGGGGGTAAGTAGAGGACCATTGAGCATGTACTTTGTCCGTAGAGTAGGTGTAATCTCTGTGTGATGTAGTTAATGTTTTAGGATTGCTTGATATTTCCTCGGGGTGTCAAGTTCAACTGTTACCCTCCCAAACAGGCACTATTTATATAATATTCACCCTCCCCTCTTAGCTTAGTTACGGTTTGTCAGGAATGTATATGATTTATTACAAATCTTGAAACAATCAATCACTCCCTCTAACTAGAGTTCGATTTTCCGTCCAAGGGAAATGGCAATAGGTCTAGATGAGAATATATGTGCTTCGATAAGGGGAAAGAGCACACCATCATCCAACGATATACCGCTCTCTCTCTCTCTCTCTCTCTCTCTCTCTCTCTCTCTCTCTCTCTCTCATAGGGCCCCATAAACTACTAAACCACAGCGACAGAGAAATTAGTCAACTATTACTCATATCTCATATTTTAAATAATTCACAAAAACTAACAATCCATATGTTGCAGTTGTCAAAATAATGATAAAAAAAGAGATCGTTAAAAATGACGGCTGTTACATTAACGTCCCGAAATGTAGCTAGCGGGACAGTTTGTTCTCTATGGGTCAGATTAATCGGGAAATTGGGAACGGAACCGCTTGGTAGTTGCTGCAGAACTCTAGCACCTTGACTATCAGCGCCATAGTTAACCTGTGCATAATTATCCTCTGCATAATTTCGGTCATTGTAAACACATACGTCTCTTTCTTGAGAAAGCAGAGTGGTGCAGAGCTGGCGATGTTCGTCTGCCAGAGTTAGCGCGCGCAGTGCCGAGACGTTGTCTGCCTCTCGTGCCGTTGAGATATCATAGTTTGACATAGCTAGGATTATTTTCTTCTTGCAAACGGGAGAGTTCTCTTGTGGAAAAGAGGTGAGAACCATTTTGTTTTGCATTTTTTCATTTCTGAATGTTTTCATTTGAAAGTCTATCTATTATCGTCCATCTCTGCCAATGAAGATGTCAGATTCATCGCTAATTTTTCAGCTTCTTGTGTGATATTGTAAATATGTAATTGGGTTTTCATTAATGGCTGTAGAATTTACTGCTAGAGTGCTGATAATTGATCATAGTTCTTGCGATGCTTGATTACTTGGGGAACAGCACAGCGGAAGCAGACGACCACGAGAGAGAGAGAGAGAGAGAGAGAGAGAGAGAGAATGTCTAGGATCCCTAGTTCAAGTCTTTCTCTAACTCTTCGAGCAGACTATGAATATACTAGTAATTGATTATTCAAAGATGGTAAAGGCATATTCGTTGATAGCTTCATACAAATGTCACTGACCAATATGCATGTACCATGGGTCATCATCGAACATCATCATCACCATCATCATCAATTAGTTACCTGTTTTCTTTTCATTAGCCACGGTGAAGTTAATAGCTTTGACAGCTAGGCTTAGTGTGGCTTTTCCTGAAAAATTACGTAATCCAGAAATGCGCTCGTATTTCGGCACTCAGTCATAATGTTTCTATACAAAATCGTTTTTATCGGTATTCGGTATAATACTCATGACACGAGAGGGAATTTGCGGGCACACTTTGATGCTAAAATATGTGCAGGTTATGTAACAGCCAATAAAATACAAAATGAAAAGAAAACAAGGCACTTTTTTTTCAATTGCTGCAATTCTGTATATATATTTTAATATTTTAGCAATAAATGTTTAACACATTTTATAGTCACTTCAATTTTTTTATCAATAGAAAGTATAATGACAAAATACGTAGTACTTAATCACGTCAAATAATGTAATTTGTTTATCGATCCCGACCAGTAAAATGATGTAACATTTTATTAATGTTGTTCCGTCTTATAAGTGAGAGTTCCTCCTAAGATTGCCATCACAAACTGTGCTCATCTCGGCAAACTGATTCTGATACTGTTGGTAACACCCATCGTTCCATACGTCAGCCTGACTTTTCTTTCTTTGCGTGCATAGTTACATAGATATACATGGGTAGCCAGCTAAGTGAGTTAGTGAGTAACTGAATTCTTTTGAAGTTCTGAGCAATGTCCTTCGTACTGACGACAATTGGTGAATTTGTTGTTGGTCTGCGCTACACCTTGTTTAGATTTTTGTTCATTAGCTCTTGTCAGGATGTCACTAGTGCCAACAAGCATAAGGGTCTAGTCGACCGTCTTACCAATGTTTTATGTTCCTGGTATTGTCAGCTTCCTTCCTTTTCTTGACTTCGACCCATGGATTTTCAAGTCCCCCCCCCCCCCCCCCCCCCCCCGAAAGACCCGCAACATTTCTTTCTGATGCCGAGCGTCTGATTTGAAAAGCCTTCTTCCTGCTAATCTGCTGAATCTGCTTGTAATACACGAAGTTCAAACTAGAAGATGTTTTCTGATAGATTTTCAGTTCATTATGTATATGCATATATAAATCATTTCCAATATTAATAACTAAAAGCTATCTACGGTTAAAAGATGTTGTCTATCACATAAAATGCTTTTTCTTGCAAAGATATTTATTTCCGGAATCTTGCATTCCTTTAGTACCATACTTTCGCTGCGGAGTTTTCACGTGCAGCATACGCCTTTATCACATCGTAAAAACAACAGAACCCCTACAAAATACAAAGAGGGCGGCGGAGTTACATAAAGCGATGCTCCATAGAGATAATTACGCAAATATCAAGCCAGACCAGCTCCACTCCATGCGGAACACCTCGGGGTTCGTCGACCTGACAATGGGGAACGATTTTTTTTTTCTTTTTAGAAAAAATCGTTCACTATTTTCTGTACATTTCCTAATACTTGGCAAGGTTTTTATGTATAGTCTTGGTGAGTTAGTGCAAGAAAACGGCAGATTCTCGCGGTAGGTAGACCCTCTGTCAAACCATCTGGTGCAATTACACAGAGTACACCCGTGGTGTCCAAATACGACCTCAATCACCCCTTTCCTCTGGAGTCAAGATTCTGGTTGGTATAGAAAACAAACATCCTTTTTGTTACCTTATGATATTGAAAACAAAATTATAAACTTCAATATTCTAAGTCAAGTTTATGATAAAATTGTGACGAAGTTGAAAGTTGAAGGTGTTCACTGCAACTTGTGTTCTCCTTTCAAAAGTTGCACGGTTGTCTTTCTGAGTTATGGTCTCTCAGCTGCCGTAGCATTACCAGGGTCACCAAGCCGAGGAGATGTAACATGTGACTTGCTGGCAGAACTTATTTGAGACGATGAGCATGAACTCGAAGTTTTGTTGGTGAATCTATGCATATATATGTGACCAAGAAACACGGTCAACCCTCAAGATTTGACCCATATATACTAGTTCATTAGGTACTTAAAGTTTGTTATGCTGTGTATGTTGTTTTCATTTTCTTATTCTTCTTCTCTGTTTTCGTTTTTTCGTGTCTTTTGAACTTGTTTATTTGTAATAAAGAAAATAGATAAATCGTACCTAAACATCCTCTGCGGTTTATGTGTTGTTTATTTGGCTGTAAACTAAATACTCGTCAAGTTGGTTGTGTTGTAACTGACTTGGTTTCAATGTGTCAGTTCTTTGCCTTTCTCTTTGGCAGACTGACAATTCTAGGGTGTTTGAGGAGGGGGGGAAAAGACGAAAAGACGCAAAACCAGCAGAAATTAAAACAAAACATTATTATATACACGCATATTGAATGTTACAAAAAACTGTGTCATGGGGGTCTCCTTTTTCTTTCTTTCTTTCTTTTTTAAGTTTGGAACATAGACAGTGGTCTGGGTGCTTACCTTTTAGCAACATCTCAATGATTTCCTAATTTTTAAAAGTTTTTTATACTCTATTTGTGGTTGTTAACGATATTGATGATGAATGCAATAGCACATTCAATTTTATGTGTTCAATGTGTTGCATTGATTATTGCTGTTGGCACCGTTACCTAGTTGTTCAGTATACATTATGATGATGTGTTTGTTTTGTGTGAGAGAAAGAGAGAGAGAGAGAGATAGAGAGAGAGAGAGAGAGAGAGAGAGAGAGAGAAGGTTATTAGCAGAATTAAGGCTAATAAATCTGAGGAAAAATGAAAATAAGATGTGGCAAATTTCTTGCCATGGATACTGTTACAAGCAAATAGTGGTTCATGATAAGGATGAGTAGAAACGTAATTAAATCCTTTAAAAACATATATCAGAAAACCCTATATCTTCACTTCCATATCTTCCAATGCTTGTGCTAATGCTTTCATGAATATAAATAACCTTTTTTCCTAAAACTGGCACAACTGTCATGGATTATCGTTAAATGACATCTTAAGACATACTAAGAGTCAAAAGTTCTTCACACCATAGAGAAAGAGCACTCTCTCTCTCTCTCTCTCTCTCTCTCTCTCTCTCTCTCTCTCTCTCTCTCTTTGGATCTTTGTTTCAATCATATAAGTTTATAGTTCCTAGTCGATGTGTGTAAACTGAGTTTATTGCAACGACATAAAGTTTTTAAAAATTTGAAAAGTACTGTATTGAATTTTGATTTTGGCGATTCCTGAGAAAATGCCATACATGTAATTATTATAGAATAAAAAAAATAACGATGGTAGAACGAAAGGAATAAAAACAGGTCATGTTTCGTAATTACGCACTTCGAACTGATCGTCTCAATCTTAGCAAACAGGAGCATAATTCACCGCCATTCAATACACGCCAAGAAATTACCAGTTCACAATTGTGTTGTCTTTTCTGTTAATGGTCCAAGTGAAAGATTCAACAGGCTGAACTAATTGCTTCGTACTTGAATTTGGCTTTGTTTTTGTTCCTGATTAAGCGGTAGCTCGCCAGATGTTTGTTCCGTATTTCTCCGTTTCCATCCGACCCGTAGCCATGACATTCCATTCTTTCCTTTCATTAGTCCCATTAGGGCGCACGCTTAATGCCTTTGTCATCAACGCTTGAATACGAGAGGGGTTTGAGGTGTGTTTTTTTTAACTCGCGAGGAAAATTAATTTCGTTGTTGGAAGGAATCCTTGAAATTTGTTTTGCAATTTGTATCAAGGGAATCTTTTGATGTTTTTTTTTTTATCGTTTCACGATTAAGTTAAAACATTACAGCGAAATTAAGCAAGAATCAGATGTAATTAAAACATACATGTATCATGTATATTAAAGAAACAGCTGTATAAAAATAAAATAAAATGTCAGGACCAATTTGTATTTAATTATTTCTCGATTAGGAAAAAATTCATATAAATTGTGGTACATGTAAGCAGTTGCGTATGCATATGTTACATTTGTATGTGTTGTTTTGCTTAAACATTGCCATACATGTAATTTAAATGTTTTGTGATAACCTAACACTTTCAGTTGCATGCGATTGGCATGCACGGACTATGCAAAGGAGAACACTCGTTCATCACAAATGCAAATGGTGCTTTGAAGTAAAAATAATCTGGTACTAATCGCGATAAAAATAACTTGTTGAATCAATGCTAGTCTGCCCCCAACAATGCAGATATGGAAAGTAAGCCATGGTTGCTAGTAACTCACCGGAACTCGGGGGGGGGGGGGCATTATGCGGTTTACAAATCGTTGTATATGCATCGTTAAATGGTTAACCAGCGCCAATGAGGATTACATGTATAAACTAAAAGTTTTCATTTTCTATGTGATTTGCGATTGGATAATATCTGTGGAGGGGGTAGAGTAAAATAAATAAATCATCTCTAATCATATATTCATTGATCATTTCATATGTACGCAATTTGCTTGACCGGATTCATAACTGGAAAGGATTGATGGGAAAGATAATCCGAAGCTTGTTGGCCAGAAGGTGATTTTTAGAACCCTGTTGCACTCTTATTTGCTGTCTATGCTTGTTTAGAAGGTCATCTACTATTGCAGGAGTAACTTTTATTACTTGGGTCACAGGGGCATCTTATCCTTTTGTTCTCTGCTCTCTATGGCATATATTTATATAAGATGTGCTTTGATGAACAAAATATAATTTTAAGCGAAATAAATGAAACATATAATTGAAGTGACTTTTAGTTTTGCGGCTAGGTTTGGCTGAATATGAAATCTCTCTCGGGGGAGTGCGTTTGGAACGAATCCAGGGCATTTTCTGCAAAATACATGTCAACAAATCAAGTTTCGTAGCAAACACTGCATCAAATCATGATAAAAAATCTTCAACACTAAAAAGAAACTTGATGATAAAACTTTAACTCGGTGGCACAAAAAGAATGAGTAATTAAGTATTTTTATCTAAGCAAATGCATGCAGTAACTAAATCTACAAGGGAGATTATATTTTTTAACGAATGAAAATTATTTTCTCTATTCACATTTATGTTGCAAAAAAAATAAACATTAACTGGTTTACAAAGAATATGGCGAAAAACACGTATTATATGAAATAATATTGGTTGCTCCGAAAAAACAATTGCACGTATTATATATAATAACATAATCATGGTAATCGATCTTAATATCTACTGCTTGCTCTGTCTTAAATTAATCAAAGTTTTCAAGGACGCCATTTTTGAAAAAAATAACATGAAAATCAATAAAAAAAAAAACAACAGATGCACAGAGCAGCAAAGTCCAATACATAACCGAAATTCTCATACAGATAAGGAAATGATCTCGTGAAAATGACGGAGAGTCTGTCGTAATTAGTTTCATTGTTTATGTTATTGTCAAGCCTTATCATTTTTTCATGAACTGTTTAAGAATGTTTCAAGGACCATCTTGTTTTCACTATAAATCAGACCTGGCAATGCACAATAGCTTCCTCTGTATATTATCAGCGAGACGTTTAAAGCATGTGTCAAATCTTGATTTTCCTTCCAATAGTTGTTATTTATTTGTTTGTTCCCGAAAAACAGCTGGATATTAACACAAATTGCACTTTACGTGCAGGTATACGAATTGCTTCCCGAGATGAAATTAAACAAAAAGAATTTAAATAATGGTGCAAACAATATATCTAAGGGTAAACAATAATTGATTTAATTAAATGAGACCAGATATCTATATAGTTATCGAAAAATTTTACAAGCATATACATGTACAATATGTAAAACGCCATTAACCATATGCATACTGTGGTTTCATCAATATTTGTTGAATACCAATTTTCGTTGATTTCGTTGATAGGTTTATCCTTGAAATTAAATATTCATTGAATTGCAATTTCTACTAATATTTTGTATTAATAAGGTCATTGGCCACGAATTTACGTATCCTTGAAACTGTGATTTTCACTTTATCCACGAAAATTGATACCCTTGAATATTAATGAAACCACAGTATATATTAACGATGTGAAACCCGTTTCAGAACAGTTATGGCACTTGGGTAGCGTTTGGTGGGGAGTGTTGGGGTTGTGTTAGTATTCAATCATTATAAAGAACGCCATTATTTAATCAGAGTTGCACTATTCATTTATAACATTTTCCAGGGCAGTTATAAACATTTGGTTGAGAGGGTGGAGGTTGTATTATATAAACTGCCGCGTTCACATGCACTGAGCTTGAGGAGAGTATTCTGAGATGCTCAGATCTGTTTTCTGACATGATGATAGTTGAATAGATTTTTATATTAACATAATTACGGTAATGTGACGCACGTCCCCTCTTAAATTCATTTTTCTTTTGTTGCATAGTTTACACTGTCTTTATACCAAATGTTCCAATCATTGAAATCTATTTTGAAATCCGGTAGTTACTAGTTAGTATAAAAACTTTGAATTTGAATTATGAAATAACACTGTATATGATAGCAGTGTCTTAAATAGACAGGGATTCAAGAGAGAGAGAGAGAGAGAGAGAGAGAGAGAGAGAGAGAGAGAGAGAGAGAGAGAGAGAGAGAGAGAGAGATAACTATGTAAGGAGAAAGGGTCACAATAAAGTTTTTGATAAACTAAAAACACAAATGTAATGTGCATTTATTACATGCTGGGCGTTTTTTATTAAACTGCCTTTAAAAACATTTGATTAATGGCTTTCCACTGAAAGGTTTCAGAAGCCCTCTCTGTGCGTAATGATACAAGCAGGAGGGATTGAGATATGCAATGCATACTTCAAAACGGATTTCTTTCTTATCTTGATTTTCGAAATGAGGAGGAAAGGGAATTATTCTCAGGTGATAACTCTTAACGACTCACAGTTAGGAATATTAGTGCTCGTGCACCCTTAGGTTGTTTTGCAATGTGCTATTTAGAAGCAACAGATTGTAAGTGTTTGCTCGTTGGATTACTGGATCTAGAAGGGGGTCCAGACCCCCCTGCAAAATTCAAATTTCTTTAAATTACGTTATATACCAAAAAAATGCCTCGGAACGCCCCCCCCCCCCCCCGGCAAACTCAAATAATCGACGGACCCCCACCCCCGGAAAAAATTTCTGGATCCGCGCATGCCTTGTATTTTCAAAGAAAGGTTGAATAATATTTTTAAGTAGTTGTTATATAACTAAGTAGTTGATAGAAATAAGTTACCCATTAAGTTCATGTATTGAAGAATAGTTGATTGATTAATTGCACCAGTAAACTGTCATTAAAGGTATCCTGCTCCAAACACTCTAAGCACAAAAAATATTAACATTTTTGGGTAAATCTTAACCTCTTCCAGCATCCAAAATCTGCGGGTCAGATTCTCTATCCAATTCTGTGAAGTGCATTAGTATTCCCAGCTAGATACACCATGCATGCAGGTTTGGTGAAGATAGGACAAGTAATAAGTAGTCGAGATGCAGGCTCCAAAAACTTTAACCAGGCCCGGACGCCGACACCGATAATACAGAATATGACACAATATCCCCCGATCTCGTCTCGGTGAGCTAAAAATTGTACAGGGTACGAAATGGTTTTTTTTTTTATAAAAAGAAAATGTTTTGGAGCGATGGAATGGTTATAAATTACTGTCACTTGAAACAGTAAATTCCTGACTATCACTAGTTTTATATCATAGTACCGTACTGAAGGCTACATGTACTGTGAATTTGACATCAAATGAATTATTTCTATTAAATTAAAACCTATATATATCTCAAATGTTTTTTGATGTGCAATTAAAAAGGGTCAGTTGTTTTATACACGTGTGAACAATTTACGCATGGACGTACTACACATCATTAACGAAATAATTATTTAATTGTAAATCCGATATTCTATCAAACAAAGCTATGCTGTGTTTTACAAATAATTTACAAGTGGTATATATTTTCAGTCTTAAGGATATATCAAAATTCTTACACCTTCTTTAATATCGAACAATATCAATTCTTGTGAGAATGATTTACTTCTATTAAGTTTAAATATTTGGAAACTTGCGAATAATGAGTACATGTATTTCGAAAGTTTTTCTGTAAAACGCAATTTCTCTTTTATTTCTTTGTCGGTGATTAAAACAGTATATTAGAATGTTTTTTGGTATGCAAAAGGTTTCCCTTTTCAATATCGTTATTGTCTGCAGCTTGAGGGCGCGTTGGTGCAGTGTTAAATTAAGCAAAACGACCTATAGCTACTGACAATATCACCTGTGTAAATCAGATATATACACAAATGTTTCCACGTTAGACATTTACGCTGTGACCTCGCGTCCATTTATTTTTAGGAACAGACAATGCAGACTCAGAAATAAAATGTACTAGACACATGCGCAGATACATGTAAATTTTGAGAGATACTTAACTGTATCATGGGCATGTTTATCTGTATTCAGCTCCTGTTCAACAAACAAGCACCTGCTGGGCATGCGTGCTTATAAAAATAAGATCAGGATAAATCTACAACGGGGAACCATAGATAAGCAGGAACAAAAATTTGTTAAGCGATATTTATGCTATTTCGCTTTAAATATGCAAAAGATACAGCGAAAGCACTGACAACCACAGGAATGCAACTTCGTTTTTTATATCCATTTCAAATTCAACTTTCTACTTTATTTTTACATATACATCGGTAAAGCTTTTATACTTCAAAGGATTTAACTCCATTTTTATGTAGAACTTTATGCATACATGTACATGCAAACTTGTATCCTGTATCACCTTTAGTAAAATATTCTTTCTTGGAGCCAATATCGAATGTGTATACAAGTTACTGCATGTATACGCAACTTTATTTATTTACGGGAAGCATTTAGTAAGTTGGCAATGGAGGCCATCAACCCCCTCTTGATTTGACACCCAACTGTTCTTCAACATCACAGGGGCTTGCCAAGAGAGAACATCCCTGAACAGGTTTCTGATGGGAACCGTCTCACACACACGTGAGAGCTGACAGGGATTATCCATTATCCACTGCGAATCTGCTAAGTGATTCTCATTCTCTTAGGATTAATAGCTCTAAAGAACAATCAAAAACACCGCTGTTCCAGATTCTCACCTGGCTCCGTGTGTTCATTTAAATCCAAAAATTATTTAAAAAAATTTCCTTTGAAGTTAGGAACTCGAAGGCAAATGTCTTGTTTGCCTTGATAAGCCAACTGTATATATTTAATATTGTGTGAGTTTGTTTATTATTTACCATTTACATATTATATCCTAGCATATTATGAAGTTTTCAGTGTCACAATACTGAAGATCTTTCAGGACGTTTAAATTGTGTGTGTGTGTGTGTGGGGGGGGGGGGGGGGTGTCTTTTTGGCAAGCAGATACAAGGTGTTTCTGATGTTTACTTCGTTCATGCAAACCTAGCGTGCAACGAAAAGATTGTTATTTGTCTTATTTAATATCAATTGATCAACTAGAGAATTCGATATTGTACTATCCGCTGACGAGCCATGATAAGAAAGTTTTTCTTCACATGCCTCATCTTTTCTTGCACATGAAAAATTAGAATAGTAAGTTTACATGTTTTCTTTATTTTCCAGGAGATGGGAACACGAGTACACGACCCGCTGTTCCACTATGAGACTCACTTTCCTGAACGACTTTCTCGTTTGCACTTGACCCCTGACCTTGGGCCACAGTCTCCACAGAGGAGGAATCGTCGGACGAGGTCGTCTCGGCAGGATGTCCGGTATAAAACACAGCCGGTGACGTTCGATGAAATTCAGGAAGTGGATGAAGAGAACATTCATGACGAAAACGCGGCTGAAGAAATTAAGTCTATGCAGGCATTTTCTAGATCAATGGACGGTCTCTTGCCGAAAGTCGGCACCAAAGCGGGAAAGAAAGCGCCCAAAAATGCGGAGTCTAGATTAACCGAAACTGCGGAGGACGGGCAAAACAAAGAAAATGTCGACAGACCTGTTAGTGAGAAACAAACGAACACTAACGTTTCTGGCTTGCCGCCAACTGGACTGTCACGTGACCCAAGACGCCAACGGATGACGGCGAAGGCAAAGCGCCGCCAGATGATGGCGGAGGCGCGGGAAGGGGAATAAATTTTATTTGTTACAAGTGTAATTTATTTTTTTCGTACCTTGTGGAATTCTATTTGTACAGTATTTTGTGATACTGTTTTACAAGCTCGTGCTACTGCGAATAAATACCAGGCGAATATACCGTTTATTTCACAAGTTTTGTGCCTAGTGTTGCGAACAAATCAATCAATCTGATTCTATACGTATTTGTGGAAGTATTACGTCTACAAACATGAAATATTTATTTTGTTACCTATATTGACTAAATTTGATATACTGTGATCATAATATCTTATAGGTAAACCGGTATTACTTTCTTTAAAAATATATTCATTGTTAGACTATGAAGCAAAAGATGCATGTATATAGCTGTCTGAATTCATTGCAATGCATTGCAGGAATTTCATATTATTCATGGAGGTTTAGAAATAAATGGAGAGCTACCTAACGCCTATTTGGTATTGGATGTGCTTACTTGCAAAGTTAAAACTTATTTCAGAATGTGCAGTATTGCAATGTGGATGCAGTCTTATCAAAACCTCTATGCAGTCATTTGGGACAAGTCTTAATTATCAGATTTCAGCACTACTTTTGCCGTTCCAAAACAAAGGTCACCGCTTGCAGGATTTATGGTTTCTGGAAAAAAATTATGAAATGTTGTTATACAATGTCAAGACTTTTTAAATTTTTGTTGTCTGGTTCCCAACCATCATACATTACATAGAAAAGAATCAAATTTAAAGAATTATTTTATGACAAAAAATATAGAAAGAAAATACTAAGTGGATAAAGATAAAACGACATTACAACGGGTAGGGTCTGCTATAATTTTAGAGCAATAATATAATGGAGAAACACTATTGCAGAATTCCAGGTGTTGTTCATAATAGAGTGTAAACTATCCTATTTGATAGATAAAGGAAAAGTGGATTAAAGCATAAATAAGTTTCTTATTTATTCCCATCCATCAAACAAATACTGATTGATTAAACATTAATTCAACCACTTTTTGTATGAATACGTAAAAGAAATCTATAATGGTACTCATTTATCACGACTGTTTTCATTGCAAAAACAAATGTTGCATAACGAGAACTGATGCAGGTCATGGATAATTTCTACAGTGTGCAACCGTCATACCCGTATGAACCAGCAAAGAGATTGGATACTTGTAATATTGCTTTTTTGACATGCATGTGACATGAACGGATTTCTGGGAGAAACGGAGCTAAGATAAAGATAAAAGTCTATTAGAATGTACATATGCATTATCCTAAATTGTTTATCCAGTATCAAATGCCCTGCTAGTAAACTTTGTGTTTTAAAAAAGACCACATGGGCTGAAACACGTTTACATGTACTAGTAACTTCCGCACTACCTTATACTGAGAGGCGACCAACTCTAAGAACTTTCGAAACTCCAATTACCCTAAAAGCTTGCAAGGAATCTGAAATATTTCTCTTTCAGCACATCGCACATTAACAAAAGAAACATTATTGTTGAATGACTTTTGTAATCAGTTAAATCATGATTTAGGAGCCAAAATCTTGAGCTACGGCGTGGAATAATGGTCATGGTTTGCATAATTACATAATTGTGTAGGTATATTAGAAATCACCTTATCATGTATCTGTTGTTGAGGGCATCAAATATCTCAAATTCCTATTTTGTTGAGAAATTTTAAACCGCTTCCAAAAACAAACGCCGTGAGATGCTTTTTCAAAATGGTAACCGCGTATATTAAAGCCTCTTGATGTTTTTCCAAGCACCGGCCAAGAGGTATATCGAGCAATGCTCTCCAGAACTGTGCGCGATCAATGCACGTGTGGCTAATTAAGAAAGACTTGGGATTACTGCAATGAGTTCCAGCGTAATGAGATTCTCGTACAATGGATCACGGTTGTGGTTTTAGTTTGTATTTACCGGTGCTCTAGAATAGATCCCCCTTCCTGTATAATCTTTACCGTAGGAAAAGACCCATCAAGGTTATACTTTCCCCAGGAAATATACGGCAAGTCCATTTTTCTTGTGGGAAATCCTATACCGGGGATGGGTTAAGGGGTATACTAAAACACCGGAACACTTTGTTACATTTATAATTTAGTCAAGTCTTAAAGAAATGACGACTAACAAAACTCATAACTCAATATATAATCAACTTTTAAGGTTACTGAACCAGCCACCTTAAGGTTTCAATGGTTGGATCTGGGAACCGTTTTTTTTTTTTGTTTTTTTTTTAGAATTTCACTGGATTTGTTTTATCAAAATTTCTTAATTATAAATTCGCTCGTTAGAAATAGATTGCGTTATGATATGTGGTATTATTGAGGTATGTATTTTGGAAGATGACTTGCATGTCGTACTCAATCATGTACGAACAGAATTTGTAAAAACTCGTGTTACATAAGATAACGTTCCAGGAAAATGTTAAAAAGACCGTTTACTATAGGTGTCAATAAAGCAGAGGTCTGATGAGACAAGGTAATATTTCGCCGAGTTAAAAATTTCGCTGATTTTCGTTGTACCTTTTACTGGTAACGAACAGTTTCTACTCATATAAATGTACATGTCTCGATTTTAAACGATTTTAATAATATTAATCAGTCCGAGTATACTGATATATCTTTCCTTGTTGGAAATTTTTAAAACTGCATTAAACAGTGTTCAAGTTTAACATTTTGGTTTCACATTGGGAGGCAGCATTAATTCAAGTAAATAAGACTAAATTTTGAATTTACATTATACATGTATGTTGCATCTTGCCTTATGCCGTTTAGATGTTGACTTCGCGTGCGTGGATCATTTCGTGATCAATCAAAATAATAAGGAAGCCGAGTGGCTACAATGTAACAAATTAACCATCAGAACTTCTTTAGGGGGAAGTGCGGCCATCTTGTACATTTGAGAATAAGAATGATTTTTTCAAATTTTTAAATCTTCAAAATAAGGCTGTAGCTGCACGGGTCGACAGCTGTTCTGAGTGATTAAAAAGGCATTGTCACGTTCTTGTATGCATACCTTTCAAACAAAATGACATGTAGGACTTTATATTTGTTGATTTTATATCTTTTGGCAACAATTTCGGCCAGCTTCGGGCAGAAACAAGCCAGTTCAAGAAAAGTTTACATTTTTATACTCAAATGTACAAGATGGCCGCACATCCCTCTTAAATGTTTCGCTATAATTTGTTTAGCTAAAATCTATATCACTGACAGAGAGAAAAATCACAATATTTTTGTTTTAAAATTTGATCATTTTTCTATATCTTTATACCGAGCTCTTGTTCTTTAGGGACATGAAAATAAAATTTCCAGATAGTAGTGTCTTTTATTAATTTTCAATCTAAAGTTGAAAATGATTATTTGTCATGTAATCATTTTCAACTTTAGATTGAAAATTAATAAAAGACAGTAGTATATAAACTCCGTACGTGAATAAATAGCCTCTTTCCGCTGTGTAACATACTGATAGAAAATTACGGTAATTTACATAATTTTACTCACTTTATATAAATACTTTACGAGTTTTTCTGAGAGAGAGAGAGAGAGAGAGAGAGAGAGAGAGAGAGAGAGAGAGAGAGAGAGAGAGAGAGAGAGAGAGAGAGAGAGAGAGAGAGATTACAAACAATAAAAAATTCATACAATTTTTTGCTCATACAAGTATTGAAAATATTGAAAAAAAAATAACATACATACGAAGAATGCATGTTTCATGCAATGCTCACTACCACAACTGAAATTAAAAGTATATATTTTTTTTAAAATAAATTACGGGCCGTCGTCCAAGTACGTATACCTGACTGGTTCGAAATTTAAAACGGCACTGTACACTTTCCTGTGTGGTATAACAAATTACTCAGTGCATTCACAAGTAATATGGTATATTTGATGCATGATAAATAACAATATCAAACCAGAAAATCACATCATCATTTTATTGCGTTAGCTTAATATTAGATTTTCGTTGGCAAAATAATGTTCAAAGTTGAAAGAAAACTAAGAGGGTGGGCCCATTTGATCAGATTTTGATCTCGTTTTGGTGGTTCCTGCATTGCATTATCTAAGAAGACGCACAAATAACTCGCTGCATCTTCAGACTGAGCACTACGATGCGGCATCTTCTATATTTTCGCAATTTCCCAGGACGGAAATATGCAGAAAGAGTTGGTATGCGTCATAACAATAGCATCTGGTCATCAGTGTGTTTGCCAGTGATAATATAAGAGTGACATAGGATATGCAGATTAAGGTGCATGGTGATGCAGTTTTGCGCATCTATTATCGTCTGCTACATGCTACTAAATATTCATTATAGCGAGGTTGACATGTAAAATTCTCGGAATTCGCTCGCACGTGCTAAAGGTGTAAATGCACTGCACGGTTCAGCCCTCGAACGAATAGTCACCTTGTACTATATAGTCACTGTAGTAAAGTACTAATGGGAGGATTATGCAATTTCTTGATTATCGTTCTAAAGATTTCGTCAAAATATCAATGAAAATTTTGTCCTTCTGTATGGACATTTTGGAAGTTTTATACTGTTTAAATCGCGTTTATTGGTTAGATGTTTTATGGTAAAGAAAAAAAAGGACACAATTGCTTTGCTTTTGTTTGTACAGACACCATTCACACTGTGCATAACACTCTGCACAAAAAGGTATTTACTGATAAATGACTTAATTGCATGCATGCATGTTCGTTTATCAGTATTAAATATACTCATCCTAATCGAGTTCCGTTGTATCAATTTTTTTTTTTATGGAAATGAGATTTTTAAAAAGGTTAATATCATAAAAACTTTATTACCTATAGGGTACACTAAATTGAGTCCCCTTATTGATCGCTGTCCTTTTGGTGGTCCTTAATTCTGCAACACCTGTATAATATGATATTCATTAAAACTGATCAGCATTTGTGACAACCATACTCTCTCTCTCTCTCTCTCTCTCTCTCTCTCTCTCTCTCTCTCTCTCTCTCTCTCTCTCTCTCTGCGCGCGCGAAAAGGGATATAATTCTCACATAAGAAGGCAACTTTTTGATCATCTGGTATTGGTTCAGCTATAAAATATGTGTTAGTGTATAGTAGTTGTAAACACGAATTTCGACTTTAATTGGTTATAGCCATATATTTTTGCTGACTTGCATGTATGTTACGTTGACTGGGAAATTAACTGGCAACACATATATATGCATGTAAGTAAACGATGTACATTTTTCAAAACCCACAACACATTTAATACACATAAAGCATTGATTAATTTACATCGCTGTGCTCCTTTAATTAACTTATATGTCAAGTTAAAGTTCGGTTTATTCGCTCAAACCAAATATATAGAACACACCAAAAAAATACAAACCGTCAGAGGTATACATACATGTACATTGTCATACAGGAGAGATAGTAGAAAGTTCACACAAATGCTTTTTTGCTTTAGTAAATGACCCAGTTCTTGATATTAAATTATAATTTGAATTCTTTATCATTTCTAAATAACTTTCTTTATATAATAAAAACCCTTTAATGGTGCACCTTTGGTAAAAATCATTATTTTTCTTTTATTGACATTAACATTAAGTTTCCATCGAGTACAATAAAATTCGTTGAGAGAGGTCATAAGCAGATTCCGCTATTATGACTGTGTCGTCGATGTAAAATAAAAGAAGAAGTTTCAAATGCATTGATAACTCGTTTTCAATTTCATTACTTATGCTTTGCAAACAAAAAATGTTATTTTCCAATAGCAGGCACGTAGCATCAGGGGTCCCAGGGTGTAAACGGATTAGGATGTTCAAAATTGTCAAAAGTAACCTTTTCCTTTTTTTTTTTGCTTGTCAAGATATTTTGGATGAGTCTGCCCCCCCCCCCCCCCCCCCCCCCACACACACACACACACTTTCAAAAACGATGCTACGTGCCCGAATAGAAAGCTGAATAGAAAGAATGTCGTTAATTATAATGTACAAAGAAAATTTTTTAAAAAGGGGGAAAGGTTTTCTCCTTGCCTTACACCTATATACATGTAAGTTGGATAAAAAAAATTGAGGAAATACCATTTAGTTTTACTAATGACTTTATACCCATATATACATGTTTTAAAGGCGCCCTATTTATTTATATGATGCTCTTGTTTTAAGTGTTTTATATATGTAAATGTTATAGCGTATATATATGAGATTCTTTTGCAAATAATTCGCCCAAGGTTAAACATTTTAATACAATTTATTCAAACTTTATTGCTGTATGTGAAGCTGGTAGCGAGCATTGCAGATCTATAGAAAAATACACTTATAACCCATGTTAGTCGAAGAATGATATATAATTCTTCTTTAATATATGACAATAAATGAAAAATTCGCTTTGAGAGAAGCTGGGCAGTTCGCGATTAAAGAATTATAAACGTTATTAATTAAACTGATTAATCAATAGACCTAATCATACATTAAGTTTGCGTCACTGTACAGTTACAAACAGCATTATAATTATTTTACAACATCGATTTTCACTATTTGAAATGCTGACCCAGGCAACCAGCTTAATGTTAAATGCTTTGTTTATCAGTTTATCGTCAAAGCCCTTCAGTCAAAAAGAAAAATCATCTCAACTGATCCGAATAAGTAATGAACAACTTAATTAATATCTTAACACAACAAAAATGGCGACCTCCATACTACGGAGGTTGCATGATTTTATAACACTGCGCAAGCTCTCCGTCGTGATGTACAGGTATTAAACGACATTGCTAAGAATTGCTTTGGGACAACTCTATATTCTGCATTAGAGTTATTTCGCAAAAATCATCCAGCATTTCAGGCTTTCCAAATACAAACATTTAAGTTAGAGGAAATTCGGACAATGATAAAACCAACGTGAAAATAGTTTTGCATATAAAAACATTTTAAATCAAAAGTCAGCTCGCATGTTACAGCTTATTGATAAACTTGTCATCTAAATCTATTTGAGTTATATTGCATTTCAAACGCACATGTTTTCAAAAGCTCTATGATACATTTACATTCTCTTGATTTAGCTAGTAAGTACATGTAGCTTGAATGAGATATATGGTTTATTAAGCTATTTGTAATTTTTTCAGTAGGTATAGAACTTAGAGTCCAGTGATCATGTTCAACTTTTTTTACTGTTTAGAAGAATAGTATCTAAGATTTGTAAAAGTTTCCCCTTAATATTGGTATTTTTATACACTGTCATAAATGACATATTTAGTTAATATTTAGGGTAAATAATAAATTACCCAAGAAAAATATCACTTCTTGTAGTAATTGCCTATTTTAGAAAAAATAAAATATATGAATAAATTTCGTTCAGCTCTAAGACAAACATGAAAATTATACCCTTGTTCAGAACAAACCACCTGATTATTTATATTTACGCAAAGTGGCATCCACAAAAAAATTTGGCTTTCATCTTAGGCTCGACTTAGCCTTGTTCAAGTGAACTCTCTTTATTACCCCCACTAAAGAACACACTGTGCATTATGTATACTTTAACTTGCATATTTTGTTTTATATTTTATTAAAATATCTGTATAATATGATATATATCTATTAAAATTTGTGGAAAAAGGGAGGCAGAAATTGGTATACAGTTATCTTCAAAATTAAGTTGGTCAGAACATATTGATAACATTGTTAAAAAAGCTAAAAAAAAAATGGGGTTACTTAAAAAGCTAAAATTATCTGTTTCAAGGGATATATATCACAAATGTATGTATCTTTTATTAGACCACAATTAGAATATGCTGCTGAAGTATGGGCTGCTTGGACACAGATGGACATAGAAAAATTGGAAAAGGTTCAATTAAATGCCGCAAGAATAGTAACTGGGCTCACAAGTTTTGCTTCAAGAAACTCAATTTATTTTGAAACAGGTTGGGAACCTTTGGAACACAGAAGAAATAGAGCTAAATTAATAACTATGTACAAAATGCACAATAACTTAGTACCTACTTATATACAAAACACTGTCAGAAGATGGAATGCCCTAAGTCTTAATACAAGAGAGGCAACCTCTATTAAAATATTTAAAAAATGTTTATACAATGATACGGTAAAGCCTCAGAAACATCTTTCATTTGGAAAAAGATTTTTAAACATAACTCATACACGTTTGAGACACAACTGTATTTTAAATTCTGACTTATTCCGCTGTAACTTAATAGCCAGTCCAAACTGTTCATGTGGCTTTTTAGAAGATGCATATCATTTGTTTTATGTCTTTAAAATGTATACGAGAGCTCGGAATTCTCTAATGAATAAGCTATTGACATTACGTTATGTACACATTATAGATGCACATTTACTGTTATGGGGCGGATGATTCTTTGACAAATACACAAAATACACTGAAATTTTCAAGAAGGTACAAATTTTTTTAGTGAATGTGGTCGCTTTTCAAAAAATGTCTGAATTTATAAGGTGATATTATATATGTAGTAGATTGTTTATTTATGTATATTTATGTGTATTCATATCTTAAGTTATTACTGGCAATATTAATAAAATTTCATTATTAGGAGAAGACTATCTAAGTTATTTAGAACTTGTGTCTAATCCATTTGATTTAATCAATAAAATATGTTCAATTCAGAAATAGGGCCTTATTGAAGATGGTCCTTTGAGCAACGTTATTGTTACAATGTTGGATTGGATGCTTAGAATTGTTAACTTAGGTCATAAAGTTAAAAATTTTTACTTTTTATAACCTAACAAAGTGACTATTCCTAAAAATATTGGATGTATGAAAAATCACTCCGTATTTGGGATTTTGTTTACCTCATGTTTGTTACTTTGTACCGGTATATAATATTTGTCTTTGTTTAGTTTTACGTTATGACTGTATATGCCAACTTGGTAGCTAACTAAAAAATTAATTTTTCAGACAACAGTATGCAACTTATTTCTTGCAAAGACACATTGTGCCCCCAGCCTGTACATCTGTCAGATTCCGTTCCAATACTCCATCTGGTGAATCAGGATCACGGCAATCATCAGCTGAATCTCTATCAGACAGGTAGGACAAAAAGTTAAAAGCATGGTCATCCATCCACCTTTGTGTTGGCACCAAAATAAACAAGGGTATGGTACATGAATGGTACATCTAATTTTATAGTACATGTACTGTAGTATGAAAGCAGAATGCTTATTTTGGGATCATATCTCGTTGGTTTTATAATATGGTAGTAAGTGAAGAAATTATATACAACTGTAACAGTACAATGTAGGTGATGATCGATATATAATAGAGTAAAGTATTAATAGATGATAAATTAAATGAACCACAGTATGAGTCGAAACATCCTAGAGTTAGTGCATGGTGATATGTATGTCTTGCAATAGGCAAGGAAATGTTCAACATCAGGTGATTAAATACAAAAAAATCATAAAACATAATACAACATTTTGAAAAAATGAATTTAAATTACCTTTATTTGTAATATAAATCCATTTTTTTCAGAGTTGTGGAGGAGTTATATATACCTCGAGAGAAAGCTGATTTCCTGCTGAAAGATGATGCCATCTTGCGTGATATACAGAATCAGGTAAAGATTGGCTTTTATTGGGAATTTTTTTTAAGAACAGGGGACATACATGTAATTTATGCTGAATACATGCAATGAATAGTCTCATGTAAAGTTTCTATAGTGAACTACAAAGAAGCTTTTAAAAGGCTGTAACTCCAGAAAAATTTCAACAAACTGTTTTCAATGACCCTTGCCCAATCTGCTCGTAGAAGGCGGAGTTAATTTAAGATATTGCTGATGGAGAAACTTCAAGAGTACACTGTGTTAGAATGTAGCAATGAAGGCTTTACTGTATTTCATGTTTTTATGATTTTTATTTTTTTTTAATTTTTTTTGGATAGGGAGTGTCCCAAATGTCAATGTCAATGTTTTAATTTTGACATATGATGCCTTTTTTTGTTGTCAGACTGCTACTGAAATCAAAGTGAAGTCAGATGCGCAAAATGAGCCAATCTTGCTAGTAGTAACTGCCACTAGGCAGGAGAATCTCATTGAAGTTGAGAATAAGGTAAGCAAGACTGTCAAAGTTGTTTCCATTTTCTTTTTTGAAAAGTTCCAAATGGAATAAGGCTTAGCCCAATCATAAATTGAAGAAAAAAAATTGACTTTAAGACAGTGGACAAGAACATGTATCTCTAGTTTTGAAGGCAGATTTTTAAAAAAAAAATCAAATGTTCACTTCATTATACATGTATTAGATATTTCTAGGTTTAAATTAATAATCTTTATTTTTATTTTGGGATGAGAGTGGTCCCCCTTTAACTGCTGACCAATAGCAACAACTACATGTACACTGAAAGAAATAAAATATACTTTGTAATTTTTATAACTTGTGAAACAGCATTTTTTATTTTTGGAAAAAAGGATATTTTTATTTTATTTTTTAATCATTGACTATTTATTACTTTCAGATAGCAGCCATATTGAAGAGGTACATTTGTAGGAGCATGCACATTGCAATTTTACTGTAAACTAGAATGAAGATCAGATTTCATGTATTTTCCTTGTCTTCAAACTCTCAATGGCGATATGTAAACATTGCAAATTTAATTTATTGTTGCTGCGTCAATGGTAGAGCATTTTCTTTTAGAACTAAAGTGAAAAAAACTGAAAGAAGATCAAAAGGCAAAGGTACTGATAACATTAGCAGAACTCGTCAAAATCTCGCTCAGGTATGTTTGGGAGCAAACAACCTAAAGTACATGTAGTTCTATATGTAGTTAACTTAAAGGTAAAATACTGGCAAAATTCCTGTACATGTCTTGCTGCCAGTTTGAGACCTTGAAAAGAATTTGAAGATTTAAATCTGTTAGAAAAAATACTCTCAATTTGAATATAAAACTATCACTCGTACAATGTCAATGCCAACCTGAATTTTCAAATCTTTTAGACATAAAACAAATATTCTACATCTTTTAGATTCATAAAGAACCTAACTGGAGGGAAACATATACGAAAGTCAAAAACAAACAATTTTTAAGGTATGTCAGTTATTTGATCAGAGATACTGTAAATGTTTTATATTTGGCCGTGTATTCTATTTAGCGTTTTGGGGGGCAGACCACTGCATCCACTTAATCAAGTACATCACCAAATGTAAAATATATAAGTATAGATAAACAGGTACATTCAGACATGTGCTATATCAAATCTACACAAACTTGTTGAAAAATTGTACTCTGCCAAATATGGTACATGCTAAATATAATATGTTTACAGTAAATCAAATGCCATTGTTGCTCAGATGAGGGACGTTTAGGGTTTCTATTTTCTTCATTGACAAGAAACTTTTTTTTCTGCCTTTATCCTTTATAACAGCTTTTGATAAGATAATTTATAATTTATGATGTTTATTGTTTCCAGAAGGAAAACAATGAGATTTGAATTAACAACTCAAGATTCACAAGGTCAAAATATTTTTATTGGTTTTGCTGACGTAAAACGTCTGATGGAAGAACTACAGACGGTAGGCTACAAAATTAAAAGGGCTGGGTGATTATGCATGGTCATTATAGACAATATAAACTCCTTTTAAAGAAGAGCTTTGTATATAAAGATTAAGGAATATTCATATCTTAAAGTTAAAATGTTAGGTATTTTTTCTTTACTAAACAATAGTTTATGGCTAAGAATATCATATCCAAAGTTTTAAGGCAGATATGACTGTTAATTTGTTTACCATCAAACTTCCTCAAAGACCTGACAATTCTATGCTCCAAATTATTTTCGATTTATAATTATGACCTGTATGTTTCTTGTAGTTAAACCCAGCTTTGACAGTGTACTACCAACAACATAAGGCCATTCTGCTGCATTACCCAGATGGGACTGAAGGCAGCACATTAGAGGAAGCTGCACGTTTAGTAAGTTGTGGTACTGTATTCAGGGTTATTTTCGCCCTGTGTTATTTTCAACATTCTTCACTTGCAATTGGTTTCACTGGTCTTGAATTCGCCCAGACAAAGTGGTGTTTAAAGAGAGATAATCTGAGACATTTTTTTAGGAATTCGCTCAGTCTTAAATTCACCAGCTGAAAATGAGGGTGAAAGGGGCAAAATAGAACGGGGGCGTTTATTTCTCTGTTTACAGTATTAACAGTAGGTTACGTAAATAAAATTTATGAACGCCAAATTGTTACCTCATTTATCAAGATGTTTATACATGTACTCATGTAGTTAATTTATCATTTTGAAAATATCTGTTTTCTAAAGAACTGTATTACAGTGTTTACTTCATCTCTTAAAGTAGTTTGAAAATCACACTACATTACCATACACATTTTTAAGTAGGCTCGACTATTTTTAGTTCACAGTGTGTTGATATAAATGTGACCATGAAATGCTGATTCCATTTTTTTCTTGGAATTTTGGCCCTTTTGAACTTAGAATTTTGGCCATATAAAGTATATAGTAATGAATAGTTAGTGCGAACAGCTCCTCTTAAATGGTTGCAAGGAACTTTGTGAAACTTTGTAGGTATAAAGGACACAATGTGTAGATGTACATATACCAGGAAATTTCAATTTCATTATTTTTCCTGACATTTTGGTCCTTTTGAATTTAAAATTGTTTTGTTGTTAAACACAATGGAATATATGTGCATATTTGATGAATTGATGATTTTTTGCGAGTTATGACCTTTATAGAATTATTTGGTGTATTTTAGTTTCCATCATGAAGTTGTAGGGGTTTTGCTAGTCAGATTCATGTTCCATGTGTTCAGTATCTTCACTTTATAAACCACAAGTTGATTTTTGTTTTAAGGATTCTTTAAATAAAGAATAAATAAACACTCTCAGTGCATCCTTCAGGGAGAGGGGTATTTAACTCTCTGTTTACCTTGTCGATGATGCTAAAATCATGTTTCATCTTTATTATATAAAATTATGCATAATTAATATTTTTTATTAAAATTTTAAAAATTATATTCATCAGACGTGTAGCAAAGTTTAGAGACAAATAACTAAAGACAGAACATGTTTTACATCACTTCCTAGAGTTTGTGAAACATCCAATTATAAGAAGCCTGATATATACATGTACCAGTATTTTTACTCAAACTCATGTCAAAAATTTTAATCCAAATATGCCACATATACCTTTAACAATATTTGACCAAAAAATAAATTTCTGAAAGGTAAAATTATAAAAGCCCCATCGGAATACGAACTTATAATTATGTTATGAGTGCATTTATTTATCAAAATTTTATTGTGTGTGCCTTACAGATTAACAAAGAAATCGACAAAGCTACATGTAAGAATGTTCCAGACATTTTTGTGAACGACATTGAAGACTTTCAAAGGTATTAATTTTATTCGTCAGCACATGCAATCTAGACTTCTGATAACGATTTACTCAACTGAAAATTGTACGTAAGAATGAAAACTTCTGATAATGATTAACTCAACTGAAAATGAAAACTACCTTTGACCTTGATTTTGACATCTTTAATCTTTTAAGTTTAATGAATAAGCTTAGCCCAGGTGGTCCATAACTTTGTCATTTGCAGCTTGAAAGCTGTAGCTGCATACTAGGAAAATTTGGTGCTATAATTGATCCCTTTTCGGCAGATTATTGAGTCTATAAGAGTGTGTTAATATTTGTACATTTATTTAGTTTTTTATATTCATCTTGCATTTGTCGTACTATTTTTCACCATTATCTCTTACAAATGCTTTTTAACAAATATTTTTCATTTTTTAGACGCAAGCATCAGGTTTTTCATTTAAAAACCCAAAATAAAAAATTTTGGAGTCTTCTACTAGGCAGGATTGGTATCCACTTCAATCAAGTCGCAAAATATGTTAAGAAGGTGGCTGATTTAGAGGGAGTATACACCTTGAAATTCAACCACAAATCATGAGGACTTAATTAACTCCCTGTTCTATACTCTGTGTGTCTGTTTCAGATTGACCCTTCCCTGTATCTTCGTATAATCAAAAAACGTGGTTCACCGTATGATGGCATTATCCTTTGGTCAAATGGAGATATTGATGATGAAATATTTGAACGAGCTGTGTCAGTTGTAAGTTTTTGTCACAACAAACTTCTAGAGTAAAGATTATAAAGGTCAAGACCTAGTAAATGAAAAGAGCCTAAAAATTTTATATAATATTATTTGAATTCTTGCAACGATGCTTCATAACGATAGCTTAATTGGTATTATTTGGAGCTTGGGTAATTTTAAGAATGATAAACATGGTACTAAAAGGTTGTGTTTTAAACTCTCATTTTCAATGAAATTTGAAAAAAAACAAGTTTCAAATCTAGGAAGTTTTTTTCTGTTTATGACAAATAAAAGATGTCCATAATGCCTATAGCTGCAGGCCTGTAGATGGTAAACCTGGCAGCTACAGTGCCACTCATTGAAAAAATTACAATTTTTTTTTTATAAATGTCTTTATCAATGACAAATAATCAGATAGGATTGAAAATTTCTATCTTTATAATTTATAGTGATAAACGTTTGTGTCTTTCAGATTAACAAAAATATAGACTGGCTTGAGAATTTGTCAGATCTGGTTGTGAAGGATATTAATGACATAAAAAGGTATATATAGATTCTATCTCAAGGAGGCTGGAGAGTCAACAAATTAATCATCAGATCTACCTTAGTCTGGCCTAGATCTTAAGATTATGATTTTTTTTTAGCTATACACTGTTATTTAGTAATTAAAGAAAAAACCCACATATTTTACCTTTTTAAATTTGGGTTTTTCCCTAAATGTAAATTTTTACATAGAGCTCTTCTTTTGAAGGAGATCAATTATACAGGCTGTCTTAATATCTGATTGACATTTTTCCAAATGAAAATCATCAAGAAAATTCAGTACATGTATAAGGGGTGGAACAATTTCAAATGAAAACTACCACAGTATACGGATTGTTTTCGAAAAAAAGGAGTTTTATCCGCCTGATTGATTTTGATATATCAAATAAATAATCTTTTTTTCAATGAATGCCAAGAAAAGTTTGCTATTTCTAGAAAAAATGATTTTTGCGAATATCTTGTATACACTGTACTAATTAAAAGTAAAAATTTAGAATTTTGATATGACTTGATATTTGATCTTTGCATGACAAAAAAAAAGTTGATAAACATTCAAATTCATGACAGATTTTGAAATTCTTCTTTCAAAGTGCATTGACAAGGTCCCAAGTTTGACCCACCATGAAAATAAAGTCAAAATGCATTGCTGGTAATTTAAGATGCTCTTAAATTTATTCTAAGTGCATAGATTTTTAATGTTCATTATTAACATGCATTTTGCCATTTTTGGGAGTTGATTTTAATCAAGTCTCCTATGCAGTTACTCTTGCAAACCGAAAGTGAAACAGGGTTTGGACCTAAGCACAAATCATCACCGCTGACAAGACTTAGTTCTTGAAAATAATAGAAAAATTCAAAGTAATGTATGCTGAAGCATTGTTTTTCATGAAAACAGATTTTATATAATACAAACAACTAAGATATTTTTATAGTCTCATGTATTCCTATGCCAGATTTTAATATAGCCTCGTTCAACCAAACGCTCGGCTGTCTCCGTAAATCACCGACAAGCAGAAAGGCTCTCTTGCTTGTCGGAGATTAACGGAGACAGCCGAGCATCTGGTTAAACGAGACTAGAATTCGATATCAATAGTGCTTGGATCCATAAAATTTTTAGAATTGCTTCGATTACTGTGGAATCATTAAATTTCATGGGGGCCAATTTTCGTGGATTGCTTAAATTTTACAGGTTCACGGGGACGTAATTTCGTGTATTCTCTTAAACCTTCAAAGGATATATGACTTTATTACCCTAATTTATTAATTCGGGGAGGATGTTAATTCGTTGATGCGAGGTACCCACGAATTCCACGAAAATTGAGCCACCTCGAAATCTAATGATTTCACAGTATTTATACCGTACATAGTTTGAAATCTATCTTTAAATATTACACAACATGATTCATAGGGGGTTTCTCGAAAATCTGGTCGGAAAAGTCTAAAATTCGTATAATAAAAAAAAATCAAATACAGACTGGAAACTAATTGCCATGCAAGATAATTTGATTTTAAAATGAATATTCGATAAAATCAACTCCCGTCAGTACTTCAGTACTTTGATTTTTCATTATTGTAGAGCTGGTTAATTTGCTCATCATCGAGCCTCCTTATCCCAGCAGTTTTGGAATGCCTTTGGATTCAACTGCCTTTACTGTGTACTTTTAAAATTGTTGATTCAATTTAATTACCTGTGCAAACTATGTACTTAATTTAACGGAAGCTGCTTTCTACCAAAAATGCTAAATAGAATGCACAGCCAAATCTAATACCTAGGTATGTTTACTGTTCATATAAGTTAATTTTGTGTGTGTGTATGTGTATATTTATTTTTTTTATTAGTGGCAGGCACCAAGTTTTTCATTTTGAAACCAAAAATGAACGTGCATGGAGCGTCCTTCAGGACGCATATGGTCATAATTTCAAAGGATTCGTTCAACGTGTAAAAAAGGTGCCCCATTTATTTAAGAGAGTATACATTTTGAAATTTTGACCTTGGATTGTTAGCAAATGTCCTAAGGCTACCAATTTATCTGTAAACTGTTTCAGATTGACCCTTCCCTGCATCTTAAAATAATATATGATTCACCATATAGAGGCATTGTTCTGTGGTCAGATGAGGATATTGATGATGAAAAATTTGAAAAAGCTGTATCAGTTGTAAGTTTTTTGTAAAACAAAGTAATATTTTCTATATGTGTGCTGATTATGACTAGTTGTTTTCAGGGTTTTTTTTAGCTCATAATCTGTAAGTTTTCTGTCATTGTCGTCTTCAACTTTTCACTTTTACATTTTCTCCAGAAGAACTGGGCAAAATTCAACCAAATTATTGTACTTGTTTCTAAGGTAAAGGGGGTTCAAATTTTAAGAGCTAGACACCTAAACAAGGGAAAGACATTGAAAATTTATTTGAAAAAATATATTATTTTTACTGGAAGGAAAAGTGCAAAATTCATGTCTGGTCCGTATCTTTGTTATGAAGAAACATAAGAAGTTCTTACTTCACACAAAGATTGCTTATCACGGGGTGTGTCATGATTTTAACCCAATGTCATTTTGGCAAGTTCAAGGTCACTGGAAGGAAAAGTGCAAAATTTGTGTCCATTCCATCTTTCTTTTGGAGAATAATTGGTAGTTCATACTTCACACAAACATTTAATTAATTTGTTTGTAATATTTGTCTCAGAAAATGCTGGCGACATCAATTGCACTCTTATATTGACTTTAAGTGATCAGTATTTCTTTCTGTATTGTGTGTTTATGTATTTTCTGACAAATGAATATGTTTGAATGGAATGTTGGTTAGGCCTAAAAAAATGTTGTGTGTTTAGGGTAACCCGACCTAACCTACAAAAATGCCCCGTTCCTACCATTTTTAGATGTCTGTTTTTATCCAATTGTGAATTTTATATTATTTCTATTAAAAAATCCGTTTTTAAATATGGCACAAACAAACATTCTTAGGATTCATGCAGAAAAAAAATATGATAAAATAAAAAAAAAATCCCTACCTACCTAACTTAATTTTTTCATCAGTGTTACCCTAAACACGCAATTTTTTTTTATAGGCCTTACTTTCATACTGCCAGCTCAATTTTCATGAATTTTAAGGAGGCTGGATGGTCAACAAATTGACCATCCGATCTACCTTAGATTTAAAGATTATGATTTATTTAGCTATATACTATTACATGTATTTAGTAAAGAAAAAATCCATATATTTTACTTTTTAAATTGTTCATTTTCCTAAATTTTTATATAGAGCTCTTTTTTTAAAAGAAGATCAAAACAGTACTCTTAAAATGACCATGATCATCGAGCCTTCTTAGAGGAGGATATAATAAAATGTTTCATGTTTGTAGGTTAGGCATGAAATTGATGCAATTGATGTAATAGTCTCAAAAGGAGAAGCAGGCAATAAAAGGTATATTGGTAAACGGCGTAAAGATCTGTCATAATTATGTGTATTCATTACTGTTTTCAGCAATTAATTTCTCTAAGACTTGCTGTGAAATTTAATTGCTTTTAAATTTTGTAAAACTGAAATATGATTATGATTTAGAAATGTAATGTACCTATTACGTTTTATTTTGTTAAAAGATTGCTATGTACCTGTCTTTGTTCAGTGTTGCTAAATTTACGTCATAATGACATCATAGCACTGCAGAGTAAAGCCATAATGAATAAAACTTGACTCATGGTTTATGTTATAATTTTGGGGTTGTATTTGTTAATAGTGTCAAAGTGATGAGACCTGAATTTAAAAATCAAAATCCTTTAGCAACGTATATAAAACTTGATTCATGGTTTATGTTTTAATTTTGGGGTTTTATTTGTTTTTAGTGTCAAAGTGATGAGATTTGAATTTAAAAATCGAAATCCTCTAGCAACAAGTTTTTTCGTGGGGAAGGATGGTAATCATCTTAAAGATCTGCGTAGAAACCTCAGGAGGGTAGGTACAGAGAATGAGGCAGAGTGACATGTATCGACCGACTATTGGGTATATTTTATACAGGGAAATATTCGCCTCAGTTTTATTTTTGCCTCATTCACACGAGTTCCTTGTCAATTGAGGAATTTAAGACTGGGTGAATACTAATGTCTCTAACTATATCTCTATATTAAACAAACTGTGTCTAGACAATATCAAGACAGGGCAAACTGTTCGCAAGTGTTGGAGGACGAAAATTACTTGGGGCGAAAATAACCCTGTATATAGTAATTCTGATATGTAATCTTAAGAGAAAGTTCTTAATGACTGAACTTTTGAACCATAACAAGATTTTATTTACAGTATTTATTAATATTACCATGATTAATGTTTATCTTTTTAGTTGAACCCAACGCTGAAATTCAGTATACATTTAAAGGATTTGTTTATGGTATATCCAGATGACCTGGATGAATACACGTTAAACAGAGCTGCAAACTGTGTAAGTTGTTTTGTATAAGGAATAAGGAATCATTCTTTGAGTATTATGAGGTGATAATTTTGGTCGGGGCGTGATCAAATCCAATAAAGCCCGAAGGGCTTTATGATAGATTTGATCACGCCCCGACCGAAATTATCACCTCATAATATTCAAAGAATGATTCCTTATTACTTATGTTTATATAATTTTAAGCCATCGTACAATTAAATATTTAAATATGAATAAGCAAACCCCGCTGGCGCCTCAATTTGGCGTCATTTGTATAATGGGTTATGTAGTACAAAATCGATACGTAGTGTTATACCAGGGAAAGACACTGGAAAATGTAAATATATTGCAATCAAGTCAGACATGTTTACAAAAATTGCTAATATGCACATTAATCAAAATTCTGTTTCTTTAAAATTTCGTTTTGGTATGAGGTCAGACTTCTAGAATATAAGATAAAGCTTCATCACCATATATTTGAGGATTAACTGAAATGGCGATTCAGTGCTGCAAATTTGATAGTTCTATATAATCAAACTACAGTTTGATTTTGTTTTGCAGGTTGACAAAGAAATTTGCAGGGTTGATAAATTTCTGGACATGTTTGTGTCAGATATCCAAGATACACAAAGGTATAGATTAAATAAATTTTGTGTGTATATATATTATATGATACTTGTATGGACCATCTTTAGATTATATATAATAAAAATATATAATTATATATATTGTACAGTTGGCCATTTTATACATAGTAGTTAGATTTTACAGGTAGAAAAAATGACGGATGTCAAACCACAACCCTTACTACTGTTAATGCATTATACATGACTTTGTACTATCATTAATGTAAACCAAATTTTATTTGCGCCCGAGAAAATTTCGTGAGGTTGGGGGAAAGCCATATGTCGTCACAAATATTTCTTGCAGCGAACCAGTCATTAGATATTCTCTTGTCAATTTTTCGCAACTTTTTTTTAGAAGACAGCACCGGGTATTTCATTTTGAAACTGATGATCAAGAACCATGGGCTATCCTGCTTGCCAAACATGGTATTAATTTCGATCGAGTCACTCAACGTATTAAGAAGGTGCCTGATTTTGTTCTGTCTGCCTTTCAAAGACAAACAAAGCTGTGGAAACTTTAATACCCTACCTCTTTTTTAGGTTGATTCTTCTTTACGTGTACACGTCATCAGAGATGGTAATTATTCACATAAAGGCATTGTTTTGTGGTCTACCGAGCAAACTGGTATTGATGATGAAAAATTTGAAGAGGCGGCCTCAATCGTAAGTTGTAAATGAGGTGTTTGGTGATGAAAATGATTGCATTACCTTTTTATATTCCTTTTGTGACCGTATAATTTGTCTGTATAATTGGTAAGAATTAAAAATATATAATCAGGTAATTCATGAATTATACATTTCCGCTGTAATGTTTATTGTTGATTGGTATGAAAAATGTTGTTTCTAAATGAAAGAATAGTCAATGGGGACTGTTTATTATCGTACTTGTATTTTAGATTAAGGAAGAGATTAGCCTGATTGAGAATATTATATCTGGTGGTCAAGGCAATCAGAGGTGAGGGAAAAATCTTCTTTTAAAAAAAAAAGAATTCCACCCGAACAACTTGCCTATGGGTATTGTTTTTCAAATGTAACAACTTGTGGCAATTTATGCTTTATAAACTGCATGCGAAAAGATTTATGAAAAAACCTATAATGTACCAAGTTATGTTTTACTTGTATAAGAGAACAATATAAAATTAAATCCTCATAATTTAACTTTTTAACATTAAAGAATGACATTAATTTGTACAAAATTAAATGCAACGTCAAGGAGATTTAAAATGTGTTTTGTGTGCACGTCACTTTATGAAGTAGATATTAAGTTATGTTATATGATAATATCATAATGATATAGATGAATTTTTTTAGCCAATCAAACAAGCGTTTACAATAGATTCTAAATTTAAAAATTAGTTAATGCTTATAACATTAAATAACAAAAGCCATTCCTTTCATCTATATAATAAGCTTATTTTTAAACTTTTCTAAAATATTATACATTTTGTTTAGTCTTGCACATAATATTTAATGCACTGTTAACCAAAACAGGTAGATAAAATATGATTTTCTACCTTTTCGTGAACAAAATAGTCTTAAATATTTTGGAAGAATATATTTTATGTTTATGTAACATTATTCTCTCTCTCTCTCTGTCTCTCTCTCTCTCTCTCTGTGTCTCTCTCTCTCCATTTTACCTTGACTAAATGATATTAATTCTTTGTTTTAAATGAAAGACTTTATGATGATAATTGTGTTACCTAACCATAACCTTAATAATTATTTAATACCAACAGCTTCATGCTACTCGTGTGATAATTTGAACACAAAACTGTACACTGGAATTTTGGTGAAAAAATTCTACATTGCCCATTAAAAAAGGGTACAAAATTTAAAAGGTACTAAATATCACTTAAATTCTTCTGATAAGACACCTTATTTCTAAACCAACAAATGTACAATGTCATGTATATTGTCGCAAATGTCAAAAAACGGTACATTTTGCGTACCGCGAGTACATATGCATGTAACATGTATGTCTACTTCTATTATAGAAGTAGCGTATGGCATCAGGGCTTTCCTTCCATTTCTTTCTCTGTCTAGCATCTTTTTTGCTTGCATTCCAACAGTATATGCCAGCCAGTTGTATCTTCTTCTTTTCCAACAGTTTCTCTCCAGGCAATCTTTGGTCTTCCTCTTGCTCTTTTGTCTGGCTTGGTTAGCCATCCCAGGGCTACATTACAGTCATCATTTTGTTACATGTATCTCCTTTATGTGTATCTTATACAATTCCATCTTCTTATATATTCCACAGCTGTTGGTATTTAGTTCTGATATTTCTATTATACATGTACCGGTATTACGTCTTGTTGTGTGTTAAAGGGGCATGGTCACGATTTTGGTCAACAATTATTTTTTCGATTTTAATGTTTACATTGCTTCAGTAAGGCATTTTTAATAGGCAACTAAAATTTAAGTGTCATTTGATGAATCATAAGCGAGTTACAGAGCTAACAATTCATTGCTATGTAAACAAAGCGTTTGTTTACATTTTGAATGTTGAAGTGAAAATTCCAGTTTTTAAACTAAAATGAATGTGTTAATCGTTAGGAACTGTTTATTTATGCTTAAAATGAATAATAAGATAGACAAACCAGCTTTGAAAAGATTTTTACTGGTATATTGAACCTATGTAAACAAAAACAGGGCACGAGTCTTGTTTACATGACGAAGAATTGTAATCCCAGTGTCTTGCTTAAAACTCAATGACTGGCACCCAAATTTCATTTGATCATTAGAAATGCATTCCTAAAGCATTGCAAATAATAAAAACAGAAAAATAAAATTTGACCAAAATCGTGACCATGCCCCTTTAAAGGGACATGGTCACGATTTTGGTCAAATTCTACTTTGCTGTTTTTATTATTCACAATGCTTTAGAAATGCATCTCTAATGATCAAATGAAATTTGAGAGTCAGTCGTAGAAATATAAGCAAGACACATGGCTAACAATTCTTTGTCGTGTAAATAAGGCTCGTGCCCTGTTCTTGTTTACAAAGGTGCAGTAAAGCAATAAAAATCTTTTTCAAGCTAATTTGACAATCTTCTAATTCATTATATGCATAAATAAACAGGTCCTTGCGTTTTACACATTCATTTTAGGTCTAAAACTGTAATTGCCCCATCAACATTCAAAATGTAAACAAAAGCTTTGTTTACATAGCAAAGAATTGTAAGGCCCGTAACTCAACTTATAACTCAACGAATGACATTCAAATTTTGGTTGCCGATTAAATGCCTTACTGAAGCATTGTAAACATCAAGAGAGGAAAAATAATTTTGACCAAATTTTGACCATGCCCCTTTAAATTGCCTTCCAATTTTTAGCATTCTTTTTTGGGCCCTTTATCGGGGATGCGTCTTCATTTTTTCATCAGTATTGCATCCCTACGATATTAAAAGTCTAGGTGTTCCTTCCAAATTGTTGGTATCATACATGCAGACATTATTTTTTGATTTTCTGAGACAAGTCCTTTGATTCGTATCTCCCAGGTGTTGGTTTTTATTTTTTTAATACGTTTTAGGAAACATCTTGATGCATCTTTTTGGAGATTTTCATAAGTCTTAGTGTATTTGTTGTTTTGTAGTTTAATGTTTAGTTTAATTAAGATTTATTTTTTAGTTGGAAATTGGTGGAATTTGAAATAAAAAGTCACCATCTCCAGTCACTGTATCGTTTAATTGGCGATAATGTTAGTTGGATTAGCCAACTTTTGGAAAAATTAGACAAGGTACGTTAGAAGAAAGCTAGAACAGGCAGTATGGCATGGTATGGTGTTTTGTTTTATATTGTGTAGTTTGTCATGTAATTATATTGAGAAATATACTGTGAAATATAGCCGTAATTCCGTCGCTGCTTATCATATTAATCAAATGTCTGTTGCTTCAGTTCAATCCATCGCTGAAATTGATTGCCACACGTAACACCATTTTCCTTGTGTGTCCAGATAATGTGGGCGATGACGTAATAAAGGAGGCCACATCTCTAGTAAGATGTACAGTTTTGTGTAATGTATATCTATGTTTTTCTGAATTTTCTTCATCTACTTTCAAGTATTTTGAATGTATAGAACTTGTAGTCTGAACTGTCATCTAGTTTTCAATACTTTTTAGCTCACCTGAGCTGAAAGCTCAAGTGATCTATTCTGATCACATTTTGTCTGTCGTCCGTCTGTCCGTCTGTCTGTCTGTCCGTAAACTTTTCACATTTTCAACATCTTCTCAAGAACTACTGGGCCAATTTCAACCAAACTTGGCACAAATCATCCTTAGGCAAAGGGGATTCAAAGTTGTGAAAATTAAGGGCCACACTCGTTTTCAAGGGGAGATAATTAGAAATTAATGAAAAATTTCGATAAATTTTCAAAAATCTTCTTCTCAAGAAACAGAAAGCCAGGAAAGCTGAAACTTGTGTGGAAGCATCCTCAGGTAGTGTAGATTCAAAGTTGTGAAAATCATGACCCCCAGGGGTAGGGTGGGGCCACAATGGGGGGTCGAAGTTTTACATAGAAATATATATAGAGTTAATCTTTAAAAATCTTCTTCTCAGAAACTAAACAGCCAGGAAAGATGAAACTTGTGTGCAAGCATCCTCAGGTAGTGTAGATTCAAAGTTGTGAAAATCATGACCCCCGGGGGAAGGTTGGGGCTACAATGGGGGGTCGATGTTTTACATAGGACATAGGGTGAGGCCACATTGGGGGGGGGGGTGTTAAAGTTTTACATAGGAATATATAGAGTAAATCTTTAAAAATCTTCTTCTCAGAAACTAATCAGCAAGATGATTCTTTATAATTGTTAAGACTTTGGCTCCAGGACAATTCTTCAGCCTCACAAGAAGGTTCAGAGTTTGATGTAGCTAAATATCCCATATATAAACAATTGTAAAGGATCTTTTTGAGAACTGCAATACTCAACATGTGATATGACTATAAAATTGAAGCAGGCAGCTATTTTTTCATTAGAATCTTTTTGTATTACTGTATTGAGTTATTGCCCTTGATTTATTGATTCTTGATTATTTTTAATTAATGCATCCACTGTTAACCAATTATTGTGATGATTATTTTTATACAATAATAAATATTCAATGTATGTAAGTTGTTCTGCATCAGTAGTTTTGGGTTAGGCCGGATTAGTGAATTATTTTAGGCCGGCACATATATAGGGATAGTGTCTATTGCATTTCGAGGAGCGACTGTTTCGGTTTAACCTTGAACAGGTATGGATAGATTGAGTGTGTGGACATCCCTGCTCTATCTAATCTTCATGTTTTTCTAACCTCCTATACAGAGTGTGCGGTCGTTCCTGCCCTGTATCGCATTAATACAAGTGTGCGGTCATACTAGTCCTGCTTGTATTGGTAGTGGTTGCGGCGGAGCACTAGTGTAAGGTCATCCCTGCTGGTGTTCTGGCCTTTCTAGCGCAAGTGTGCGGTACTCCCTGCTTGCGCTAGGTTGAGATGTTGGCGCAAGTGTGTGGTCATCCCTGCTTGCGTTAACGTTGGTACTTGTTCAGTTGCGTAGGTATGCGGTCATTCCTGCCTGCGTAACGTTGAGTCCCTATATATGTGCAGGAGCGGTGATTAAAGTCTGCTCTTGTAAATAATGGCAGCAATCAGGGCTATCCGAGTTCCAAGGGGGAAAAATGGATTTTATTTATACAGGATCTACATGTATTATTGTACATTGTCCAGATTGTTTGTATTATGACTCCATTAAGCTGACTTTATCATACCTATTGTTCCTCAGGTGAGCGATGTGGCCCATGGGCCTCTTGTTTTGAGTTATTTATAATTATCGTTATCAACCAAGTGAATGTTTTCTGTCTTTTAGATTAATCATGAAAGGGAAAAGGTTGAGAAGTTCTTCGACATGTTCATATCAGACACCGAAGACCTGGAAAGGTATTGCTCCCATTATATAGTAGCAAAACTGTCCAAGTACAAAACTTTAATTATCAACCAACCTTGTTGTGTTCGCAACTTCGATAAACAACTTGCATGTAACATGGTATTTGTCAGCGAATGAATTGTCTCATCTTTTATACGGGAGGAAGGTTCATGATATTCTCAAAGTTATCAAAGCCTATACTATTAACTAAAGATAACCTTATTAAGAGGCAGTCTACCATAGAACCATGCAAATGGCTATCAATGGAAGTATATCGAAATTTCATGAGACTTGGCACAGATATTCATGATAATCTAACTTGATTATAATGAGAATGATTTTTATTACATTACATCAGTAACTATGGAAACGGATGGCACTTGGGTTTCCCCTTGTTCTATTTATAGAACTTTTGAAAAATTAGACAGCATACAATTCTTTTTAGTTTACTGGAAATATTACACACTGCAATTGAATGAAACCCGTTTCTTCACATTGTGAAAACCCATAGGTATTCTGAATAATAAGGAATTTAAATTTCTAAACACAATACACAAAGATATGTGGGCCTTAACTTCATGAAAATACTGAAATTTTACCAAAATTGACCTATTTGCACTAAAACTGGCATAACTGCCCAAGAAACGCATCAATTAATATAATATTTTGTCAGCTTATATGGTCTTTATTTATCTTTAATCTGGTTGAGGGAATTTGGTTGCAAATGAAATTCTGTGGAAATTTTGGGGGGTGGGTGGATTTGGGAGGGGGTTGGGGTGGACATGGTGCACTTTTATCTAGGGTAAGAAAAATGCTATTACATAATTATTTAGATTTTCCTTGCCAAATAAAACAAGTAGTAATGGAGAATTAAGTAGTCTTAAAAATTAAACACACAGAATTACTATGAATTGCCCTCAGTCAAGGGGGGGGGGGGGGGCTGCGATTGAAAGGAAACTTGGACCATTAAGTTTGTCACCTAACAGCGACGCGCAGTGGGTTAGAGGGTGTACTACGAATCTGTAAGTCATGAGTTTGACTCCCGCTCTGGGTTTTTACAATTTTTACCTCTCCAAATATTTTTAAAAGCTCTTTTTTGGTTAAATATTGTAAAATTTGAAAATTTTAAACCGGTGAAAGTATTTCAATCACAATGTACATTAATCCATATTAAAATCGACAGATGTCCCACAGCACCTCAATTTATATAAGCATCCGCTTTGACATAAAACTGTTAAAATACAATAACAATGGATTTCATGTTACATGTATTCAAATTTAAATGAATGTACATATCAAACATTTTTTTTTATCATATACATTTGTATTTTTGAGCAGAGTTTACAACATAAGTATATTGTTAAGATGATATCTGAGAAGAACACAGCAAATAACAATCTTTAACTTAAGGATGACGTTTACTCAGAATGAAAAAAAATTCCACTGATGATAATGAAAAACCAACTATTGTGTGTTATAGACCTTTTATTGTAGTGTTATTTTTCATTTTCAAAAAAGTAGGTCAATGACCTACTTTTTGAGTTAATGGCCATTGTATATTTTTGGAAAATTAAAGGAAAATCACTTAAAATTTTACACTATGATTGAGATTTTCTTAATTGTGAAAATAATACAAATTGCTCAACACTTTTGAAAATGAAATACAATTTATGAATGGCAGTGACACTAAATACATACAAAGCAGTAAGTTTTCCTTCACAATTTTTATAAATATTCCAGTCCGAATTTCCTCTATAACTTTTCAAATTCCTACCCATTTTTGATCCAATTTAACAAAAAATTGAATGATGATAATATAAAAACATTTATAGTATTAAACTACTTTTATTGGTCTTATTCTGTTGGCATATAGTTTATATGAGGTCAATGATCAAAATTTTGAGATATGGTGTCTTTTCACGTTTTTAAGCATATTTCAATATTTTTTAAATTCATGCCATACGGTTATCATAATGAATAAATGAGGTAAAACTACCAGAAAATATGCAAATTTATATAGACTAAAATATAAAATCTTAACTTTTAATATTAGAGTACTTCCAAAAATGTTTTAGCAGAAAACAAAATCTGCAAAATTTAGTCCGAATTTCCTCTGTTTGGCTAAAAGTCTATTTTTGTTTTGGCATAATTCCATAATATAGTAGAATTATCGAATGTTATGTCAATAATAATTCATTTCACAGATACTTTTTGTGTTTAGAACAAATTTTACTCATGACATTGAACTTTATAACAATCCGAATTCGAGAACTCAAACCCTGAGTAAACAACACCCTTAATAAATAACCTGTTTAATATTCATGGATTATTTGTTACAGTTATAAACTTCAAAATGTACATATAACCACCTGATATGAAAAAAAAAATCCTGAAAAGCCTACATGTAACACTCATTTATAAGAAATACTTGTAATGAGCCTTTGCTTCAAATGGAGCAAAAAGCAAAGACCAAATTATTGCAGTTATTTTCATGAAATATGAAAAGCCATTGTTTACAAAGCTATGAAATAAAATATGCAATACAACCAAATTTCAACCTTCAATGAATACATCGGAAAGAGAATTTTAATTTCAGAAAAAAAGATACAAAATCAGTGAATTGAAATATTCATTATTCAGTTACATACGAAAAAAAGACAGAGATGTGCAATTAATTTAAATTTAGAAAGTTATCATCATCAATTAATACATGTATCCCTATTAGCCAAATAACATCATCAATAATACATGTAGTGCTATTAGTCAAGTAAAATCATCAATTTATACATGTAGCATTAGTGGACAACTATTATGATCAATTAATACATGTATCACTTTTGGCCAAATAACAACATCAATTCATACATGTAGTGCTATTAGTCAAATAAAATCATTAATTTATACATGTAGCCGTATAAGACATCTATTTTCAATTCATACATTTAACACTGTTAGACAAATACATGTATTACCATCAATTTATACATGTAGCACTAATAACCAAACAACAACTACTCACACATGTAGCACTTATCTTTTAGTCAAATAAAATCATAAATTCATACATGTAGTGCTATTGAACAACCTTTATCATCATTCATACATGTTGCCCTAAAAGCTAAATAACATCATTGATTCATACATATAGCACTGATAACCAAACAACATCAATTCATACATGAATCACTATTTGCCAAATAACATCATCAATTTAAACATGTAGCAATTTAAGACAACAATGATCATTAATTCATGTATGTACATGTTTCACTATTGGCCAAATAACATCATTAATTCATGTAGCGCTGTTAGCCAAATACATGTAACCTCTTCAATTCATACATGTGGCGCTACTAGTCTAAGAACATCATCAATTCAAACGTATAGCACAATTAGCTAGCCAGGTAACACCATCAATTCACACTAGTGCTATATGTCAACTTTTATCATCAAATCATTCATAAAGTTTACATCCTCAATTGATATACGTAGCGCTATTGGCCAAATAACAATCAATTCATACCTGTAGCGCTATTAGTACAAAAACATTATCAATTCATATATGTGTAGTGCTAATTGAGGACTAACATCATCATTCGTACATGAAATGCTATTATAGAACAGACAACATCAATTCATATATTAATTATGTAATGTTTTTAGCAAACTTACATCATCAATTCCTTCTTGTAGCACTATTAGACAAATAAAATTATCAATTCATACATGTAGCACTATTAAATAACTAACATCATTAATTCATACATGTAGAGCTACTAGCCAACATTCATACATGTAGCACTTTTGGCCAAATAACATCATCAATTCATACAAGTGATGTTAGACAACTCTTATCATCAAATCATTAATGAAGTGCTATTATCTAGCTTACATCCTCAATTGATACATGTTTGTCTATTAATGGCCTAAAATAATCAATTTATACCTGTAGCGCTATTAGAAGACTTAATTACGTCATCAACTCATACACATGTAGTGCTATTAGAGGACTAACATTATATAAATAGTGCCTGTTTGGGAGGGTAACAGTTGAAATTGACACCCCAAGGACACCATTGTCAACCGACGCGAAGCGGAGGTTGACAATGGTTTTCGAGTAGTATTTAACATGAAAATATAATAATATGAATTCATGCATGTATCACAATTCTCTTTGAATACTGAAGTTGATCAAGATTCATAGATGGCTGTGATTTTACAGGGGAGTACTTTCCATATGACAATAATTTCACAGCTTCATTTAAGATTTCATGCCCTGTTCTTTCATCTTTGGACTGATCAGACCCCACAGTTTTCTGTGATGACAGAAGATCAAAATCTGAAAATAAATATATACCGGTATATTCATTAAAATATATGTATTCAAAGTATTAGACTAAACTCAGCTGTTGGATACACACATATATGTACCACTATAATACACATGTAAAGCATTGACAGCTTTAATAACAACTATATGACATTTCAGAAAAAATTATGCATTGTAAAATTTACATAAAATAATCATTTCAAGTGGCAGCCAATCTTTGAATGACCTCGATCCCTAAGATGATCACAGTGACTTTTATCTACATTTAGCATTGTCCTTGTGCCTGAATCACATTTAAGCTCATTGAACTGTAAAACTGAAATTCAACCATACAGTTCAAGAAACATATATACCACCCATGCGGCAATAATGAAAAGGGTCAAAAAATTCATATTTGGAATATCTATGATAATCTATGATAATAATGCCAAGTATGCGTCATTAATCATCTTGTACATCATGTAATATTTTTTCACTGTTATACCTCTTGGGTTAGAAAAAGATATATCAGCATCCATTGCTTCAGAATCTGTAGTTCTCTCTAATAAACAGCATATTTCTACAAAAGAGTACGGTACATTTAATGTATATCTAATATACCTGTAATGTATATGTAGTCTATATCTTAACAAAAATATAGCCAAATCTTATTTCTGATTTTCATACACAATATCTAATGTACATATACAAGTATCAATTGGATATCCCAAATGTTGATTAGTTGAACTCTCAATAGACATATTGTAAAATAACTAAATATAAAGTGTAGATGATTAAAGATTTTTAACCATTAAAAGACACTGTTATTATCAATTAATCTAATGTTGTCCAGCTAAATAAGTTTTTAGCATGAATACAAACTATAATGCTATCTTAATGGGACAAATACATTAACCATTTGAAATTCCCTTTGATTTTTAAGACATTTTTATGTATATAAACCTGTTTTTCTCTTAAATACTTAAATGAAAGATCCAAGCCTGGCATGCCCCCCCCCCCCCCCCCTAAATATCTTTGGACAACATTTGTTCTTACATGTAGTACTCCTCAACTCCTTTGTATTTATATTTTCTGTTTCATATGTAATGTACAACAAAGTTTTATGAGTTGAATACATCATAATAATTCAGTCAATCAATTGTGTAAAAAACACACCTTTCAACTCCTCCTTCAGATCTGTATTAATCTTGACACAGTTTTCTCTCAATGCGTTTTCTGCGAACACCTATTAATGGTAAAATTCCAAACATCTGATCATTCTGATGTGTCCATTATGCATTAATTTCCCCGTAAACGTTGGTTCATTTAACAGAGTTTTTGTTCATAATCAAAACAATAATTTATCAGTGACAACAGGTAAGGAAATTGAGATCAAGCATGGGTTTATAAAAGCACTAATTCATTCCTTGAATAATAAAAATAGGTTTTCAAATTTGTATGAGTATTTCAACAAGTAAATTTTAAGTTTAGAACACTATACCACTATAAAAACTAAACTGTATATCTTTTCCATAGATATCTAATCAAATTGGGAGGGGGGCAGTTTTAATCTGATATTGATGTGCATTTATTTTATGCATACATACATGAGTTTGTCCTAGCAATATTTACTGGTACACATAAGAGTACTGTTATATAAATATTTTTGGTTTGTTAAGAATTATGTCATTGGGTAAAGGCAATTTTTTCTTACCAGAACCAGTTGGAAAATGTGTGCTCAGCTTCATCCATATCTCTCGGCTTTGAATGAATGTAATTCCACTCGCGATTATGCCAGATTGAGATTGTTTATGTAGTGAATGACAGCATGTTCTCCTTTTCCTTTTCCACTGAATTCCATATTCCTGCCTGTGTTTAGCACATGTACGCCCGCTGAAATTTGACAGCCTCAACCCATGCACACCAGCACGATAATTCTGGTATTTGTACAAAATCTGACTCAGAGGTACATTTAAAATATCTCAAGTGTGCTGAAGTGTTTTTTTTACAATCCTAAAGTATATTATCTGCTTTCTCTTTACAATTTTCACCAAAACTACATTTCAAACCATCCATTTTGTTGACATCTGGCTTTCTCCAATCATTCTTCTTTATCTTCTTTACACGAGAGTTCCACAAAGGGAGATAATTTAATTTGTAAAAATCCCGAATTTAAACACCGGAATATAAGCTTAATATTTATTTGCAACCAAATTCCCATTCAAATATAATTTTTTATGGATAATTCTATTGTTTGAACCAAGAAACTCTAAATTTAAAACGTTTCTTGAGGTTTTATATCCTACTAAGAGAAGTAGTGTGTTTTGGACATTACCTATCTTATTATAATATTTGATCATCTAGCTTAAAATCAACGAATGAATTAAAAAATATGTGTGCACCAAATCAAAGGTATTTGTATCAGATTTTATGTGAATCTGACTCCATGTATGATTAAACTCTATTTAATACTTAAATGACTCTATGAAATTAGCCTTATTCATGCATGAAATTTATTATGAATAATGAGCTAAAAATAGAAATGGTCTTATCTGGGGGATTTCAGTGGTGCAGATAAATTTAACCATGAAAATTTGATAAAATAGACAATATACTTTAGATATATCCAGATAAACTATGAAAATTAATCTACACCCTTCATTATAAAATTTTGATTTTGCATGGTTCTATCGTAGACTGCCTCTTAAGTCAGGGAATTTTTGCCGGCGCAAATGTCTGGGAGTTTTTGGAGCAGGATTTTTTCCAGGTAGTTGTATGTTATTTTCGGACCAGTGTTGCGTTGAAGGTGCATGAACAATTTACAGAATATTTTTTGTACTCGCCATGTTTCAGGTGTTACAGTTTCATCAAATTGCCAGATTGATAAAAGTTTCATTCTAAAGCATTGAAGATATGCCATGTTTCAATATTAAGGGGTGATACATCTGGAAGCGCGTGATAAAATCCATGCTTATGATGTTGAGTGTGATGAATTTTTATGCCCCCCCCCCCCATATTGCTTGCTGCTGTCCGTCTGTTTCTATTGAAATAAAATTTGGTATACAAATTAATCATAATAATATCTAAGTCAAGTTCGATTTTCAGTACCATTGAGCAATTTTCGACAGAGTTATGCCCCTTGAACGTAGAAAATTTCCAATTATTTTCAGTATCCGTTCATTTTCTTCGCAGAGGATGCACTATCATATTGAAATGAAATTTGGTATACAGATTTATCATAATAATATCTTGGTCAAGTTCAATTTTGGGTACGATCGAGCATTTTTTGACAAAGTTATGCGCCTTGGACTTACAAAAAAATCCAATTATTTGAAGTTTCCGTTCATTTTCTACATAGATGTTTCCAAGGGAGGGGAGCATTAGTGTTTCACAAACATCTCTTGTTTTAATTGAATGAAAGGGTTAAAGATTTTGGTGCGGCTTAACTTACCAAGTATTTCGTTTAATAAATAAGGACAACTTTATCATTATATTATACCACATCAACTTCATCATTATTACCCACATTAAAAAAAATGCCTTTGAAATACACTTTTGTTGAATTTACTTGAGTACATTAGCCTTTTTCCTTCATATTTTCAGTGGCAAACATCGAGTTTTTAATTTTGAATCTGGAAGTATACAAACATGGGAAATCCTGCTTGGCTTTAGCGGTAGCAACTTCGACAAAGTTGCTCAACAAGTGAAGGAGGTACCTGATTTTGATGAAGTAGACTCTAAAATTTGACTTTATTATGAACTTGTATAACCCGAACACTATGTTGTATACTTTGTTGTTGTTTTTTTTATTTTAAGATTGATTCTTCCTTGCATTTGAAAATATTCACGCCAGAGGATTATAATTATGAAGGCGTTATTCTGTGGTCAACTGAAAATATTGATGATGAAAAATTTGAAGAAGCTGCGTCAATAGTAAGTTTCTTAGTCAGGTACTCAAAGAGGTTGTATGGGATAAAAAATATATAATGGCAGGCCAGTGGGCGGGCGGCTGCCAAAAGGGTATCCTTATTGTACCGATGAAAAAATACTAGCTGTTGATTTTAGTGGGGGGGGGGGGGGGGGTTTGGCCAAAACCTGCATATAAAGTACTCCATTTCTCTGGATATTAGGTAGTGTTTATTAATTCTGTGTTGACAAGTGGATTATAGATACTGTTCATACAAAAGAAAACCTTGTTTGCTGTCACATAGACAGCTTTTCTCTTGTTTATGCGTACAACGGAAATATCCATCTCACGAGTCTTTAAAAGCGAATGTGATCTAAAACTTACCGGTAAATTCCACTTAATTCAAATGATATTAAATAATTTTTTAGCTTTGTAAAACATATTTTATTATATATATTTCATACAAATACTATTTTTCTTCCAGGTCAATGGACATATTCGGGACATTAAGAAAAGCTTGAAGACGTAAAGGCGTTAAATTTACTATTCCCCTTTTCTTCAAGACATTTAAAGTACATGTATTGTGTAAAGTATTTTGGGAGTTACTTATATGCTTTATCCAGAAAAAAAACCTGAATTGAGATATTTAACCATCGTGATGAACGCTATTTTTATTAGTTGGAATTGTTGACTCACATTCTTTAGACCGTAAGTACAATGATATGCATGTGTTCTTTTACTGATGTACTGTTGATATAAGATTTTACACTACTGTAAGTCTCTTGATAAGTTGTTTAAAACATTTTGTTAAAAAGATGAATGATAATGTTTTGAATAATGCTATATGATTGTAAAAATATGATGCATCAATATATTTGAAGCATTTTCCATGTTTTGCAATTTTATCAAATGAATTAAATTGCATACAAAACTGTGAAGGCTTATGGGTTTTTGAAAGTCACATACAAGTTTTAAATCATACATATTTACGTTTTTCGGTGTCTGTCACTACAAATCAAATGTAACGTAAATATTCTTCGATACATTTCATCAGTTAGCGAATGACGTACTGTTGGGGCACAAGTGGGGTTTGCATATTAATTATAGGAAATGAAAATAACGTAAACATGTCAATATATTTTTTTTTCAATTGTACATTTAATAGTAGAATTGCTGAAAATTATAAAACTGTAAGTGACAAGAAACCATTCTTTGAATATTATGAAGTGATCATTATGTTGCACGTAATTATTATAAAGCCCTCGGGCCATAGTTGATGTGATAACACCCAGGCCATAATGATCACCTCATAATCATCAAAGAATGATTCCTTGTGCCTCAAATATATTACATGTACTATTTCATGTGAGTTATAGTATCATAAAGTTAACATGCATGCGTCACGACACCAAATGGCTTGATAAATTAAAGGGGCATGGTCACGATTTTGGTCAAAATTATTTTCTGTTTTTGTTATTTGCAATGCTTTAGGAATGCATTTGTAATGATGGCCCAAAATGTTAGAGTCGGTTGTAAAGTTACAAGCAAGATACAGTGCCCACAAGTCTTTGTCATGTAAACAAGGCTCGTGCCCTGTTTTTGTTTACATATGTTCGATATACGACTAAAAAACTTTTTCAAATTGATATATCTATTTTCTTATTCATTTTAAGCATAAATAAACAGTTCCAAACGTTTAAAACATTCATTTTAGGTCTAAAACTGGCATTTTCTCTTCAACGTTCAAAATGTAAACAAAAACTTTGTTTACATAGCAAAGAATTGTAAGATCTGTAACTTGCTTATGACTCAACAAATGACACTCAAATTTTAGCTGCTTATTAAGAATGCCTTACTGAAGCATTGTTAACAATAAAATCGGAAAAATAATTTTTGACCAAAAACCGTGACCATGCCCTTTTAAAACAAAGTTGGTGCTTCTGACCAATTTTAGATTTAAAGATATATATATATATATATATATATATATATATATATATATATATATATATATATATATATAAAAATACATTTATACAAAAATAAATTTTTAAAGACAATTTCAAATGGAATGTAAAATATTGCCCCGGGTTCCACATATATACCCTTATTCAAACTACTTTATACACGGAACTTTTCGCCCCGTTTTATTCCCCCCCCCTTCCCCCCCCCCCCCCCCCCTTTTGCCCTTCTTGCCACTTGGCGAATTTAGGGCTTGGCGAATGATCTCTCTTTTAACACATTTTGTGCGCATTTAAAACGGGGCGAAACCGATTGCAAGTGTTCAAGGGCGAAAATTACACGGGGGAAAAATACCCCTGTATACAGTACTACATGTAGCCCCCAATGACACGGTCATTGCACTAATCTAAGGAATAAATAATCACTCTACATCCCTTTAATAAAACCCTTTCAAAATTTGCGCATGAAAAGAGGCGACAACATATTCGTGCGACCGACAAATTTAGATTTGAATCACTAACTTTTGCCGAAATATTCACAAAAAAGTATTCGTACGAAATTCGCATGATCTTATGGGACCGTTTGGCGATGCAAACGCATTTAATTAAATCTCCCGATATATCTTGCGTCTATTTGGGACTGTTGTACAATGAAAGTAATGCGGTAGGAATGCGCAAGTGATCGGACTATTGAACGTGCGCCAATGTGATTGAACGTGCGGCGCTCGTGCCGTCATGCTATGCTCGTGCGAGTCAGGTGGGGGTATATATACTGGTATATTTAGTACCTTCATAACCCGCATGAATCATCAAAGAAAGCATTTTATTGTTTATATTTAAATCTTTCTTTTTACAATTTAATAAACTTTATTGTAAAAAAAATAAGAAAATCAACTAAATTATTAATGTACATCAGTGTGTTAGATAATAATAGAAACAGTCAAATGGAATTTGAGTCCGAACTAATATCTAATCCGTCCGAACAAATCCTAATTCGTCCAAAGAATTACCGGAAACTTATTCGTCCGAACAAATCCTATTTCGTCCGAACAAATAAGATTTAATTATTTTTTCATCTGGCCCTTCCACGCCGCCGTAAACAAGAGACAATGTTTATATGTATAAAAATAAGCAGACAAGACAAATCTAAACTGATCAGAAATACCATCTATCAAAAAAAGACTTTTCAAATTATGTATTGATTTTGCAGTAACAAAGGCAAATCGCATGTTTAGTTATGTCGAAACGCAAAACGAAATTGATGTCACGTGGCACGCTTTGTAGAGACAAGTAACAATTATGAAAAGACGAATATGGCCACGAATATGGCCACATAAAAATATTAATAATTACGAGAAAAGATCTCGTTATTACGAGTTGATTATCTCGTTATTACAAAAAAAGTTCTTGTTAATTACGAGAAAAGATCTCGTTATTAGTGTAATGATAAAGATCTCGTTATTACGAGAAAAGATCTCGTAATTACAAGAAAAATTTTAATATCTCGATATCACGAATTAATTATCTCATAATTACGAGAAAATATCTCGTTATGATAAAATACAATGATAGTAGTTTTTTTTATTCATTATAGTGAAAATATAAAAAGTGTTCCTCGTTCATCAGATTTAGACCTCTAAGTGGATTGGTTCACCCTTTCAGTCTATTTTTTTTTCAAGAAACATTAATTCAATTTTGATTATTTTTGAATAACAAAGATCATTATGTATTAATTTCTACATAAAATGATCGGATTTTACATAATAATAAGTGGAAAGAACTTGATGTAATTTTACTTTTCAACGTATACTACAATCCCACTGCAAAGTAAAAACCAGACAGTCTTAGTCATACAAACACAATTTCATTAGCTACAGATAACTATATAGTTTCAATCATGGATATACGGGATTTACCCCGGATTGTGTTTTATATATTCAGGCACAACCTAAATTGAAAATAACTGTTTTTGTATGTTAGCATTTCGGAGTCTGAAAACGAATTATCCTTCATAATAATAAATTGGTCAACTAATTTATTAATCAATCTGCTTTGCTCCTTATTTTATGAATTTCTTAATATATTTTCATCCATTTTACATACAGAGACTCATAGAATACATGTGGAACAATGAAAGCACCATTTTATATAGATCGTTTCTTGTTATAACGAGATATTTTCTCATATTAACGAGATCTTTTCTCGTAATAACGAGATAATTAACTCGTAGTAACGAGATCTTTTTTGTAATTACGAGAACTTATCTCGTAATAACGAGACATTTAACTCATAATAAAGAGAACTTTTCTCGTTAAAACGAGATAATTATCTCATCATTTTAAAATGGAAAAGGCCAACTTGACTTTTGCATATTTTAAAAAGTTACATACCGATATCTGAGTGCAGTGAGGTACATTGTTTCCCTTTTACATATATATTAATATATGTTTTGACAAATACATTGACTAGCTGAAGGAGAAAACTGTACCTTATTTAGTCTCAAATCCTTCAAACCCGATGACATGAACTAACTAATTGATTTCCTCAAATAAAAAGAAAACTGGACCACTTCCTCATTAAAACTTTTCGGCGAGAACCAGTTTACAACCTCATCATAAAGAATTACGACTGCATATAAAGAAATTACCATTCCATTGAACTGACCTCATAATAGAATGACTCAACAACGGCATATATTAAAATTGTCACATCATATAAAGGATTTACAATTGCATGTAAAACTTTCCCCACAATATACAAAGGTTTTACCACCATACATAATGGTTTTAATACACCATAACATGATGTAAGTACTGCATATAATGAACTTATCACCAATGTCAAGAAGTTGCACTGCATAAAAGGATTTTGCAACTGCACATGAAGAGTGTACCACAAAACATAACAATTGAACGACAATACTTTATAAGTTCATCTCTTTATGAAATGAGTTTGTCATATCATATAAAGATTTATTCATAGCATATAATGAACAAACTACTGCACATAATGATCTGACGACATAATGTAATGATAATGCCATTTCATATAAAAAAATTTACCCCTGAATATAATGAATGTAATCACCGTATATGATGATGTTAACAATGTATATAATGATGCTAACACTGCATATAATGATGCTAACACTGCATATAATGATATTACTATTGCATATAAATGAAATACCAATTCATGCAGTACTTCCTCATTTCATCATTTAATTTAAACACTGATAATTTTAATTGAAAATGATCATTATTTCAACAACTTATTCAGCCAATCACCTAAGCCCTACCTTTTTCTGCTCGGCTCAATCTTGTATTAACACTGGTCTGATGTCAACAGCCGGTGCATTGGTACTCTCATTCCTATAAGCGTATACAACGGAGTGGTCAATTTTTTTTCTATGGTGTGTTGAGTCGAATCATGCAAAAATACTACAAGTGTACATACACTTAACAAAACGTCTACAAAATAGAATAATTTGAAAATTATCAAATAAAATGATATGAAATTTTCAACATTTTGTTACTGATATGTCTTCTCAACAAGAGAACACATAAAATAAAACAATATTGATTGGAGTCAGTATCTTGTGACGAAACCTCAAAACAAGAAGTTAGTTTTCAGCATGTGCTTTATATAAATGACATGATATGCGATTTATTTAAGTCTTTAAATGAAAAACACTTAAATCTTGCCGACCGACCATTGCTACATCGTTCTTAACCACTTGGAAGGTAGATGGAAATCACCTACCCCAACGACAAGACAAACGAACACGTTTATTTCATATGATCAATAAATTATATTGCTTGAACACTTAAAGCTTTGGTTCAATGTATACACTTCCTTATTATTATGAAAACATGTTTATTTGTATTTATTTATCTAATTTGCAATAATATGAACGTGCCAGTATAAACAATTATGAAACATGTACATGAACTACTAAACTAAGTATTCAGAACTAAGTGTGCCGAATATTCACTTTTGAGTTCCTATAATCAACATTATCTATACTGTTCGTGGACTTTATATTAACATATACATTTTTATATATTGTATTATTGCGCAATTATATTTTACATTTACAAACGTTGTTCTTACAGCCTTGAAATTCATTGTGCCCATTATTCGCCTAGATATAACACAACTCTTATCTGTTTCCAATAAATAACGGTTGTTCACACAATCTTACCATACCACGTAAAACAGGTAACAGTTTATGAAAAAATTCAGTATGCCAATGCATTGAAAGTAACCTATTAAACATAATCTCTTCTTCTTTCTCGCTCAATTTTCAGCAGGATGCAGTTACATGCTGTAGCGTTTGCCAGTTTTATCTCCATAGTGCTTTCGTAAGTAGGTTTACCTAACAGTACTGTAAAACAACATTGATTGATCCTTTCTAAACGGAAAATTACAGAAGAAGCATACATGTACCGTCAACGCGGATCCCGTATTTGACCGCGCTCCCCCCGCGGTTATTAAATCCTTTCCGCGTTACACCATCGCGGTTAATTCATCGCGGTCCTCGTTGCAGCCATGTTTAACCGCGGCGGTGTGACCTACCGTTGAACAAGGTGATCGAAGATTTTTACCTGTATGCTATTAGACATTAAGACGGCCACCTAACACTGAGAGTCATTCTATACTGGCCATGTCTGATGTATTGTTTTTATTTCACATAAAATGATTACGTATTTTTAATGCACGTTTTCAAAACTCCTTATCAATTATTTTAGAGATATTTTAATTAAAGAATCATCTGCACCCGTAATAATTTTCATGTACATTTGTAACTGTTGATATACCTATTATTTCAAAAATATTTATTCATTTTTATAATATAATCTACATGAAGAAGAGGGTAAGAACTATAATATATTAATTTTCGATTTTTTAATGATTTATACAGTTCCGACTACAAAAATGCTTTTAATCCATATCAGTTTGTAGCTCGTTTTACGACACTCTCTCGATGCTCAAGACAATTAATCTAGTCCGTGACAGGCACATGCTACACGGAGAAAGTTTACCTATGGTCAACGGCATGATATGACAATTTTACTCAACCCTTAAAATACTAAGTTATATTGATATAATTTTATGCGAGTTCAATATGAAGCTACAACACAAATGTACGTGTAGTATCTGCTGCGAATACCGTTTTTCGTAACCGCCCCCTCCACTTCTTCAACGTTTTAATGACTGTCAAAGTACATGTAAATTGTACTTGACTTCAGTCCCAATTGTTTAACACAAAGGTGTGAAATCATCGCATTGACGGGAAATCACTCCACGCTTGAACGCACAGAATACACCGGTACATGTACATGTATATGAGACAGGTGAATAATCCGTGTAACGAGTGACCATCAGGAATTTCATGTTTTTCAAACAATTTTACTAACAGTAATAACAATAAATAGTTATTCATTTTACTGTTATCTGTTTAACTTTTAAACGTGTTTAAGATGCACCCCCTCCGCAAAAACCTGAAACCTTCAATATAGACTAAACGAGAGAGAGAGAGAGAGAGAGAGAGAGTCAATACTCAAGACAATTAACCTAGTCCGTTACAAGCACACGCTACGCGGTGTACGTATACCATACGATCAACGGCAAAATATGAAAATTTTACTTTACCCTTAAAATATAAAAAGATATTGATATCATTTTATGTGTGTTGAATATGAAGCTACTACACATATTATGTCGTATCAGTTGCGAATTATAACGTTTTTTCTACCCCCCCCCCCCCTTCCCCTTTCCAACGTTTTAATCTCTGTCAAAATGTACTGTATTTGTCCTTGTTTTACACAAAGGCGTGAAACCATCGCACAGACAGGAAATTACTCTTCGCTTGAACGCACAGAATACACGGGTATGAGGCAGGTGGATATTCCTTGCAACAAGTGACATCCAGGAATTCTACCCGTATATCAAACAATTTATCTAACAGTAACAATAAATAATTGTTTCATTTTACTGCCTTCTTAAACTGTAAAAGGTGTTTAACTTGTCTCTTCCCCCGAAAGAGAGAGAGAGAGAGAGAGAGAGAGAGAGAGAGAGAATTAGTTTTCTTTTTTTTAAAATAACGTTGTATACGAACTAAACTTCACAAACACAGTGTCAAACATTAAATTAAACATCATAAACAGTGTTTAAATACTTTATTGTTACACAAACTTCTTTTTTTCCTGTACCTAAAAACTAATAGAACGAAACTGTTTTCCTTTATCAAGGAAGGAGCACGTGGTGCAGCTCGCGGGCTGATTTGATTGACAGGTGAAGCACTCAGACAGAAACTGCATATTAGATTCAATCACAATGTATACGGTCCCTATTTTTTTATGAATACTAAACTTAGGAATATTTCATATTAGTATATTTGAATTGAATGCAGTGGCGTCGTGGGGGGGGGGGGGGGGGCTAAAGAACATTACCTCTCTCTCTCTCTCTCTCTCACATATAAAGATCGTAGATAAAATCAAGATCGGCGACACTAAATCAAGAAGCCTCCTCTGTAAGATAGTTGTACGGTTAGACGAAGCCGTACGCAATTTGGAGATTTTCTTTTGTCTTGAATAGGTGTGAAAACCCATAGGGCATGCCTTTTTCTACCCTGGGTTTGTTAATCACTATACACAGGAAATGATCGCGACTTATAATTGATATACACAATAAAGGAAATGTGTACAAAATAGTTGGCATTTGAATTTTTTAAAAGTAACTCGAGATGTATGCATTTAATAACATGTACAACTTCCCATGTTGTTTTGTGATGTAACAACCTCATTCCATTTCTTGTAAAGAATAACACCTTAAATAATCTAGTTAAAGACAGTAGTTACAACAATTATTTTAGTATTATCAATCGAACTCTGATGTTAACCTGAAAAATATCCTCGCGACCTTTTATTGCCATAAACCGCTTTGCGAATATTCTTATATAATAAGTAACTGTTTTCCAGATCGTGAATTATATCATTTGTACAGAAAACCTTGCCTATGATGAAGTTGAGTAAGAACATAAAATACACACAAAATACAAATATGATAAATACATTTAAATGTGTACTTATTGTTTTCTATATTACAATTGCAAACTGTTTGAAAGTTTGTTGAAACTCGATCGCACGGACATATATAGATCGGCAAAAGCATGTCATCAATTTAATTTACCCGGTATGCAGTTTACGTAGATTAAATAGGAAACTTTCATTACTTGTTCACAATTTAACAAGACTGAATAAACAAAAATTATAATCCGACTGCCACGCATACTTATCAATTTTTGAATTTTTTATGTCAATTTGAATGGAATGTAAAAATACACTGTCAAGTATCTAAATGAAGAAGCATTGATGAATGATTTTAAACACACTCTATAAATTTAACATTTAAAAAATACATATCGTATGTTATTCTAGATCGTTCCATTAATTAAAATGATATATACATGTATACATGTAGGGTCGTGTAGCTGTCAATTATTTTTTAGTCGAGGGAGATAACTCGCGTTTCAGTTCGATACTTATGTTAACCTGTAATTTATCGTCAAGACCGCGGCGGTGTTGATTTGCTGGACAACTCTACCGCGGGGGTACGCGGTTTTACCTGAGACACCTGTTTTAAACCGCGTTGCAATTTGGACCGCGGGGGTGCGCGGAAAATACGGGATCCGCGTTGACGGTACTGTAGTAACCATACAAGTTTTAATTAAATGTATGATATAAGAGCCCAAAATGTACTATTTGAAATTGCTTAGATTTATACATATATGTATAATTAGAAATTTCTTTTTTTCAAATAGTTTACTCACAGGAATGATAATTCAAAGCATAATGTTTATGTATGAAAGTTTTGGTAAGAACTTTTAAACCACAGTATATGCACAACGCATAACATACCGTAATATGTACATATGTATACGAATATTTCAAGATGGTGATAACTTTTAAACCACAGTATATATACATGTACACAACGCGTAATGCAATATGTATGCGAATATTCCATGTTTTGATGATCACTTTTAAACCATATGAACCACAGTATACGCACAACTCAGAACAATTCACATAATAAGATTTGGCGATAACTTTTAAACCATGGCATATGCAAAACGCATAAAATAATTTTTTTCGATCAAAATTTACACACATTTTTATAACCACATTGACTAATTGAAGGAACTTTTAACAGACACATTTTGATTCTTTTTTTTTAAATGTCTGATCAAGTTTGGTAGAGTTGAGTTTTTTTTCACATCTTAATGTTTTGGCCTACTTGATACAGTAACGGACACTCCAAACCGAAGATTGATATTTTTTCAGTCAAAGTCATCATCATGACATTGCTTTAGCTGTGGATAGGACTTTTGATTTAGTTGATTTCAACCCCAAGGACGGACACTTACAATACCAGGAGCTAAGCATGGGATTCGATTATATGGACACTAATGGTAATAGAATTTTATCATTTTAAATCTAAGAACCGTGCAATATATGAAAATATGAGAAGCTTAAAACAAGTTTTATTCCCCACATTGTTTCTTTATTTATCAATTTTAAGTGAGTTTTTCGTTTAATTAGATTAATGTTTATTTCTTCGAATAAATACGTATACTGCAGACGATGGCGTGCTTTCATTTGAGGAATACATCAATGTTACAAACTCTGACCCAATTCAGCGAGATATCTTCAACCACTATGATACAAACAAAGATGGAGTCCTTCAGAAAACAGAATATGTTGACACTCCATTCAGAGCAATGGACCACAATGGTCAGTCAATAGATAGCTTGTACATTTCATGCTTCTTTTTTTTTGGCTAACGTTAGGTAATGTTTAAGATTCAGTGAGCCAAATGATGATGCAAAACTTTACACAAGGCTTTTAACTACTAGTATACAATTCATTGGTTAATATCTATACATACAACTGTTTCTTTCCAACAAATATGCATTTAATCTTTGAAACTACTTTTTGGAACCATTTCTTTGCCTTTGCTTTCCTACTTGTAAATCTAGTAACAAAAATGTCCTTTGTTTGAAACATATTAAATTTTTTTAAGAATTGAGTTATTTAAAGCTATACACGCTATAATTTGCGTCAATTTTGAATAAAGGGGAAAATGTATGTGTTTGATTACTAATAAAAGTTACCTTTATTCTGTTAATTATAATGCTCAATTCGATCACGTAACAAATATATCAAATATTAAACAATAAAAAATATTTATTTTCCTGCCAGGAAAGTAATGCCTCCTCGTGAATATCAATCTATCACGTGATATCGACAGCTAAATTTAGCCTATCATACCAAAACTGGAGAAGGGTCAACATCTTCATAATTGTGATAGTTTCACAAAGGAAAGGATATTTTCAGTAAAGCATAAATTTGTCCGATATACGAGTACAAACAAAAGAAAAAAATACAAGCCTGTGAGTAGATATGAATACTTCCTTTAAAAAAATGACGTAGACCTGTGTTTTTCCCCTATGTGCTATTTATAGATCCTATAAGTGTTAATGCAGAAGTAAGGGTATCGTGAATGACAAGCGTATTTTACTCATTATACATGTATGTATTTCAATTTAACAACTGTTAAGCATATTAAAAATCAAGTTGGATATTTAATTAGGCAAACAATAACGACCATCTAGTTCTCCGCGGACATGCGCAATCAGGTCGGTTTGCTCTTCCTTCATCAATATTCATGAAAAGGTATATTTTCCTGGCAGGAAAAGAAACAATTAAAAATCTATATCTTTGTAACGAGATGGAATTCACCCTTGTAATTTACAGATTAAGGATAACTTTTATAAGTAGACAAACACATGCGTTTTCACTGTCATTCAAAATTGACGCAAATTATAGCGTGTATAGCTTTAAAATTCACTTTAAGGAGGCTAGATGGTCACCAAATTCACCATCAGATCTATCTCAATTTTTAAGATATGATTTAAAAAATATGAACTGTGAAGCTATAAACTATTATTTAGTAAAGAAAACATCCATATGTTTTACCTTTTTCTTATATTTTCATTAAGAGCTCTCTTCTAAAGGAGACTAATATAGTCCAAAATTGGCCACTACCATCGAACCCTCTTAAAATGAACTTTTCAGAAAGAATGTTGTATCTCGGTCAATACATATTTTCCAAAATGATAACAGATTCGCAGTTTAACTTAACTACTTTTTAAAGTTTAGTTATAAAGTATCAGTAATTTTTGGTCTACAGTATTCAAATTAATACCTCTGGACATTATTACCCGAAGTTACACGTGTACTTTGATTGATTTTGATGCATTGCGAAATAAAGTTATTTCTTTGAATATAGAACAGTCAAAAAGAACCAAAACGTAATTTGGACAATACTATACATGTGTTAGTGTAGGGTAAATAAGTGGAATTAGAGAACAATATAAATGATTGTAATTTTATTTTCTGGTACGTACCGAGTTAATCAGAAATCAAACATAAATCTAGTACTAAGTAAAAAGAGCATGATTTCTGTCATTTATCGCGAGATCCTTTTTGTCAAATTGTGTGCGGCTTATTAAAACACATTTGTATCATCTAATATGATCTATTAGAATTTGAAAATATTTTGTCTGATATTTAACAGGGGACAACGTAGTGACAAGACATGATTATGATCACTTCTACACCAATGTAAGTAATTTAGTAACTAACTGATATCCACTAAACATTGAATAACAATTAAATCTAAAGAAATCGCATGATTTTAACTTTGAAATGTGTCTGTCTTTACCCAGCGTTAAATTACATCGCCTAAAATAAATATATTAAAAATATGTATGCATGAGGTTTGAAATGGAAGAATCCGTCCGGAATGAAAAAAAACAATGTGTCTCAAAAAGTTCCGATTTTCTACAAACAAGACAAATAACCTCCTTCAGAATGTTCTTTATTCCTCTTAAATGTTCCTAATTAATGCATAAATGAAGCACTCTCTCTTGGTAAATTTCACTTCATTTTTTTTAATTTAAAAATAGGTACAGTTGGTGTTAATAAAAACCTAGAAATAATTGTTTAAGAACTTCGAACAAAGTATAGATTTGGTTTGAAAAAAGTGTAACTATCGCTTCTGTATTTTTCTTGTAGATGATTCATCATATTCTACAGCAGCAACACGGGCATAATGGACGTTAGGGATCCTGTACACCTGTACACTAAATAAATGATGAATTATTCATGTGAATTTGAGTCTTGTTTTGTAAATTTTGTCTAAAATTAACGTAAAATTGGGAAATTAAAAGAAATTTGAAATATAGATTACCCTCGCCCATTTTAGTCTCTTGTTGATATGTAATAAATATGTAGCTTTGTATGATGATTTTTCTCACCCCAGTTAATACCTCTGGTCGCTTACTGGTGGTCCAACTGGTGAAACAACCAATTTTAATTTCAAGTCTGTTTCAAGAAGACGCTTTGTTTACGAAACGCTTTGCAAAGAGAGTTCGAGTTCAAAGTTTTACTGAACATGTTACAATAACCTTGCATTATAAGACCTAAGCTACTGTTACTTTTTGACATGTACAATCAAACACAAAACTTCATGTGAAAATGATGAAACGAAATTCAAATGGTACAGTTTATCAATAGAAGTACGATATTCCCAGAATCCCCTAATATGGAGTCGAGCATGCGTATTCCAGTGAAAAAGACTAAGTAAACGTAGTTGCTAGCGCTAGTAACAACATGGGAGACAACACTTTTTGTAAATGACCAACATGATTTCCAAAGAAATCAGAAATACGACCAGAAGATTTAACACACGTTCTAATTCTGGAATACATTGAACGAATTACAGTAACTGCATGCATGTAACTTTACGAATATACGATATTAGTAATAGCAACTCTCTATTCTGTTTAAACAGATCCATGTTCGTGAATGGAGATTGTGCCGATTATTAAGCAACAAAGATAAGTTTGCACTGTATGATTGCGAAATAAAACGAATCGGAAATTTCCTATATCAGAAAGACTTTTATAATTATATAATGACCCTATCTGTCTTGTTTCTTATCTACTTAGACAACTAACATATAAAGGCAATTACGTCTCCCCGTTACAATACTAACTGGAACCGTGTCTCATCTTTTTTCATTCCACATTTCTATTTTCGCTCTCATTCATCGATTCTTTCTAAAAAATATTCTGGTTTTAGAAAACAACAACATGAAGTGCTTACTCTTTACGCTCATGATGGGAACTGTGCTTTCGTAAGTTTATCTTTTCAATGTTGATGATAAAAAAGATATTCTATATCATGTTTTCAGCATTTTATAAATACTTTACTTTATTATTTAACTCTCGGATCATTTTTTTTGGGTGGTTGTACACCTATTGCGAATAGATAACAATGATTTAACGATATATTTTTGTCGACGCAATTCGCTGACATTGAATAAAATTTACGTATTATACATATCAGAGAAAAGTCTTAACCCTTATTATTCTAAGTTTGATAGGAAATGTTCAAGATATAACATATATACAGTTAAGTTTGTAGATTACAATATGACCGCTGATATAATAAGAGAAACAGTAAATTTCACTGAAATTATCAGACATTTAAAACTTGTCTTTAAAATTGTCTTGGAAATGATATTCTTTAAAACGTAACGGCATGTGGATAGAAAAAGAAAATACAAAGTGATGCTAAGAAGTAGAACCATTTTAACAAGAGCTTGGACTTTGGGTAGTTGTGTCAAACAGCAATGTGACGTAGATCTATTTCAGTGTCGGTCACTCAGCCGTGGTTCTCTAAAATCAACAAGGTTTGTCTGGCTTTTAAACTAAGACAACGCAATCGGTGCATATTTCGCCTGAAACCGCGTCATTTTTAACTTGTTTTGGCGCAAGAATTAGATAGCTACGTCCTACTGAATGTCCAAGGTCTTGATAAAATGATTCTAAATTCATTTTCCTTTTGTAGACAGACGTACCATCACCATGACATAGAAATGTTTATAGACGGAACTTTTAAATACGTAGATACCGACCACGATGGTGTGATGGTTAAGGGGGAACTCGCTGCAGTATTTGACTACTTAGATGTTGATCGTAAGAATTTTAAAATCATTACCTTATAACGAAGAGTCTTTATCGGGAGAGTCCCTTTACGAACAGTATTGTATAATGCCAAATTAACAAGTTTGTGAGCACTATACGTAAATTAGTAACAATGAGTAACACATGTAATATGTAAACGGATTTATTTGAAGATGACGGCAAACTTTCCTATGCTGAATATACAAAATACGACGGAGCATCTGCTGAAAGCCAACTTACTCACGATGTTTTCAACCACTTTGATACTAACAAGGACGGTTTCTTGCAAAGAACTGAATACGTTGATACATTGTTCAGCCAAATGGACCACAATGGTACATGCCAATTATCTACATATCAAAATAATCTACATACTAAATTATATCTGATTTATTGGAAGTAGGCCCAGTTTAATTTCTGATTATATTACAGGCGACGGCCAGGTGACCAGACATGATTATGACCATTTCTTTACCAATGTGAGTATCATTTTGCATTATTAAAAGGGCAGAATGGCTGTGGCCATCTTTAGTATATATACCTACGTATATCTCCTTCAGACGAAAAGCGCTGTATAAAGATATAGGAAAACATTCAAATTTAAAAGCTGAAATATTTTCCAAATAAGGGTTTTTGGCCAAAAATATTAAATTAAAAATTTTAATTAATCTAATTTAATTTAAGGTTGATCTTATGGTTAATTTGTCTATCACCGAGCCTCCTTAAATTATTGTTATGGCAATGTTCTTTTACTTTCTAAAAATATTTTTAAACAACTTCTATGAAAAGTTGATTAAAAGAGAAATGTAATTAGTTAAAACTTAAAGACATAAAGCTAGCGACGACGTACATTTACTAGTATCAAATTTTTCACACTATATATAATTAACTAATTTTATTAATTATGTTAAAATTAAAATTAGTTTAAATTACTCCTTTCTTTACCCCCCCCCCCCAAAAAAAATGGGAATTTCTTTCGAAAATGTATAAAAATGAAAGTTGTTTTGTATACTTTTAAGATAATTTGAAATTAATTTCTCTCATTCATTTTAGGTGATTCATCATGAGATGCACCAAGGACACAACGGACACAACGGTCGATAATTTTGTTGTTGTCACATTTTCCTTATAAAAGAAAGATTCCTAAAAAAAATATATTACTAAACAAGAACTCAAATTAATGTGCCAGTGTAAAAGTATATATCTAATGAGTCAGACACGAATGAATTCTACTAAAGTAATAGTAAAAGAAATTCGAAAATAAAAAAAAAAGGTTTACCTAATATACATATATGTATTTACGTTCCAAATGAAAATATTTAAGACTATCCGCTTTATCATTCATAATTAGTTTTATTTTATTTGGTAAAAACCTCCGAAAAACATTCTAAATATATAATTACTTTTTTGATAGAATTTATTTGATGGTTATTTCGAAGCCCCCATTTCTTGGTGCCAGAATGCTTTCGGAATGGATTATTAATAGCAGAGATTCATGTGATGAAAATATACCACGCCTACCAAGATCAATTTTGAAATGCACCTAATAAAGTAATCTTAAGGTCAAAATCTAGTAAATGAAAGGTGCCTACAGGTTTATGAAATTCGAGATATAAATTCTTTTCATGATGCTTCATAACAATATCTTTGTTTCATAGAGTGTACCGGGGCTTAAATTTTTGATAAACACGATGAAGAATCATGTTTTAAACAACGATTTTTCTATGAAATATGATAGATAAAAGTTACAAATCTCGGAGTTTTGTCCATTTTTGACTAATGAAATATATCTAGAATGCCTACAGTCTCTCCAAAAACGGCATTAAACAAGCTCTTGACCTCCTCTTTAAAATGATTTCAAATTGAATATAGGTACCGGGACGACTTTTCCCGTGATTAAATATAGAATGTCAAAATTTTGTTTTATTTTCTAAATAATTCCCTTAAAGCCGTAATATACGGGAAAAGATTAATCAAATCAATTATGACGTCATAATGATTCTAGCACCAAAAGAATCATTTAGGGTGATTTAACCATGCATCGGACACATACCTTGGATCGGACGACTTTGTTTATAAATATACAAATAAATGTGCATGCGCTCATGTGTTGTTTCGTATATTCCTGAATTAGAACAAATGAACTTTATCATTATTAAGAATTTGACAGTCACATTGTCAAAGAAATAGCAATATAGCCATCGTAAAATGACATCAAATACGCCATTATTGAAAATTTAGTTATGAAGATTTTACACTAAAGCATTATTTGAATGTTGTGCGTTTGATTTTGAACTAGTGAAAATGCACTCTCTGCGTAAAATAATTAGAAAGAAGTAAGTTTTGAAACAAAATTTTATTAAAATAAGTCCAAGAAATATGAACAATTAATGTCAAGGTCATTATTGCACCATATGTTCATTTCACCATGGATCGGACACAAATTAACCATGCATCGGACAGTTTTCACTGCATGATTTCTTCTAATAATATGGAGATTATGTGCCCATTCATTGTGATATACTTTAAATGTGAAGTAAAATAAAAATTTAAAAAAATAATTGATACAAACATTTTCCTCAAACCACTTAAAAATCGAGTTTTACGGACACAGCCTTTTTAGTCCAAAGTGCCCGTAGGAGCTGGCACGATAAAGAACCCCTTATGATAAATATTCCTTTAAACAGAAGCACTAGTCTAAATTCCTATATGTAGATTTGAGGATTTACATTTAAAGAAATATGAATAACAATTGAATAAATTAATATTTCCGAACCTTTGTATTTTTGCATCAAAACCAGAAAATGTTGTTATTTTAAATCTCTACTCCACTGCTATAGCTGTCCGATGCTTGATAAATATTGTCCGATCCATGGTGAAATAGTTCAATACTTCTTTTCTACATTTTTAACAATTTCACAATTTTTTCTCCAATGATTAAGCAAGGGGAAAACCTGTAACTTTTAAAATAAGTTTTATTTATATTTTGACGATATTTGATGCGTGAACAAAGGGAAAAATCCAAAGGTATAATTGCAGGTCTAGACCAATACAACACTGTATGAGGTGTCTACGTAACGAACTATTCCTGCCGATTTGTTTACAATAAAAGCCACCTTTAGATATTTATTCGTTTGTCTTTGACGCTAGAAAACGAATATTTTCATTTGTTACACAAAAAAAATACAAACAAACAAACAAACAATGGGATCGTTTTGTAACTTTTATAACGTCATTTGTGGTAATTAGAGCATTGTAATGTAAAAACGGCATATAAAATATGATATCATACATTTATTCATGATGGTGACGGAGAAATGAAGATTTATTCTCTTCAGAAATTAAAACCATCCTAATTCCCAAGGGCATCGCTTCAAGAAAATGGGATTTTTCTGAGGAAATAAATCTGCATATATCCCAAAAATATCTGCAATAAATTGTGAATTAAAGCAAAATATACACGATTATATACACGAAATACGTCGCATTTTAATTTAAAGGGAATATTTTAAATAGAACATAAATCTGATTCAGAACCAAAAAAGTTTATAAATTCTGGAAACTAATTAATTTTCTACTGCATCCATGACCTAATTCCATATCATTGCTGAACAATTTTCAAAAAAACCTCATGGTTGTTTTCATCTTTAGACCCTATTAATCCCCTTTAGAAAGACATCTTTAAAGATATAGGAAATATTCGATTATACAAGATTATGGTCAATGAAATCTATGACTTTGACATTACATTTAGCTTGAAAACGGACGATGTTGCACTGAAAATATAACTTTGATTTTTCATGAAGAGAATCGTTTCATTTAAACAATAAAATGTTTTCTTTCATCATTCATGCGGAAGATGAGATGGCGACATTGCAGAAAAATACATAATCCGCGTGAGCGGGCTATGTGAATTTTTTCTGCAATGATCGCTACCTTCATAACCCGCATGAATCTTCAAAGAAAGCATTTTATTGTTTATATTTACGTCTTTCCATTAACAAATTAATAAATTGATTACAAAAAAAATAAGAGAAAATCAAATAAATTATTGTTTACGTACATCAGTGCGTTAGTTAAAAGAAACAGCCAAATCGTCTTCTATGACAGTTTGAGTCTGACACCATCACGATTATTTCATGTAGTCCGTGATTTTTCTTAGGTGGTGAAGTTTTTGAGCAATCGATAAACTGGGCATGTAATTTCAGTCCTGTCAGTTCCTACAGAGTTATGAAGGCTGCCCCCCCCCCCTTTTCTCGCAATTAAAATTCGTCTAAGTTGTATGAAAAGTGTAAATATATTTGATCACTCTCTACAATCGAATCATACATTCTGCAAAAGAACGACAACTTTTTAGATTGAGATCATGCATGTATTACCAAACATTAGGGGTTTTCAAGCAGGGACGAATTTTACATATGAAAAAAGTTCGCTGTTCAAAAGTTTTTACTGGTTATTTATCATAAATTTTAGCATATATTGTGAATCATTATTTATAATCATGATAACAAAACAATTTTCTGTTTTGCAAAAATACTTAATTTTGGCATACTTGTATTTCATAAAAGAGCACGAATATGTAACCAGTTCAAAAGTAGTTTCTACCCTGTAGTATTTAGTATTGCAAACTCTTATAATGAAAACTCCAAACCTTCTATACCTTAAAATTTGTTTTGATTTTAAGCAACTCTCTCCTATGCAGTTACTCTGGCAAATAGGAAATGAAACTGTGTTTGTACCGAAGAACAAATCATCGCCGTTGGCAAGACTTTAAGTTAGTTCTCGAAAATAATCGATAAATTTGATGTAATGTATCCTGAAGCATTGTTTTTCAAGGAAACTTATTTATAAATACTTAAAAATGTGAAAATAATCAGATTTAAATGGTATGAACAATTTAGATAATTTTTGTAGTCGTATGTGTTCCTTCGCAAGAGTTCAATATAGTCTCGTTCAATCAGACGCTCGGCTGCCTCTGTAAATCTTCGTCAAGCAGAGAGTCTCCCTTGCTTGTCGGGTATTAACGGGACAACCGAGCGTCTGGTTGAAGTAGACTGGAGTTAAATATTGCTTGGATCCATTTAATTTTTGAGAAATATTTTCATTTCTGATACATAGTTTGATTGAATTAATTCTATCTTTAAAAATTACTAAACATGATTCATATGATGTTTTCCCGGAATTCTTAAAATTGTCGGAAAAGCACGAAAATTCGTATTATTAAAATGTGCGTAATTAAAATCTGGATAGGAAACTATTTGTCTTGCAAAATTACATAATGTTAATTGAAGATTAAATAGAAATCGATAAAATCACTTCCTGTCAGTACTTCAATACTTTGATGATTAAATTTATCTCCTCCGAAATGATGCCTCCGACTATCAGTACTTTCAGTACTTTGATTTTTCTTTTATATGTCATGTTTATAGCTGACTTTAGCATATTGCATATCGTCTCCGAAACATATATCATATTGAAACCTTGAGATGAATCTAACCATAGTAACTTTGTAATTTGGCAAAGTTTTATTTTAAAAAAAGTGGATGTTACCCCCCTCCCAATCATGTACGACTTGTCTAATATGTAGAGGGGAGAAAATGGCAACTTCTATTTTACGGAAAGTGCATTATCAAAAATTGCACAGGTTCTACGTTGTGTTGAATAGGTATGGAATAATGACGACTTTAAATGATTCAATATAAACTTATGTTAAGGCGTTAAAGATCGTGAGTAGCTTTATTTGATAATTAGAATCAAACTAATAGACAGAAGACGGAGGAAATTCGAACAAATAGTGAAACCCACGTGAAAACTTTTTTTTTTTTTTAAAGAAATTAACTTTAACAAAGTTGCAGTGATTCACAATTTCACCATTCTTTAGCAGTAAATATGAAAATTGACTATGATGCAACCACTTGCACATTGCTACACACTGTATTTGTTATGATTGTTATTCAACACTTAAATAACACTGAGAATTGGAGGTCAAAAACATAACGACATATTAACAGCAAAAATAGATAAATAGATCTTATGGTGTTAATGGAAACAGGTGCAGGTGTTAGACAATATGAGTACTTTTCAAAGTAAAATGTTCAATTGATTTTTGTCATCATGACATGCATGATTATTATGGTATCGGGCCCCCTATATACCTGTTCGCCTAAGTCCGTTCGCCCTAGGTCCGTTCGCCCTAAACCTTGTTCACCCTAAACTTTGTTCGCCGTAAACCTGGTTCGCGCCTTGTTACTGTGTGTTGACCAGCCGATGATAAGCTCATTTCCTGCAGCCCGTTTTGTTGTTTTTATAATAATTCGCTTGATGTTTTTTTTAACAATTAAAGAAATTGATACTTTAATTGGCTCATGCAGAAACTAAGCAGATGATTACCACCTATTCTATCTTTAACGAATTTACATAACACAATCCTTTGATCTCTAAATGAGATATATACGGAGATTTCATAATCATAGTAAGGTTACTATATTTTGAGGTGAAATTTAAGATAATTACAAAATAAAAACAGAAGAATATAAAATGTAGTAACATTAAAAAAATTAAATAAATCAATTCACAAGTCTTCGTATCGATATCATGTCACCGTCAGTCAATTGGTGATTATTATGTAAAAGAGGAAAGGGTGGTATTGTTTTCATTTATTAATCTCTTCATAATGTTTAAATTGATCAGAATACAAAAATATATAATCCTCTGTAAAAATAAGGTGAACGGACCTAGGGTGAACAGCATCAAGGGTAAACGGACCTAGGACAAACTAAAACTAGGGCGAACAGCGTCAAAGGCGAACGAACAGCCAATCATTATCATTGAGGTGTGTTACTTAATATATTATAAACATAATTAATAACAGATTCAGCTAGATTTTATGGTTTATGAACCAATTTTAATGTTTATTTCTGGGGGAAGCAACATCAGTATCAGCTAGATCTTTCCATATTTCAGTCAACAGAATGCATCCCATTTCTTGAAAAGAGACACTGTGTCACCATTGTGTGCATCTGTAAGATTCTGTTCCAACACTCCCACTGACAAAGCAGGATCAGCATCTACCAAAAATGAAAGGTTTGTATTGATTTATATTGATCGAGTTCCGAGACAGCTGAGTGTTTATTTAACTTAATTCTCTTTAATCATTTGCTTGCAAAGTGATTATCAGCAGGTGTAGGTATTTGATACTTGTGAATGATTTCAATACACAATACTGCAAACCGATATGTATTTGCGTGAGGGAAATTGTCGCAAGGTTTGTGAGAGCCTCGTTGTTGCAGATATCAGCCAGTCACCAAATTTTTCTGATATTTTATTTTCTAGATAGTCTACTAATTGATCACGAAAATCAGTTGTGAAGAACCAGTATACTGTAAACCAACTAGTATTCGCGACAACTTTATTTTGCGATTAACCTGTAATGAACTGGTTTGCAGCGCCTAATTTTTGTGACCAAGTCTTGTCAACACATGTTTATACTACAGCTATATGGCAAATACTAGTTTGCAATATTCGTGACAATGAGGCTCTCGCAAACCTTGCGAAAAATTTTCGCAAGAGAATGATAGGCGGTTTACAGTATCATCGGTTAATTGCCAAATAAATTTGTTGTAAATAAAAGTTGGTTCACTGTAGAATATAATAGTTTTTTACATAAGTACTGAGTGTTCTAAAGTGACAACAGCTAGAATGTTTATAGCTTTAATTTATTGACGTATTTTGTGAAGTTCATAACCTCTTGGACTAAGTTAGAGTATAGGTTTTATTGGTCTCTGAACAGAGCTTTTATAGATGCTTTCACAGTAACTGCGGTACTGCTCTCTTGAAAGGCCAATTGATAACATTTTACAAACTTTCAGTGGAAAGATAATTAAATAGCATACAGATTTAACAGTTGCCGATGCGTCATATTTCACCAAACTATGTGTTGGTTTGCCCAAAAAAAGAGAGAAGTACTATAGTTACTGTGATGGGATCTATCACAATTATATTTTCTGTAGATGTCAACTGTGAAACATAAATTAATTAACTGAAAATGCACAGTGTTTTGAATTTTGAATATTGATCCTCACGCCCTCCCTAAATGACTGTGCACACACTCGGAAAATAAGACACAGACACAAACTAATGTATTTTTTATTTGGTGATCAAATACTGTTTTCTGAATATATTTGTAAAACACATTTCAGACAAAAGGAGGAAAAGAAAACAATTTATTTACCAGGAACATCAGCATCATATTTATCCCCACAGATCAATCAAATTGCAGAGAAGGTATGTAAAGAAATTTTGGTTTGAAAATTAGTTTATATAATTTAATCTGATATAATAAAACACAATATAAAATGAATATGCATAAATATCAACTAGTCTAAGAGCTTTTATCTTGATTTTCAAGGTTTTTAAGGTATGACACTAATATTGATATACATTAGTCCAATTGGACTAGTGTCTGTTTACATTTACTTGTATGGTTGGCAATTATAGTCTGTCCACTACATTATGTATTCTCATCATACTGATATGTGATTTGGAGCTCCAGAAAGATGGTAGAAGCCCAAAGAAATTCAGACAAATGTACATAAATAATTAATTGCTAAGAATTTTAGCAGAACTTTTACTACTCCAACGGGACTGACTAGGCAAATATTGGACTTAATAATCATCATTAGTGTAAGACTAACAGACTTAAGTTATCTTAATGTTGAACCCTAGCTGTTTACATAATATTATGTTTGTCAGTTTAAGATTTTATGGTTTTGGTAATTATAACTGTCATAACATTAATCAAGGCAGTCATAGAAATTATTTTAAAATGATTGCAAATCCATTTAAATACTGTATTTTACATATTTTAATACATGTGTATGTATTTGCATTTATTTCAATAATTTGTATTACATGAGAAAACTTGTTTATGCAAAATATCCCCCTTAGTCAAGTTAGTAAAGGGAGAGATTCCCCCTCATAGTAGCTTTGAAATGTTAAAAGATATGTTATTGAATAAAGATAAGTACCGTACATGTACTTTTTGATGGAGTTTGCTACGTGTAGATTTATTGTTCTCTGTGATCTTTTGTAGACAGGTGCGTCCTTAAAATTGACTGACCAATCAACTGCTGAGAAAAAGATACCTGTCGTAATCACTGCGGCTTCTCCAGAGGACATTCAAAAGGCAGTTAAAGAGGTACTGTTAACATACGATATTTAGCATGGACGATGTTTGGCAGAAAATTATTCTTCAACAAGTTAGCGTGGATTTGAATGAGCGTATTTATGAATAAAGTCTATTCTTGTACATACAGTGTATACAAATAACATAAAAGTGATGTACTTGATTTAGTGGAGGCGGCTTTCCACCAGACATGCTAATAAGAATACACAGCCAGATATGTTACACTTCAATTATCTACACGACTCAAATTAAGAAAAAAATTCCAAATTCTTTCCAAACTGTAACTATGATAAAATCCTTTGACTGATAGATGTCCAACTTGAATTATAGATAGATGATATGATAATGAAGAGTGAAATTTAGCAAAAATTTTTACCTTGACTTTATTTGAATTTCAAGGTCATTAATTATTTAAAAAATATTAGTCGAGTCATATTATAACAGAATTATTTAAGATAAGCACATAAACCATATATAGATGATATAAAACATAGCTCAACCCTACTAAAAATATTTGACCCAATTTTTAAGTCAATTTTATTTATTTTGTTTTTGCAAAACCTGAATACACTGATGTGACATTTAAACTAGGTAACATCATAGTATTTCACTAATATTAAACTTGCTCCAAATTACAAACCTATGGGAGAAAGGGAGACATATTTACAAAAAAAAGGCAATACCCACTTGTTTATTTAAGTTGGATTTGAAGAGTCTCCAGCTTTGTGTGTGTATATATATAGAGAGATCTGATGTAATAAAAAATATATTTTATTTTTGTCATTATATCAACAGATAAATGAAGTCTTACAGGCCCATTTAGCAGAAATAAGGTCGGCACAGCCTGTTCAAGAAAGGTAAGACGGAGTCTGAGACATCTATGCATTGTTTACCTGTCAATTATACCGCATATCAATTTCAAATCTAAAGAACATGCAGGTCTGGATCCACATAAGATTGTTGTAAAGATTTTTTTTTTCTAATCATTATTCTGTGGCTAATACTGTCATTGTATTCCATCCATTTACATGAAATATGTAAACATGTGAAAATTTATGTAGAAATGTGCTCAATTATCCATGTATTATAGCCATGTATTACATATTTAGACATGTATGTTAAGTTGTCTATACCAGGTAAAGTTTTACAAATCTATCAATCCAAAAAATGGAAGTGTAACATTTTGAAGATTTACAAGAAAATTCCAGTTTTAGACCTTAAATTAATGTGAGAAACGCTAGGAACAGTTACTGTGTAATTATGTTCAAAAAGAATTAACAGATAAAAAATCAGCTTGAAGAAAACCTTTTACTGGTATATTGAACCAATGTAAACAAAAACATGGCACGAGCATTGTTTGCATAACAAATAATTGTGAGCTCTGTATCTTTCTAGATAACTCTATGACTGATGCTAAAATTTTGGTTGATCATTTTTACAAAATCGTGACTATGCTCCTTTAAAACCATATATTTATGAAAAAAAAATTTTTTTGATCAGAATTGTTTCTCTTATTGATTAGGAACTTATTATTTACAGGCTTGAAGAACTTGTTTTCATACCCCGAGACAAGGCTGGTTTTTTGTTGGATGAAAAGTCCTCCAGTTTACTTGATGTACAAAACGAGGTACTCCTGATCAGAAATGTCTCATAGAGAATTCTCGTTTTCAATTGATATTTTTATCAGATTATGGGAATAATTGATACATGTATTATCAAGAATGATAAAGTACTCTGAATTAAAAAAAAATTGAATACAAACAAAGAATAATTGTTCAAGCTGTATTCCCATTTATGTATATTATTTCACCTTTAAAGTTAATGCTTACAATTACAGTTATTTCAATTACGGAAAAGTGAAATTAAATTTATCAAATTAATTGAAACTATCATATGAACCTAAAGCTCTCAACATTCTAATGTTGTTTCTTAATTTTGGAAAAGGAGTACACGTTCCTAAGATGCCTTGCTTTATTGGTTCTGACTTTCCAATATTTTGATTGTTATTTGTTTTCAGACTGCTACTCAAATCAAAGTGATGTCAGATCTGCAGGACGAACAAATCCTACTGGTTTTAACAGGCCCCGGTCAACAGAACATCACCGAAGCAATGGAAAAGGTATGCAAGACTGATTAAGCTCAAATTCTAAATTAACATCGGTCATCGGTAAATTATTTTAAAGCAAATTTTAGGACAAGCAAGCTTTAAAATTTTCCAAGGAATTCATGATGTGCTATAATTGCGTCAAGGAAAATTGCATAGGAAATTCATGACAATTTATTTAATATTTATTTTCTTTTGGTTTTAGATAAAGCAACTTGTTCTTCAGAGGCCGTAAGTTTTTTTGATAAATAATTTCTTATAAAGATTTTAAAACATTACTCAAATGTAATAGATTGTAAGGCAATTTTTATGTTGCATTCATTTCCACATTGCTGAGGGGTATATTTAAGATACCAAGAAACTTTTATGCATTATTGTTGATTAAAATACCCCTTACAACAAGTTTTGAGGGGTACAGTAAAACACGGTTATAACGAAGTCCCAGGGATTGGCTATTTTGCTTCGCTATAAGCTTAGTTCGTTATATCCATCAAGTTTACAAAATCTTATACAGTCACAGAGAATGAAAATCTCTTCACTGTAAGTGTCAATTCATAAATTAAGCATGTTCACTATAAATGTGTTTTACTGAATAATGTTTTTGACCTGTCAGTTTGTCAGTCCATCAGTCCTGTTTTTTTTTTTTATGTAAGCGCAACTTCAGTTAAACCACTTTTCTGATTTTCAAATGAAAATCAGAAAAAATAAGAACAAAGAAGTTGTAGAGATGTAAAATATGTTGTTGTGCATTGCAGCAAGGAAACAGTAAAACTAGACCATCCACCATTTAACCAGTTCATGAAGTTAATAACAAGTATGCAAGAGGTAATTACGATGTACTGTAAACATATTACATTTGGCAGTGTATACTATTTACCTTTTTTTTTTGGTAGAAAGCAGCTTCGGATCTGCTAAATCAAGAAGTACAACACCAAATGCTGTAAATGCATGTTTATTTATGAATATGTCAATTCAGAATTTCATGCACAAAATCAAAAATATGCAAACTTATTGGAAATCCAAATTCTACCAAATATGCTAAGCATAATGTGTTTATAGAATATTACAGCTGTAATTTTTTTGGTAATCTCATTTCCCCAGAGGAGGTAAATGTTTGCACTGAAAATTGTTTTCAAGTGTAATAATGCATCTTGAAAATGAAAATTGAAAAACAGGAAAACAGTTTGTAAAATTTGAATTCTTAGAATCTTCAAAAGTCATTTTGGATTTACTGTAAACCAATTTTCTTTTGTTTATCAACGAGAAAATTTCCTGGGGTACGAACATCATTGGAACTATATTATAATAATTGTGAATTTTATTGTGAATAGGTCTTGTAATGATCTAGTACTTCAGAGTTTATTGAATTTGATGAAAATTATCTACAAAGGCTCAATCACGAAAATTAATCCACAGTACTACAGGTATATCGTGAATTAAAGTGGTGTGGGTTTAATGTAGCTATACTGTGGTTTCACTAGGATTTATTGAATATCAATTCCCATGGATTTTGTTGTTGAGTTGATCCCCAAAATCCAACATTTATTGATGCAAAATTTCTATGTAACATATTGTATTGATAAGACAATTGGCCACAGATTTACATATGTTTGAAACTGTGATTTTTCATGAAATCCACGGAAAAAAAAATCCCCACGAATGTAAATGAAACATGATTATGTACGGCATGATGGCAATGTTAATGATGTATTTTTAATCTCACACAGACTGGTGTCCGAATTCAGCTTGATAGGACACAAGATGGTGATGTTGCTAAAATTTTTGCTAAGACTCGAGAGGAATTGGAAGATGCTAAAGCCAAGGTACAGTAAATTAAAACAGGATGTGGGATTATTACAGACATGGTTGACATATATATATCTGATACTAGTTAAGATTCTGAAGAATGGCAAAATCGGTCAATGCTTTTTCTTTTAAGGAAAAGTTTAAACCAAGCAATGTCATGAACTTTGATCGTGAAATCTGCAGCAATGTCACGAACTTTGATCGTGAAATCTGCTTGCACATGTGCTACACTAACAACTAGTACTTCCCCTCAGATTTATATAGTTTTAAAATTCATGGAAAAATGAGTCCAGTCACTTGGAGGACAGAAGTGTTTTTGATATTCGACGAAAACTCTTTTTTAGTTAAGTTGGGATATGCAAATTGACAGAGCCATGCAGTTTCACTAGCCATCTGTGATACTTGTATTCCTTTGGTGGTTATTTTAAATGATTCTTTAATACATAAACTATTGTTGGATTAAGAAAAAACCCAACAAAAGCATTAGTATTCATGAAAAGTGGGATTTTGTTGTCCTTTTCCAAAAGGTTTAGCTACATGTAAATACATGTACATATTACGTATATCCCTTTTTTTTGTGTGTCACAAAATTTGCAAAAAATTTGGAAAATGTGTAGCATTTTTAATATCCGCCAGTCATTTTCTGCGATTTTAAATTTTTCTTATAGAAAATAAAAAAAAATTTCATTTCTGCGTATTCAATAATTTGTGTTTAAAAGACATCATGAAAAAAGTGACAATTAAGGCAACACGAAAATTACTGGATATATTTTATGTGCTAACCTCAAAATGGAAACAACTATAAGATTAATGCACGATCAGTGCTGTAACAACAAACTGATTTAAATTGTACTGTTTTAAAAGGTCCTTCCAGACATTTTTTATTAGCTCACCTGAGCCAAAGGCTCAAGTGAGCTTTTCTGATCACAATTTGTCCGTTGTCTGTCGTCGTTGTCGTTGTCGTCGGCGTTGTAAACTTTTCACATTTTCATCTTCTTCTCAAGAACCACTGGGCAGATTTCAACCAAATTTGGCACAAAGCACCACTAGGTGAAGGGGATTCAAGTTTGTTCAAATGAAGGGCCACGCCCTCTTTAAAGGGGAGATAATTGAGAATTTTTGAAAATTTGTTGGTATTTTTCAAAAATCTTCTTCTCAAAAACTATTCGGCCTGAAAAGCTCAAACTTGTGTGGAGGCATCCTCAGGTAGTGTAGATTCAAGTTTGTTCAAATCATGGTCCCCAGGGGTAGGGAGGGGCCACAATGGGGGGATCAAGTTTTACATAGAAATATATAGACAAATTCCTTAAAAATCTTCTTCTAAAAAACTATCAGGCCAGAAAAGCTCAAATAAAAATGGGAGCCTCCTCAGATAGTGTAGATTCAAGTTTGTTCAAATCATGGTCCCCGGGGGTAGGGTGGGGCCACAATGGGGGGATCAAGTTTTACATAGGAATATATAGAGAAAATCTTTTAAAATCTTCTTCTAAAAAATTATTAGGCCAGAAAAGCTCAAATAAAAGTGGAAGCTTCCTCAGGTAGTGTAGATTCAAGTTTGTTCAAATCATGGTCTCCGGGGCTAGGGTGGGGCCACAATTAGGGGATCAAGTTTTACATAGAAATATATAGACAAAATCTTTAAAAATCTTCTTCTAAAAAACTATCAGGCCAGAAAAGCTCAAATTAAAATGGAAGCATCCTCAGGTAGTGTAGATTCAAGTTTGTTCAAATTATGGTCCCCGCGGTAGGGTGGGGCCACAAGAGGGGGGTCATGTTTTACATAGGAATATATCGAAAAAAAATTTAAAAATCTTCTTCTCAAAAACTATAAGGTCAGAAAAGCTTTAATTTGAGTGGAAGCATCCTCAGATAGTGTAGATTCAAGTTTGTTCAAATCATGGTCCCCAGGGGTAGGGTGGGGCCACAATTAGGGGATCAAGTTTTACATAGAAATATAAAGACAAAATCTTTAAAAATCTTCTTCTAAAAAACTATCAGGCCAGAAAAGCTCAAATTAAAATGGAAGCATCCTCAGGTAATGTAGATACAAGTTTGTTCAAATTATGGTCCCCGGGGGTAGGGTGGGGCCACAAGAAGGGGGTCATGTTTTACATAGGAATATATCGAAATTTTTTTAAAAAATCTTCTTCTCAAAAACTATAAGGCCAGAAAAGCTTAAATTTGAGTGGAAGCATCCTCAGATAGTGTAGATTCAAGTTTGTTCAAATCATGGTCCCCAGGGGTAGGGTGGGGCCACAATTAGGGGATACATTTTTATACAGGAATATATAGAGAAAATCTTTAAAAAAATTTCTTTTCAAAACTTTATGGCCAGGAAAGCTCAAATTGTAACCATCCTCAGATAATGTAGATTCAAGTTTGTTCAAATCATGGTCCCTGGGGGTAGGGCGGGGCTACAATGGGGGATAAATTTTTATATATAGAGAAAATCTTTAAAAATCTTCTTCTCAAAACTATAAGGCCAGGAAAGCCCAAATTTAAGTGGAAGCATCCCAAGATCGTAAAGATTCAAGTTTGTTTAAATAATAGTCATGGGGTATGGTGAGGCCACAATGGGGGATGAATTTTTACATAGGAATATATAGAGAAAATCTTTAATATCTTCTTTTTAAAGACTATTTGGCCAGAAAAGCCTAAACTTGTGTAGAGGCATCCTCGGATAGTGTAAATTCAAGTTTGCAAAATCACAGCCCCTAGTGATAGGGCTGGGCCGTGATGGCGGTTTGAATTTTTACATAGGAATATATAGAGAAAAATCTTTAAAAATATTCTGGGAAAGTTTTCGGTCCAAAACTCAGTACTTAGTGTGAAAGCACAGGTTATGCAGATTTAAGTTTGATGAAACCATGATTCCCTAGAGAAAAGGGGGGCCACGAAATGGAGGGGGGGGGGTAAATTGGAATAGAGAAAAATCTTCTTACAGGTACAACAACAAAAGGGGCTTGGTATTTACCCCAAAAAAGAGGTGGATAAAAATTGGCAGATTTTCTATTTTTTTTAGCAAGATCTACTGTACTTAGTTGTCAAGATATTTTGATACTGTAATGCTAATTTGATCAGAATTAAGGCAATTGTTGCTCAGGTGAGAGATGTGGCCCCTGGGCCTCTTGTAATACATGTACTGTACCATTTACATGACTGTATATTTACCTATATACATTTTTTTTTTTTAGATACAAGAAAGCATGGATTCGTAAGTATAAGCACTGCCCATGTTGTGTAATCCATATGGTCCAATATATATTTATGGTAGATGTATAAGTAAAGCATTGAAAAATTATGATGAGGCTATTCCTACTGAGTTTTGAATTCTGATGTATATTGATTGTAGTGTCAGGAGCAGAGCGTTTACTTTTGAAACTGATACCAGTGCATGGAATAGATTTATAGGCAAAGAGGGCGCTAATATCAACAGGATCAGACAAAGGCTCCTAGAGGTTGGTTACAGGTTTGAGAAATCAGCTAGAATTGCTTTATGTGGGTTTTTTGGGGGGTAAATATATTAGGTATTTTGGAGGCAAGCAGTACATACAGTGTACATAAAACATACAGATATTGTTTTAATATGGTATATATTTTTATCATTTTTTATGGCATCAGTTTTGACGCCAGTACAAGCTTGAATTTGTTTTGAATCTGTCACAAGAATGAATGATAAAGGAACTTTAACTGTTTGGGTTTTTTTTATGAATGTATAGATAGAATTATTTTCATTTTCATGTACCAAAAAAATTCTAGAACTCGATCATTGTACGATGTACATATGTTCATGTTTATCTTTTATAACAAATACATATGACTAGTAGGTATTTTTTAGTTAAAAAATTGGATTAGGGGTTGACTAAATCACATTGTCAGATTGTTCTGCTCCAAATAATGACTGCATTTTCCCCACTTAATTGCATTTTATTCAAAATTGTATATATTTCTTTTACACGTACAGTATACATGTACATGTTCAGTGGCGCACAAACACAAATGAACTTTAAAGTAAAGAGTGTTCTTGGAAAGTATGAATAAATGCACTATTGTTCGTGTTTTCACGTATTCCTGCCATGTAAACTATTCATATCTATATCAATTTAAATATACATGTATATACACATTCATTTTCTGTAAACTTAAAAAAGTTTCTAGTAAGAAAAGTGTGGGTTTTTTTTGGTATTTTAGGTAGACCCATCTCTGTCTCTTAATACAGTCCAGAATAAGAGGAAACAGGTGACTGCAGTTTATTTGTTTGGAAGTACAGATGTTAGTGAGGACAAATTTGAAGAGGCTGCCTCAATGGTAAGTAAAACTATTGTTTTAAAACTTTTTAAAAATATTATATAAATAGTATTGTAAATGTCACATGGCATGCTCAGATTATACTGTCATGGTGACTCCTTTTTTATTTCCAAATATATAATTGAAATAATGTAAAGATATTTTATTATGCCCCCCCTTCGAAGAAGTGAGGGCATATTGCTTTGCTGCTGTCTGTCAGTCGGTCGTCGGTCCACCAACAATTTCCGTTCATTTTCTTTGCAATGGATGAACATATTGGAATGAAATTTGGTATACATGGTTAAACATGGATATATGGTTATGATCGAGCAATTTTTGACAGAGCTATGTCCCTTGGACATAGAAAAATTCCAGTTATTTGCAGTTTCCGCTCATTTTCTTCACTGAGGGTGCACATATTGATATGAAATTTGGTATACAGGTTTATCATGATATTATATCTAGATCAAGTTTTACTTTGGGTACGATCAAGCAATTTCGACAGAGTTATGACCCTTGGACTTAGAAAAATTCCAGTTATTTGCAGTTTACGTTCATTTTCTTTGTGGATGTTTCCAAGGGAGGGGGGCATAAGTGTTTTACAAAATCTCTTGTTCAAAATTGAAATAGGATTGAGCTATAGACAAAGCCAGGTGTTTCAATATTAATAAGTTACTTCATTCAAAAGCCTTTCCATGCCTCGAAGGATGAATGAGGCTGTTAAACATAAGAAACAAAGATTGCTTGCAACAACTTGCATCTAGTCCTTCTGTTCCAACCCAGCTCTCTCTTTCTCTCCCTCTTTCTCCAGTGCACCTCCAAGTGTTCTATTGTCTTCATCCTCGCTTTCTCTTTCTTTCCCTCTGGAGCCATCGTTTACTTAAATATAATTTAAAAAATCACATAGTTTTTCTGAAGTCCAACCCATCCCTCTGTAACCTTCCAACTTTAGACTCGGTACATTTTATTTATATAATCTCTGCCTTACCAGTATATCATTTTATATAACAGTAAATGATAGCCAACAGAACAGAATTTACATTAGAAAAGATAAAGGGTTTCAAGAAAGCTAAGATATCAAGACTATATTGTTAGTCACTAAAGGAGAAGTAATGGCAACCAGGGGAACTTTGCGAGGGATCAAGATGTTCCATGGATCAAATTTGAGTCATTTTGGGTCTCTTGAACAGTTGCTGCACTTGTACTGCCCTAGTAGGGAGTTGAGTAATGTTTAAGTGGTCTATGGTATCATGATGAATTCATTTGAATGACAAAACAAGCTGGTCTCTCGTACTGGTTTAAATGTTATCGCATTTTACTGTTTTTTTTCCCCAGGTCAATGAAGAAATGAAAGCAGTTGAAAAGGCTTTTGGTAAATCCAAGCAACCAAAACAAAGGTAATACAACAAAAGCACAATTTAACAAAACATTCCCTCAGGAGAGGAAATGATTATTGAATGTATAGTGGATTAAATAAACTAATTTATTTATTATACCCCCCACAAATGAAGTTTAGGGGATGTATAGGAGTCACCTTGTCCGTCCGTCTGCCTGTCCTTTTGTCTGTGCAAAACTCGTGTCCGGTCCATATCTTTCTTATGGAAAAACATTGGAAGTTCTTACTTCACACAGATTGCTTATGACCTAAGTGTGTGTCATGACCTTGACCCAAGGTCATTCGGTCAAGGTCATGGGCAGAAAAAGTGCAAAATTGGTGTCCGGTCTATATCTTTCTTACGGATAAATATTGGAAGTTCATACTTCACACAAAGATTGTTTATGACCAAGGGGTGTGTCATGACTTTGACCCAAGGTCATTAGGGTAAGGTAGAGGTCACTGGCAGGAAAAGTGCAGAATTTGTGTCCGGTTTATAGCTTTTTGAATGTAGAAACATTAGAAGTTCTTAATTCACACAAAGATTGCTAATGACCTGAAGGTGTGGCATGATCTTGACTCAAGGTCATTTAGGCAAGTTGAACAACATTGTTTAAAAAATGATTAGAAGGTGAAATTTGACACAAAACTTGCTTTTGTTAGGGCACATAAAATTAATTTTTAGATTATCATCCCCGCCTGTCCCTCTGAAAATGGCCCACCTGATGTATTTAACATCTTTTTTGAAAAAAAAAATTGTGTAGAAAAAAAATTTTTGAAAAAAAAATTGTGCTCGGTATACCAAAAATTCAAAACAAAAACATCATATGGCAGAATTTTAAGAAAAAGTAAAAAATGGCTAACAAACGACATTTTCTTTCAATTTAAAAAACTTTTATATCACACAAATACACATTAGAAAACATGCTAAGGTTACGATGCTTTTTTCCAATTAATTTACACTTTAAAATTGATAGAGATGAAAGATTATCATTTTGCCCAAAAGACTATTCATTTAAAAAAAAGTGCAAGAAATCATGTATTCTTTTCATAAACATGAAAGATTAGATCACCAGGCATTGTTTAACTAAATTTTCTAACACTTCTGACAGAACATATTCTAAATTCTTTGTTTTTTTATGTTTTGAATGAATTTAAAGGCATTAATTCCTTTTTAGGTTGAAAGAAATGGATTTTGAATTTGAAACTGAAAACCCAAATGCAATGAATGTTTTTATCGGCAAACAAGGAGCCAATATTAACCTATTACTTGAAGAACTTCGCAAGGTAGGTTGAAGAAGAAGCATCAGGCAAAAAAAATTATTTTATAGTTATCAGGCATTGCTACTTCAGGTTTAAATTCTTCCACATTGATGAACTTTATTGTCATACTAAAATTAGAAGGGGAATAGCTCTTCGGAAACTGAGTTATTCCCTTTGTAAATTATCCATTTTATTACACCTTCCTGCTACTTTCTATTTATACCCTGCATATTGGATATTGTTTTGCTGCTGTCCGTCTGTTTGTTGATCGGTCGGTCCACCTATAATTTCCATTTATTTTTCTTCGCAGAGGTTGCACATATTGAAATGAAATTTGATTTACAAATTTATCATAATAATATCAAATTGAAGTATGATTTTGGGTATGATCGAGCAATTTTGGACAGAGTTATGCCCCTTGGACTGAAAAAAATTCCAATTATTTGCAGTTTCCGTTCATTTTCTTTGCAGAGGTTGTACATATTAAAATGGAATTTGATATACAGATTTATCATAATAATCATAATGTTTAAGTCAAGTTCAACTTTGGGTGTGGTTGTGAAATTTTTGACAGAGTTATGCCCATTTGACTTTAAAAAATTCCTATTACCAGTATTTGCAGTTTCCGTTCATTTTTTTAATGGATCTTTCCAAGGGGAGGGGGGCATAAGTGTTTCACAAACATGTCTTGTTGATTTGAAATGTTTGGCCAAGAATCTGTGATCCCATTAAAGCCATTTTTGTACATAAATGCTCTTGTCACTTATTCATGCTGGTTATCTCAGCAATACCCATGGGGCAAAGAAAAATAACACCTGAATAAATACCCAATATCCCTGTGTTCAGTCACCCCTTTGCACAGTTTGAAGATGACTGCTTTGCAGAAAGTCAAGATTTTAAAATATCTGTGTCAGAAAATTGCTAATGTAAAATTTTCAGTACAAAAAAAAATTGATATAGATTTTTCCCCCGAATTACCAAGACTAAGGTTAAAAGTCTTTGTACGTAATATACATCCAAACTACGATTTTTTCACGAAATTTCAGGCCCAAAGTGGGGGATGTGTATAATACACAATTGCATAATTATTGTATTTAGGCAAATTGCGCTAAGTTGAAATAAATTTGAATTCAAAATTACACTACAGTTACTGTGTGCTGTGTACTCATATTAAAATAGAGCAATTGTTATTTAAAGAATGTGAAATAGATAGTTAAAAAAAAAGAACGAATAAAATCCACCCACCTGCCCCACTTCTTTTTTTTTTATCGCAAAACAGAATAAGAATCTTAAAACTAATTTTTTGTGGCCTAACATTCTCTTGCCTTTATTTTTCTTTCAGTTGGATTCTTCAATAGCATTCAAGAGATTATCAAATAAAATTGTGAGATTACTGTATCCAGATAGTATGGATGCTGACAAACTGAAAGAGGCTGAATCCTTGGTAAGTTGTATAATTTAATATTGTTTGCTGATCATAGATATGGCAGATATTTTTTTAGTGAAATAGAGGGTAGAGTGTCACTGTTCAGTCAGTCAGATACTGTTAACATGTAAGCCCCCATATCTACAAATTTTACAAGCCCTTCAACTGTACCTAGTACTATTTTCTTTATTAAGGTTCGGGAAAGAATGGTGGAGATTGAAGAATATCTGGAAACTCGTCAAGCCCCGCAGAGGGAGAAGGGAAAGAAGTAAGTTGTTTTATTCTTCATCATTAAATCACTTGTTCCATAGTCAAGATACAAAACAAGGCATATCTGACTGCCAATCCATCGCATGAAAAAAAAAATTCTCTCGTCGGTGTATCAAATTAGACATGATTATGAGTTCATCTGGCCAGACCTTGTTCATTTCAGGACCTTTACACAACAAAATGTTCATTTCACAATCCACCATCATTAAATTTAATTATCACATATATTTCATTGCCTTATAGAAAAGGGGAACAACTAAACTTTAAATTTTAGTTATAATAAAAATTGAGTTTAATTTAATTTTTTACGGGATTTTGGTTGAAATGTACCATTATTGCATATTTTTTACATTTTTTTTAAACTTCTGCCCACAGGATTTCTTTTTCTGTTTTACAACTGAAAGTTATTGCTAAAAGACATCAAATGGTCAAATAAAAAAAAAATTTACCTCCTGGTTTGCTCCAGGGGTCTTATCAAAGTTGTTTTTTGTATGCCAAATTAAATTTCCCAGATTTGTCAGATAATGGCTATTTTTTTTTTGACAAAGGTGGAAATTGTGATCGCTATAGTATTATCAAAACATTCAGACATATTCAAGTAATAATTAAATACATAACATCACATAATAAGGGTCTTAAATATAAAATATGTGGTTACTATCTTGAAATACTTATATCAACTTTAATTTAGGCAGAGTAAGAAAACGTGAAAGAGGGCTATGCTTGCTAAACCCATTTCACATTTTTAACCAAGCCCAAATACTGCTTGTACTTCAAAACATTTATGTTTATTGTACAATGTTATATCAATTTTGTTCCTCAAATGAGCTATTTTTGACAAATTTCACTGAATATCTGCAGTTGAAATCACAACGCCATAGTGTCAACCAAGCAAAAAGATGACGTCACAATGCAAATGAAACGCTGCGCGAAGGCGTGCGTACTCGAACTGTACATGGCCATATAAAGTTGATTTTGCAACACTCTCATAATGTTTGTTAGATATATAAAAATTTTCTTTTGTTTGGAAGGCAAATTTCCTTTGAAGCTGCTAATAATGAAGTATGGCATATGCTGATAGGCAAGAATGAAAGCAGCATAAATGCAATCGTTGAAAAGGTGAAGAAGGTAAGGAAATTATTACTGAAAATTTCTGAATAAACGCAAGGAATTAATATCTGCATAAAATCAGGAAAAGCACCCTTTGCAGATTTTTAAAAAAATTATTTATTTTTTCTGGGGTTTGTGAACCATGCAATATTGTACCAAAAATTTAGTGCTTGCTATATTTTATATTCTCACGATTTGACACAAAATGGTGGCATCAAGGAATTAAGTACTCACATAAGATCCACATTCATTAACAAATGATGAACTTCACAAAACAAATCTGTATGTTTCTTTCAGATTGATCCATCTTTGAGGTGTGAATTGAAAAAGCCACGTATTTTTCTGATATCAGATGGGAGTGTTGCTGAAGACAAATTTGAGGAAGCTGCATCAATTGTAAGCTTCTTTTTGGTCATGGATTTTAAAGAGAGTTTGTAAGACAAAAAAAATCAGATATACTGTTAGTCCAATGTTAATGAAATGCTGTATATCATTTATATCACAATGCCAATATTGTTGCCATTTTTAATTTGGTGTGAAGCATCTCTATGGCAAGAGGAATCAATAATGAGAAATCCATGGCTCTACCACCCCAGGGATGCCAAAGGCGGGGCCAAATATACAAAAAAAGCCAAACTTTCATAAATCTTCTTCACTTCTTAAGGGTGAAACTGAATTTTGTAAATATTTGAAAGAACAGTGATTAACGAAACAGTACCGTTTAAACAGGGAAATATTTTGTGCTGAATTTTCATGGCTCATGAAACACTAAATTAATAAACCTTTTTTTCACTATAATCACTATAATGCAAGTATGATTTGTTATTACATGTACTATTTATTTGTTGGTTTTCATGATAGAGGAATATAAAACGCATTTACTCAATTCACTTTCTACACTGTCTTAGTAGTTTGCTTGTATCTTGTCAAGTGTTTATGATGCATATTTTTGGGGGTTCAAAATACCTCTTATTGTGTTTTTCTTACCAAGATTAATGAAGCTTTGGAAGGAAAACAGAAGTATTTGGACTTGTTTGTGAATGATGTCAAAGGCAAAGAAAGGTATATAAATTCAGATCTTGCTCATGTTGCATTTACAGGTACATTATGTACTTGTGTATCTGGTATATTAACACACGTCAGATTGAAAAGTTCACAACATACATGACCTTGAATCTTTAATTGTTTATTGAAAAGTGTGATTTTTTTTGTAAGATATCATACCAATAGAAGAAAAATTGAAGAAAAAATTATTAAATCGCTCTTTTTTGTGTTCATCAAATATTATTGTCACTGTGAATGGTTAGGACCTAGGAGTCCCTCTGTTTTGTTAATAATACCGTATATGACAACTGTGGATATAACTGTAATCCCTCCTACTATACGTAGTGCAGGATACTGTTTAAAGGGTTATTTTCATCCCATGTTATGTTGGCCCTTCTACACTTGCAAACAGTTTCGCCCCGTCATGAATTTGCCCAGATTTTGATTTGTTAAAAGAGATATTATTCCCTACAATGGAACTCGCCCAGTCTTAAATTTGCCCGCTGACAATGAGGGTGAAAGGGGGGAATATTTCCCTGTATACAGTATATATATTGTACAGTGTATATTCATTTAGAGAATCACCGTACATGCCATTTGTTACATGAAATAATTGTATTAATTTTGTAAAAAGAAAAAAAATACTTCGAGTGGCATATAAATTTTGTTTCACTTGGATTGATGTTCTTAAATTATAACAACTGCCTTTTGTTTTAGACCCTGCATGTTTGAATGCACCATCAGCATATTCTTAAATCTTTACTTCTATGTTTCTTTCAAATATTTAGTGGCAAACACCAGATATTCAAACCTGCAACTGATAGAACATGGCGTATGCTAATTGGCAAGGAGGGCCAACATTTTTATCGAATTATTCAAAATCTGGAAAAGGTGAGTCCTGTAAGAAAGAAGTTGTACTGTTCGAATTTGATGAAGGAAAAAAAGAAAATCAGAATTACCTCAGTGAAATGAATTGTTATGGATTTTTTATTTTTCAGATTGATTCGTCCCTAAATTTGCAAATTATCAGATCGGATATTTCTATATATAACGGCATCATTCTGTGGTCAAAAGAAAATGTTGATGAAGAAAAATTTAAGAAGGCCGTATCAGTAGTGAGTATTTTCTAAGGGGTTAAGTTTTTAGTTTAGAGCCCTGCTAAGGTCACTTGATGTTGTGTGGTATATGTCCATAGACAAGGCACTTTATTTCCGATATTGCTTATAACACGCAGACAAGGCACTTTATTTCCTATGTTGCTTATAACGGGACATCTGATTGGTTAACAATCCGGATGTAAATTTCTGTACCACCTGCTGAAGCTGGGTGTAAATAAATTGTGACGTCACAACACAATTCTTATTTATATCTTTGGTCAAAATAATATGTTTACATTTGCAAATATGTTTCCTTATATGAACCTATAGAATAGCGAAAACGTTCAATTCTGTATGAATGTTTTCGTGACATCACAATGATCATAGCACGCGCATATCACTTGAACACTTGTCTCTTGGATTTTTGTAAGCATAAAATCTCGGTAATTTTAACAGTTCTGAACGATTTGTCCTTTTCAAACGTAAATATAAGTAATAAACAGCAATGTTAAAAAGTTCACCGGGGCTGCGGCTTCAGGGTGAATGGAATACAACCCAGGGTTAATCCCCGTACACCCTTGATTGGACCTGGATAACTAATATTATCTGCTTTGTCTTAGTCTCCCCAACTGTGACAGATAATGATGTCATGTGTAGAAACTCTTACAGACCGATATTGAAATCAATGCACCAAATCAGAACTACTGAGAAACAATGTCAAATAGGAAACACAGCCAATTGTAATATGTTTACTGTAAACTGTAGATACTTGGGGTATGTACATGTAAATTGGTGCTAAGAAGCGAGTACATTAATACTCTTCTTTTTTGCCATAATTCAACATTACAGTAAACCAATTTTTAATAGCGATGACTTTATTTCACAAATTACTAGAGATAAACTTCATCACAGCAACTTTTTTTATGATCAAAATGTAGATTATCTGAAAGTGATAAACCAGAGACAATTGAGGACTAGCTACCGGTAGTTTGCGTCAAGTACTATTAGCGATGAAGAGGCTCATGTGAACCTCACAAAATTTTCCCACACAGGAATAATAGTCGATTTGCAGTGTCTTTAATTTTTTCTCAATTTGAAACTGATTTTTAATGAAATTTTGGAGATGATAACAAACATGTTTTGTGTTTCAGGTAAAAGGGGAAATTGCGAAGATTGAAAAATCCATTACAGGAAATACAGACAGAGAAGGGTACTTGTACAATTTCTTCCTATGAATCCCCCCTGTTATTTTTTTTGTCACATGTTGTTTTAAATTTTGGTAGACTATTAAAATTATTGTTAAGTTGAAACAGAGAATGTGCTTATTAAGAATTCACAAAGTCAGTTTCATTCTCTTACTTTAAACTCATTAACTCAAAAGATATACTGTGAAATCATTAAAATTTGTGGTGGCTCAATTTTCTTGGAATTCATGGGTAGCCCTCTCCCACGAATTTAAATCCCCGACCTAAACAATTTTAGAAAGAGTTATCTTCATTACTGAAACAGTAGGCTACGGATCTACGAAATTACATCCCCTCGAATGAGCAAAAAAGTAATAATTCACTAAAATTGGCCCCCACGAATTTAAATGATTCCACAGTAATGAATTATGTTTAAAATGTATCTTAATTGTTTTCCTCTGGCATTTGCTGTTATCCTGTTTTACTTTGTATTTAATTTTAAATTTGAGGTTATGTGTTATAATTATATGAAATTAATATATAAAGTTTGATATTTTTAAAAACCTTTTTTGTAGCTTTAAGAAAAGGACTTTTACATTCGAAACTCGGGGCCCCCAGGCAATGAGTCATTTTGTTGGTTCTAGGGGTTCAAACATAAAAGCTGTTCTTCAAGAACTACATTTGGTAAGTTGGAATAAATGTGGTGACAGGTTCTTCTCTCCCATCATTTCATATTATCAACTATTCAATGCTTTTTGGGGTATTTCAGTTGAATTCCAACATGACAATTGAGCAAAAAGGAGACAGTTCCTTTCAGTTACTTTACCCAGAAGATATGGAAGAGAATGATTTAGAAGAGGCTACCCACATAGTGAGTATAAATAAGTAATCAGACTGATTTTCTTCCTGGGGTTTGTTAGAATTGACAAATCTTTCCATGCAGTTACAAACGGAACTATTTCATTGTTTACATACTGTGTACTGAAGATTTCTTATTTTATGCAAGTACTAGCTTTATTACACAATCCCGCTGTTTTGTATCAAATTGTGAATGAGGAGCTTTAATCCTAATATCTTATAGTTCTCACTTCTCTGAAATAAAAGTGAGATTTTAAATTCAGTGAGGGTTGCTTCTCGCAGTTTTAAGCAGATATTTATTCCTTACATGTAATTAGAAGTCTACAGTAATTTCAAAACAATAAATGTATTTGAAGCTTGGTTTGATCAACATGAAGCTGCATGGCTCTATTTTATTAGAGTCCTGTCTTGCACCACTGCCCTTTATTGATCAATCTGTTCATCTAATCATTTGACCCTTTATCTGACCTCACTTGTCCAAAGTACATTTTCTTCTCTCCCCTTGAACCACTCTGACTCATATACTTCACCCACAGAGCTCAATATGTTAAGGGGATAGCAGTGATCTTGAACAAGATTCATGATCAAGCAATGACTTTAAACCAAGTTTCTAAGTCAAAGGTTAAGGGTAAGGAGTCTTATGTCCAGGCCAATTATTTTTTTCTTTCTGCCCAATTTGGTTCATACTTCGCCCAAACAATGCCTATGTAAAACAGGTGTGCAGTGACCTTGAACATTCTTTTAAGGTCAAAGGTCAAAACACAGCATTGAAAAATCCTTCTCTGGACAACATAATCTCTTTTTCAACCCCTTGCTGACTTATTCTTCACATAGAAATGATTGTAGGTAAAGGATGTGCAGTGACCTTGAACCAAGTTCCTATTTCAAAGGTCAAAAGTCAGAGCAGATCTCTGAAATTGAATATTTTATCATAATTTCTCATCTCTTGTCCCAATTTTGATCAGACTTTATCAAAACTTTGCCTGTTGCTGCGGGCTGTGCAGCAACTTTCCATTTGGAAACCAAAAATTCTTAAGAGAGCTGTACACGATGTCTCATTGTATAAATTCACTGAATTTCAGATAAACACCTTTTATGTTTTGTGTATTATAGATTGAGAAAGAAGTTAACAGGATCAAGGAATTCTTTGATATCTTCACAACAGATATAAAGGACAAGCAAAGGTATGCATCGGTCTTTGCTGCATGTACAGATTTTTTGTGCAGATGTTACAGTGTGCATATGTATAACAACAAATCCTAGAAGGTTCTTATTAAAACATGGAGAGACAAAATATTTTAGAAATTTCTGCTTTCAAAAAGGGATAACCATTTTTATGTGTTTATTGAAAAACAATATGTTAGATGCTTGGTTTTTTTTACAGCTTTTCTGTAGGATTAAAAGATTAATTGAAAAAATTGTTGAACTTTGTTGTTATATGTAAAATATAACTTAAATGTACTACCTGTTTATTTAAGTTAATACACATGACTAATTTGTTCAAACTATGGATGCCATTTCCTCCTTTGAAAATCTTAATTGTTGTGTACAAACTCGCAAAGACAATGTTACTTTGTAGTGAAAATTCATAAGCATACATGTTTGTTGATGTATACAATGTAAAAGCAATTGAAAGTTCTATTGGTATTTTTAAAAGGAAATGTACATTGTTTACAGTAGACTTGCAGATTCATGAAAAAATAAGATTTGTATACCTTGATTTGATTCAGTTATGTGTTTATGTTTTTTTTTTTTCAAAAGTGGAAAAAACAGAATTTTCAAATTTACAACTGACAGTAAAGAAGCCTGGAATAGACTGATTGGAAAAGAAGGCTACTACTTCAAAAAACTCATCAGACACATAAAAACGGTGAGCTGCCGCTGTGTGCATACAGATGCACGGGCGTTGATTTATTTGAATAGCAAATGAGAACGGAGAGAATAACTCAGTGCATGTATTTCGGATTTGAAGATCCGAAAATTTTCAAATCTTGAAATTAAAAAAATGAAATCTTGCATAAACTTTGAACTTAAAGAAGAAAAAAAAAGTATTCAAAGAGATATAATAAGCAAGGAAAAACCGTAAGTTTTCAGGCCCAATTTTTTTTAGACAAATTAAATGCAGAAAGATAATTAAAGATTTTTCTTTATTCTGTCCTATTAAAGCTTTAGTTTATATAAGGTACAAAGTTAGTCAAATGTGTGTGTTTCATTCAGGTTAATCCCGCCCTAGATCTGCATATTGTCAGTCCTGACCCATCCACAGAACAAAGTGTTATTCTGTGGACGAAAGAGAATGTTGACGATGAACAATTTGAAAGAGCTGCATCAATGGTAAGTTGTAATGCATGTAAATTGGTCTGCTATTAAAAAGAACAAAGACTCTCAAAGTTAACCAAGATGGTTTTCTATTTGCTCTAGGGTCTAAAAATCATCCATAAGTCCTCTGTGTTACTTTAATTGACAGGTTAAATCTTCAAACTATTGACACCATTAAGAAGCTGTCATATTTACTCACTCTTGTTCCATTATTATCAGAACTATGATGATTGAGGAAAAGGACCCTTTCATGTTTTTTAAAGCTATATAAGATCTGTATCTTTCTATTTATTGACTTTGACAACATTGACCTCAGCCTTTATACTGTATATCTACGGTCCCTTACTTACCAGTAAGAGTTATGAGATTTTGTCAACATATTGCGTTTGGCTGTGTTTTTCTATATTTAGCCTTTTTGGAGGAATATTGCCTCTGCTAAATCAAGTATATTGCCAGTTGTCAAACATATATATATAAATAAAAAGGTACCTACAGAATTGCACTAAATCAGATTCATGCTAATCTAATATAAAATAAAAAAAACTTACCATTTTCGGCCAAATATTGTGAATGCTAGATACAAAATGTTTGCCATATTATCTTCTACTGTTGAGTTGATTAAATAAACATGTGCGTTTAATCTTTCAGATTGATGAGGTTTTAGAGAGGGTTGAGATGAGTGTGAAAGGATCAAGACCAGAGCAGCCAAGGTAGGATATCTTTTGAATTGTAAGCAGTCATCCTGCATATACCGGTAGTCATTGTCCAACAGTGTGTGTCTTGTATTGTATAGTTTTCTTATAACATATCCCTTCAGAGTTATCTCCCTTGTCCACCATCTTGTTGGTCAATTAGCCAGGCCAAGAACTCTAGTTCAATAAGCAGCAAATATCAAATGTGTAGGGTAGATGTGTACAGGAGAAAACCCAAACAATATTACAATTGAAAATTAAAGCAGGCTTCAAACTTACGATATATATCTAAGATATCTACTTGCCAATGCATGAAAACAGCGTTTTCTACATCATAATGCCCAGAATGACAATTTTAGCTGAAATTGGTTGAATAATAATAATCAAAGCAGTTTGACACTCAACAAGTCTGATGACAGGATGTACATGTAAGTCCTAGCTGCTAGAGTTGCTTAACTGAAAACTATCTTTTGTGAACACTAGGTGTTAATACATCTCCAGTAATTAATTTCCCTTTAGCAATGTGGGTCCCCTAAAATTAAACCTCATTGAATTCTCTCCCCTGTCACAATCTTGGAGCATATATGTCATATTTTTAAAAGATAAAATGCCTCAATATTCAACAAGAACATGTATTATTGGTTTATTTTTTACCATTAACATGTAAGTATTTATCTAATAGCGTAGACATAGGATGAATTATTGGCAAAAGAAGTCCATTTTAAATGCCCTGCTTCAAATGCCTTGCGGTAAAGAAGCAGTATAAAGGCTTCTTAATACATTCAATAAATTTCGGTTAAATTTACATTTAAGATGATGTATACATGAATTACATGTACATGTACTATTTCCGTTTCAATCCACTTGATAATCTATTTATATTCATGATTTTAAAGACAGTTTTATCTTTTTCTTGTAGAATGAGTGACTTCAAAACCATGACATTTGAATTTGAAAATCCAAGAGAAAGAGTCATACGTTTTTTCATTGGTGCAAATGGTGTGAATATTAATAAAGTTAAGGACGAGTTACGCATGGTAAGTGTTGAAAATATGCATGTTTTTTTTGGGGGGGGGGGGCCACCAAAAAATTTAATAATAAAACATTGCATACAAAATAAAGCAAATTGATAGCTGTACCAAATATATAGTAAAGTAAAACAGTTTCTCAGAGAGTTTTTTACTATATTCATGGTAATAACGGTTTCATTAATTTGGGGCTCAGTGAATAAATATTAAAATTTGATTGAAATACTTTGAATATATAATGTATTGTATATAATGTAAAATTTAATGCACAAATAAAGATATTTAAAATGCATTTCAGTTTGTATATTATAACCTTAATTACAGCTAGAAGAACGCATTGCCAACTTAATTTTTTCCTCATTTTAAGTGTCACTTAAATATAATATGATGCCATTGCAATCATGTTTTTACTATTTTTTATATTTTTTTTGGATAAATTTCTCAACGATGATTACTGTTACAACATTACGCCAGGTCCAGACTGTGTGTGTGTGGGGGGGGGGGGGGATATGATAAATAAACATGTACTGTTTAGTTTTATCCATACATGTACATTTCACTCAGTCCTATTATCTTTAAAGTCAAAAATGCTTCTACAAATACTCATGATTGTACATTTTTATATTTGTAATACATATATTCTCTATAGGTATATCATGAATTGGATTTTGACTTTGCTTTAGCCAGGAATTGCTGTTACAGTAGTATTATATATAGCATTGGTGCATTTAGCATTTTTAAAAATGATATGATAAATAAACATGTGCTGTTTAGTTTTATCCATACATGTACATTTCACTCAGTCCTATTATCTTTAAAGTCAAAAATGCTTGTACAAATACTCATGATTGTACATTTTTATATTTGTAATACATATATTCTCTATAGGTATATCATGAATTGGATTTTGACTTTGCTTTAGCCAGGAATTGCTGTTACAGTAGTATTATATATAGCATTGGTGCATTTAGCATTTTTAAAAAGCGTTTTTAATAGAAAATTGTGGAACTGCATTACTGACTACTGGTGGACACAACACTTCCATGTTGTGACATATTGTTCATTGAAATAAACAATAAAACCAAGAGTAATTATATATTAAGTAGATTTTTCCCCAATATTAATTGTCACCTAACAGTGTAGTGCAGTGGGTTAGAGGGTTTACTACAAATCTGTAAGTCATGAGTTTGAATCCCACTGGGGGGGTTGCAAATTTTCACCTCTCCTAATATTTTTAAAAGATATTTTTTTGCTTAAATATTTTAATATTTGAAAATTCTAAACCGGTGAAAGTATTTCAATTAAGAAATGAAGATAATAATTTTTCTATTGATCGACGTATCAAAGAAAAAATTGACCGGAAAACTTCATCAATGCGCGTAGCGCATTGATGAAAAAGTTTTCCGGTCAATTTTTTCTTTGATACGTCGATCAATAGAAAAATTATTATCTTCATTTCTTATCATTTAATAAAACATTTTCAAATAGAAAAATGTGAAGTGTCATTGATCAAAAATGTAAATAATGTATATGAAGCGGCGCGTATGAATACAAAACAACAACAGCAACAGTATTCAAAATGGATTCGCCTTCAGCTGATGCAGAGCTATTGTGCTGAATTTAATGGATTAAACACAAATAGTGAGTTAAAATCTGAACCGGCTGAATTGAAAACGAAAGGAAAATACATGCGATAGCTTGTGATATTATTCACTGTGCAGAAAAACTCGTAATAAAACAAGTTTTCATATGAGATCGCTGGAATATGCAACTGGACATAACAATCCAAGGAAAGGCAATCGTGGACGAAAATAGCTGATATGTCGACAAAGAATAGTATGTATAAGCGACTCTTGTAAACGTGGGGTAGCCAGTGATGTACTTAAATGGTATATCTGCCGTTTGGAATGCGCCGAAGGAGTTGATGCAATAGGCCTACTCATAGCTTTTCTTTACGACGCTTATTCTGATGACCGATCATTTACGTGTGTAAATTAAAAAATTATCGTTACCAAATTTGAACAGCAGTGTTACCGTGAAAGTTTATAGGCCTATATGTTCGTTATAATATTCCTGGAAAAGGAACAGCCAGCCTCGCTGTAAATGTTGATTGATCTCAAGCAGACGAAATCGTGAGAAGACGCTTAATTTTCTATTTCGTGAATCAAACAATGTGTTTTGTTTATTTTTGAAGGTTAAACTTTCAAGTTTTTATATTCACAAGGTTGCATTTTGTTTGCTGACAATAAAACACACACAACTTTACATTTTGTTGACGGTGTTTATCTTGGAAATTCCCGTTCTATAAATAGTGTTAGATCAGAACAGTTGAGAAAAGTAGATCCGGCAAAAATTTTATTAACCCCTTCACGGTAACTGCGGTACTGCTCTTTTGCAGGGCAAAATGACATAGTTTGGTAAAATATGACGTAACGTCAATTGTTTCATTTACGTCATTTAATTATCTACCAACTGAAATTTCGGCAAAGTATATCAATTTGCCCTGCAAGATAGCAGTACTGCAGTTATCGTGAAGGGGTCTATTGATGCAGGTATCAAAGAAATTTTTCAACCAATCAGAAGCGTCGATATCTCATCAAACGAATAAATATTAAATGATTTATGATGTACTTTAATTTCTTCCCATTTATAATGACAGATGTCCCATACCACCATGATATTAACGATCGCTATTGTGCAGTATGGAATGATAACTCTTCTAAATCTGTGTGTCAATTAATCTATTTCAGATTAATCCTGGATTCGGAATTAGAGTTCAAAAAGACATGACGATTCAATTCATTTATCCAAACGATGCTGACGAACACCATCTTAGTTTGGCTGAGGCCTTGGTAAGCTACTATATGTATATGTATATTGTAGTGTTGGCTCATTTAGGCACTGGATTGATGAATAAACAATTCTGCATTGTATACAATTCTTGAAACATTGATGCCATGAAAGCTTCAATCTCTTTTTTTTTTTATAGCTTTTTACCATATTCATTAATGTCATAAAAGCACAAATTTTTAAAGCATTAACATAATGTTAATTTTAGAAAAAACAACACTTAAAGCAATATGAGCTGCAATTTTCATGCTGAAATTTTTTTTTACGAAAATGTTATTTTCTACTAAAATGACAAAAAATATCATGATTTTTTAACTTTTGTTAGCCTTATTTTTGTGGGAGAATTATTGTCGTCCTGTACAAAAATTGAACTGCTATATATTCCTCCGAAGATAAATCTTTCTTCTGACAAAAATGAATGAATTTTTCAAATCTTATTTATCATAAAAGTTTAAGTTACATACATACTTAGCATACTGGCAGGTTTTTTCAGCAAAATAAAATTCGAATAAATACAGCTCATATTGCTTTAAGAAAATTATAACATCACACCAACTACAGCATGAAATTAAAAGCTAGCTAGCTGCAACAAGTTCATGTGCACCTGCAATGGACTCGGCCATGTTAACATTGTTTTAAACCACTGCTTTGCATCCACATCCAAGCTCTCTCGTACCCATTGACAGAGAGAACTGGTGTGAATCATAAGTGGGCTACCCACAATGCCTTATTGATTTTATCGAGTTTTATTGCAAAATTCACACATTTTCATCAAAGTAAATATAAATGTATCAAATACAATTTCTGGAGTAAAAAAAATATTTGTTGCATTTGCCTATAGTCAAACTTTTGTAAGGACTAAACTTTTACGTATGTATAATTTTAAAATCATGAAACACTAGTATTTGTCGGAAGTTTCTATCATATCAACTTTAAAATTCATCAAAGACTATGATGTTCTTATTTTATTCAGGTGACAAAGAGTATGAATGAGATTGAGAAGGGAACAGGCCTATCTGCTCGCAGACGGTAAGCAAATTTTTAGAATACTGTATACAGTAAAACTCGTTTAGTACGAACACGGATATTGCAAATTCACAGATATAGCGAAGTAATCTATGATCCCCAGCTATGTAAATTTAATGAATTTCTTATACGGTTATAACGAATTACGGTTATAACGAATTACGGTTATAACGAAGTAATTTCTTAGGTCCCAGTGACTTCGTTATAACAGAGTTTTGCTGTACATGGAAATATTCGCCCCCATTTTATTTTCGCCCGTTACGCCCTCAATGTCAGCAGGTGAATTTAATTCCAATTTCTCAGATTATCTCTCTTTAAACATATCTGTGTCTGGGCGAATTCCAGATGAGGCGAAACTGTTTATATTAACATTCTTCTACATATTGTATCAAATAATGTTTTTCCATTAAATTCTGTGATGTTTAAATGCCTCTAAATGCAACACCTATTCACTGTGTTTGAATTTACATAAGTAGTTCTCAAACAGTGATTTCTATGTTATCGGTGATAAAATATATTTTATAAATGTTGTCAAAACACCATGTTTTACAATTATTCAACAAAAAAGTTGACTTCATTATTAAAAACAAAATTCTAAGAGTTATTTTTCATGGATTATATTTTCATGCTTGTCGATCACATCTCAACAGTCTATTAGATAACCAGTTTAAACCAGTTTTATAAACAGCTGTTCTTGCTGTTACTAATTTACTCTCTCCGTTATATGCAATTTATATTGATTTATTTAAGTGAGTAATTGATTTCATCAGTAAGGGAATGTAAATATAAGCATTAAATGATTTATTTTTGACGTCGTCGTGTCAATAACTGCCGTCAGGTGAGAAGACAAGCTATCATAACACGCTAACGCGCGAAAATTACATGGAGTGAAAATAACAGTCAGTTTCATCACCCTGAAAACAATCACCCTGAAAACATACAAATGTAATACATATAGTACATGTACTCATTAGATATTACAGATTACTACTGTAATGAGTGAAAATGGTTCCTTTCTGGCATTTTAAATACTAGCTGTTGCCGCCAATTTGATTGCTTAATTGAAGTGTTCTAACTCCCAACTCCCTTTTTTAATGTTCATCAAAATTTGTAGGAAAAAAATTTTACCAGTAGAAGTAAATTTTTATTTTACTTGAACTGGAAGCATCCTCAAGTATTGCAGATTCAATGTTGTTCTAATCATTATTTCCAGGTTTCCAGGGTTGAGCCATAATTGAGGGGGGGGGGATGAATTTTTACATACTAGGAATAAATAGAGAAAAATCTTCTACTCACTCAACTATTTGGCAAGAAAAGCTGATCAAAACTTTGCACAAAAGGGCATCCTTGGGTAGTGGACGTGTAGATTCAAAAGTTTTTACAAGTCATGATCCTCGGCATAGGATATATAAGGCCACAATGTTGGTTGAATTTCTACATAGGAATAAATGGAGAAAAATGGTTAAAAATATTCTTCTCAAAATGCATAAGCTACAAAAAAAGGTTTGATAATTAACATAAGAATATGTTAGGGCAAATTTTCATTTGCATAATGACCTCCAGACCTCTTATTAAAAACAAGATCTTTTTTACTGAATTGTCAAGGTATTTTGTATGATGATTTATCCACCTTGGTATATTCTTTTTTAGGACAGGAAATTTATTGATGGATCGTGACATGATTGGTCACTTGGTCGGCCCTGATAACAGCAATATCAATAAGCTGAGAGCCAAAATACAAAAGGTAAGTTATGATTTACTTTATAAATATAGTTTATTCCCACTTAACCAACATTCTGAAAATGTTAAAAATGCTAAAAATGTCATTTGTTGAAAGGTGTATTTGAAAGGTGTATGGTAATAAAAACCTAACACTTGACGTGATATTTTTGCAGGTTGATCCAAGTGCCGAAATATTTGCAGATCCAATCAGAGGAGATGTAAAACTTTACGGTACAGAACAAAGCTTTGAGACTATTGAATCATTGGTAAGTGCAGGCGACTTGTACATAATCGTGTGACAGTATGCAGTATGCGTCAGTCAGATCATGTATCATTTCGAAATTATGAACATTTTTTTCCTCTTACTTTTGACTTTGCTACATATAGAAGCAAGAACACTACCCAGTAATTCATATTTAAAATACAAATTTTTACTGATGATAATACCACAGAAGTTAATGGAACCATAAATGGAAAAGTAAATAAGTATATACGTGTATTCACCTTAGGTTAAACTTCAACTAAATGATGTGGATAAAGAGCCTCTTTTCGTTATTCATATTTTTATGTTCTGTAAAAGACTATCATGTTTTTCGTGTCTAACATGCTATGTATTTCTATTGGCAATTTTTAACCCCGCCCATATTTTCATGCTGTTGACCTTTGATTTTGATGTTGACATCAAACTAATTTTCACTTGACCAAAAGTTTGCTTCCGAGGGACCATTTCAAAATGTTTAAAAACCACATTATGTATTTCATTCTCTTTTAGGTCTACAAAGAAGTGGACAACATAAGGTAGGTTTTTAGTGATTTAAAGATTTAATTTAATTTGATTTCCACCTAATATAATTATGTATATAATATGTTATACATGTTTAAGATAACTTTGGGTTGTTAATTAATACTTTTTGAACCCTGAAGCAGTTTATGGTATAAAAAAACATAAACCAACCCAAGTTATGCTATGCTCGTATAACACAGATAGATATTAAATTTCTTTTTTATAACTGATTTTTTTTTTTCGCTACCATGTTCAGAAAATAAGACACATTATTTTTAAAATGTGATTTGTGTAAAATTTAACTGTAACATTAAGCAAATTTGTCATGATAGTATTTGTACTTATAAACATGTTTGTTGATATCAGTGATGGAAATTCATTGTTTGAACTATCTGTAACTTCAATGTGGAATCCTGTTGCCATGTTTAAAATTTTAAATCATGCGGAAACTCAATTTTATATGGGTGACTAAATGCATGGGGGGGGGGGGGGGGGGATTTTGCTTACACTTAAAATTTGTAACACCAATCAAATTTTCCCAACAGTGAATTAAATTTACCATAAGTTTGAAAACTTTAAGTGTTGAAAATTATTAAAATTTGCATTTTGTTTTTCCTTCTTTGTAGAAAATCCCAGCTCATTGAACCAGTAATGAGAGATGAATTTGAAGGCCTGGACCAACTGCTTAATTTTAATGTATACAAACTTATTAATAAGCATATTTCATGGCTATTTAAAAAAGACCATAAACTAAAAATAGACTTGTATAAAAAAAATTATATTTTTGACTTATGATTAGCTTGCATTGTAAATAATGAAAACTAATCACTTCGTAAAATATTTAAGGCATACAAGCCAAACCAAAATTTCATTTATTTTAAAGTACATGTATATTCAAAAGTTATATTGAAGTTTTCTATTAAAATTGGTTTGCATGGAAAATGTTTAGTAAATATACTTTAATGGCCTTCATTTAGGTCAATGATGAGCAGTTTTGATTATAAACACATGTATTAATTAATTTTATTTGTTCACTTTGATAGAAAGTTTGTCACAATATGGCAGTGTCCCATATCATGTTAAATCACATTCCAATGTCAACTGTCCACTGAGTTGTATTTCTGACCACTTAAAACTCTGATTAATCTATATTCTGATGGTATGTATAATGGTGTGTATAATGGTTGATTGTTTATTTCTTCTAGGACCCAATGTCTACCACCACGTAAGTTAATGAAAATATTTAGCAATTACAGTTTGAATGATTTTAAAAAATATTCTTTGCTGTAAATTCCTTATTTTATGCAAGTACATGCATGTACTTATTTCTGTGATTCAATCGTTTTATATAAAATTGCTGGAACTTAAAATCGCTAATGCCGAATATTTGATTATAGTTTCATTTACTTTTGATGTGTTCAAAAATTAAAAGCAATTAAGATTTCAAAATTCGTGAGAAGTGCTTCTCATGATTTTACTCGGATAATGATTCCTCGCATATAATTAGGTATTTGCAGAATTTAATTTTGAACGAATTGAAACATAAATGTCTTGGTAAGATTAATTTAGACAGAATATGGTCCAATTGCACTCATTAGATAAAAATTGGAATTTTTCTTTCTTTCTTTCTTTAATGTATGAAAAATTTTTTTTCCTGAGATCAAAGATCAAGATCAAATGATCGGATATTACCATGGTATCGCTGTCTGTATTGTTGTACCTCTGTCTTCAATTTTAACTTTTCTCCTAACATTCAAATTTTTGCTTTGCAAATGCAGAGGCTTAAAGATCTTAAAGGTTATAAAGCATGTTCATAAGATCTACTGCAATCCAACATGACATGCTGGAAGGGGTTTACTTTTGGGATGAGAAATGAATGTCTTCATGCATGGTACAAATTGCATTTGACCAGATTGTTTGGCCGTTTTATGATGTAGGCAAAATGCAATAATGCAGAGTTCAGTTTGTGTAAAAATTATAGATTGAAGTGAAGACCAGTATTTCTAGTTTTAAAACAAAAGTGCATTACAGGTTAAACTGCAATAAAATAATGTGTGAATTTTTTTTAATTGAATTAATGTCCATTTTAGTCAGCAGCCTATCTAGGAGTAGTGTTTTTTGAAGCAGTGGTTATATTAATGAAATATATGCACAGTGTATATGGTACATGTAATTATGGTGACCCAAGTTCTGCAGTTAACATTTAGAAGAAAGATGAAGAATGTTGTGAGTTTCTAAAAATGTCCATTCCATCGTTACCAATCAATGTCAAAATGTTGTAATTTTCAGCCAAAGTCATGTAGAGGAAATCAAACTGACAGAGAGAATGAGAGACATTTTGCTGGATTCCAAAACTATGAAGTTGAAGGAAATTCAGCATCTTCTCATCAAGGTAAAGGCATTTTTAAGAGGGTTTGTTAATTGTTTTGTTGATATGATATCTGAATCACCAGTATGTTTGATTGCTCGACAGTCGTCAAACTTCAAACACTGCTTGCTCATAACATGTAGATGGGTCATGAATTTTATGCATTGCCAAGAAGATTTACTAAGGTTTGTCGAACATTGTTTAAATTGACCAATGTGTTTCAAGAGCATTTGCTAGAAGATTTACTAACATTTGTCAAACATTGTTTGACCAGTGTGTTTCAAGAGCATTTGCATGATGATTATCAAACTTCAAACTGTTGATGCTTGTCACACGAGGATGAATCTTTTTCAATATTTTCTGATCAAGGTCAGTTAGTTTACCTGGTTTACTGATGTATCAAATAAAATGATTTCCCAGTTGTAAGCTTACATTTTATAAACATTTCTTAATCTGTTTGTGTGCAAAACTGGTATCAGATAAAGTCTGAGATTTATCAGTCATAATGAAAATTTAAAAGGTCATCAGTATAGTTAACAGTTCATTTGTTGGTCAATCATCAGAGTTGGGTTGGACAGAAGATTGAACATGGTAATAAGATAGAACTGTAAAGCTAAACTACCGGTAAACTTTATTTGTGATGCCTTTATTACGCTATCGTTAATTCATAAGATAGTTTGTCTTGACAAATGTCGAGAACAAACAATTAGATTTATTTTATAATATTTACAATATTATAGTTGTTTACATCTAGATTAATTATTATAAGGTAAATAATTTTTTCTCCTAACATTAGAGGCTTAGAATAAATTGAGTAAGAATTTCAAGCCCTTTTAAAAAGTAAATGATGAGAGTTTTTGCATTGATTAAAAATTCATGCAGAGATTATCCTGTTCAGATTAGAGAGGGTTCAAGACAGATCTTGGAGATTGTTTTTAGCAATACTTGTACTTCATTTTATGTATTTGCTTTAAGAGAGGAAAAGAAGCTACAATTCAAGAGACACAGCAGTCCTTACGATTGCACGCATCCACAAAAGAGGATCTAGAGGAAATTTCTGCAATGGTAATATAGATTTGACCGATTTCTTTTTGTTTTGAGATGACACTTTTCTTCCATGAAACATTGATTTTCTGTCTTTAAGGTACCTCACTACACCCAGACTTATACTTTTTAAGATACTACATCACAAGATGGCGATTTAAATGTTTTGTTAAACTGTTTATATCGTTCCATTGGGTTGTATATCGTGGTAGCTCAGTGGCTAAAGTATTGGGCTTCTGAACCGCAGATCATGAGTTCGAATCTGCCTGGAGCTTTTGTTCATGTTAACTGAATCAAATTTTTAAAAATGTAATTTTTCAACTGTATGAGGAAACTATACAGAAGGAAGCACTAAATACATGTATATTGGAGAAGGGGGTTGTGTTTTTGGAGGCTTGTTTTTTTTACTTTTATAAATAATAAGTGTGAAGTGCAATAATTCGTTTTCGTGGAAAATAGAGATACTTATCTATCTTTAATGCTTTATATCTTTTCAGATACATGAAGCAGTGACCAATGAAAGGTAAAAATTTTTTACAAGGGTCTAACGATCAATATGGTAACATATTAAACATGTATCAAAAAAGATCAATATTTTTTCCTTCATATTTTAAATGTACCAGGTAATTGTTTCAATGAACAGTGTTCAAATGTTATGTTCAAGCTTAGTACAGAAGCTTGTATCCACGTTTTGATTAATAAAATCTGCATATCTGGTTTTAATTGTTACATGTACTAGTACCTACATATGTAAGTAATGAAAAGTTCTAAGTACAGAATCTTATTAACGTTCAATGGCTATGAAATATCATAACATTGGGATCATTTTAAGAGAAAAAATTGATAGCAAAGATACATGTGGGTTTCACATGTTGACAAATGGACTCAACACCATCCAGGAAGTTGCATCATATGTATTTTTTTTTAAAAATTAAAACTTTTCTGTAATCCAATGTGACAGTTCTACTAAATGTGTGACATTAAGTGTTACAATTCAGTGTGACAATTCTATTAATTAAAAGTAATAATTTCCCTAGAAAATGATCTATATAATTATATAAATGTTTCGATTGGCTATTTTCTTTGTGGAAGACCTTTAAGCATTGATCACTCGTTGTATATTTTCTATCCAATTAGCGGCAAATTCACAAAGGTTGTAAAAATCACTCCAGGTATTTGGATGGCTCTCATGGAAGGGAAAGGTCAAGAATTGCAGGACAAGGTAAGGATATTCAAACAATGAAATGCTTTCTTTAATGCAGGATATGATGGTAGCTACATTGCAGAAAAAATACATGACCCGTGTTTTTTCTACATGAGTTACTAAATAATTGTTAATGTTTCATTCTTGCTTTTCTAAATTAGTTTTAAATTTGAAACTTCTCTTTTTTTAAATTTCATGAATTTGATTTCTAAATTACAGTATGGGACGAGACTGTTAACATCTAAACTAAATTCAGCAGACACTGATAATCTAGAAATTGTGTATGAGAATCCCAAACAACTGGAACTGGTGACATCAGAGGTGAGTTTGGCCGTGAAATCTGAAAAATTGAGGATTTTGTTGGTCCTCCCTACCCACAAATTAACATTCTAGACAAATTACCGTATGTGACACAGTCTTCGTTCTTAACAGGTTCAGGTTAATCTTTGAAATTGCACTGCCACAAAGCTTTCATAAAGATTTGACAATCTACAAAAACTAAATGCTTCCACTATTAACTGTACACCAATTTTTATTTACGATGACTTTATTTCACAATTTACCAAAGATTGTCTGGTTCACAGGACTAATTTTTGTGGTCAAAATGTAGATTATCCCTAAAAACTATAAACCAGAGAAATTTTAGGACTAGTTTGCAGCGAGAAATATTTGCAATGACAGGGCTATCATGAAGTTACCTTGCATAATTTTCTTGCACACAATAAAAGTACATGTATTCTGTAGTAGTGTATATGCATGCAGATCTGGCCAATTTGCAGTGAATATAAATGGCAGCCAGCTGCAACGTTTTAAATGGCATTGTAACTATATGAAGTCTACTGATCACTAAAAGAAGGATCAGGGACTGAAAAATGAGTCAGACATAGCTTTAGGTTGAGAAACTTGAAAATTTTAAGTTATTTTATTCAATATTTGTATTGAATGTATGTCTTTTTTGTCCAGGTCAAGGGACTGCATAATCCAAATGTGTAAGTATCTACATGTATAGTTTCAATTTTTATTATCATGGAATAAGTACATGTACTGCTACACTGATTTGGTAAAATAATGTTCCCAAGTTTGGGTGATCTCCTCTCAAGGTTGTCAGTCAGTGCAGCAGCTTTGTAGACCTGGATAATGAATTTATTTCATAATTATGCAACTTGTTAAACTGTTAATTTATTTCAATAGATGCATCATGTTTCTACAAATAAATAATTACAAATATTATGGAATTAAATAATTTCATAACCACAATTAATTTAAAGATCATCGATTTAGAATTGCTCAATGTAGCTCAATGTGAAATTTTTTCATTGATGTTCAAATGAATTGGGCAACAGGTGTAGCCTATATGAAAGCATATTGGTATCATTTAACCCTACTCGTGCTTTAACAATGTTGAATGAATTTTTCATTTCTTTAAAGACTTAGTCACCAGGTTTTTGTGCGATCTGAAGAGTACAAACAACTAATGACACACAAGGATGAAGTTCTTAGGGACATTCAGACACAGGTTAATGATTAATTACGAGTGACTCCAGATGTTAATATCAATAGAAAGTCCAAATTTTGGATAATTTATAATGCAAGTATATTAAATTAAACAGGCTAACTCGCTGATCACTTGCCCCCACATTGATATGTAATTCAACAGATTATATTCCTTTAATTTCCACACTTTTAGTTTGGGATACTAGTATTTTGATTTGCCTTCATATTAGTAATTAACCTAAAACAAGCATAAAAAAAAACATCCGTGCAATAAAGCTCAACTTCAGTGATCTTTGATTTCTTTTAAAGGCCCATTGTTTTGTTGACATTGATGATGTTAAAGAAAAACGGGGAGGAAAGGGTGGAGTGGTGACAATACTTGCCAAATCTCGACTAGATCTCGACTCGGCCGTAACGAAGGTAGGTTGACCATATAGTAAGAGCACTGTTGTTGTGTTATTCCTTAGTTTTTGCAGTCTTAACACCTGTCTTTGGCTGTCCAATATCAATAAGCTTAGCATCAGTCTGATTTTACACTTAAAAGGGCTTGATGGTCGTAGCCATTTTTAGACTGTACTGTAGATTCTTTATTTTACGCGAGTTCTTAATTCTGTGATTCAACGGTTTTCCATCAAAGCGTGAGAACAAAAAAATCGCGAATGCTGAAATTTTATCTTATTTTCATGTGGTTTACATATGTCGGAAAATTAAAAGCAAGGTTATAAAATTCGCGAGATGGGCTTCTCACGATTTTACACGGATGATAATTCCTCACGTTTATTTAGGAATTTACAGTATTTATCTCAAATCTGCCGGGCCTTTTATAATTTTTCCCTTTTCATAAACTTTTAAAGATGTATTTGGGTCAAATACATTTTGTATTGTAAAAATTTGAAAATTCTTAAACAGTGAAAGTAATTTGATTATAATGTACTTTTATCCACATGAATATCAACAGGTGTCCCATACTACTTTAATGACACATTGTGCTTCTGAAATTTTTGACATAGTGGAGCTTTAGTACATGCAATAAAAAGTACCAACTACATTTAGGTTCCTCTCCTCCTTCTTGACATCTTGATTTCAGTGGAATCAAATTTTAAAGCACTCAAAATATTTTTACGTACTAGGCAATTCATTAGTCTAGACGATTCGTAGGGAAACAGATTCTACAACACATTGTTTGTTAGAATAATATACTGAAGATTTCTTTAAAATCTGGCTTATATTTTTTTGGGAACATGTACTTTAAATGAAACTTTGATACAAACTTGGTGTTCATGATTTTTTATTTTTGTGATTTGAAGCGAATTGGTTTAGTGGGGGAATTAAGGAATCTACAGTATTAAAATATTCATTATTCATATGTATTTTTGTATTGCATTTTCTTTTTTGTAGATCAATCAGTTTGTAGGATATTCAGTGTAAGTATATCGATCTTGCCCTCATATTCTTGGTTGAAAGTTTTATTATCATTATATTGATTTGTAAATTATCTTATATGCAAAGTTCAAAAGAAGTGCAATGTGTATGCAATTTAAGCTTCTCTTAGAATTATATTCTTGTAGTAATAAAAGTGGGTTTTTTTCTTCATTATTTTAAATGATAGTTTAAATTAATAGTGTAGTGAAAAAACTGGGTTTTCTGGGTGTTGCAAACTTAAAAAAACTGTTGAATAAGAAGTATTAAAAACTATTTATTAGACTGAGGTGACTTTAGATAATCCCTCTACTTATCAGCATTGTTTGCATCCTCCCAAGTCAAGAGTTTCTGATCCGCTCTGCTTCTTACAAATGTAGAGCGGATTGGATCAGGAACTCTTGACTTGGGAAGATGCATTGTTCGTACATATTCAAATTTAAAAAATTGATGAATAAGAAGTATTACACTATTTATCAGAGGTGACATTATAGATAATCCCTCTACTTATCAGCATTGTTTGCATCCTCCCAAGTCAAGAGTTTCTGATCCGCTCTGCTTCTTACAAATGTAGAACGGAGTGTATGGGGAACTCTTGACTTGGGAAGATGCATTGTTCGTATATTTTCTTATTTTATTTTTTTTCTATTCATAGACCAAACATAGAACAGAGATCAAAAAGAGTACCTAAAGGTAAGCAAATTACTGTAAATGTTTTATATTTAGCTTGTACAATATTTGGCAGAATTGGATTTTAAATATGTTAGCGTATATAGATTTGATTGTAATGAGCACATTTCTGAATTGATAAATTTATACATCACATATATATGCATAGCTTTTTGGGATTGATTAAACAGAAGCTGCTCTCTGCCAAAAAGGCATAACAGAATACACAGCCAAATGTGAATTGTGATGTAAATTGTTTCATGGTCTGAAGGCTCCTTGCTTTGGACCATGGATCCGAAACAAATACCCCATTCTTTTCATCCAGCCTTCGGCATATCGGAGTATCAAGTAGCATTATTTCCTGGCTATTATGCTCGGGATCGCCCTTCAAAAAAGCTAAAAACCTACCTGGAAGTGACGTCACATACCGTATAAATAGTGCTCCCACTGTGATAAACACTCATATTTTTTCTGGCGACATCGGGACATGAGCCCTTGTCGGTTATATGGTTATTGCGGTGTTAATAAATTTTCTAAGACGTGGTCTTAGTTGCAAGGTTTGTAAAGCCTTTAAAAACGAATTAAATCTACCAATGACGAAGTCTTGGTTTGAAAGGATTGATAATCCGTGCATTTCGTTTTACACATGGTTCATGTGGTTTTACAACTCAAGTTGTACAATACACGTTGTGTATTTGTTGAATGCACGATTAGAACACGCTGTGTTCAGAATTTTGTCGTGAATATATTTTACCGCAAGTTTTACAGTACACGTTGTGTATTGGTTGATGGTACGTTTATAAAACACGTTGTGTTCAGAAATTTGACTACTATAAAAAATTTTTACATCGCAAGTTGAATAATATACACGCTGTGTATATATATATATTAAATAGTACAGTACAATTAGAACACGCTGTGTTCAGATTTCTTATGGTTTTATTGATCTCAATATCAGGGATATAAATGAGACAAGAGATGGAATTTCTCTTAACTGCTGACTGATACTGGAGATAATTGGTTTACGACCTATAATTTACAAAATGTAGTGATCATAGTAAAATGACCAAAGGTCTGAAGTTTGAACAAAATAACAGTCAGGTTAATAATACAACTGTACTAAATCATGTAGCGAAAGAAGATGTCAATTTAGAAAATCTGAACAGGCTGATGCAATATTTTACATGAAATTAATGTTGGTTGATGATCATGAAAAAAAAAAAAAATATTCAAGGCATCAGTTTGCACATGATTGAAATAAGTACAACTGATGATATCAGTAATATAATTTGGTGTCATTGAAGACCAAACAAGAAATTGCACAAATGAACTTGAATTTATTTTGCTTCTCAGAGCATTTATACATTGGCTGTAAAATGTTTTAATTCTGGGATGAGAAGCTTACATATACATATGTTTTCTATACCACATAATATATGGTGTTTTCAAGTTATTGTCACAGAAAAGATGATTGTCTACATTACATTTATTTATATTACATTGTACAGTCGAAGTTATACATGTTGTGAAGTTTGGAAGAAAGAAACTTAAAATCTTGGAGAATCATAAATTTTTTGAAAGACGAACTGATTCATAAAATATTAGAGAATTCAATTGATCACTGTTTGGAATGGGTGCAAAAGACAATTTATGCAGTGTTTTGAATCAAATCAATTGTTTGTGCAGTTTTATTCAGATATAAAGTTTGAGTTAAGAGTTATAAAGTTTGACTGAAGTGACAGTGAATGTTGAAAACAGGAGTACCGGTATTGATTAAAAAATTTGAATGAAAGACATATATATGTCTAAGTTAGTAATAGAGAGAAATCAAACAAACATTAGGATACTTGACTTGAAAAGTACTTTTAAAACAAGTTTATGTACCGGTAATATACATGTATTCAGTCAAATAATTAATATGGTTTTACTATTTAATTGTTTTTTGCATCCATAATTATTACAAAAGTCATAAACCTGCACATCATTATATGATTCATGGGAGTGATTTAAGGAACAAAGAACCAAACACTTATTGACTTAGATGATTTGATTTCAGACACCATACATGAATTTATTTTAAGCTAATTTAAATGAAGATCGACATCATGGAAACTAAGGCTTGATAAGTATTGTTATGACAATGTATGACATAAAGAAATGAAGTTGTTTGATACATTGCTGAAATCCTGAGATATAATACAAAAGAAAAGGTTCAGAGTGAAAGAGGATCAATGTGATGAGAATGAAAATCCATAAATAATACAATGTTCACTATAACCCTATTTGTTATAACAATAAACATTAAAACTTATTACCAAAGTATGGTACATGTTCAATTAGATTGAAATGAAAGAGTATGGTATATATTAAAGAAAGAGACTATATGTGACCATCTTTTATTTCTATCCTAAGAATTTGGTGAATTAAATTTTTACCATATGTCATGTAGAATTAGATCAAATATAAAAGCTATATATACTAGCCTGTCTAGATCATGAAATGCAAGCAATTTTATACCAAGACAAATTGTCAATGGAGATCAGTTGTTTTACAACCTGTCTCTTTAGGGAAAATCCAGTGATAAGGATTATAAATGTAAAAATACATCTGTAATAGAATATTGCAATGGAAGAGATATAATTGAATGGTAAATTGGCAATAAACAGTTATAAGTTATTGAATAGAGTATTGAATATACTGAAACATGAGAATATGTTTGATTATATATTTATAGAGACACTGAAATTTGATTTTTTGAGATTCTCTTGATACAAGATGGGTTACATGAGTAACTTTAATTTGGAATTACGATACACTAGCAAGTACCATGTTTACAATGTTCATATTGAGAAAAAGCAAAGAACAAGCTGATTTTCATACATTTATTATATACTTACCATATATGTATTAGTTGATGCATTGGAATGGTTTCCAGTATATGTGAATAATTATTGATTATCTCTTTAGAAATTATCATCATAACTGAAGTCTTCATGAAAAGACAAATGTTACAGTGTATGTATTTACTCGCTAATGGTGTTTAGTATATATGATACTACAAATTTAAAACAGATTTTAGAACGTTTCTGGTAATATTTAGAATTTGAATCGGAAATAAGGCTATGTAGTAGCTGCAACAGAAAATTAAAATGATGGAAAAACTTTTAAATATTAAAGATGATTGAATTTCTTTGCAAAAGATTGAGAAAGTTCTTTTTCTGTATTTTCTAATTGTGTTATATTGATTGAATATATGAATTAACAGGATTTATACTTTCGCTTATTTCATATTATGAAATTTGATTATAATAAGTTATTTCAAGATAGTGATTGTGTTTAATCATATCACTCGATCAAAGGACAAAGATATTATAGTACAATATTTACTATTGAAGAAATGTTTACTCATATTTAGCTGCTGGCATATATGTAAATAATGTTACACTATAACATATCTGATTCATAAATTCCAAGAAAGATTACAGGGAACACATTTGTTCCTCTTTTTGCCAGTGGGTGAATTAATAAAGACTAGGCGAATTACAGTGCCCTACATTGTCTCTCGATGAACAAAGCTTTGTCTGGGCAAGTTTTAATTGGGACAAAACTGTTTACAATCTAAGAAAATAACATGGGGCAAAAATAGTTCTGTTTACAGTTCCCAATTGTTGGTCTTATTGTGATTACATGAATATAGATATATTGACGACCAAAAAATGACATTACAAAGAACTTAATATTAGATTTCATATCTTGTCATAAATTGTTAAACACAAAAAATTAATGTCATAGTACAATGTTCCCACTTTATAGGGAAAAGTTACATATACTCCATGAATATACATGTATATGTAAATACATGTAATAGATTGTTTATTATGATACATATATTAGATTTATGGAAAATGCAATGTGAATTCCATATATTCTTAGAGAAAACAGTACCTAGCTAGATGTTAAAATCTTTATAGGTCATTTATATTAACTTAAATCATATTGAAGATATGATTATCAAATTTAGAAAAGATTGCAAGTTTTGAGATTAGTTTTCTTAAAACTAATTAATTCATGCAGAGTTTGGTTGTACAGTGTATTAATATATCAAAATGGATGTGTTATGAAAGATTAGCATTTTGATTTTTGTATAAATACCGCATACCAGGAAAGTCATAGATATTGATTTAAGAATTTTCAAAGGAAGGAATGTTGATGTTCAAAGACATCAGACAAGATTATACCTGACATCCTTCTGTACACAAGTGAATACTATTGCTTTTACTGATAATATCTAAAGTTTCAAAGAAAACTTAACTTATCCTAATATATAGCTATATGAGCTAGACAAAATAGGACATACATGTATATATAAATATGATTTTAGTTTACAAAAGAATGATTGACATATAGGTAATTCATGAAGAATAAATATTTTTCTGATCAGAGGGTCATTGTACCTTAGTTATGTTGCAAAACTTAATCATACATGAATATGATACAGGTACTTTATATTCAAGGAAGAAAACATTTGTTTTCTACATTACATTGGAAGCTAGAAGATCATACATTTGATTACATTATAGCTGTATTATAAGTGTATATGTACCCTATATACATCAGACAGTAAAATCTGACATTTCAATGAATGCAATTCATTCTTTTTTCTATTAACATCTTACAGACAGAAAATTAGATATAGTTTGGATTTTACAAACAATGTATTTATTTATATCACAGAGAAATGAGGCAGAATGGTTTTAAAACATTATTTTCTGAGAAAATATTAATCATGCAGCCACAATATGGACAATTATTAAAGAAATTGGTGGGGAAAATAATGGGTACATTTGATGTGTTTTGTGGCTAAGATGATCAAGCAATTTTGTGTTTCCACATGATGAAACCAAAGTTTATTTATTAAAATGGTATATGTTTATTTATATCATTGATTGAGAATCTTCTCTATTTGGAAGGATTTTTTATTTATTGTCAAATACTTTGAAGATGCTACTTGATACTCCGATATGCCGAAGGCTGGATGAAAAGAATGTCCCCCTCATCCAAGCATTCCCCCGGATGTGATGGATGAGGGGCATTCTTGGAAGACAGCCTGAGGCTGAGGAGTATCAAGGTTCCCTCCCTGTATGGGTTTTGAGAATTGTTTATCCCACCTCAAATTAAAATACATATTTGACAATAAATCTGCTTTAAAATTATGAGTGTTTATCACAGTGGGAGCACTATTTATACGGTATGTGACGTCACTTCCAGGTAGGTTTTTAGCTTTTTTGAAGGGCGATCCCGAGCATAATAGCCAGGAAATAATGCTACTTGATACTCCTCAGCCTCAGGCTGTCTTCCAAGAATGCCCCTCATCCATCACATCCGGGGGAATGCTTGGATGAGGGGGACATTTTACTACCGCTATGAGGAATAAGAAGATAAATTGAGATCTTCAAGGTTTTATGTCTTTAACATCTTTGAGACAATTTTAAAAGCGAGCAAGTTATTATACATTTATTTCTCAAGGGGAGTTAAAACATGTTAGGAAATACCCAGGGTGGGGTGTTTTTAGTGCTTTCAGTGCACCTGAATACATCTTTGCGTAATAGTTGGCACATACGGTATCAAAAAATAACTTTTATTTCATTGGACAGTTGGGTCAGAATTATGTCTTGTCTTACTGGTTCTCAGTCTGTCTTAGATGTATGCTTTATAGCTTACATATATGCTCAAGTAATGAAATTTCAACCCAAGTAAATGCAAGGGGTACAAACGATGTTTTGATACCACGTACATGTCTGGTAATTTTTGCAATGAACTATTTTTTTTTGCTTTTTTGCAATCACTTTTACATAGCAAAATATTCAAAACTCAGAAATTATTTCTGGTATTGTTTGCTAAGAAACTTTTTAACTCGCAAAAAAAGACTGATGCAAATAAAAAAGAGTCACACATATTCCCCATTTTTCCCAAATTCCGTGACACACGAGGACAATGGATATACGACAAACAGTGTATTAATTTTTGATGCCTTGAGATTAAAGAGTTGTAAAAATTCACTTTTCCCATGAATTTTGGTACATGTATACCTTTGAATATGTTTTAAAAAAGGGACATTTTGCATACCGTCAGTACATATCACATGACTGTCTGCTAGTGGGCTTGCATATACTGTGGAATCATTAGATTTCATGGTGGCTCAATTTTCATGGAATTCGTGGGTACCTCTCATCAACGAATTAATATCCTCCACAAATTAATAAATTATGGTAATAAAGACATATTTCCTCTGTAGGTTTAAGAGAATACACGAAATTACGTCCCCGAGAACCTGTAAAATCTAAGCAATCCACGAAAATTGGCCCCCGGCCCACGAAAATTAATGATTCCACAGTATTTGATCTAAATTGTTACAATGTGATTCTATGTTACACTTATTTGTTTCTGTTTCTTTACAGAAAAGCCCCAAAAATGTGAGTATACTTACTATGATGTTTTTTGGTCACAATTTCATTTAAACAAGATTTGTCTTTGTTATATTATGTTGAACTTCATAGTTATGTGTCTAATAAAGTTAACAAATAGATCTAGAGGACAGTATTCTAAAAATGCTCTAGCAGCCTTTTGTGGTTGTTTCATGAGAATATGGTGCATTATTTTATTTGGCTGTGGTTATTTACTGTGAAGTTGGTGCTTTTCATGTGAAGGTGCACCATCTTCACAGTAAATGGTAGATTCGAAATGAAAACTGAGACATATCCCCACCCCCCAACCCCCACTCCCCAAAAAATGATGGCCTCAGGTCGGATGCAATATTCTTCTAAGGATTTTACTGAGAAAAATCTTCAGAAAAATTCCCCTGTAGCTCTACAATGTTACACTTTGTGTAATTACCGGTACTACAATGAAAGTATTGATCTGTTTTGGGGTTGTTTTTTTTTTAATTGTTGAATCTGGATCTCAATTAGAGTTATCTTCCCTTAACAGATGATCCATGATCTGTAAAATATTGGTAAAGATTAGGATTTTATGTTTTGGTTTTTATCAATAGACTTTCTGGACCATCAAGAATTGGAATACCTCTTCTCTGAAGCCCTGGACAAAAGGGAAATAACTGACACTCAGTTCATCAACATCCCGTGAGTATGGTCCCTAAATTTGATGTTGTCATTCCATCAACATTAATATACTTTACATATCCTTGAAATTGTGATTTTCAGTAAATCCATAATGCCTACTAATTTTAATGAAACACTGACAGAATTTGCAGCCATGCAGTACATTACAATAGAGTAAACTTATGGTAATATACAAAAATCCAAATGGGTTGACAAATTTGTGATTGATATGTACCAGTAATACAAATGTCTCAGTACTTTGGGATTTCACATTAAAGCACAACATTCTTTTAATTAGTATGAAAGTTTCACAATTTTTCTAAAAGAACTCTTTATTGTGATTGATATGCATATAATATCAGTAAACCTTTTAAACTTGGGTAGTAAATTTCAAAAATATTATGTTTTTGTATATGCATAGAAAAATCTAATACATTGGATTCCATTTAGTCTGATATACACTTCAAAATGTCCTCTTTTTTATTTTAGGGAGGATTTCAGTTTTGATACAATGGAGTCATCAAACATTTGGACAAAGGAAGACTTGAAAAAACCCTCACGCCAAGGTAAAAATGGGAGATTCTAATGCTCCAATTACATTCAAATGATTCAATATACATTAATTTCCACACAAGGAGCTGAGTTGTTTATCATATATTTACATTCCCAAATATGTTTCCCTATATGAACCTATAGAATGCGAAAAAGGTTCACTTCTGTGTGAACTTTTCATGCCATCACAATAATAACCACACTTGCTTATCGTTTGACGGTTGCATTATTGTTAAGGTCAAGATCTAGTAAATGAAAGGTGCCTACAGGTTCATAAAATTTAAGATATAAATTCTTTCAATGATGCTTCATAACAATAGCTTTGTTTGGTATGGTGTACCGGGGCTAAAATTTTCGGTAAACGCAATGAAAAATCATGTTTTAAATTGTCATTTTCAATGAAATATGAAGGAACTGAGGAACAAATTTCGGAGTTTTGTCCATTTTTGACTCATAAAATATATCTAGAAGGCCTACAGTCTTCCCAAAAACGGAATTAAACAAGCTCTTGACCTCTTTTTTAAAAAGATGTCAAATAGAATATAGGTATCGGGATTACTTTTCCCATGATTTAACATAGAATGTCAAGAAATTGTTTAATTTAATACATAATTCCTTTAAAGCCGTAAAGTACGGGAAAAAGATTCTTCAAATCAATTATGACGTCATAATGGTTCTAGCACCAAAATGACACTTTGGAATCATTTACTAGATCTTGACCTTAAGTTAAAATCACGGATATGTTAACAATTATGAATGAATTGCCCTTCTCAAACTTAAATACAACAGATAAAGTAATATATAATACGCTGTTTATTTCTCAAATATATTTCATTTCATTTTCCTGATGTTCATTCAGATACGACAGACAACCTTTATTACCAGTTGCTTAGAGAGAGAAAGGAGAATCTGCTCACCAACCGCATACCCTATAACGGCTATGAGGAGATGATTAAACTGACCAATGAGGGGAAGATGTGGCACTATCCTATTGATAACGAACAAGGTACATGCGTAAGAAGGTTAAACTTTCAACATCTATGCAATTTTTGCTTGAGGCTTACAAAAACAAAGTATAGTTTGAGAAAAAAAATCTCATTTATTAAGTAAATGTAGAAAAAACACATTTTCTCTGTCATCGGTTTTTGTACTTGACATATTTAAGTTAAGGTGTATCACAGTTTAATGATGCTTTATAATAAAAAAAAAAAAGCAAAAATAAGATATAATGTTTTAAGTACTTGATCATGTTGCACATCATGTATCAACTGAGTTTATCTGAAATCCTCTTGATTTTTTAATGAAAAAAAAAATAAAAATAAAAATAATCCTGACCAATGGATCTTTTTTAGGAATGGATGAAGAGAAAGCCGTGTCATTTGCAGAACATGTCTTTTTCGATGACATGTTGGAGGATTTCCCCAAGAGTGGCCCCATCAGGAACTACATGGAACAGGTGACGGTGGGTCTATCCCAGAATCCACATTTAACAGTGGAAGAGAAGCGGGAACACGTCGCCTGGTATAAGAACTATTTCCAAGGGAAAGCTGAAACTCTCAAAGACTTCTTTGGCGAGACTGGTGAACTAAAAGATTTTCTGTCAAAGGAAAATTCAAAACAGAAAAAAGAGTCATTAAGTGATTAGATTTATTTTTCAGTTAAATGTTGTTTATGATATATTTCTGAATAGGATTTTGTTAGTGTGTGTTTGTATTTGGAAAGAGAAATGTCAGTATAAGTTAAATTCAGTTTTGAAGGAGATCATTTTTTTCATTGACATTTTATTTTTGTGATATCATGTTTTTACTTTGTGAATTGTATTATATGAAAATATGTTTGTATGTAGATTAAAGACAATGCATATGTTGACAGAAGTTACATTATGATCAATCTATTATTCTATGATCATAAAATCTTGAATAACACGTCCTCATTGGTATGTTTTTGTTTTTACGAGAGAGCACATCTTATATTTGACGTTTTAAACAGGTTAACCGGAGGTGTTTTTTTATAGCACTTAATTTGTGTCAAGTCTGTGTACACTTTCTCAAAATTATCATGTCTAAAAAACATTGTAACAAAACTTCCCGGACTGGTGCACATTCAGGTTTTTTCCACATTTTTTCACGCATGCAAGTTCTAAAAATTGGATAGACTTTCTTCAGGCAGGTATCGGCATGTTTTTCAAAGTGGAGGGGCGCATACTTACCTATAAATCTTGACAAAACAAAGTTTGAAAAAAAATATGCAGGGGAAAACCCCTATCAAAAAAAAAAGCTCAAAAACGGTAACTTCGCCAAGACTCAAATCTTAATTAGATGTAAGGATTAAACTGACATGGTCACGATTTTTGTCAAATTTTATTTTTCATTATTTGATCAACTGAAATTTGAATGTCAGTCTTAGAGATATAAGCAAGGCACAGGGCTTTTAATTCTTTTTATGTAAACAAGGCTCATGTCATGTTTTTGTTTACATTGGTTCAATACACTGTAAAAAGGTTTTTTAAGCTAATTTTTCTACCTGCTTATTCGTTTTGAACATAATAAACAGTTCCTAGTGTTTGTCACATTCATTTTAGGTTTAAACCTGGAATATTCAAAATGTAAATAAAAACATGACGAGCTTTGTTTATATAACAAAGTATCTCACTTATAACTCTACGACTGACACTCAAATTTTTTGTTGACTATGAGAAATGCATTTCTTAAGCATTGTAATCTTATATTAAGATTATTAATTTTCTTTCAGTAATTTTAATTTCATTTCCGTAGCATATATTAGAGGAATATGAGTTTGATTTAAATATGCCTTATACCGTACATACATTATGTACATTCAAATAAAAAAATATATATTTTTCAACAAATGTGGGGGTAACAAATCCCCCCCCCCCCCACACACACACACATTTCTACATGCCTGTGACTCTTGTCCCCAACATTCTTAGCTCCTCCGGTTTTGGTGTACACCAAGCCCAACTGTGTGTAGGGCCTTCTTTTTTTTTTTTTTACAGATTACACTGTAAAATTCAACATGACCAAATATGATCGATGTACTTGTCAAATTGCCAATTCCGTAAGTACTTTGGATTTTACCGAGTCCAGCCCTTGCGAATGTTATTGTCATTTAGGGTGGGTCAATTAAAATGTTTTGTTAAAATGTTTGTATTAAACAATTTAATCGATCATAGCCCAATGGATAAAGCATCGGGCTTGTTAACAGCAGACTCCGAGTTCAAATCTACCTGTTCATGTTTACTGTATTAAGGATTATGTTTACTCAGGGGCGAAAAAAATCCACTAATAGGAACGAAAAACTACGTATTGTTCATTGTAGCCCCATTATTGTGGTGCTATTTTCACTTTCAAATAACTAGGTCAATGACCTACTTTTTCTGCTAGTGACCTCTGAATGTTTTTTGAAAAAAATGTCAAAATTTGTCAGAATTGTCCACCATTTTCAAGGTTTTCTTTATTTTGTTATTGTTAGAAATAAAAAAAACAATTTGTAGGTTGGGAAATGATAAAATATAAATAGCTTTATACTAACTTTATTTTTGAATGAATCGTTTGAAGCTCATATTTTAGGTTTGATTTAGTCCGAATTTCCTCTATCAATTTCCAAAATTGTGCCAATTTTTGATCGAGTTTTACAAAAAACTGACTAATAGGAACTCCAAACAATTGATTGCCTAAAACTGTTTTTATTGCCTGTATTATGTTGACATAAACATTATATAAGGTCAATGATAAAAATTTCGAGATATTTTATCTTGAATCGATTTTATGCATTTTACAGATTTTTCCGATCGCGTGCCAGCCAGTGATATAAATTTATAGACGAGTAACTACAACCATAAAATATGTAAAATGATATTAAAAACATATAGAAGCTTAACTTTTGCAATAACATTGCAACAGAAAGTTTTTAAGAGAAAATAAGAAAATGAAAAAATTAGTCCGAATTTCCTCTGTTTCAATATTAATCTATCTTTGTCGAAACATAACTTCCTCAGATAAACAAATCATGAATATCAATATCAATATTTGTTAAAAGCGCTGTTATATTGTGGTTTTAAAACAATTTTGGACTTCAGATATTGAACTTTGTAAAAATATTTTTTGAAATCTCAAACCCTGAGTAAACGTAATCCTTAAGTTTGATAAATCATACCCCACCCCCTGCCCCCAACCGAATTGCTTAATTTTCGCCTATTTGACTTGTGTATTTCTTATGCATCAGTACTTGATATGTTAATTGAAATTTACTTGCTGTGTGCAGTGTCAGACAAAAGTGTTTGATGCATTTTAAGAAGTAATTATAATTAACGCCTTTTATTTCTCTTCCATGCTTCCATGCTTCCAAACGACTCTGTTATTAGGGCTTTTCGACTTTCGGTCGAAAAGACCTATTGTTTTTGTCTTTTTTTATTAAGGTCTTCCGTTTCCAACGGAAGACCTTGTACTGATTCTGTTGGAAATTCTTCATTATTATTTTTCTTCTTCTTTTTCTTCTAGACGTTTCTTTAAACTGTAATATCTCGCTTGTTTGTCATTAGATTTTATTTAAATTTTCAGGGTTTATTGGCAATGACAAAAGCTTACTATAGCGCAAAAACAATTGAAATCGCTACTTCCGGTTTTAAGTTATTCCCCTTTGAATATTTTTTTAGTGGGTCTCGTGTACCTGCAAAGGCTCCGAGTTGATCCGTAGCAAGTAGTTTTAATTTACAAATCCTTAATGTAGACATCTTGAACGTTGTCCTCCTAGTTTTACATGTTTGATTAAACCACGTATACTTCTTAAAAAATTAAATCGAAATTAATGTTTCAAAAAATGTTAAATTTTGCTTATATCTTTGCTCAATAACTTTTTAGTTGTAAGTTTTTTCTAGACACATATAGAACAAAAGTTGTGCAGAATATTAAGAGCTTTCATTTGATACCATTAAAAGGGGGCTAGCCCCTAAAATGAGGGGTCTAGATCCCTTAAAAGTCTTTGCTTCATAACTCTAAAACGGTAAGTTTTTCGATATGGGCGTCGCTGCAAAAAATGTTGTTTGTGTCTTTATTGATCTCATAAAACTGTTTTTGTGTTCGGGTATTGCATAATATGAGGGAAAAAGTAATACGTGTTGACCAGTTCTCGCGGCAATTTGGCCAAGTTAACGAAACTCTCCCTCGCCCGCGGCCGAGAAAATCGGTCACCATGGTCGCGGCTGGGCTACCTAGCGGTCAGCGGATATCTAATACACGAGAGTTGCGTCTCTCATATACGAGTTTATTTAGCCGCCAACTCAAGAATTGTTTTAGTTTTGATTACACATAAAAGTTTTTCGACTAAACGATTCGGTGTCAATTAAGAAATTGTTCAGTTATTAATAAAAGCAATGTCATTCTCAATCTAAAGCAGTATTAGACATAGATCAATTGTGGGTTTTAAGTTTAAAATAAAGAACTTTTATTTGATAAAATATGGTCATTATACTGCAAAATTTTCAAATCGTCCTGGGTTCTGAGCTGTGCGTGTCTGTGCGTTGAACCTTTACGTAATCTATCCTTCGTCCACGGCCGAGGAGATGAGCCACGGCTGCACTACCTAGCGGTAAGCGGTTATCTAATACACAAGATTCGCACACCGCGACGCACACTTAGATGAAGAAGAATGTGTTTGAGTTTATATAGTCGTAAATACAAGAACTGTTTTAATGTTATGTAATAAAAGTTTGTCCATCTTGTATTTATTTAATTAAACATTTGAGTGAAAATGAAAATTAATGAACGATATTACTCCAAATCGGAAACATTGTCAGACATAAATTAATGGCTGGTTTGTATATCTAAAAAAAATTAACCCCCCCCCCCCAATATTAAATGATGATCATCCCTCGCACATGGCCGAGGAGATGTAGCGCCAGTAGACAAGTGATCCGCAGTCGGCTCGTGTTCTTCTACATGTACCTTATTACGCGTTCATGTTTCATATTTTGCACGGACAGAACTATACTTACTATGTTTTCAACTATTATATAGGATTAAGATGAAAAGATAAATTTATTTTGCTTGTACAGCTGATTGAGCATTGATTTAATTATACTATAGCGTACAAGGTAGTTTGAAAATCAACTCAAATTATAATCAAAGTTCCATGTTACATGTTTGCGGTAGGTGCTAGCACGATAAAAGAATGTCCTGAATTGTCCTGAATTGAGGCATTTGATGATTATTTGAAAGAATATTCACATGAGTTTTGAACAACTGAAGATTAGAATCTATCGGTCCCATATCAATCACTCTGTAGTTTTTCTAATACATGGTTGTTCGTTTGAGTGTGGAAGGGAATTCATTGCTGCGTCCCCACCCCCTCCTCCCGCCCCGCTGACAAGTGCTCGCGCTGGATTTTTTTTAAATTGGCGAAAAGATATCCAGATCTGTCGAAAATCATTTTTGGTTACTTCTTCTTATGTGTAACATTTTCTATTCAACGTGTTTCACTTTCCCACCCGATTGTTTATTCGGTCAGTCTGTGTTAATTCAATCGCCACGTGCGACCGAAAATCTTGTGTCGCTTTAGCACACACAACTCAGAACATATGTAATTGAGTAACAGTTGGAAGGTGCTTTTATTAACAATAAGACTATTATTCGAAGTCAATCATCTTTACATTAAAGATGTGGAATCGTTACCTGAGAGTGTGGCTAATAAATTACCCGTTAAACACACTAAACTTCTATAGTTATGAACAGAATAATTCATAATATATTATAATTGAAAGTTGGAAGTCAAAGGAAATTTTGTTCTTTAGAAATACGACTACATTATGCAATGCAGTCGATCGCCATAGAAATCACCAAAGTACTGCAAGTGTCGACAGATTTCTTATTTCCTTGAAAGACCATAATTGTTCACTTGACTTGCAGACTATAATATAGCGACATATCTGCCTCCAAAAAATATATGCGCTTCTCAAAGTTACACTTAAGTGCGTTATGAGGAGGTAAAGGTGTATCGATATACATACAATGTATGACTGCACATACGGATTCCGGACCGTGGCTACAAGACGATACACATAATAGTTTTTAAATACATCAATGCGCAGTTTTATCTAGAAACTGACCAGTTTCATAACTTCTTCGAATTTCTCTAACACGGACTGTCTAATTCCTTCCCAGAATTCCAATTTACGCAAGCGCAATTGAAGTTTTTTTTTCAATTTTATAAATCAACCCACTGACATAAAAATAAGGATTTTGCATATTATTACACCGTCGAGAGAGGTGCTATTCATTCTGTAAATAAGGTTATTTAATTACATTACGTTACATAGCGGTGTCTTTATGAAACAGAACCATCTGGTGTAAAATTTAGATGCTCGCTTTTGCATAAATTCTCCCGCTGATCTTTTTTTTTTTTTTAGCTGATTATATATTATTTTGAATGTCCAAGTCTACTCGTATCATTAAATGATATCAGACGACACACATTTCCATATAGAAAAGTTCAGAAATGCCTCAATTTTGACTAATTACTAAAGTTTGTCCGCACGTAACAATTCTAAACTTGCATATAGTCTTCAAAAATTTAGAAAGATTTGAATAAAGGAGTTATCTTAGAGAAAAGGTTACGTGTTTTGTTGACGTGTTCGGTTTTAAAAGAAAAATACAATTCCTGACATGAGTCATGAGTACATACTGTTTATAACAATGCTTGCTACCCTTTGAAAATTTAACTCGCCATTTAACATGATGTCACATTTTTTAAAGAATTTTTGAAATGATTACACAAACTGTGTTCGACAAATAGTTTTCATACAGCATTTTCTTCCTTTCTTTTCAAAACATGTTTTATATACAGGCTTTCAATCACAACACGTTTTTATAACAAAAGCAGAACTGAAAGTTTAGTCATTATAGTCGTTTGACACCATATCACATATATTTTCAACCCGCAGCTACAACGGAAGACCTACTCGTGGCTTTGCCACGAGCTCTGCTCTAGTTATTATTATTATTAGGGCTTATGACTTTCGGTCGAAAAGACCTATTGTTTTTGTCTTTTTAGGGCTTTTCGACTTTCGGTCGAAAAGACCTATTGTTTTCGTCTTTTTTTATTATTATTATTTTTCTCGACAGATTTCTGTCAGCGATTTTTTGAAAACTGGAAGGATTACTAATAGAAGTATACATTGGTCTTAAAGCAAATATATCAATTCATGAAATGTAAGGTTTTCGATTTCCGGTTCCGGTACTTTCGGTTTTTACAAGAAAAATTGCAAAAATTGTTTGAAACTCAGTTCTTTGTTTATTTTTTAATGTAGAGCATTCAAATTTTAGAATTACCTTTATCATAAATAGTTGTACAAAATTGTAAGCGTAGGCAACTTTCTATCTCTTACCGTTTTTGAGATATTAAGTCCTAAACTTTAGAAAAGGGGGGATGAAAAAACAAAAAAATTCAAATGACCTTTCAAAATTTATTTGACGCCTGGATATTATTAAGATAAAAGTAATTAAGATATATTCAAAGTTTCATTGAATATTATTGAGTACTTCCGGTTTTATGAGCCGATGAAAATTGTCTATGGGAGTTTCTATGTTAAATTGAATTCACGCGTGTAACGTTTTCTCAAACAGTTTTCAAGCAAATATTTTCATATTTAGTATTTAAAATAAGGGACCAAATGCGCAGACCGGAAAAGGTCCTGGAAAAGAACTTTTGAAAAATAAGGGATCTGTAGGGGTCAGTATTAAAAACAGCCCTTTAGCTGTATCTTTTTTATTATTCATCCGATTTTTAAACTCCTTTAAGTTAATAGTTCAGAATAAAGAGTACAATTGAAAAATTATGGTCCGAGGGGCCACTTTTTGACTCCTTATGGGGGTTTGAAGGGCCTAAAGATCAGAACTTGTTTAAATTTCAAAATTATTTCTTAGAAGAGTTATCTCGCTTTGCTCTAAAAATGAAAAGCACAAATACTCTTAGCATACCAAGTTTTGCGTCCAAGGAATGAATACTTACTTTGGAATGATTTTTTGAAAATATTCTTCTGAATATTACAGGTGTAGCTACTTGTTAAATTCTGGAGTTATCTTTCTTTTCACACTGCAGTACTCATAAATTCCCATTTAAGCAACTGGTTATACCGAGGCGTTTAGAAAATTTGGAAAAAGACTAGAGATTTTTTTTTTTTGACACTTTAGATAAAAACGGCAAACTGGGGCTGTCGAAAAGCCCTTACTTTTTGTTGAAGACAAAAAAAGTTCTAGTTTTATTATTATTTTTCTCGACAGATTTCTGTCAGCGATTTTTTGAAAACTGGTAGGAATATTGATACTAGTATTCATTGGTCGTACAGCAAATGTATTAGTCTATGAAATGTCCTATTTTGAGTTTCCGGTTTCGGTACTTCCGGTTTTTACAAGGAAAATTGCAAAAATTGTTTGAAACTCAATTCTTTGTTTATTTTTTAATGTAGAGCATTCAAATTTTAGAATTACCTTTATCAAAAATAGATGTTTCAAATTGTAAGCGTAGACAACTTTCTATCTCCTACTGTTTTTGAGATATCAAGTCCTAAACTTTAGAAAAGGGGGGATGAAAAAACAAAAAAATTCAAATGACCTTTAAAAAATTATTTGACGCTTGCATATTATTAAGATAGATGTAATTAACATACATTCTAAGTTTCATTGAATAGTATTGAGTACTTCCGGTTTTATGAGTCGATAAAAATTGTTAACGGGAGTTTCTATGTTAAATTGAATTCACGCGTGTAACGTTTTCTCAAACAGTTATCAAGCAAATATTTTTATATTTGATATTTGCAATAAGGGACCTAATGCGCAGACCGGAAAAGATCTTGGAAAAGAACTTCTGAAAAATAAGGGATCTGTAGGGGTCAGTATTAAAAACAGCCCTTTAGCTGTATCTTTTTTATTATTCATCCGATTTTCAAAATCTTTTCAGTTAATAGTTCAGATTAAAGAGTACAATTGAACAATTATGGTCCGAGGGGCCACTTTTTGACTCCTTATAGGATTTTGAAAGACCTAAAGATCAGAACTTTTTTAAGATTCAAATTTTTTTTTAGAAAGAGTTATCTCGCTTTGCTGTATGAAAAAACAGCATTGATACTGTAGGCATATAAAATTTGATGTCCGGGGAATGAATACTTACTTCAATATGATTTTTTGAAAATATTTTTCTGGAAATTAGAAATATAGCCACCTGTAAAGTTCCGGAGTTATCTTTCTTTTCACATTGCACTACTCAGAAGGAGCTAGATCTAAGCAACTGGGGATACCAAGGCGTTTAGAACACTTGGAAATAATTAAGAGAATAATTTTTTTGAACATTTAATTAAAAAGGGATAATGGGGCTGTCGAAAAGCCCTTACTTTTTGTTGAAGACAAAAAAAGTTCTAGTTAGGGCTTTTCGACTTTCGGTCGAAAAGACCTATTGTTTTTGTCTTTTTTTATTATTATTAGGGCTTTTCGACTTTCGGTCGAAAAGACCTATTGTTTTTGTCTTTTTTTATTAGGGCTTTTCGACTTTCGGTCGAAAAGACCTATTGTTTTTGTGTTTTTTTATTATTATTATTATTATTATTATTATTATTTTTCTCGACAGATTTCTGTCAGCGATTTTTTGAAAACTGGAAGATATATCGATACAATTTTTCAACGGTCTTATAGCAAATTTTCCACTCTATGAAATGTGAGGTTTCAGATTTCCGGTTCCGGTACTTCCGGTTTTTACAAGGAAAATAGCAATAATTAATTGAAACTCAATATTTTGATTATTTTTCAATCCAGAACGTTCAAACTTTAGAATTACATTTATCATAACTAGTTGTACAAAATTGTAAGCGTATGCAACTTTCTATATCTTACCGTTTTTGAGATATAAAGCCCTAAACTTTAGAAAAGGGGGGATGAAAAAACAAAAAAATTCAAATGACATTTAAAAGGTTAAATGACGCCTGAATATTATTAAGATGGAAGTTATTAACATACATTCCGAGTTTTGTAAAAATATGTTGACTACTTCCGGTTTTATAGGTCGGTGAAATCGTCTATGGGAGTTTCAATGTTAAACAAAAATCACGCGTCATTCGTTTTCTCAAAAAGTTTCCATTTAAATATTACAATATTTTATCTGTATATTGAGACACACACTCCGCAGACCGGAAAAAGTTTTGGGTACACAATTCTTAAAAATAAGGGGTCTACAGGGGCAATCGTGCAAAACAGCCTTTCAACTGTAACTTTTTTATTTTTCATCCGATATTTAAAATCTTTTCGGCTTATAGTTGAGAGTAGAGAGTACAATTTAAAAAATATGGTCCGAGGGGCCACTTTTTGACTCCTTAAAGGGTTTTTGTAGGCCCAAAGATCACATCTTGTTTAAATTTCAAAATTATTTTTTGGAAGAGTTATCTCGCTTTGCTCCAAGAATGTACAGCATAAATACTCTTGGCATACCAAGTTTTGCGTCCCAGGAATGAATACTTACTTTGGAATGATTTTTTTGAAAATATTCTTCTGAAAATTAGAAGTGTAGCTACTTTTTAAATTCTGGAGTTATCTTTCTTTTCACACTGCACTACTCATAAACTCCTATCTAAGCAACTGGTTATACCGAGGCGTTTAGAAAATTTGGAAATAGATTAGAGATATTTTTTTTTTCGACACTTTAAATTAAAAAGGGAAACTGGGGCTGTCGAAAAGCCCTTACTTTTTGTTGAAGACAAAAAAAGTTCTAGTTATTATTATTTTTCTCGACAGTTTTTTGTCAACGATTTCTATAAAACTGGAAGGTATAGAGATACAATTATGCAACGGTCTTACAGCAAATATATCAATCTATGGAAAGTAAGGTTTTGAGCTTCCGGTTCCGGTACTTCCGGTTTATATAAGGAAAATTATAAAAATTGAACGAAACGCAATATTTTGTTTAGTTTTTGAATTAGAACGTTCAGCTTTTGGAATTAGATACATCTTGTCTTGTTGTTCAAAATTGTAAGCGTAGACAACTTTCTATATCTTACCGTTTTTGAGATATTAAATCCTAAACTTTAGAAAAGGGGGGATGAAAAACAAAAAACTTAAAATGACCTTTAAAAAATTAAATTATAACTTACCATTGTTAAGATAGAAGTAATAAACGTACATTCCGAGTTTCATTGACATATATTGACTACTTCCGGTTTTATAGGTCGATGAAAATCACCTATGGGAGTTTCAATGTTAAACAAAAATCACGCGTCGTTCGTTTTCTCAAAAAGTTTTCAAGTTAACATTACAATATTTCATATGTACAATGGTACACACAATTCGCAGACCGGAAAAGTTTTTGGGTAGACAATTTGAGAAAATTAGGGATCTGCAGGGGCCAACGCACAAAACAGCACTTTAGCTGTCACTTTTTTATTTCTCTTCCGATATAAAAAATCGTTTCAGTTTATTGTTCAAAATGAAGAGTATAATCTTAAAATTATGGTCCGAGGGGCCACTTTTTGAGTCCTTATAGGGCTTAGGAAGGCCCAAAGATCATCATTTGTTTAAATTTCAAAATGTTTTTTAGTAAGAATTATTTCGCTTTGCTATAAGAATGTAGAGAATAAATACTATAGGCATACCAAGTTTTGTGTCCGTGGAATGCATACTTCCTTCGATATGATTTTTTGAAAATATTCCTTTGGAAATTAGAAGTGTAGCTACCTGTAAAGTTCTGGAGTTATCTTTCTTTTCACATTGAACTGCTCATAAGTTCCTATCAAAGCAACTGGGGATACCAAGGCGTTTAGAACACTTGGAAATAAATAAAAGAATAATTTTTTTTTGAACATTTAATTAAAAAGGGATAATGGGGCTGTCGAAAAGCCCTTACTTTTTGTTGAAGACAAAAAAAAGTTCTAGTTATTATTAGGGCTTTTCGACTTTCGGTCGAAAAGACCTATTGTTTTTGTCTTTTTTTATTATTAGGGCTTTTCGACTTTCGGTCGAAAAGACCTATTGTTTTTGTCTTTTTTTATTAGGGCTTTTCGACTTTCGGTCGAAAAGACCTATTGTTTTCGTCTTTTTTTATTATTATTCTCGACAGGATTTGTGTCGGCGATTTTTTGAAAACGGAAAGACATATTGAAACAATTATGCAACTGTCTTAAAGCAATTGTTGATGACACGCGTATGTAAGGTTTTGGACTTCCGGTTCCGTTACTTACGGTTTTTACAAGGATATCACTAAAAATTGAACGAAACACAAAATCTTACTTACTTTTTGAGTTAGAGCATTCAAATTTTAGAATAAGATGTATCTTGTCAAGTTTTACAAATTTGTCAGTATAAACGTTTTTCTATATCTTATCGTTTTTAAGATATTTGACCTCAAACTTGAGAAAAGGGGGGATAAAAAACAAAAAAATTCAAATGACCTTAGAAATTTAAGAAGACGCCTTAATATTGTTAATGTAGTAGTAGTTAGCATACATTTAAAGTCTTAACAAAAAATATGTAGTACTTCCGGTTTTATGGATTGATATAAATTGTCTATAGGAGTTTCAATGTTAAATTGAAATCACGCGTTCCACGTTTTCTCAAAAAGTTTTCAAGTTAACATTACAATATTTCACTAGTATAATGACACAAGCAATGCGCAGACCGGAAAAGGTTTTGGGTACATAATTTTGGAATTTTAGGGATCTGCAGGGGCTAACGTTCAAAACAGCCCTTTTGCTGTAACTTTTTTATTTGTCTTCCGATTTTCAAAACCTTTTCTGTTTATTGTTTTAAATAAAGAGTACAATCTTAAACTTATGGTCCAAGGGGCCTCTTTGTGACTCCTTATAGGGGTTTGGAAGGCCTAAAGATCATCACTTGTTTAAATTTCAAAATAACAAATTAGTAAGAGTTATTTCGCTTTGCTGTAAAAATGTAGAGCATAAATACTATAGGCATACTAAGTTTTGTGTCCGAGGAATGAATACTTACTTCAATATGATTTTTTGAAAATATTCCTCTGGAAATTAGAAGTGAAGCTTCTTGTAAAGTTTTGGAGTTATCTTTCTTTTGACATTCAACTACTCATGAATTCCTATCTAAGCAACTGGTTATACCAAGGTGTTCAGAAAATTTGGAAATAGATTAGAGATAATTTTTTGACCTTTTAAATAAAAAGGGGATACTGGGGCTGTCGAAAAGCCCTTACTTTTTGTTGAAGACAAAAAAAGTTCTAGTTATTATTATTATTATTATTATTTTTCTCGACAGATTTCTGTCAGCGATTTTTTGAAAACTGGAAGATATATTGATACAGTTTTGGGACGGTCTTACCGCAAATCTATCAATCTATGGAATGTAAGGTTTTTGACTTCCGGTTCCGGTACTTCCGGTTTTAACAAGGAAAAATGTAAAAATTGCTTAAAACGCAATACTTTGTTTAGTTTTTATATTAGAATGTTCAACTTTTATAATTAGGTGCATCTTGTCTCTCTGTACAAAATTGTCAGCGTAGACAACTTTTTATATCTTACCGTTTTTGAGATATAAAGTCCTAAACTTTAGAAAATGGGGGATGAGAAAGCAAAAAAATTTAAATGAGCTTTAAAAAATTATTTAACGCCCAAATATTTTTAACATAGATGTAAGTAACATATATTCTAAGTTTCAATAAAATATGTTGACTACTTCCGGTTTTATAGGTCAATGAAAATCGCCTATGGGAGTTTCAATGTTAAACAAAAATCACGCGTGGTTCGTTTTCTCAAAAGGTTTTCAAGTAATTGCTACAATATTTCATCTTTATAATAACACACACAATCCGCAGACCTGAAAAAGTTTTGGGTAGACAACTCGAAAGAATTAGGGATCTGCAGGGGCCAACGTGCAAAACAGCCTTTTAGCTGTAACTTTTTTACCTTTCATCTGATTTTAAATTTTTTTTCAGTTTATTGTTTAGAATAAAGAGTACAATTTAAAAATTATGGTCCGAGGGGCCACTTTTTGAGTCCCTATAGGGGTTTGAAGGACCTAAAGATCAGAACTTGTTCAAATTTCAAAATGTTTTTTAGTAAGAGTTGTTTCGCTTTGTTGTAAGAATGAGGAGCATTAATACTGTAGGCATACCAAATTTGGTGTCCGGGAAATGAATACTTACTTCAATATGATTTTTTGAAAATATTTTTCTGGAAAATTAGAAATATAGCTACCTGTAAAGTTCTGGAGTTATCTTTCTTTTCACATTGCACTACTCATAAGTTGCTATCTAAGCAACTTGGGATACCAAGGCGTTTAGGACACTTGGAAATAAACTAGAGAATATTTTTTTAACATTTAATTAAAAGGGGATAATGGGGCTGTCGAAAAGCCCTTACTTTTTGTTGAAGACAAAAAAAAGTTCTAGTTAGGGCTTTTCGACTTTCGGTCGAAAAGACCTATTGTTTTTGTTCTGTTTTATTATTTTTTATTATTCTCGACAAATTTTCGTCAGCGATTTTTTGAAAACGGAAAGACATATTAAAACAACAATGCAATACACTTATAGCAATTTTAAATGGCACGCGTATGTAAGGTTTTGGACTTCCGGTTCCGGCACTTCCGGTTTTGACAAGGAAAATACTAAAATTTCATTGAAGCACAATATCTTTATTGTTTTTATAGTTAGAGCATTCAAATTTAAGAATTAGATGCATCTTGTCTTGATGTACAAAATCATAATCGTAGCCATTTCTCTATCTCTTACTGTTTTTGAGATATTAGGGCTCAAACTTGAGATAAGGGGGGATGAAAAAGAAAAAAAATTCAAAAAACCTTAGAAATTTTTAAAGGCGCCTAGACATTGTTCAGATAGAAGTATTCAAGAGACATTTCAAGTTTCAATAAAATATATTGAGTACTTCCGGTTTTATGAGCCTATGAAAAATTGTCTATGGGAGTTTCAATGTTAAACTAAAATCACGCGTCGTTCGTTTTCTCAAAAAGTTTACAAGTAAACATTACAATATTTCAGATGTATAATGGTACACACAATGCGCAGACCGGAAAAGTTTTTAGGTAGACAATTCGAGAAAATTAGGGATCTGCAGGGACCAACGTACAAAACAGCCCTTTAGCTGTAACTATTTTATTTCTCTTTTGATTTTAAAAATCTTTTCAATTTATTGTTCAGAATAAAGAGTACAATCTTAAAATAATGGTCCGAGGGGCCACTTTTTGACTCTTTATAGGTGTTTGGAAGGCCCAAAGATCATTACTTGTTTAGATTTCAAAACTTTTTTTAGGAAAAGTCATCTCGCTTTGCTGTAAGAATGTAGAGCATAAATACTATAGGCATACCAAGGTTTGTGTCCGAGGAATGAATACTTACTTCAGTATGATTTTTTGAAAATATTCTTCTGGAAATTAGAAGTGTAGCTACCTGTAAAGTTCTGGAGTTATCTTTCTTTTCACATTGCACTACTCGTAAGTTCCTATCTAAGCAACTGGGGATACCAAGGCGTTTAGAACACTTGGAAATAAATTAGAGAATAATTTTTTTTTGAACATTTAATTAAAAAGGGATAATGGGGCTGTCGAAAAGCCCTTACTTTTTGTTAAAGACAAAAACAGTTCTAGTTATTATTATTATTATTATTTTTCTCGACAGATTTCTGTCAGCGATTTTTTGAAAACTGGAAGATATATTGATACAGTTTTGGGACGGTCTTACCGCAAATCTATCAATCTATGGAATGTAAGGTTTTTGACTTCCGGTTCCGGTACTTCCGGTTTTAACAAGGAAAAATGTAAAAATTGCTTAAAACGCAATACTTTGTTTAGTTTTTATATTAGAATGTTCAACTTTTATAATTAGGTGCATCTTGTCTCTCTGTACAAAATTGTCAGCGTAGACAACTTTTTATATCTTACCGTTTTTGAGATATAAAGTCCTAAACTTTAGAAAATGGGGGATGAGAAAGCAAAAAAATTTAAATGAGCTTTAAAAAATTATTTAACGCCCAAATATTTTTAACATAGATGTAAGTAACATATATTCTAAGTTTCAATAAAATATGTTGACTACTTCCGGTTTTATAGGTCAATGAAAATCGCCTATGGGAGTTTCAATGTTAAACAAAAATCACGCGTGGTTCGTTTTCTCAAAAGGTTTTCAAGTAATTGCTACAATATTTCATCTTTATAATAACACACACAATCCGCAGACCTGAAAAAGTTTTGGGTAGACAACTCGAAAGAATTAGGGATCTGCAGGGGCCAACGTGCAAAACAGCCTTTTAGCTGTAACTTTTTTACCTTTCATCTGATTTTAAATTTTTTTTCAGTTTATTGTTTAGAATAAAGAGTACAATTTAAAAATTATGGTCCGAGGGGCCACTTTTTGAGTCCCTATAGGGGTTTGAAGGACCTAAAGATCAGAACTTGTTCAAATTTCAAAATGTTTTTTAGTAAGAGTTGTTTCGCTTTGTTGTAAGAATGAGGAGCATTAATACTGTAGGCATACCAAATTTGGTGTCCGGGAAATGAATACTTACTTCAATATGATTTTTTGAAAATATTTTTCTGGAAAATTAGAAATATAGCTACCTGTAAAGTTCTGGAGTTATCTTTCTTTTCACATTGCACTACTCATAAGTTGCTATCTAAGCAACTTGGGATACCAAGGCGTTTAGGACACTTGGAAATAAACTAGAGAATATTTTTTTAACATTTAATTAAAAGGGGATAATGGGGCTGTCGAAAAGCCCTTACTTTTTGTTGAAGACAAAAAAAAGTTCTAGTTATTATTATTATTTTTCTCGACAGATTTCTGTCAACGATTTTTTGAAAACTGGAAGATATATTGATACAGTTTTGTGACGGTCTTACCGCAAATCTATCAATCTATGGAATGTAAGGTTTTTAACTTCCGGTTCCGGTACATCCGGTTTTTACAAGGAAAAATGTTAAAATTGATTAAAACGCAATACTTTGTTTAGTTTTTATATTAGAATGTTCAACTTTTAGAATTAGATGCATCTTGTCTTTCTGTACAAAGTTGTCAGCGTAGACAACTTTCTATATCTTACCGTTTTTGAGATATCAAGTCCTAAACTTTAGAAAAGGGGGGATGAGAAAGCAAAAAAATTTAAATGACCTTTAAAAAATTATTTAACGCCTAAATATTTTTAACATAGATGTAATTAACATATATTCTAAGTTTCATTAAAATATATTGACTACTTCCGGTTTTATAGGTCAATGAAAATCACCTACGGGAGTTTCAATGTTAAACAGAAATCACGCGTGGTTCGTTTTCTCAAAAGGTTTTCAAGTAATTGCTACAATATTTCATCTTTATAATGACACACACAATCTGCAGACCTGAAAAAGTTTTGGGTAGACAACTCGAAAAAATTAGGGATCTGCAGGGGCCAACGTGCAAAACAGCCTTTTAGCTGTAACTTTTTTACCTTTCATCCGATTTTAAAAATCTTTTCAGTTTATTGTTTAGAATAAAGAGTACAATTTACAATTTAGGTCCGAGGGGCCACTTTTTAAGTCCTTAAAGGGGTTTGAAGGACCTAAAGATCAGAACTTGTTCAAATTGCAATTTTTTTTTTTAGAAAGAGTTGTCTAGCTTTGTTGTAAGAATAAGGAGCATTAATACTGTAGGCATACCAAATTTGGTGTCCGGGGAATGAATACTTACTTCAATATGATTTTTTGAAAATATTTTTCTGGAAATTAGAAATATAGCTACCTGTTAAGTTCTGGAGTTATCTTTCTTTTTCACATTGCACTACTCATAAGTTGATATCTAAGCATCTTGGGATACCAAGGCGTTTAGAACACTTGGAAATAAACTAGAGAATATTTTTTTTGAACATTTAATTAAAAAGGGATAATGGGGCTGTCGAAAAGCCCTTACTTTTTGTTGAAGACAAAAAAAAGTTCTAGTTATTAGGGCTTTTCGACTTTCGGTCGAAAAGACCTATTGTTTTTGTGTTTTTTTATTATTATTAGGGCTTTTCGACTTTCGGTCGAAAAGACCTATTGTTTTTGTCTTTTTAGGGCTTTTCGACTTTCGGTCGAAAAGACCTATTGTTTTTGTCTTTTTTTATTATTATTATTATTAGGGCTTTTCGACTTTCGGTCGAAAAGACCTATTGTTATTCTTCTGTTTATTATTATTCTTATTCTCGACAAAGTTTCGTCAGCGATTTTTTGAAAACGGAAAGACATATTAAAACAAATATGCTATAATCTTATAGCACTTCTATATGACACGCGTATGTAAGGTTTTGGACTTCCGGTTCTGGCATTTTTGGTTTTGACAAGGGAAATACTAAGAATTCATTGTAACATAATATTCCTATTATTTTTTGAGTTAGAGCATTCAAATTTCAGAATTAGATGCGTCTTGTTCAGTTGTACAAAATCATAAGCGTAGCCATTTCTCTATCTCTTACCATTTTTGAGATATTAAGACTCAAACTTGAGATAAGGGGGGATGAAAAACAAAAAAAAATTCAAAAAACCGTAAAAATTTTATAGGACGCCTAGACATTGTTAAGATAGAAGTATTCAAGATATATTCCAAGTTTCAGTAAAATATATTGAGTACTTCCGGTTTTATGAGCCTATGAAAAATTGTCTATGGGAGTTTCAATGTTAAACTAAAATCACGCGTGTTTCGTTTTCTCAAAAAGTATTTTAGTAATTATTACAACATTTTTTTTGGTTAATGACACAACCAATGCGCAGACCGGAAAAGTTTTTGGGTAGACAATTAAAAAAAACAAGGGATCTGCAGGGGCCAACGTGCAAAACAGCCCTTTAGCTGTAACTTTTTTACCTTTCATTCAATTTCCAAAATCGTTTCAGTTTATTGTTGCAAATAAAGAGTACAATCTTAAAATTATGGTCCGAGGGGCAACTTTTTGACTCCTTATAGGGGTTTGGAAGGCCCAAAGATCATAACTTGTTTAAATTTCAAAATTTTTTTAGTAAGAGTTATCTCTCTTTGCTATAAGAATGTAGAGCATAAATACGATAGGCATACTAAGTTTTGTGTTTGAGGGATGAATACTTACTTCAATATGATTTTTTAAAAATATTCCTCTGAAATAAAAAGTGAAGCTTCTTTTAAAGTTCTGGAGTTATCTTTCTTTTGACATTGCACTACTTATATGTTGCTATTTAAGTAACTTGTTTTAACAATTCTCGACAAAGTTTCGCCGGCGATTTTTTGAAAACGGAAAGACATATTAAAACAACCATGCAATAGACTTATAGCATTTTTATATGACACGCGTATGTAAGGTTTTGGACTACCGTTTCCGGTAGTTCCGGTTTTGACAAGGTTAATACAAAAAATACTTTGAAGCACAATACCTTTATCATTTTTTGAGTTAAAGCATTCAAATTTAAGAATTAGATGCATCTTGTCTAGGTGTACAAAATCATAAGCGTCGGCATTTCTCTATATCTGTCTGTTTTTGAGATATTAAGGTTCAAACTTGAGAAAAGGGGGGATGAAAAACAAAAAAATAATTAAAAACCTTAGATATTGTATAAGACGCCCAAACATTGTTAAGATAGACCTATTGAACATATATTCAAAGTTTGAATAAAAAATATTGAGTACTTCCGGTTTTATGAGCCTAGGAAAAATTGTCTATGGGAGTTTCAATGTTAAACTAAAATCACGCGTGATTCGTTTTCTCAAAAAGTTTTTGAGTAATTATTCCAATATTTCAAATGTATAATAATACACACAATGCACAGACCGGAAACGTTTTTGGGTAGACAATTCGAGAAAATAAGGGATCTGCAGGGGCCAACGTACAAAACAGCCCTTTAGCTGTAACTTTTTTATTTTTATTTTGATTTCAAAAATCTTTTCAGTTTATTGTTCAAAATAAATAGTACAATCTTAAAATTATGGTCCGAGGGGCAACTTTTTGACTCCTTATAGGGGTTTAGAAGGCCCAAAGATCATCATTTGTTTAAATTTCCAATTTTTTTTTTGTAAGAGTTATCTCGCTTTGCTGTAAGAATGTAGAGCATAAATACTTTAGGCATACAAAGTTTTTTTTCTGAGGAATGAATACTTACTTCAATATGATTTTTTGAAAATATTCCTCTGGAAATTAGAAGTGTAGCTACCTGTAACGTTCTGAAGTTATCTTTCTTTTCACATTGCACTACTCATAAGTTCCTATCTAAGCAACTGGGGATACCAATGCGTTTAGAACACTTGAAAATAAATCAGAGAATAATTTTTTTTTGGGAACATTTAATTAAAAAAGGGATATTGGGGCTGTCGAAAAGCCCTTACTTTTTGTTGAAGACAAAAAAAGTTCTAGTTATTATTATTATTTTTCTCGACAGATTTCTGTCAGCGATTTTTTGAAAACTGGAAGATATATTGATACAGTTTTGGGACGGTCTTACAGCAAATCTATCAATCTATGGAATGTAAGGTTTTTAACTTCCGGTTCTGGTACTTCCGGTATATACAAGGAAAAATGTAAAAAATTATTAAAACGCAATACTTTGTTTAGTCTTTATATTAGAATGTTCAAATTTTAGAATTAGATGCATCTTGTCTTTCTGTTCAAAATTGTCAGCGTGGACATCTTTCTATATCTTACCGTTTTTGAGATATAAAGTCCTAAACTTTAGAAAAGGGGGGATGAGAAAGCAAAAAAATTTAAATGAGCTTTAAAAAATTATTTAACGCCAGTATATTATTAACATAGATGTAATTAACATATATTCTAAGTTTCATTAAAATATATTGACTACTTCCGGTTTTATAAGTCATGAAAATCGCCTATGGGAGTTTCAATGTTAAACAAAAATCACGCGTGGTTCGTTTTCTCAAAAGGTTTTCAAGTAATTGCTACAATATTTCATCTGTATAATGACACACACAATCCGCAGACCTGAAAAAGTTTTGGGTAGACAACTCAAAAAAATTAGGGATCTGCAGGGGCCAACGTGCAAAACAGCCTTTTAGCTGTAACTTTTTTACCTTTCATCGGATTATAAAAATCTTTTCAGTTTATTGTTTAGAATAAAGAGTACAATTTAAAAATTATGGTCCGAGGGGCCACTTTTTGAGTCCTTATAGGGGTTTGAAGGCCCTAAAGATCAGAACTTGTTCAAAATTCATTTTTTTTTTTAGAAAGAGTTGTCTCGCTTTGTTGTAAGAATAAGGAGCATTAATACTGTAGGCATACTAAATTTGGTGTCCGGGGAATGAATACTTACTTCAATATGATTTTTTGAAAATATTTTTCTGGAAATTTTAAGTGTAGCTACCTGTAAAGTTCTGGAGTTATCTTTCTTTTCACATTGCACTAGTCATAAGTTGCTATCTAAGCAACTGGGGATACCAAGGCGTTTAGAACACTTGGAAATAAACTAGAGAATATTTTTTTAAAACATTTAATTAAAAAGGGATAATTGGGCTGTCGAAAAGCCCTTACTTTTTGTTGAAGACAAAAAAAAGTTCTAGTTAGGGCTTTTCGACTTTCGGTCGAAAAGACCTATTGTTTTTGTCTTTTTTTATTAGGGCTTTTCGACTTCGGTCGAAAAGACCTATTGTTTTTGTTCTGTTTTATTATTATTATACTCGACAGTTTTTTGTCAGCGATTTTATGAAAACTAGAAGACACGACGATACAATTATGCTTGGATCTTATAGCAAATCTATCAATCTATGAAATGTGAGGTTTTGGATTTCCGGTTTCGGTACTTCCGGTTTTTACAAGGAAAATTGTAAAAAATATATTAAACAAAATATTTTGTTTATTTTTTGAGTTAGAGCAATCAAATTTTAGAATTAAATGCATCATGGCTAGATGTACAAATTTGTAAGCGTAGACATTTTTCTATATCTTACCGTTTTTGAGATATAAGGCTTCAAACTTTAGAAAAGGGGGGGTGAACAAAATAAAAAAATTCAAATGAAATTAAAAATAATATTTGACGCCTTAACATTATTAAGATTAAAGTAATTAAGATATATTTTAAGTTCCAGTAAAAAATATTGACTACTTCCGGTTTTATAAGTCGATAAAAATCGTCTATGGGAATTTCAGTGTTAAACTAAAATCACGCGTCATTCGTTTTCTCAAAAAGTGTGTAAGTAAAAATTACAATATTTCTTTTGTGTAATGACACTACCAATGCGCAGACCGGAAAAGTTTTTGGGTAGACAATTCGAAAAAATAAGGGATCTGCAGGGGCCAGCGTACAAAACAGCCCTTTAGTTATAACTTTTATACCTTTCATCCGATATTAAAAATCTTTTCAGTTTATTGTTTAGAATAAAGAGTACAATCTTGAAATTATGGTCCGAGGGGCCACTTTTTGACTCGTTATAGGGGTTTGGAAGGCCCAAAGATCATCACTTGTTTTAATTTCAAAATGTTTTTAGTAAGAGTTATCTCGCTTTGCTGTAAGAATGTAGAGCACAAATACTATAAGCATACTAAGTTTTGTGTCCGAGGAAGGAATACTTACTTCAATATGATTTTTCGAAAATATTTCTCTGAAAATTAGAAGTGAAGCTACCTGTAAAGTTCTGGAGTTATGTTTCTTTTCACATTGCACTAATCATAACTTACTATCTAAGCAACTGGGGATACCAAAGCGTTTAGAAACTTGGAAATAAATCAGAGATTAATTTCTTTTTGAACATTTAATTAAAAAGGGATAATGGGGCTGTCGAAAAGCCCTTACTTTTTGTTGAAGACAAAAAAAAGTTCTAGTTATTATTATTATTATTATTATTTTTCTCGACATATTTTTGTCAACGATTTTTTGAAAACTGGAAGCAATATTGATATAATTTTGGAACAGTCTTACAGCAAATTTCTTATTCCATGGAATGTAAGGTTTTTGATTTCCGGTTCCGGTACTTCCGGTTTTTACAAGAAAAAATGTAAAAATTGATTAAAACGCGATGCTTTGTTTAGTGTTTATATTAGAATGTTCAACTTTTAGAATTAGATGCATCGGTTCTTGCTGTACAAAATTGTAAGCGTACACAACTTTCTATATCTTACCGTTTTTGAGATATAGAGTCCTAAACTTTGAAAAAGGGGGGATGAGAAAACAAAAAAATTCAAATGACCTCTAAAAAATTATTTAACGCCTAAATATTACTAACATAGATGTAATAAACATATATTCTAAGTTTCATTAAAATATTATGACTACTTTTGGTTTTATAGGTCAATGAAATCGCCTATGGGAGTTGCAATGTTAAACAAAAATCACGCGTGGTTCGTTTTCTCAAAAGGTTTTCAAGTAATTGCTACAATATTTCATCTTTATAATGACACACACAATCCGCAGACCTGAAAAAGTTTTGGGTAGACAACTAAAAAAAGTTAGGGATCTGCAGGGGCCAACGTGCAAAACAGCCTTTTAGCTGTAACTTTTTTACCTTTCATCCGATTTTAAATTTTTTTTCAGTTTATTGTTTAGAATAAAGAGTACAATTTAAAAATTATGGTCCGAGGGGCCACTTTTTGACTCCTTGTAGGGGTTTGAAGGACCTAAAGATCAGAACTTGTTCAAATTTCAATTTTTTTTTCAGAAAGAGTTGTCTCGCTTTGTTGTAAGAATAAGGGGCATTAATACTGTAGGCATACCAAATTTGGTGTCCGGCGAATAAATACTTACTTCAATATGATTTTTTGAAAATATTTTTCTGGAAATTAGAAATATAGCTACCTGTAAAGTTCTGGAGTTATCTTTCTTTTCACATTGCACTTCTCATAAGTTGCTATCTAAGCAACTTGGGATACCAAGGCGTTTAGAACACTTGGAAATAAACAAGAGAATATTTTTTTAAACATTTAATTAAAAGGGGATAATGGGGCTGTCGAAAAGCCCTTACTTTTTGTTGAAGACAAAAAAAAGTTCTAGTTATTAGGGCTTTTCGACTTTCGGTCGAAAAGACCTATTGTTATTCTGATGTTTCTTATTATTCTTTTTCTCGACAGAATTTCCGTCAGCGATTTTTTGAAAACCAAAAGACATATCGAAACAATTATGCAACAGTCTTATAGGACTTTTAAATGACACGCGTATGTAAGGTTTTGGACTTCCGGTTCCGGCACTTCCGGTTTTGAAAAGGGAAATGCTAAAAATTCATTGAAGTACAAAATCTCCATTATTGTTTTAGATAGAGCATTCAAGTTTTAGAATAAGATTTATCTTGTAAAGATGAACAAAATCTTTAGCGTTGGCATTTCTGTATTTCTTACCGTTTTCGAGATATTAGGGCTCAAACTTCAGAAAAGGGGTGATGAAAAACATTTTTTTTTTAAAAACCTTAGATATTTTATAAGACGCCAACATATTGTTAAGATAGACCTATTTAACATATATTCCAAGTTTGAATATAAAATGTTGAGTGCTTCCGGTTTTATGAGCCTATGAAAAATTGTCTATGGGAGTTTTAGTGTTAAACTAAAATCACGCGTTGTTCGTTTTCTCAAAAACTTTCCAGGTTAACATAGCAATATTTCAGATGTATAATAATACACACAATGCGCAGACCGGAAAAGTTTTTGGGTAGACAATTCGAGAAATTTAGGGATCTGCAGGGGCCAACGTACAAAACAGCCCTTTAGCTGTAACTTTTTTATTTCTCATTTGATTTTTAAAATCTTTTCAGTTTATTGTTTGGAATAAAGAATACAATCTTTAAATTATGGTCCGAGGGGCCACTTTTTGACTCCTTATAGGGGTTTGAAAGGCCCAAAGATCACCACTTGTATAAATTTCAAATTGTTTTTTAGTAAGAGTTATCTCGCTTTGCTGAAAGAATGTAAAGCATAAATGCTATAGGCATACCAAGTTTTGTGTCCGAGGAAGGAACACTTTCTTCGATATGATTTTTTGAAAATATTCCTCTAGAAATTAGAAGTGTAGCTACCTGTAGAATTCTGGAGTTATCTTTCTTTTCACATTGCACTACTCATAAGTTCCTATCTAAGCAACTGGGGATACCAAGGCGTTTATTACACTGGGAAATAAATTAGAAAATATTTTTTTTAACAATTAATTAAAAAGGGATAATGGGGCTGTCGAAAAGCCCTTACTTTTTGTTGAAAACAAAAAAAGTTCTAGTTATTATTATTATTATTATTTTTCTCGACAGATTTCTGTCAGCGATTTTTTGAAAACTGGAAAATATATTGATACAGTTTTGGGACGGTCTTACAGCAAATATATCAATCTATGGAATGTAAGGATTTGAACTTCTGGTTCCGGTACTTCCGGTTTATAAAAGGAAAATTGTAAAAATTGAACGAAACGGAATGCTTTGTTTAGTTTTTGAATAAGAACGTTCAGCTTTTGGAATTAGATACATCTTGTCTTGCTGTACAAAATTGTAAGCGTACACAACTTTATATATCTTACCGTTTTTGAGATATTAAATCCTAAACTTAAGAAAAGGGGGGATGAGAAAGCAAAAGAATTTAAATGACCTTTAAAAAATTATTAAACGCCTAAATATTATTAACATAGATGTAATTAACATATATTCTAAGTTTCATTAAAATATATTGACTGCTTCCGGTTTTATAGGTCAATGAAAATTGCCTATGGGAGTTTCAATGTTAAACAAAAATCACGCGTGGTTCGTTTTCTCAAAAGGTTTTCAAGTAATTGCTACAATATTTCATCTCTATAATGACACACACAATTCGCAGACCTGAAAAAGATTTGGGTAGACAACTCGAAAAAATTAGGGATCTGCAGGGGCCAACGTGCAAAACAGCCTTTTAGCTGTAACTTTTTTACCTTTCATCCGATTTTAGAAATCTTTTTTAGTTTATTGTTCCAAATAAAGAGTCCAATTTTAAAATCATGGTCCGAGGGGCCACTTTTTGAGTCCTTATAGGGGTTTGAAGGACCTAAAGATCAGAACTTGTTCAAATTTCAAATTTTGTTTTAGAAAGAGTTGTCTCGCTTTGTTGTTAGAATAAGGAGCATGAATACTGTAGGCATACTAAATTTGGTGTCCAGAAAATGAATATTTACTTCAATATGATTTTTTGAAAATATTTTTCTTGAAATTTAAAGTGTAGCTACCTGTAAAGTTCTGGAGTTATCTTTCTTTTGACATTGCACTACTCATAAGTTGCTATCTAAGCAACTTGGGATACCAAGGCGTTTAGAACACTTGGAAATAAACTAGAGAATATTTTTTTAAACATTTAATTAAAAAGGGATAATGGGGCTGTCGAAAAGCCCTTACTTTTTGTTGAAGACAAAAAAAGTTCTAGTTTATTATTATTATTTTTCTCGACAGATTTCTGTCAGCGATTTTTTGAAAACTGGAAGAATTACTAATAGAAGTATACATTGGTCTTAAAGCAAATATATTAATTCATGAAATGTAAGGTTTTCGATTTCCGGTTCTAGTCCTTCCGTTTTCTACAAGGAAAATTGCAAAAATTGTTTGAAACTCAATTCCTTGTTTATTTTTTAATGTAGAACATTCAAATTTTAGAATTATCTTTATCATAAATAGTTGTACAAAATTGTAAGCGTAGACAACTTTCTATCTCTTACCGTTTTTGAGATATCAAGTCCTAAACTTTAAAAAAGGGGGGATGAAAAAATAAAAAAATTCAAATGACCTTTAAAAAATTATTTGTCGCCTGAATAATAATAGGATAGAAGTAATTAATATATATTATAAGTTTCATTGAAAAGTATTGAGTACTTCCGGTTTTATGAGCCGATGAAAATTGTCAATGGGAGTTTCTATGTTAAATTGAATTCACGCGTGTAACGTTTTCTCAAACAGTTATCAAGCAAATATTTTTATATTTGGTATTTGCAATAAGGGACCTAATGCGCAGACCGGAAAAGGTCCTGGAAAAGAACTTCTGAAAAAAAAAGGGATCTGTAGGGATCAGTATAAAAACAGCTCTTTAGCTGTATCTTTTTTATTATTCATCCGATTTTCAAAATCATTTCGGTTAATAGTTCAGAAAAAAGAGTACAATTTAAAAATTATGGTCCGAGGGGCCACTTTTTGACTCCTTATAGGGGTTTGAAGGGCATAAAAATCACAACTTGTTTAAATTTCAAAATTATTTCTTGGAAGAGTTATCTCGCTTTGCTCTAAGAATGTAGAGCACAAATACTCTTAGCATACCAAGTTTTTCGTGCAAGGAATGAATACTTACTTTGGAATGAATTTTTGAAAATATTCTTCTGAAAATTACAGGTGTAGCTACTTGTTAAATTCTGGAGTTATCTTTCTTTTCACACTGCAGTACTCATAAATTCCTATCTTAGCAACTGGTTATACCGAGGCGTTTAGACAATTTGGAAATAGAATAGAGATATTTTTTTTTTGACACTTTAAATAAAAAAGGGAAACTGGGGCTGTCGAAAAGCCCTTACTTTTTGTTGAAGACAAAAAAAGTTCTAGTTATTATTATTTTTCTTTTTCTCGACAGATTTTCCGTCAGCGATTTTTTGAAAACGAAAAGAATTTTAGAAATTACTATACAATAGTCTTATAGCATTTTTAAATGTCACCAGTATGTAAGGTTTTGGATTTCCGGTTCCGGTACTTCCGGTTTACACAAGCAAAATAGTAGAAATTAAATGAATCAATATATTGTTTTTATTTTTAAAGGAAATTCGTTGTAATTTTACAGTTACATCAACCATGTCGAGTTGTTTAAAAAGTAAAGCGGCGGCCAGTTTTTATCTCTTATCAGTTTTGAGATTTTAGGCCTCAAACTTGAGAAAAGGGGGGATGCAAAAATAAAAAACCCAGAAAAGCTCAGGAATGTTCTTAGACAGATATATATTGTTTATATAGATGTAATTAAGATATATTCCAAGTTTCATTGAAAAGTATTGAGTACTTCCGGTTTTATGAGCCGATGAAAATTGTCTATGGGAGTTTCTATGTTAAATTGAATTCACGCATGTAACGTTTTCTCAAACAGTTTTCAAGCAAATATTTTTATATTTTGTATTTGCAATAAGGGACCTAATGCGCAGACCGGAAAAGGTCCTGGGAAAAAAGTTCAAAAAGATAAGGGATCTAAAGGGGTCAGTATCAAAAACGGCCCTTTAGCTGTAACTTTTTTATTGTTTATCTGATTTTCAAAATCTGTTCGGTTTATAGTTTGGAATAAAGAGTACAATTTAAAAAATATGGTCCGAGGGGGCACTTTTTGACTCCTTATAGGGGTTTTAAGGGTCTGAAAATGATAACTTTATCACATTCCAAAAAATTAAAATTCAAGAGTTATCTCGCTTTGCTCAATGAATGATTTGCATTAGAGCTTTTGGCATACCAAAACTCTTGAATCTTAAATGAGTACTTTCTTATATATGAATTTTTAGAACTTTTATTTCAGGAAACAAACGATATAGTTGGATAAAAAATTCTGAAGTTGTCTTTCTTTGAGCATTTAATTTCTGAAATGCTAACGTGTGGGTATATGCTCATGATATTTTCCTAATTTTTAATATACAGATTCTGAGAGAAAATATGATAAATTTAATTAAGGGGTTTTAAGGGCTGTCGAAAAGCCCTTCCTTTTTGTTGGAGACAAAAATAAGTCTAGTTATTATTTTTTATTTCTCGACAAACTTTCGTCAGCGATTTTTTAAAAACGAAAAGGAACATTGAAATAATTATGGACAGGACTAATAGCATTTCTAAATGGCACGCGTATGTCCCTTTTTGGACTTCCGGTTCCGGTACTTTCGGTTTACACAAGCAAAATACAAGAAAAAAAAAGATTCAATATATTGTTTTTATTTCTTGAGGAATTTCATTTGTAATTTTAGAGTAAGATTAATCTTGTTGAGTTGTTTAAAAAGTTTAATGGAGGCGTGTTTCTATCTATTATCAGTTTTGAGATATTAGGCCTCTAACTTGAGAAAAGGGGGGATGACAAAACAAAAAATTCAGAAAAAGCTTAGGAATGCTATAAAACGGATAGATATTGTTTAAATAGAAGTAATTAAGATATATTCCAAGTTTCATTGAATAGTATTGAGTACTTCCGGTTTTATGAGCCGATGAAAATTGTCTATGGGAGTTTCTATGTTAAATTGAATTCACGCGTGTAACGTTTTCTCAAACAGTTATCAAGCAAATATTTTTATATTTTGTATTTGCAATAAGGGACCTAATGCGCAGACCGGAAAAGGTCCTGGAAAAGAACTTCTGAAAAATAAGGGATCTGTAGGGGTCAGTATTAAAAACAGCCTTTTAGCTGTATCTTTTTTATTATTCATCCGATTTTCAAAATCTTTTCGGTTAATAGTTCAGAATAAAGAGTACAATTTAAAAATTATGGTCCAAGGGGCCACGTTTTGAATCATTATAGGGGTTTGAAGGGTCTAAAATCACAACTTGCTTAAATTTCAAAATTATTTTTTGGAAGAGTTATCTCGCTTTGCTCTAAGAATGTATAGCACAAATACTCTTAGCATACCAAGTTTTGCGTCCAAGGAATGAATACTTACTTTGAAATGATTTCTTTGAAAATATTCTTCTGGAAATTTGATGTGTAGCTACTTGTTAAGTTATGGAGTTATCTTTCTTTTCACACTGCACTACCCATGAATTCCTATCTAAGCAACTGGTTATACCAAGGTGTTCAGAAAATTTGGAAATAGATTAGACAAATTTTTTTAAACATTTAAAAAAAAAAAGGAAACTAGGGCTGTCGAAAAGCCCTTACTTTTTGTTGGAGACAAAAAAAGTTCTAGTTTTATTATTATTATTTTCTCGACAGTTTTTTGTCAACGATTTCTATAAAACTGGAAGGTATATAGATACAATTATGCAACGGTCTTACAGCAAATATATCAATCTATGAAAAGTAAGGTTTTGAACTTCCGGTTACGGTACTTCCGGTTTATATAAGGAAAATTGTAAAAATTGAACGAAACGCGATACTTTGTTTAGTTTTTGAATAAGAACGTTCAGCTTTTGGAATTAGATACATCTTGTATTGGTGTACAAAATTGTAAGCGTAGACAACTTTCTATATCTTACGGTTTTTGAGATATTAAATCCTAAACTTTAGAAAAGGGGGGATGAAAAACAAAAAATTTCAAATGACCTTTAAAAATTTAAATTATACCTTACCATTGTTAAGATAGAAGTAATAAACGTACATTCCGAGTTTCATTGACATATATTGACTACTTCCGGTTTTATAGGTCGATGAAAATCACCTATGGGAGTTTCAATGTTAAACAAAAATCACGCGTCGTTCGTTTTCTCAAAAAGTTTTCAAGTTAACATTACAATATTTCAGATGTATAATGGTACACACAATGCGCGGACCGGAAAAGCTTTTGGGTAGACAATTTGAGAAAATTAGGGATCTGCAGGGGCCAACGTACAAAACAGCACTTAAGCTGTAACTTTTTTATTCCTCTTCCAATTTTAAAAATCTTTTCAGTTTATTGTTAGGAATAAAGAGTACAATCTTACAATTATGGTCCGAGGGGCCACTTTTTGACTCCTTATAGGGGTTTGGAAGGCCCAAAGATCATCACTTGTTTAGATTTCAAAATGTTTTTTAGTAAGAGTTATCTCGCTTTGCTGTAAGAATGTAGAGCACAAATACTATAAGCATACTAAGTTTTGTGTCTGAGGAATGAATACTTACTTCAATATGATTTTTTGAAAATATTCCTCTGGAAATTAGAAGTGTAGCTACCTGTAAAGTTCTGGAGTTATCTTTCTTTTCACATTGCACTACTCATAAGTTCCTATCTAAGCAACTGGGGATACAAAGGCGTTTAGAACACTTGAAAATAAATTAGAGAATATTTTTTTTTAACATTGAATTAAAAAGGATAATGGGGCTGTCGAAAAGCCCTTACTTTTTGTTGAAGACAAAAAAAGTTCTAGTTATTATTATTAGGGCTTTTCGACTTTCGGTCGAAAAGACCTATTGTTTTTGTCTTTTTTAGGGCTTTTCGACTTTCGGTCGAAAAGACCTATTGTTTTTGTGTTTTTTTATTATTATTATTATTATTAGGGCTTTTCGACTTCGGTCGAAAAGACCTATTGTTTTTGTTCTGTTTTATTATTATTATACTCGACAGTTTTTTGTCAGCGATTTTATGAAAACTAGAAGACACTATGATACAATTATGCATGGATCTTATAGCAAATCTATCAATCTATGGAATGTAAGGTTTTAGATTTCCGGTTCCGGTACTTCCGGTTTTTACAAGGAAAATTGCAAAAATTGATTGAAACTCAATACTTTGTTTAATTTTTAATGTAGAGCATTCAAATTCTAGAACTAGATTTATCATAACTAGTTGTACAAAATTGTAAGCGCAGACAACTTTCTATCTCTTACCGTTTCTGAGATATACAGCCTTAAATTTTAGAAAAGGGGGGATGAAAATACAAAAAAATTCAAATGACCTATAAAAGTTTATATGAGGCCTGGATATTATTTAAATGGACTTAATCAACATATATTCCAAGTTTCATTTAAAAATTCTGACTACTTCCGGTTTTATTGGTCGATGAAAATCGTCTATGGGAGTTTCAATGTTAAACAAAAATCACGCGTCATTCGTTTTCTCAAAAAGTTTCCATTTAAATATTCCAATATTTTATCTGTATATTGACACACACAATCCGCAGACCGGAAAAAGTTTTGGGTACACAATTCTAAAAAATAAGGGGTCTACAGGGGCCAACGTGCAAAACAGCCCTTTGGCTGTAACTTTTTTACCTTTCATCCGATTTTGAAAATCCTTTCAGTTTATTGTTCAGAATAAAGAGTTCTATCTTAAAACTATGGTCCGAGGGGCCACTTTGTGACTCCTTAAAGGGTTTTTGAAGGCCCAAAGATAACATCTTGTTTAAATTTCAAAATTATTTTTTGGAAGAGTTATCTGGCTTTGCTCCAAGAATGTAGAGCATAAATACTGTTGGCATACCAAGTTTTGCGTCCCAGGAATGAATACTTCCTTTAAAATGATTTTTTGAAGATATTCTTCTGAAAATTAGAAGTGTAGCTACTTGTTAAACTCTGGAATTATCTTTCTTTTCACATTGCACTACTCATAAGATCCTTTCTAAGCAACTGGTTATACCGAGGCGTTAAGAAAATTTGGAAATAGGTTAGAGATATTTTTTTTGACACTTTAAATAAAAAAGGGAATCTGGGGCTGTCGAAAAGCCCTTACTTTTTGTTGAAGACAAAAAAAGTTCTAGTTATTATTATTATTTTTCTCGACAGATTTCTGTCAGCGATTTTTTGAAAACTGGAAGATATATCGATACAATTTTTCAACGGTCTTATAGCAAATTTTCCACTCTATGAAATGTAAGGTTTCAGATTTCCGGTTCCGGTACTTCCGGTTTTTACAAGGAAAATAGCAATAATTGGTTGAAACTCAATATTTTGATTATTTTTCAATCCAGAACGTTCAAACTTTAGAATTACATTTATCATAACTAGTTGTACAAAATTGTAAGCGTAGGCAACTTTCTATATCTTACCGTTTTTGAGATATAAAGCCCTAAACTTCAGAAAAGGGGGGATGAAAAAACAAAAAAATTCAAATGACATTTAAAAGGTTAAATGACGCCTGAATATTATTAAGATTGAAGTTATTAACATACATTCCGAGTTTTGTAAAAATATGTTGACTACTTCCGGTTTTATAGGTCGGTGAAATCGTCTATGGGAGTTTCAATGTTAAACTAAAATCACGCGTCATTCGTTTTCTCAAAAAGTTTCCATTTAAATATTACAATATTTTATCTGTATATTGAGACACACACTTCGCAGACCGGAAAAAGTTTTGGGTACACAATTCTTAAAAATAAGGGGTCTACAGGGGCCATCGTGCAAAACAGCCTTTCAACTGTAACTTTTTTATTTTTCATCCGATATTTAAAATCTTTTCGGCTTATAGTTGAGAGTAGAGAGTACAATTTAAAAAATATGGTCCGAGGGGCCACTTTTTGACTCCTTAAAGGGTTTTTGTAGGCCCAAAGATCACATCTTGTTTAAATTTCAAAATTATTTTTTGGAAGAGTTATCTCGCTTTGCTCCAAGAATGTAGAGCATAAACACTCTTGGCATACCAAGTTTTGCGTCCCAGGAATGAATACTTACTTTGGAATGATTTTTTTGAAAATATTCTTCTGAAAATTAGAAGTGTAGCTACTTTTTAAATTCTGGAGTTATCTTTCTTTTCACACTGCAGTACTCATAAACTCCTATCTAAGCAACTGGTTATACCGAGGCGTTTAGAAAATTTGGAAATAGATTAGAGATATTTTTTTTTCCACACTTTAAATTAAAAAGGGAAACTGGGGCTGTCGAAAAGCCCTTACTTTTTGTTGAAGACAAAAAAAGTTCTAGTTTATTATTATTATTTTCTCGACAGTTTTTTGTCAACGATTTCTATAAAACTGGAAGGTATATAGATTCAATTATGCAACGGTCTTACAGCAAATATATTAATCTATGAAAAGTAAGGTTTTGAACTTCCGGTTACGGTACTTCCGGTTTATATAAGGAAAATTGTAAAAATTGAACGAAACGCAATATTTTGTTTAGTTTTTGAATTAGAACGTTCAGCTTTTGGAATTAGATACATCTTGTCCTGTTGTACAAAATTGTAAGCGTAGACAACTTTCTATATCTTACCGTTTTTGAGATATTAAATCCTAAACTTTAGAGAAGGGGGGGATGAAAAACAAAAAAATTCAAATGACCTTTTAAAAATTTAAATTATACCTTACTCTTGTTAAGATAGAAGTAATAAACGTACATTCCGAGTTTCATTGACATATATAGACTACTTCCGGTTTTATAGGTCGATGAAAATCACATATGGGAGTTTCAATGTTAAACAAAAATCACGCGTCGTTCGTTTTCTCAAAAAGTTTTCAAGTGACCATTACGATATTTCAGATGTATAATGGTACACACAATGCGCAGACCGGAAAAGTTTTTGGGTAGACAATTTGAGAAAATTAGGGATCTGCAGGGGCCAACGTACAAAACAGCACTTAAGCTGTAACTTTTTTATTCCTCTTCCAATTTTAAAAATCTTTTCAGTTTATGGTTAGGAATAAAGAGTACAATCTTACAATTATGGTCCGAGGGGCCACTTTTTGACTCCTTATAGGGGTTTGGAAGGCTCAAAGATCATCACTTGTTGAAATTTCAAAATGTTTTTTAGTAAGAGTTATCTCGCTTTGCTGTAAGAATCTAGAGCATAAGTACTATAGGCATACCAAGTTTTGTGTCCCAGGAATGAATACTTTCTTCAATATGATTTTTTGAAAATATTCCTCTGGAAATTAGAAGTGTAGCTACCTGTAAAGTTCTGGAGTTATCTTTCTTTTCACATTGCACTACTCATAAGTTCCTATCTAAGCAACTGGAGATACCAAGGCGTTTAGAACACTTGGAAATAAATAAGAGAATAATTTTTTTTTTAACATTTAATTAAAAAGGGCTAATGGGGCTGTCGAAAAGCCCTTACTTTTTGTTGTTCAGACAAAAAAAGTTCTAGTTAGGGCTTTTCGACTTTCGGTCGAAAAGACCTATTGTTTTTGTCTTTTTTTAGGGCTTTTCGACTTTCGGTCGAAAAGACCTATTGTTTTCGTCTTTTTTAGGGCTTTTCGACTTTCGGTCGAAAAGACCTATTGTTATTCTGATGTTTCTTATTATTCTTTTTCTCGACAGAATTTCCGTCAACGATTTTTTGAAAACGGAAAGACATATTGAAACAAGTATGCAATAGTCTTATAGCATTCTTTAATGACACGCGTATGTAAGGTTTTGGACTTCCGGTTCCGGCACTTCCGGTTTTGACAAGGAAAATACTAAAAATTCATTGAAGCACAATATCTTTATTCTTTTTATAGGTAGAGCATTCAAATTTAAGAATTAGATGCATCTTGTCTTGGTGTTTAAAATCATAAGCGTAGCCATTTCTCTATCTCTTACTGTTTTTGAGATAGTAGGGCTCAAACTTGAGAAAAGGGGGGATGAAAAAAAAAAATTTCAAAAACCCATAGGAATTTAATAAGACGCCTAGACATTGTTCAAATAGAAGTATTCAAGATACATTCAAAGTTTCAATAAAAAATATTGAGTAGTTCCGGTTTTATGAGCATATGAAAAATTGTCTATGGGACTTTCAATGTTAAACTAAAATCACGCGTCGTTCGTTTTCTCAAAAAGTTTACAAGTTAACATTACAATATTTCAGATGTATAATGATACGCGCAATGCGCAGACCGGAAAAGATTTTGGGTAGACAATTCAAGAAAATTAGGGATCTGCAGGGGCCAACGTACAAAACAGCCCTTTAGCTGTAACTTTTTTACCTTTCATCTGATTTTAAAAATCTTTTCAGTTTATTGTTTAGAATTAAGAGTACAATCTTAAAATTATGGTCCGAGGGGCCCCTTTTTGACTCCTTAAAGGGGTTTGGAAGGCCCAAAAATCATCACTTGTTTAAATTTCAAATATTTTTTAGTAAGAGTTATCTTGCTTTGCTGTAAGAATGTAGAGCATAAATAATATAGGTATACCAAGTTTTGTGTCCGAGGAATTAATACTTATTTCAATATGATTTTTTGAAAATATTCCTCTAGAAATTAGAATTGTAGCTACCTGTAAAGTTCTGGAGTTATCTTTCTTTTCACATTGCACTACTCATAAGTTCCTATCTAGGCAACAGGGGATACCAAGGCGTTTAGAACACTTGGAAATAAGTTAAAGTATAATTTTTTTTAACATTTAATTAAAAAGGGCTCATGGGGCTGTCGAAAAGCCCTTACTTTTTGTTGAAGACAAAAAAAGTTCTAGTTTATTATTATTATTTTTCTCGACAGATTTCTGTCAGCGATTTTTTGAAAACTGGAAGGATTACTAATAGAAGTATACATTGGTCTTAAAGCAAATATATCAATTCATGAAATGTAAGGTTTTCGATTTCCGGTTCCGGTACTTTCGGTTTTTACAAGAAAAATTGCAAAAATTGTTTGAAACTCAGTTCTTTGTTTATTTTTTAATGTAGAGCATTCAAATTTTAGAATTACCTTTATCATAAATAGTTGTACAAAATTGTAAGCGTAGGCAACTTTCTATCTCTTACCGTTTTTGAGATATTAAGTCCTAAACTTTAGAAAAGGGGGGATGAAAAAACAAAAAAATTCAAATGACCTTTCAAAATTTATTTGACGCCTGGATATTATTAAGATAAAAGTAATTAAGATATATTCAAAGTTTCATTGAATATTATTGAGTACTTCCGGTTTTATGAGCCGATGAAAATTGTCTATGGGAGTTTCTATGTTAAATTGAATTCACGCGTGTAACGTTTTCTCAAACAGTTTTCAAGCAAATATTTTCATATTTAGTATTTAAAATAAGGGACCAAATGCGCAGACCGGAAAAGGTCCTGGAAAAGAACTTTTGAAAAATAAGGGATCTGTAGGGGTCAGTATTAAAAACAGCCCTTTAGCTGTATCTTTTTTATTATTCATCCGATTTTTAAACTCCTTTAAGTTAATAGTTCAGAATAAAGAGTACAATTGAAAAATTATGGTCCGAGGGGCCACTTTTTGACTCCTTATGGGGGTTTGAAGGGCCTAAAGATCAGAACTTGTTTAAATTTCAAAATTATTTCTTAGAAGAGTTATCTCGCTTTGCTCTAAAAATGAAAAGCACAAATACTCTTAGCATACCAAGTTTTGCGTCCAAGGAATGAATACTTACTTTGGAATGATTTTTTGAAAATATTCTTCTGAATATTACAGGTGTAGCTACTTGTTAAATTCTGGAGTTATCTTTCTTTTCACACTGCAGTACTCATAAATTCCCATTTAAGCAACTGGTTATACCGAGGCGTTTAGAAAATTTGGAAAAAGACTAGAGATTTTTTTTTTTTGACACTTTAGATAAAAACGGCAAACTGGGGCTGTCGAAAAGCCCTTACTTTTTGTTGAAGACAAAAAAAGTTCTAGTTATTATTATTATTATTTTTCTCGACAGATTTCTGTCAGCGATTTTTTGAAAACTGGAAGATATATCGATACAATTTTTCAACGGTCTTAAAGCAAATTTTCCACTCTATGAAATGTAAGGTTTCAGATTTCCGGTTCCGGTACTTCCGGTTTTTACAAGGAAAATAGCAATAATTGATTGAAACTCAATATTTTGATTATTTTTCAATCCAGAACGTTCAAACTTTAGAATTACATTTATCATAACTAGTTGTACAAAATTGTAAGCGTAGGCAACTTTCTATATCTTACCGTTTTTGAGATATAAAGCCCTAAACTTCAGAAAAGGGGGGATGAAAAAACAAAAAAATTCAAATGACATTTAAAAGGTTAAATGACGCCTGAATATTATTAAGATGGAAGTTATTAACATGCATTCCGAGTTTTGTAAAAATATGTTGACTACTTCCGGTTTTATAGGTCGGTGAAATCGTCTATGGGAGTTTCAATGTTAAAGAAAAATCACGCGTCATTCGTTTTCTCAAAAAGTTTCCATTTAAATATTGCAATATTTTATCTGTATATTGAGACACACACTCCGCAGACCGGAAAAAGTTTTGGGTACACAATTCTTAAAAATAAGGGGTCTACAGGGGCCATCGTGCAAATTAGCCTTTCAACTGTAACCTTTTTATTTTTCATCCGATATTTAAAATCTTTTCGGCTTATAGTTGAGAGTAGAGAGTACAATTTAAAAAATATGGTCCGAGGGGCCACTTTTTGACTCCTTAAAGGGTCTTTGTAGGCCCAAAGATCACATCTTGTTTAAATTTCAAAGTTATTTTTTGGAAGAGTTATCTCGCTTTGCTCCAAGAATGTAGAGCATAAATACTCTTGGCATACCAAGTTTTGCGTCCCAGGAATGAATACTTACTTTGAAATGATTTTTTTGAAAATATTCTTCTGAAAATTAGAAGTGTAGCTACTTTTTAAATTCTGGAGTTATCTTTCTTTTCACACTGCAGTACTCATAAACTCCTATCTAAGCAACTGGTTATACCGAGGCGTTTAGAAAATTTGGAAATAGATTAGAGATATTTTTTTTTTCGACACTTTAAATTAAAAAGGGAAACTGGGGCTGTCGAAAAGCCCTTACTTTTTGTTGAAGACAAAAAAAGTTCTAGTTATTATTATTATTTTTCTCGACAGATTTCTGTCAGCGATTTTTTGAAAACTGGAAGATATATCGATACAATTTTTCAACGGTCTTATAGCAAATTTTCCACTCTATGAAATGTAAGGTTTCAGATTTCCGGTTCCGGTACTTCCGGTTTTTACAAGGAAAATAGCAATAATTGATTGAAACTCAATATTTTGATTATTTTTCAATCCAGAACGTTCAAACTTTAGAATTACATTTATCATAACTAGTTGTACAAAATTGTAAGCGTAGGCAACTTTCTATATCTTACCGTTTTTGAGATATAAAGCCCTAAACTTCAGAAAAGGGGGGATGAAAAAACAAAAAAATTCAAATGACATTTAAAAGGTTAAATGACGCCTGAATATTATTAAGATGGAAGTTATTAACATACATTCCGAGTTTTGTAAAAATATATTGACTACTTCCGGTTTTATAGGTCGGTGAAATCGTCTATGGGAGTTTCAATGTTAAACAAAAATCACGCGTCATTCGTTTTCTCAAAAAGTTTCCATTTAAATATTACAATATTTTATCTGTATATTGAGACACACACTCCGCAGACCGGAAAAAGTTTTGGGTACACAATTCTTAAAAATAAGGGGTCTACAGGGGCCATCGTGTAAAACAGCCTTTCAACTGTAACTTTTTTATTTTTCATCCGATATTTAAAATCTTTTCGGTTTATAGTTGAGAGTAGAGAGTACAATTTAAAAAATATGGTCCGAGGGGCCACTTTTTGACTCCTTAAAGGGTTTTTGTAGGCCCAAAGATCACATCTTGTTTAAATTTCAAAATTATTTTTTGGAAGAGTTATCTCGCTTTGCTCCAAGAATGTAGAGCATAAATACTCTTGGCATACCAAGTTTTGCGTCCCAGGAATGAATACTTACTTTGGAATGATTTTTTTTGAAAATATTCTTCTGAAAATTAGAAGTGTATCTACTTTTTAAATTCTGGAGTTATCTTTCTTTTCACACTGCAGTACTCATAAACTCCTATCTAAGCAACTGGTTATACCGAGGCGTTTAAAAAAATTTGGAAATAGATTAGAGATATTTTTTTTTTCGACACTTTAAATTAAAAAGGGAAACTGGGGCTGTCGAAAAGCCCTTACTTTTTGTTGAAGACAAAAAAAGTTCTAGTTATTATTATTTTTCTCGACAGATTTCTGTCAGCGATTTTTTAAAAACTGGAAGATTGTTGATACAGTTTTGGTGCGGTCTTACAGCAAATCTATCAATCTATGGAATGTAAGGTTTTTAACTTCCGGTTCCGGTACTTCCGGTTTTTACAAGGAAAAATGTAAAAATTGATTAAAACGCAATACTTTGTTTAGTTTTTATATTAGAATGTTCAACTTTTAGAATAAGATGCATCTTGTCTTTCTGTACAAAATTGACAGCGTAGACAACTTTCTATATCTTACCGTTTTTGAGATATAAAGTCCTAAACTTTAGAAAAGGGGGGATGAGAAAGCAAAAAAATTTAAATGAGCTTTAAAAAATTATTTAACGCCAAAATATTTTTAACATAGATGTAATTAAGATATATTCTAAGTTTCATTAAAATATATTGACTCCTTCCGGTTTTATAGGTCAATGAAAATTGCATACGGGAGTTTCAATGTTAAACAAAAATCACGCGTGGTTCGTTTTCTCAAAAGGTTTTCAAGTAATTGTTACAATATTTCATCTTTATAATGACACACACAATCTGCAGACCTGAAAAAGTTTTGGGTAGACAACTCAAAAAAATTAGGGATCTGCAGGGGCCAACGTGCAAAACAGCCTTTTAGCTGTAACTTTTTTACCTTTCATCCGATTTTAATTTTTTTTTCAGTTTATTGTTTAGAATACAGAGTACAATTTTAAAATTATGGTCCGAGGGGCCACTTTTTGAGTCCTTATAGGGGTTTGAAGGACCTAAAGATCAGAACTTGTTCAGATTTCAAATTTTTTTTTAGAAAGAGTTGTCTCGCTTTGTTGTAAGAATAAGGAGCATGACTACTGTAGGCATACCAAATTTGGTGTCCGGGGAATGAATACTTACTTCAATATGATTTTTTGAAAATATTTTTTCTGGAAATTAGAAATATAGCTACCTGTAAAGTTCTGGAGTTATCTTTCTTTTCACATTGCACTACTCATAAGTTGCTATCTAAGCAACTTGGGATACCAAGGCGTTTAGAACACTTGGAAATAAACTAGAGAATATTTGTTTAAACATTTTATTAAAAGGGGATAATGGGGCTGTCGAAAAGCCCTTACTTTTTGTTGAAGACAAAAAAAAGTTCTAGTTTTTGTTGTTCTTTTTAATTACCATAATTGGCTAGACAGTGATAAAATATATAAAGAAGTAAAAACAAAGTTCACTACAGTACTGGTCGGACCCTATAAAATGTACACAACACAATATCTACTGGTATGTAAACCAGGTGTGGACGATTTACACCTATAGTGTACGAAAGTGCAGACAAATCAAACGCAGCCATTCTGTCTACTTTCGGTTTGAATGAAATGGCTGCATCGACGGAGAAAGACTTGGACCAAATCAAAGAGATTTCAACGACATGTCCAATCTGCTTTGAAACTTATAAGACTCCAAGGAACCTGCCATGTTTACACACATTTTGTCACAATTGTTTGGGCTCATACATTATTTCCACGTGCAAGATCAAGCAGAATCCGGTAGGATTTCATTGTCCGATTTGCAGACGTTTTGTACCCGCCCCATCATTCACTGCAGAGATAGAAAAGTGGGCTGAACTCGTGCCTATCAACAAAATGGTGAATATGTTGAATGAAAAATGTTGCGATGCATGTAAGCGAGCAGACGAGGAGGAAATGGCCATTGATTGGTGCAAGTCATGTTTGGAATCCCTTTGTGGTCCCTGTGCAAAGGCTCACAAAAGAAATGTTTTTACTCAAAAGCATGAACTGATTTCAATAGAGAACTTTCAAAAAGTTTCCGAAGAAAGTGAAAGTCATGAATTAGTTGATGTCCTTTGTCATGAACATAGCAATCAAGTAGAGTATCTCTGTGTTGACCACGAGGAGTTATGTTGCTCTCGGTGTGTGTGCACCAAGCACAGGAAATGCAATCAAATTGATGCCATTGAAGAAGCTGCAGAATGCCTTCGAAAATTCGAGAAAATGGAAGATTTATCACAAGAAATATCAAAATTTGAAGGTAACCTTGTTACAGCTAAATTAGAGACAGAAACTACCATAAGATACATTGACGATACATCAGACAAAATAAGAGAAGAGTCTACAGAGCTGAGAAATAAAATTGTGAACCATGTTGATGCACTGCTAGAGGACCATTTATCTGATCTGGCCCAAAATGTCAAAGAACAAAAGGATATGTTAACCAGTTTTGGAGATGAAGTTTCAGACAGACAGCTGTTGATGGCTCAGTATTTACAAACTTTGAAAGGTGCAGAGAAAACACCTCCATCTGTTCTTGTACAAGAATATTTCAAGATCAAAGGGCAATTCCGACACGTGAAAAGATCAGATCTATCCAAATGTTATTTAGAATTGAACGCAGATGTTTCAAAGGACTTGACAGGCGTTCTAGAGGTTACAAAGTTTGCAGATTTAAAGACAGAGAGAACATCAATACCATATTACTGGTAAGTGGAATTGACTTGACGTGTGCTAACATGAAGTTGGTTTGTGAACTTGATGATTCAAATGTTGGTGGTACTGGTGGTTGCTTTCTACAAAATGGAGATATCATTTTGGCTGTTCACGACCGCAGTCAATTACTACATTACAGCAATAAAAAACTTGTACGTAAAGCAAATCTTGGATATCAACCACAGGATGCAGTTTGTCAAAATTCTTCTCTATTGTTTATTTCAAAAAACATTTACAGAAGTAAATTTAAATCCGAAGGATATGTTGGAAAATTTAACGTGGACAGATTTGAAAATATTGAAGGTCAGATGATTACAAACAGTCCTGTTTATCAATTAGCGATATCTTCGGGGTATGTATATGCTGCTTGTTCAAGTTTTATTGTCAAATTTGATTTAGAAGGAAACATAATTCAACGATATGATGAGGTTGAGGATTGGACCTACTCGGTAGCAGTTAACAACAGGGATGAAATAATCAGCTCAAGTTGTTTGACACAACATGTAACTGTTATGGAAAGTTCTGGAAAGAAAATGTATTCATATTCTCATGAAAAACTTATTAATCCACGTGGACTTAATGTGAACTTTTCCAGAAACATATTTGTTGCAGGTCAATGGAGCAAAAATATACACGTTTTGACGCCAAAAGCTGAATTATTGAAGATTTTTGATGTTGCTTCACCCAGGGTTATCAGATTTAAAGAGAACTCTTATGTGTGTTTAGTTGGGTCTGACAAGAGTACAACAAAAGTATATGAATTTCAAGAGGATTTGTAATAATATTTTGTGCATCAGTTTCAAGCACCAAATCTTTATATATATAATATATAGTTATAACTGAATAAGAAAGTATTTAGCGGAAAGATACATGATGTTTGCGCTTAAAAATTAAGGGATAAAACCAGATCTAAAAATCAAGCAAAAATCGTGTCAGATGATTTCAGATTTGTGAATACCTCTGTTAGGATTATGAAATGTTGTAATATTTGTATGTTGGCATGAATTTGAGATTTCAGCAACTTAAATCTGTTCTTAAATATGTAACAAAGCTCACATTCATAAACAGTCTTTTTTGCCCTTTTAAACTAATAAATTCACTTTTTATTATAAGTCAGTTAAATATTTTAATAACTTTGTACATCATTTCGAATTATTGTCATAAATAGTATTCTTACTGAATGCTTAGCTGATTTATTATTATTTTTTTATATAATAGTCTAGTTTTTTGTTATGAAATGTTAAAGTGTACCCAAAACATAATCTACATGTTTTCAATTGGGTTGATAATTTAATTAAAAGGGGTTTACACGAAATCTGATGCTTACTTGTATGTGCATGGTTGAACATCAAAATAGTTTTAAAGCAAACTTGATTATTTTCAAATATTGTATATAACTGATGTTCAAAATAGCTTATTTTTACAGTCGTGAATGGAACAAAATTGTTCAATGCAATTACATTACTCTTTAACCCGATAGTACTTTTAATTTTGGAATAGTAGTTATATATTTAAAAAAAATTGGGTTTGAAAATCATAATTTGGATGTCTAAACACAACCGAGAATTATTTGGTCAATTTAGTAAACTCTGATCAGATTGATTAAATTTCTATTGAATTTAACTGTGTTTTAACAAAATTTTAGACTTGAAGTAAGTAAGTAAATAATTTATTATAGTGACATGTGTTATAACAATTACAAAATGTTATACAAAATACATAATGAAACACCCGGCCCATTGGGCCTATATGTCACTGCAAATACAATTATAACATAAATATACACATATTACGCATTGCGTTTTTTATACAATAATGATTGTCTGTAAAGGTAAGATTCAATTAAATATTTAGAGGTTTGTCTAGGAAAATTTGACAGTAGAAAAAAAATACAGTCTAAATTTGACATTACCAGTGTTGGATTATATCCTATATTATTGAATAATTCCCTTCTAAAATCAGAATAGATTGTACAATTCAGCAGAAAATGACTCTCGTCTTCTATTTCATTTAATACACAAAAATTACATATTCTTTCATCGAGAGGTTCCCCCTTATATCGCCCCGTTTCAATTCTAATTGGGAGTATCCCACATCTGAATTGTGCCAAAATAGATCTTTGAGATTTTGAGATGTTCATTTCAAGGTAATTTTCAGTTTTAAAATTTGTTTTAATGCTTTTATACAATCGCAATTTTGGTAGTTGATTTATCTTTCCTAACCATTCATTTTCATAAGTAAGAAACAGCTTGTTTTCAAATTCATTAACATCACAGATTGATAAATTATCGTAAATATATAACAGATTCATGGATTCAAATAGTGATTTAACAGTCTAGACGGACTCCCAAAACGGAGTCAACGGAAGTGAATTTCTGCAAGTATTTTGGACTCCGTTTTGGGAGTCTACGCATGCGCACTTATACAAAAAATGGCGATTTTTCGATGAAAACATGGGGTCCACGAGAAATCATCTTGCAAAATGCTGCATGTGTTGGCAGACTTCTAACATGTTTTAAAAGACCCAGGATATAATTTACTATCGATCGTATTGGCACGAAATAGGTGTTTATTTGCCACCATTAGGCGTTAGGCACCAAGCAATAGGGCCTCTGCACTTATACAAAAAATGGCGATTTTTCGATGAAAACATGGGGTCCACGAGAAATCATCTTGCAAAATGCTGCATGTGTTGGCAGACTTCTAACATGTTTTAAAAGACCCAGGATATAATTTACTATCGATCGTATTGGCACGAAATAGGTGTTTATTTGCCACCATTAGGCGTTAGGCACCAAGCAATAGGGCCTCTGCACCTAACATAATTAGGCCTAGCTCTGCCTAAGACACCCCATGTTGTTAGGATGCCATTAGGCTACCTAGTGATTATATAACGACAAAAAAAACCAAAATATCTTTATTGTGCATTAAACTGTTAAAACTAACATGAACAAATAAAAAAACACACTATACTAATTAATTAGATGTTCATATCTGTCCTACCTCTTTCAATCATCCAACTCTTTCCCTCTTGTATATGTTTATTGAATGTTTTATGTACATTGAATGTTTTATGTACAATCTTCAAGTTGCCCCTTGAGGGGCCCTTTTAAAATTGGTAAATAAAGAATTTGAATTGAATCGAATTGTATCCATGCCACGTTTGCGTTTTCCTCTGATAATTATATTAATATTAATATTATCGTTGAAATCTCGTTCCTCTCTCCGTGCGGCATTTTCTCATTTTTTTTCCGGACTAAAGAATCAAATAATGGAAAATATGTGAAACTGGCTTGGTCTAATATTATACAACATTATATAAAACAAATTTATATATATCAATGACCGATTTTAAGAAGGTATATAAAGATTTCTATTCCCAACGGATTTCAAATGTTAATAATCCATATCGGCTTCATGTTGCAGAAAAAAGATAACTTATATAAAGTAATAGTTCTAAAAAGAATTCCAAATTTTCAATAGTAATCGAGTTATTGGAAAAACTATTTAAATGTACATGTCAAAAAGTGAAAAATGAACCAAAATCAATGTGAAGAAATTATGTGGGTGCATAAGATGTGGATTCGACGGAAAACTGGGCGTGTATTTTCATTAATGATTTTACTGTTCAATGTTCTGAAGAAATATATTTATTTACAGATGTGATTTCCGTTTTTGAGAGTCATGACTCGCGGTTGCTGAATAATATGGAAAGGAATCTCGTAGCTTACAGTGATATGTTAATGTTTTGTGTGTATAGATATATTTATATTGATTTAACAACATTATCCAGAAAATTGTTCGAGAGGGGGGATCCGAGGCCTTTTCTCTCATTTGAATCCCCCCCCCCCCCCCCCCCAACCCCGACCCCTTTTAGTTAGATCATGATTATTTCACCTTGTGATTTTTTATTTCTGTCTCATGCTAAATATTTTTCTTTCTAGTTTTTAATTTTATACAATATATTTTCGTTTAAAATAACAGCATAAACATTTCGAATAATAGAAATTTAACCATTTGAGTTTTCTTTGGTTAAAGTCCCTGAATGTGAATCTGTGACGTCATTCTACTTCCCTTAGCGACTCTGTTATTTAGATATGGCGGCAGAATTTTATCTGCAGAGTGAGCGAAAAGATCGAAGACAATGAACGATCAACGGTAATAAGGTATGTCAGCAAAAACTAACCAAACTGTAAAGAAAAACTAGTTTACATATATATAATCCACTAGATAATAGGCTGTAACGTTTGCTGTAAATAATACTACTCATTAGAGTCCTGCAACGAGAATATTTTTATGCTGCCAGCTCTATACTCTGTCCCAAGATATTTTGGATTCACATTTGGCTTAATTGCTTGATATTTATAAATACCTCAGGATTCAAACGATGTTCATTCAAAAGTATGAAAAATTTCCAAGATTTCTCAGTCAAAACGCCTCTGTTAGCTTATCAGGTTTCAATACAATGCTAAAAAATGTGATGTCTACGGAGATTTTGTATTGCAGCAAGCCCGGATGATAACGTTGAAATATTGCGCGATGTATTCCGAGTGTATTCCGAATGGAGAAAAGATGTAAACATTACCCATTATAAATCTCCGTAAGGAAACTGTTTTCGTTCCTGTGAATTTTTCCGAATGAAAGATGATAATGTGTCAATGAAATTATCTTGGAAAATATCCCTTTCAACTATTTCAATTGCACTTCTTTCACAGATAAGTGTATTTTTATTAAAAATCGTCCAAATGTGCTGCATAAATAAATAGGGACAGACTATAATATTTTTAAGCGGGAAAAATAATTAGGCCTAATGCATAACTTATTTGATTTTTTGATATTTCATTTTGGTATGTTGATGAATGCCAGGTTAGAAAATTTTCTTATAATGATATATCCTTATGAGGGGTGCAAGATGCATGTAGAATAATGACTGTGATTTGATCCTAGGCTCTTAGCCCCAGAACTGTAGCTCCACAGGCAACTTGGGTTGACGTAATGTGGAGCTATAGTTCCATCCATACAAAAAACTGTATTTATTGAGCACAATTTCAATACCAACAAATTCCTGAGAGATTTTACTACTACGTACACTGTGTATATTTTCCTAGACACCCTATATGACCAACCTCCAAAAGTGAGGTATGCTAAATTCAGGTCAGCATTAAGAGCCACCACTTATACCTGTAAGTAAACCAGACAATTTCACTTTACAGAGCTGATTAGTGTGATTTTTTGAAAGATATTCAGAGGCAAGGAAAGTAATGATGACATAAGGGGGAAATGTCTCAGGAATTTTTGGTTATAAAATTTTCATATAAAATATATGTATTACTGATTATATCATTAAATAAGACCTAAAATTTTCCAGATTTTAATAAGACCAGGAGTGTGGCTGTTGATCCATTAATTTGCACTGGATTTCACAATGACCAAGAAATACCAGCAACGATCTTCGTCAGGGAGTAAAACCACCAATATAAAAAACCTCGATCAGCAGCCGGCTAAATTCGCAACCGCAATATGTCCTCTTAACTTAGAGGAACAAAAAGAGCGGTTTTTGAAACATGGAAGGCTCCCGAAGTTTGTGATGAAAGGCTCTGAAGAAGAAATTGAACATTTGTACCTCAAAGCCAGCAACCAGATTAGGTTTGATTTATTTGGTGAAGCTGAGCACATTTTGAATGTGGTGAAAGAGAAATATGGAGATGGCCATACATACTTGGATGTTATGTATGGGGAAAAGATAACAAAAGACGAAGCGAATAATATCCTGCTTGATTACCTCAAGGAAAATAAACTAGATGGTGCTATGAGCCTCATTTGGTGTACAAACTTAGCAGCAAGGTGAGTTAATTAGTCAATAGATTTATTATTTATTATTTACATTCAATACTGTATACTTTGTAGTTTCAATTGTATTTAAGCGCATTAATAGTATCCAAAGGCATTAATACACCAGTCCATTTAGATAATAAGTACTGTAAATTTGTGGACTATTGGTCCTACCCCAGCCATTAAAATTTCTTCCTTCGATGATTTTGTTGATTTACCATATGAAAATTTACTTGTTAAAAGAATTCTATAAATTAAATTGGTGCTCAACAAAATTTTTTATTTATCTGACTGGCTTTTCATTTACAAATTCCCTGGTTTTTTTTTTTATATCACCCAGTGCTCGTATGATGTGGGTTGGTCCTCACGCTAAATACAACAAACCAGAGGCCAGAAGTTACTCCTTCTGGATAAAAGACACAGATGATAACAACTTTATCAGGCAATGGGGCATCAGATGTCTGGCAGATCATGAAATAGGAACTCATTTTGTATCCTATTATGTTGGCGTCTCTCAGAGAGAGAGAAAGAGAGAGAAAGAAAGATTTAGTCTTTTTTTTAAAGCTCTCAAATTATCACAACATATTTGTCATAAGTATACAATCTATGTACCGGTATTGTAAAATATTGATATAGTAATGTTTTATCTTCTGTAATTTTTTTTTCACTTAAGAGTTATTAATTTAGAGAAAAAAGTCTTTCAGTAATAATATTATAGATTAAAAGAGCTAGTTCAATCATAAGTATAGTGTTATAGTTGATCAGGAGTGACGAAATTATCTATCAAATTCCTGAACGATCAGTTTCGATCTTTCAATGATGGCTTACAGCCATGGTTCATGGACAGGAAGCGTTTCGGTGTGCGAGGTCTTGGAAGCCTTGAACAACTGCGTACAGAGGAAGGGCTGGCTTGTATCAACACAGTCCTCAACGCCAAAGTCAGATACCTGTGGAGCTCTGCCCTTCAGTACTGTGAGTATAAATATTTCTGTGTTGCACACTGGGTAAATAGAGGGTTCCAAATTCTAGGATTTGGAAACTTAGGCTCTAAATATGGGTAAATAGTCACCTGCTAAATGTCTTAATCATAAAATTACACAGTGTTAATTAGGTCCATAACTTTAAAGAATGAAATGATAGTACTATCATCTTTAAATTTTTTTTTGGGGGGGGGGGTGATAGGGGCATATTATTATTGATTGGTATATAAAAAATGTGCCTCAAGAAAATTTGTTTTGCCTCCAACTAAAATGACACAATGTCATTAGATAAAACATGTCACATGATTGCCGTCTATATTTCTGTAGCCTGCAAGCAGAAAGTTATAGATGGTGATGTGGCAATTGTAACATCTTTTTTTTTTATATTTCTTGCTTCAATTCATTAACACCTTAACACATAAAATCTTTGTATCCTTCACAAAACATATATGTCATGTTATACAAGTCTATAGAAGGCGAGGCGAATGTCTCCAAAAAGTATGGATATTGGATGAACCACAAAAATCGATCTCTCTATAATATGAGTTTATGTCATTACATAGTACTGGAACATTTTTGTACAGTGTTGTATATATGAATCATTTGTGTCTAGATGCGGCCTGTAAATCAGCAGAGATGACCTTCAAGCAGCTCTTTGATCACCTCACTCTTTTTGTCAAAAGTCCCGACCACAGGTGGCGCCTCTGTATGCGAATCAAGAGAGGTCTGATTGATCCCAATGACCTCGGAGGTTATGGCAAAGATCAGTGTTACTTTGAGGGTATGACTTAAACATTCTTTGCTTCTTCAGTTTTAGGTATTAAAATATTACTGCCATACTTAATATCATTTGAATATCCAATTCCAAAATATGTATGAAAATTTTATGTAAATGATTGTTATTTGATTAGTTGGAAATCATTTCCTTTTCTCCCAGTCAACAATGTTTATTTAGGGAGACAATATTGAATGTTACCCTACAAGCTTGCAATATTCAATGTCAATTTCACTTTCATCATCAACATCATTGTAGGTGCAGTGGAAATTTTACGCAACATTGACAACATAGATTTCCAGGTTCTGATGAGTGGTAAAATGTGTGTGGACGAGGTGTCCCGGTGTAAACGTCTCGCACGGCAAGACTGTATCCGACTGCCGGCTTTCATGAGAAATGAGAATAAATACAAAAAGAATCTCAGGGCAATAGCAGCTTTGAATGGTTTAAACACTGTTCGGCCATCCATACAACCTCCGCTAGCTTATATACAACGTCTTAAAAGGGGCCGAAGAATCGGCCCCGAGAACTCTCGCAAGGTGAGAAAAAAATATAGAAAGGGGAAAGGTGGTAAATTTCGGGTTAAAGGTCAAAATTCTGATAGTTTTTCATCAGAAGCTACAGAGAGTGATTGTGAAGATGGTAGTTGTACTAGTTTGCACTCTAAAGTGGAATCGGAGGATGCACGGAGTGAGCAAAAAGTGCAGAGATTCCTTATGGAGTCTCGAGTAGACAGTGGGATATCTTCCGACCACAGCCTGCCTCAACATGACGCAGGTCTGGATCCATTTGATGCTAAATCCGAACGATCGTACAACAACAATGCAGTAGAGAGCGAGTCGTCCCTCACAACTTGTTCATCCCCGCCCTTGTTGTCTGGGTCAATGTGGAGCTTGAAGTCCACCGCAACAACTACCAACAGCAATGTCTGCACAACGGTGATTCATGAGGATGAGAATACGGAACAGTGGAGCAATCGGTCTGAGGTAAAGCTGCATGGTGTGCAGTCTGACAGCCGATTGTCTGGGTTTTCTTTTCTAACTGATTTTGATGTGAAAAAGTTGAAGTCAATTTACCCTGCAGCAGGCTCTGTCAATAGAAATTCAGAATCTCCAGAATTGTGCTCTAATATATGTCGCGTAGTTAAAACTGTGTGTGAATCAGGCAGAGAAAATTTCATATATCCAGAAAAGTACAACTTATTAGATAGCGAAGAAAATTTTCGATCCTCCAAATCTGCCATAGAAAATGTTTTTACTTCATGTGTTCAGTCAGTAAGGGAAGGCCTGCCTTCTCCTCCCCCTAAACTGTTAACAAGGAGGGCAAAATCTGCCTGTAACAGGCTGCCCTCAAATTTAAAGAGAAACTAAAGTGTCCATGTGCCAAAATTTGTCTTTCTTTCTTTATTGTAATGTACAATTCTGGAGAAAATGAATTGCAGAGATTCATATTCATGTTTTTTTTTTCATCAGGAGCAAATACACATTTCATGACACAAGCTCTTGGCGTTATGATTTTTTTCTTAACTTTGCTGAGCATTTTTATTTCAATTAACACTGCGTGTATGAATAATTAAAGGTCTTGAAAATTGATTGACTCATTAAATCACTTCATGTGTCATCAAAGGTGTCTTAGCTAGATTAATTATGAATGATTTTTGACACATTTTTCTGATCTAAACTAAATGTATATTGCAGATATTTTTAGTATAGATTTTGGTTATGATGTAAATCTTATTTAATTCGTCTTAATATAATCTTAAGAAATTTTTATGAGAAAATTTTTTGTTTTAATTTACAATTTTTTTATGCTATATGCAAAGAAAAAAAAATTTGAATGACATTTGAAATTGATCCTAGAATTTTTCACCAGTTTTGTACTGTGTACAATATACATTCTGTCTAGTAAACTTAATTGGTCAAATATAAATCACAGTTAATTAAAAAGTGTCTTCTAGTGATAAACAATTATTTTTTGAGAGTGTATTAATGCATGTAATACCTTAATCTCAGTCCTAAAATAGCTAGATTTTACCAATAATTGAACATTAAAAACTTATTATTTATCTGTTTTAACTAAAAAAATTTGATTTAAAATTATATTATTGTTTGTTCTTGATTTGGATAGGTCCCATAGATGCCACATAATAGTAAATCTAAAATGTATATTGGACATATTGTAGAAAAGTTTACAAAATGTTGAGGTAAAGTCACCTAATTTTTCATCATGGGTAAGTTTCTTTTTTTTTTTAACATATGTGGGGGTATCTTACTTTAGGAACCAATTATCTGTGGTACGGTACTCTAGATGGTATGGGAATTTTTTTTTTATACAGAGTAGATTATTCTTATGCAGGTTCCGCTATCTGAATTCTGAAAACTCAGTATAGAAACCAGATAGTGCTTTTATTGAAACTGTGTCATTTTTCTATTCACTCTTAGCTACAGGTGTAGGGTTTTACTAATTACACTATTTATCACCAAAAAAAAAAATGATATGAATTCCATATCCATTCAATTGCAGTCTTACTTTCGGGAGTTGTCTTTCTTTTTTGAACTTTTTTCATTTTCATTCAGTTAATATGTAGAATAATTTTAATTGATATGAATATAACATTTCACGTCTTTACAATCTCCATTATATCTTTGTTTAAAGAGAATTAATAATTTTGTTGGATGGAAAGGGTGGGGCACTAAAAAAAATTATAAGGGATCCACGCAGTCAGTTGAATTTGGGTTGAGTTCTATATTGGTTGCATAAATTCTTATGCACCAATTAATTAATTGTCTTTACTGTGTTGCATATATTTTCTACCATTGTCATTTATTTTATTCTTTTACTATTAATGAACCATTATTACCAGGAAAAAAACCCTATTATTTTTCATTGTGCATGAAGATACCTCTTAACTATCACTGTATAAATTGGTTAATATAATTAACTCATATGTTACATTATATGTGAATTTACGTGGATGGTTTTCAGTAATTAAGACTTTACATACCACTCTGTTCATAAATCTTCTTTGCCATGGAATACTTTTGATGTTTATTATTGTAACATTGAAGCCATTTTTTAAGTTTATTTTGATAATTCTTTAAAATTTATTATATCAGTACTGAATTTAGATATATGTAATTTACTTCTTTATAGGTGCTTTAAATCCACCTACCGCACCTTCTTTCTGTTTCATTTTTACTTTAAAAAACCCAGAAGAAATCCATTCATTGATCACAAGCAACATCTTTGTACATTGTACATGCATGGCATGTGCATATTGTTATGTTTAGCCATGTCTACGTAAGAAATTGTATGACAGGGAGGCCCCATTCCTCTTCCAAATCCAACCAATTCCAACTTTAGAATCTACTTTGGCCGATAGAAAAAATTTTTGCTTTTTTTTTTTTAAATTTAGTGTCAATTGCTCATCATATATTCAAACATGTACAAGTCTAAATTAGATTTGTAATTATTAAACAATCTTGGAAATACATTCATCATTATTATAAATCCACAAACTTATACCCATATTTCAATGACCCCACCCTTTTCAATTTTCTACTTTTCTATAAAGCCTCAAGGGTGTTCAAAGGGCGAATAAGATGTATATTAAATGTGCAAGTAAAATGTATCAAGATTTTTGTGTGAATCAGGTTTTAGAAGAGTGTCTTTAAATCAATTACATTTTTGGTATTAACTGTCTTTGAATATACATGTATTAATATAGTATAAGGAATTTTAAAAAGTATTCTTGTATTTAATCGGTACAAGTGATATTCTGTGTATATCAAGTGGGTGCTTTAATAAATTATCTTTAATGTGAAATAATGTGTCAGACATATTCACATTTTCCTCCTTTACAAAAAAGTTTGATTTTTTTCTTTTTCTTTTCTGAGGTTTCTATGTAAGTTTTTCAATCTGTAACATTTTAAAATTATTCACACAATAACAATTAAGTGACAAAAACAAATTGTTTTTCCTTACAAACTCAGGTTTAGTGGGTTTGTAAATTTTGTTTGGCAAAAAATTACTTATATAATTTTTTTTATTATGCTTATTGGTGTGATATATGCTCTGAGGATAATGCATCTTTTTCATTAATTAACAGTGTGTGTAAATGTACTCACAATTTGGAATTTGAATTAACATGTAATGTTAATTATTACAATATATGGTAGCATAAATAAAAAATAGAAAGCTTACTAAATAGAAAGTTAATATGGTAATAAATATGTAGTGCAATGAAAAGGATTTGCTGTGCATAGGCATGTATAATTAAAATGCTTAATTGTTATGTTAATTTATAAACTTTCAAAACTAGTCATAACAGGACTCTGAGAACTTTGAATGAAAATTTTCTTCCCATTTGCACACAAAGGCACTTTCTAACAAAAATCTAAATAAAGGGCCTTTTCATTTCTTTTTCAGAAAATTAGCTGCTGGCCACTGAGATTGCTATGCAAGTAGGTGGTAGTGAAATTTTGTTACAGACTGTAGCAGCCAGACCACTGAGTGTGGTAGTGATTTTTGTTTCATCCTGTAGGAGCAAGTGCCTAGTTCTCATCACATTTTTACATATGTGTGATTTTTTTTTCAAATGATGTTAATCACATATTCATTCTCCTGTCAATTCTTACGTGCCAAAAAAAGCCTTTTTCTGATTTTCACTGTCCTGTACATTATTATAATATAACATTGTCTCCAGTATGTGACAAAAATAATTTCAATGTTCAATACCACATTAAAAAATCATTGTAATCATAATTTCATTCACCATTTTTTCTCTTCCTTTTTATCTTTCTGTCTTTTTCTTCTTTTTTTTCGGGGGGGGGGGGGGGGGGGCTGAATACAAAAGTATATATCCATATTTTGTTGTAATTAAAAAAAATAATTAATTGCCACACAGTGAGGATTTTATTCTTAATCTATAATTTAAAACAACCAATCAATAACCCAGGTTCAAGGATATATAAGTACTGATTTGTTTCTGTTATTAAAAACACTCCCATCTTCTTTTTACACAACAGAAGGGTATAGATTTAATTGCATTTTTTCTGTTTTTTGTGTGAAAAAAAAAATAAATCAAATTTCATTGGATTTTAGTTCTGGTACTACATGTAGATCACTCGTGTCTAATATGTTGAAAATTAAGCTAGCTAGACTTTGCATTCTAGTGTAAATAGAAAAATTATCTCTATAATTCATTATACAAATTAGAACTAAAATCATACTAATTCTATTTAATTTATACTTCTATTATCTTTAACATATACAGTACATAGCAATTTAACTATATAATTAGTATCTAGTACATAATGATTTAATTTTTTTGTCATATTCTTGATTGTTTAAAAGAATTAATATTGGTCAAATTTGTACCACATTCTTTGCTTATATATATGCATAATATTGATGTATATACCCGGTAAATTCTGTTTCCAAAAGAAATTAATTGTTTACAATCACCATCATGTGCCAAAGTTTACATAAAATTTTGTTTTTAATATATATAATTTTGTAATTTATGCAGCATTGAATATATCATAGATGTATATTTTTTGATTAAGTGATATTTTAATTATAAAAAAGTGATTGACAGATTTATATACAGATTAATGTGCCTTTATGACTGCTAAACAAATTTTGAATTATGCATTTCTTAATTATAGCCAAGAGTTACCAAAGAGTGACAAACTGCCACCGATCGGGGCGAATAACAAAAACTAAATGATTTCCCTTGTCCTTCCCGTTTTGAACGGTATATTTTTGTATTTTTTGTTTGTGTGTGCCATGACAACATTTTTTACTTTTTTCATCAAAAAGGAAAACTTGTGAAAAATTCCTATAGGAGTGGGTTTTTCTCATTATTTTTTTTTTCTGTTAATTTACTCAGAAACAGAGAGTTTGTTTCAATATTGTTTGTTGTTGTTTTTCTTATTGTCAAATTGTGTGCAAATGGCGTAGTGTTTGTTAATCTTATATTAGTCTAAACGTTAGTCTAATTGTAATATTAATTTATATATAGGGTTCATTTTTTCAGTCGCACTATATTTTTTTTAGTGTGTTTGTTAATGTTATATATTGTTATTTGTTGTAATTATAGTTTATTATATATACAAATTTATTTTTAATTAATAGTTATACATTTAGGGATATCAAGATACGACGAAAAATGGTTTTTATAATAACAATTGTACTTTATTTCCAGCTAGCATGTTACTAGCTATATATAGTACCCATTACAAACATGTATGTTCCATTCTCTGTGATATTTTGATATTGAACAATTTATACATGTTTTGGTACATACATTACAGTACATATTTGTTAAAGGGTATCTGTAATTTTTTAGTCATCTTTGTTTTGAGAATCTATTTCCGTAAATTTGCAGATTTGAAAAATTCTACATATATAATACATGTATACGTGACAAGTTGATTATACATTTTTTAAGACAAAATGGATGTTATAGATTTGAAAAGTCTACTTAAGGAGTTTTACATGGGTAGCAGAGTAATAAATTGAAATATTTTGACAATAAAATTTAGTGAAAGTTTTAAAGTTTGTCATTTTTCTTTACGCATTCTATAGAGTTACTCCCCTTTATAAAGACGTCAGCACATAATGGAAGGCACAATTTTAATTTGTTCTTTGAACAATTATCATATATATTACATGTAAGATCAATTTTAAAATCTTTTAAATTTTCAGTTGATAACTTTTAATTCATATATATATTGAACCTCGATCAGTAAAATGGAAAATCATCCCATCATTCAGAGAGTCTGAAAGAAATCATCTGAGTGTAGTTCATAATTACTACATTTATGTTTTGTACCAAGTTGAACACTCCGTCAATAGCTATAGGTATCACACTGGTAATCAACCAATCAAATGAACTTAGTCAATTGTAGCTTCTGATTAATTTTTTTTTTTCCTTGACTGCATTTTACAGAAAAAGACAATTTACTCCTATCCATCTTAAATTTAGGCAGATCGAACCAGCCCACATTGGCGATGTTACCAGATATTTCATTGGCTACAGCCAGTGATTGGTGGCACATTATATGAGTATACACTGTATATATATGTGTGTATTCTTTTTAGTATTTCTGACAGAGCAGAGACTTCTGCTATATTAAGTACATCATGTATAAACAGGTGCAATCAGAAATTTGCTAATACGCTTACCTTTCAAAAAATCAATTTTTTACACCAATTCTCATTCAAACTATATATAATAAGTTTATAGTACATGCACATAGTAGTCACAAGATGAACCAATAAATAGGATGATTGGAAAGTGAAGGATATAATTATGAACCAGTGAAATCTTTCGTTTGTTTTTAAAAAATTCTGTTGTATAATTCATGTACTGTGGAATCATTAAATTTCGTGGGGGCGAATTTTCATGGATTGCCTATATTTTACAGGTACGTGGGGACGTAATTTCGTGTATTTTCTTAAACCTACAAAGGATATATGACTTTATTACCCTAATTTATTAATTCGTGGATGCGAGGTACATGTACCCATGAATTCCACGAAAATTGAGCCACCACGAAATCTAATGATTCCACAGTAAGCTTGCTAAAAGGACTATGCAATAAAAATTTGTACAAACAAAAAACATTTATTTCAAGATTAAGAAATAAGCAAATCAATACATACATGTATATAGCCTGTAATAAATGGAAACACTTTGGGTTTTTTTTTCATTTTTACCGTTGAACATCTAAAGTTATTATGCAAGTCTTGCATATGTAGCCTGCAAAACAAATCCCAGTACATGCACTGCACTTCATTTCTCTTGATACTCCATTAAATACTTTAAGAGTATAAATAAACTGGTCCATGCAGTAGTCTTTTTACATAAATACTTTTAGTTTTCTCATCATTAAAGCTAATCACTTCTCTCAACTGAATCAGTCATGTTTTCTTTACTGGAGGTTTCGGATGTTTGTGGATGTAACTTAACGGCGTGTAATCCGTAGTTCACACTAGAGTTGCTTATCCAACTCCATCTGCGAGTCAGTGGATTGTACATCATGCCATGGATTAGGGTAGTGGAAAATCCACCTGTGAATTAAATGTATTCCACGATTATAAAAGTTTATGGAGAATCAATTTATGAAGAATCCTTTGGCACATCTATTTTTTTTTCCATAATTTTCTATAAATTAATAAATTATTTCAAAGTACAAATGTATGTATTAATCTATAACTTTCAAGGTCAGCATCCAGTTTTTTGAATCCAAAAAATTCAGAGTGCATATACCTGTAGGCTGTACCAAAGTATTTTTTAACCTTCAACAGAAGATCTACTGTTGCTCTAATTTGATTAACATATCAACTAAAACTGTCAATCAAATCAACAAAATGCAGCTCTTTCAATCAAATAACTAAACTAAGATTATTTGAAAAATACAATGTACCATATACCGGTACACTGATAAACGGTAATCAAAATAAAATATAAATCTACTCTAAACTTTAAAAATATCAGAAAAGCATTTTGGGGAATTGAACCAACTGATGTCCTTTAGCCACCTTCACCAAGACTATATTTCATAATATGGTACATGTACGCTATTCAGTTTAGAAATTCATTTACAGGTGTATGCTATACTATCAATAATTAATATCATATGCTTACAGATATCGAGTTTTGTTGGGGTTTTTTCGGTGTTTCTTGTAACAATAATCTTAAAATATGTATACATATAAACAATATTTTTTTGATCATAAAAAGCCTTACATTTATCCAATAGAAACTGTAAATCTTCGGGTGAGATAAACTTTTCCCAGTCATGGGTTCCGATGGGCACGAGCCGTAAAAGATACTCGGCCGCTAACACTCCTGTCGTATAGGAGAGAGCAGTTTTGTTTATTGTGGTCAAGAAAATGGATCCACCAGGCTACAAAAGAAAGTGCCTATTGTACAATCTTAATACAATCATGCATAACTACAACAATGATTTAAAATCATCAGAGTACTGAAACCACTGATTGTCGATTTTGTTTATAAACTGCTTCATTGTTTACAAAGCGTTAACTGCCCCAATCAAGTTTATAATTATTTAAATTGGTTATCTACTGAGATCATTCAACAAAAACATAAAGTTAAAAAGGTGTCGAGATCATACCTTAATAATCTTACAACATGAAGTTAAAAAGGTGTCAATATTTGATACATGTTCCACCACTTCAGACGCCACCACCGCATCGAATGCCTCTTCATTAGTCTCCACCAGATCCTCCACTGTTGCCTGAATATACTTCACACTCCCACAGATAGATGGATCCTCTTCTAAATGGGTTTGGGCGACTCTTATATTGTCTTCCACCATGTCAACCCCAATCATATTCGCTCCCAATCTTGCAAGAGGCTAGAGTTATATGAAAAGATTATTTAGGAAGTATACATTTATGTGACTTTAAAGTACTGTAAGATTTCAAATGAAATGCAAGAAATTGATATCCATATCTGCGACACCCCTCACAGAATTTAGAATCTAGCTATTATTTTTCTGACAAATGTGAAACATATTTACATTTTTATAATGGTTTAATTAGCATATTCTCTTAATTTGATATAATATAAATGAACTGCTGAATTTAGTACTCATGTAAAAAAAAAGAAATATAGAGGTCCTGCTTAAACCATATTTTTTTAATACATGTAATAAATATTTTTAGTAATAGATATAGTGCCCCCCCCCCTTTTTCGGGCTCTTTAAAAATTGCAGAAAAAGAACATAGTTTTGCATCCATGTTTGAAACTTTTTATTTGACAGAACATAAATAATTATATATACCGGGTATATTTTGATTAGTTGTTAGTTTTGTTGAGATTAATTAATGAAAATTACATGTGCACGTGTAGTACTGAAAAGGAAAAGGAGGGGAAGGATGGGGTGGTTACAATAGAGGAACTACTGTAGAAGCAGATAATCAGAAATATTCGTTGGGGATTAAGTTTCATTATTTTCATTGACAGTATAAATCAACGAAATTAAATCCATGAAGAATTTTCAACCCAAGAATTAATAAATACATAGTTAATACGCGATACCGGTACATTTTAGGGATTACGGTGTGACGAAACTGAATGCAAACGAAATTTCGTTTGGTTAAAAAACAACAAATATTCCAACCCAAGGAAAATATGTGCTTCTCCAGTAAATCAGGAAGTGTTTCATGAATGTATATTGGTATGTTTCAGTTATATTGATAATTGTGATAAGATGAAGAAAATATGTGAGCTTTTCAACACTTCTTTTCAACACTTCTTTTGGTTGAAAAGGGTGGAGTTAAAAAGGCAAAAAATATGGACTCCGAGAAATAAGGAGAGAAAGATACCTCTGATAATATGCCTCCACCACTCCCTGCATCCAAAATTTGTAGACCCAACAAAGGTTTTGTGTGTAATGGAGGTGGTTGATCTTGTTTTTCTACTAATGAATTTGTTATCCATGGTACTCTTAAAGCATTAAGGGCATGAAGAGCTTGAAATTCCCCCGTCTCGTTCCACCAAGTGTGTGACAATTTTTGGAATTTTTCAAGTTCTTCCTCATCAATGGTACTCTGGGCTACAGGACGGGCGTGGTTTGAGTGCCATCTTTTATTCTGACTTCCTAATCTATTCAAAATAAATTATATAATTTAAAATGAATTGCTGAAAAACAAGAGGCCCATGGGCCACATCGCTCACCTGAGGAACAAGAGGTATGATAAAATCAGCTCAATGGAGTCATAATACAAACTATCTGGACAATGTACAATAATTCATGTAAATCCTGTATAAATAAAATCCATTTTCCCCTGGATATTCTTATGTTTATAATCATTAGTCCCTTTTCTAACAGGATGATTTTATAGTCATATCATATGTTGAGTATTGCAGATCTAAAAAAGATCCCTAACAATAGTTTATATATGGGATATAAACGTACATCAAACTCTGAACCTTCTCGTGAGGCCAAAGAATTGTCCTGGGGCCAAAGTCTTAACAATTATAAAGAATCATCTGGCTGATTAGTTTTTGAGAAGATTTTTAAAGATTTACCCTATATATTCCTTTGTTAAACTTTGACCCCCCCCATTGTGGCCCCACCCTACCCCTGGGGATCATTATTTTCACAACTTTGAATCTACACTACCTGAGGATGCTTTCACACAAGTTTCAGCTTTCCTAGCTGATTAGTTTCTGAGAAGAAGATTTTTAAAGAATAACTCTGTTTATTGCTATGTAAAACATCGACCTCCCATTGTGGCCCAAACCTACCCCCAGGGGTCATGATTTTCACAAATTTGAATCTACACTACCTGAGTATGCTTCCACACAAGTTTTAGCTTTCCTGGCTAATTAGTTTCTGAGAAGAAGATTTACTGTATATAATCATATGTTAAATTTCGATCCCCCATTGTGGCCCCAACCTACCCCCAGGGGTCATGATTTTCACAACTTTGAATCTACACTACCTGAGGATGCTTCCACACAAGTTCCAGCTTTGCCGGCGAATTAGTTTCTGAGAAGAAGATTTTTAAAGATTTACTGTATTTATTCCTATGTTAAACTTCGATCCCCCATTGTGGCCCCACCCTACCCCCGGGGGTCATGATTTTCACAACTTTAAAATTTACACTACCTGAGGATGCATCCACACAAGTGTCAGCTTTCCTGTCTGATTATTTTCTGAGAAGAAGATTTTTAAAGATTTACTGTATATATTCCTATGTAAAACGTCGATCCCCTATTGTGGCCCCTCCCTACCCTCGGGGGTCATGATTTTCACAAATTTGAATCTTCACTACCTAAGGATGCATCCACACAAGTGTCAGCTTTCCTGTCTGATTAGTTTCTGAGAAGAAGATTTTTAAAGATTTACTTTTTATATTCATATGTTAAACTTCGACCCTCCATTGTGGCCCCACCCTACCCCCAGGGGTCATGATTTTCACATCTTTGAATCTACACTACCTGAAGATGCTTCCACACAAGTTTCAGCTTTCCTGGCCGATTAGTTTCTGAGAAGAAGATTTCTTAAGAGTTACTCTATATATTCATGTTAAACTTCGACCCCCCATTGTGGTCCCATCCTCAGGTGAGCTAAAAAGGTTAAGTTTACAATTCAATAAGTGGGTTTCTGGAAGAACAGATTTTGAAAATTTTCGTAATAAATATTGACAATTTTTTATACTTTTTTAATCTTTAGCTTTTAAGATCTGTGTACAAACATAGAATTGTGAGCAAATCTCTGTATCTTGCTTATAATTCGAAGCTTAACACTCAAATATGGTTAGTAAATAGAAATTGTAAACAACATGCACTACATGTATAACAAATAAAGAAAACAATTTATTTTTTCGAAATGAATCATATATATATATATGGATATACCTACATCTTTCCGTAAGCGATATTAAACTCTATTTAAACTGAATAAACTAGAGAAAATGCCGAGCATCTCAACAAAACCTATTGCATTAATCTACCATTACGCAAAAGATAATGCCGAATTACCGATAGAATGAATTGTATTTCAGTACCCCTACATCAGACTTTGCTTAATATGCGCAGGTAAACAGTTAACGTAACTGTTTGATTTACCGAAGTCTCTGATTGATTTGATACGAAAAATCACGAAATACAGACGATAGTTTCCAGGTTACAAAGCATAAATAATGAAAACGAAACGAAAATCAGAACAAGCTAACACCAACGTCATGTGTGAAAACTGTCAACGCATTGAAATATTTAGCCTCAATTTACTTCACAAAATCGGCACCAATATATTTTTCATGTTTCAAAACTTCCCTTCATACGCGAACTGTTGCACAACAAGCAAATTCATCATAGTCAGATCGACCCTTTTTCGTATAATGTCATGGCTGCTTTAAACAAAGAACCTCGTTTTAGAAGTATGGAATACGAGTCTTGGTAAAATGGGTATGCAAACCCGGGCCGTGGCAAAATAAATGCCAGGGCAGATCGGCAATTGTCAATTCCAAATACGCATTATTTTGCAGCAATATCTACAGCGAATACAAATATACTAGTCCATCAAATATCCTGAAATTTTAATGAGATTGGCAGATTAATAACTGCCAATCTTTTGTTTTGCCCAGGCCAAGTCTTGCCTACCCATTTTACCGGATGCCGAGCCCGATTGAAATACGCCTTTCCTTTATTATTATTTTCGTAATAACTTCGATTTGAAACAAAATTACCACTTAATTTTTGCAATTTATATTTTCCTTCCCATAAGGATAATTTATGCTAAACTACGTTGAATTTGCCTCGGTAGTTCTTGAGAAGAAGATTTTTAAAAATGCACCCCCCTTTTTCTACAGTTTCAAGGTTTTCTCCGCTTTGAATACAGATCGGACTTTAATTTTTGCAATTTACATTCGCCCTCCCATAAGGATGCTTTGTGCCAAATTTGGTTGAAATTGGATAAGCAGTTTTAGAGAAGAAGTTCAAAATGTAAAAAGTTTACAGACGGACAGACGGACAGACGGACGGACGGACAGACGGACAGACGGACGACGGACAAAATGTGATCAGAATAGCTCACTTGAGCTTTCAGCTCAGGTGAGCTAAAAAGTTTATTCACCTATCAAAGGACAGTTCTTAACTGGGTTGAGATTCGGCTTGGTGTGACACCTTCACTGACTCTCAGAACAATCCTCCACAAAGATATGTCTCTGACTGGAAATTTGGCACAAACTCTGTTAGCATTTCAAAGTTTAATGGTTTCATGGTTTGTGGATAACTGCAAGTCTTACCTGCCTTAATATTACAGCTCGAGCATCTATCTAATATCTTATTATCATTTAGCCTACATTTCTCACCATAACAAAAGGCACTGTTAATTATTTCGGTATATTTAGTGTGCTTGATTTGATTAAAGCGACCATTTCTGTACCTTTTTAAAGATTTCCCATAGAGTCATCAATGTCTATATATTGCTAATTAGCTTCAAGCTTCCTTTAGACGATTAGCCAATATTGGGCACAAAAATCAAAACAGATCCACATGCTGGATAAATTGTGGGAGACTCTGAGTAACACTTCAATTTTTCAATAAGATGAGAAATGCAGATTTAACTGACAATAATTGCAATAAATAAGTATAGATGTATGTTTGAGCTGCAAAATGGAAATAAGCAGGAGATGATAATATGGATATATGAGAATACTCAGAATAACGAATATGTCAGAGAAAACAAATTAAACCATATTAATATATATATCTCTTCAAAGCATTCTTGCAGAATTTGTCAAGCGAAGCAGCAGTAGTCATAATGTATGTAAAGTATGCAACCGTTAGCGTCATGAATGAATATTAAATATGAACTTTGCAAGTACATGTATATGTTACAAACCGTAAAACATGTATTAGCAAGCATTGTGACCTCTAATGACAACATCTAACGACAATGCCTGGATGAAGAGAAAATTTAAACTACATCTCTGGTTGACATTCTAAATTTTCTGTCTTCAGAATCGTACCCATAATTCTGTGTAAATTGCATGTGGTTACCAATTTCATGTTTTCATGAGAACTGGCAAAAATGAATTTTAAGGGCTTCATGCATCAAATAGGTAAATAAAACATTCTTATCGGGAAAGTAATTTTTTTAAAAGAAAACTAGACGACAATAAATCTGAAATGAAATGTAAAATGTGATATCACAATCACTTCCTAAAATGGGTAAAGAACTCAATCTGCATACCAGATATAAACAAAATTGAAAGAAATTGTACCAGAGATGCTACTAATGATTATCCAAGTTCTCCTCATAAATTAATCAAAATATAAATCATGATCATAATAATTAAGATTGTGTTTTAAAAAAAACACAGACAAAATATGACTTTATTTTTTTTATTTTCATCAATTTTTTATCACATTGATGAATTCCTCAGTAATTTTACATTTGTAACTTTTTCTTAGTAATACATTGTACAATGACTTGTAAACATGTACGCTGCGCTAGTCCCAACAATCATACTGTATAACATTTAACCACAAAAAGCAACCCAAGGTTTGAACCTAATTCCCAGACATGAATTTTGAAGGACTGTTTTGAGATTTAATTGGTGAAGGCATAAGTCCAAATATTAAGCCAAATGTAGGGCAGTTTAATTTTGGTAGAGCATACGATCCAAAAGAATGATAAAAATAAAATTTTCTTGTAAACATCACAAACACATACAAATATGTACATATCTAAAGTTCAAACTATCACAACATATATTACACAAATGGAGCAATATCCGTTATTTAATGAGAACCTTAATCAGATCAGCTGCAAATTCATTATTGTGATCCCAAATTCCCAATAATTCAATAAGATAATAAGGCAAAAAGCTTTTCGTAGGTTTAATTAAAAGTTTTGAAAATTTGCATGCAATGTTGATCAATTAATGTAATTTATAGCGAAGTGAGCTCTAAGAACCAGTGTACACAGGAAAAAGAACAGGCAACAGATTCAACAAACAAATTTGTTAATGCTCTCTAATGTTTTCACCCCTGGTGCTATGCCAAAAATGGCCGACATTTAACACGTAATTTACGGTGTCTTGAGGCTTGAAGACATGTTTTGAGTACCGCACAAGATTTGTTGAGACCCAAGAGATTTGTTACATACTTCCACACCTTTATATTGAGTCGAGATACGTAACAAAGACAAAAAGGGTCATGGATGACGTCACAGTGCTCTCACTCAATATTTCCCGCAATAAATTTAGAGGTGGACCAAACATCTGTAATGCGTGTACTAGCCATTTCAGTACAGACTGCGATACCTGCCTCGTTGACATATGATTTGTTTTTTATTATTTATTTTTTTTATATAGAGATTATGTAAATATATACTAGCAAGAGTCATGCTTTACTGTCATATCGATCCAATTTTAAGCTAATTAAGTGCATGCATGGTAAGCAGGTACTTGAGTATATGAGAAGGGAGGAAATAAACAATAGGACATTTTTAACTAAATAAAAAGGAATAAAGAGAAAAAATAAACAGTTACAAATCTATGCAGATATTGCATATAGTCAAACCATTAAATTTGAAAGTGGGAAATTACACACCTACAAACAGGGACCAGTCTCTCTCTCTCTCTCACACTCGGTAGGGTCGGGGATTGCGCTGTATGTATCATAACCATTAACATTAGTACCTTTTGGCATACTTATTGTAGAGAAATTCGTTGACGTTCGTTGATACCTAAATAACACTAAGTTGACAATGATGCAAGGTATGTGTAATTCTTGCTGCGCTCATCACAACGGCAGCACCGTAAAACATATTAAAAAGTAGTGTAATCTTACCTTGAAGACGAAATAATTCGACAAATGCACCTCTTACTAAACATCTCTTTTGATTATAAAATAAAAAAAGTACCGGAAATACACCACCGCTCTTTAAATTTCTGAAGAACGGTCAGTCCTTCGAATTCCGCATTTAAAAAATGTCCTGTGGTTGTTCTTTAAATCTTTAAATTATCTACATTCATAATGTTTTGAATTAGACGTTAGAAAATTGTTACTAACATGTTATGAATAATTAAATACATTCTTGGGAAATTCAGATTTCGGAATTTGAAGATCCACAGAAATAGTTCTCTAATCAAAGGGATGGACACATTTGCAATTCTTGTATACCCTCTACTGGCAATTGATAAAAATGGCCGACGCAGTGGAGTTCGTGGTAGATGCATGTCCGTAGTTAGACTGTTATTCCATTTCATAGTTTTATGGTAATATAGATTTTACTGTATTGTTCTACTTTTTTAAAACAATTTCACAATTGCTTCGTGTGCAAAACAGAATTGCTAAGGAAAAGTCCTTGGAACATTTTATGTCTTTTGCATATTTATGAGAAAAAAAACCAAAACATTAAACCAAGAAATCACTCTGCAGTCTACTACAAAGTGATGAAAAATGGTTTGAAAATTTTATTTTAACTTTTATAACAAGAAAATGAGGATGAGCACTGGTTTTCTCTTTAAAGAGTTTTTCACAGGTTTGTGGATTAGCTATACCACCAAATTTGTACATGTATGCAGTACCAACCAGATATAACTTAACAGAAAGCAGGCACCAACCAAACCCATGGTCTGCTTTCTGTGTCTGCTCTGATTCTGCTAGGGCTGTCCCCAAACAAACTAGCACACCCGGAGCAAACCCAAAGGTGATGTAGTCCAGACCCAGATTGACACAAGACCCTGAAAGCAGACAAGGGGTCTGGTATAACTTACAGACCTGTCAATCAGAAAATTGCGTTGACCAACTAGAGCATTGGCTAATCAAATCTCTAGTTGACAACTTATTTGTAATCTAATCATTTTACAGGGGAAATCGTCGTTTACAATTAATATTCTAGAACTTACATGTAGAGATGGTTTAATAGAGTAATTCATTCCAGAGTACTTGATATCAGTCATGAAGGAATCATCTCTAATTCGTAAAAATCAAATTTGTTTTAAGGAAAAGACCAGAACATTTGATCATCTCTTTACTAAAACTATATCTGAACATCATAGAAACAGATATAAAAGGTTTTTACAGCTTTTATTGATCTTTGCAAAGCATATTTTTACATTAAAATCTATATCTGAACATTAAAGAAACAAAAAACGAAAGGATTTTATAGTTTTTATTGGTATTTGCAAAGCATTTGACACTGTATGGAGAACATGACTTTTCTACAAACTTCTGTAAACTAATGACTATCTTGGCAAAATTAGAGCATGAAAGGATTTGTTGTTTGAAAAGTTTTACATTTTCATAGTCTATTTTGCCGATTTGCTGAGATATTTTAAATTTATTTACTTTTAGGTATTTGTCAGAAACATTCATTGAAAAAGGGGACCGTAAAAATGTGGGCAAATCCATGGGGTGGAGGTGGCCCCATTCAGCAGTCAGCTTTTCAAGGCATGCCCAATGACCAAGGTAAGTTTAACATTTTGCTTTCAGTGTTAGTATTGTCAAGCACGAGAAGAGGACAGATTACCAGTAAGGTTGGTCATTTGAATGACATGTGTAAAAATGTAAATTAGTGATCTTTTATCAGAACAAGGTACTTTCTAGTTATTTTCAATATTCCCTGAGGGTGAAATAAGCTCATTTAGTTTGCATTCACCAATTTACAACTGATGCGAATAAGTAAATGAAATTTGGCATTCATCAAATGTCTCTGAAATTCAAAATAAATGTCACTCATCAACCAACAGAATGTTTTGAACAACACAATCTTATACATGTACATCCTATTTATTTATATTTTGCATCAAGACAATGATCTATTTATCGTCATATTTCAGTTCTATTATTAACCCCCCCCCCCCCAAAAAAAAATGGAATTTATTTGTAGGGACCCCCCCCCCCAAAAAATGGAATTTATTTGTAGGGACCCCCCCCCCCCCAATTTTTAAAGATATAAGGAAAAATATGAATCCTATGCACGAATATAGGCAAAATCAATATAAAAACTCCAACAGGACTGTAAGTTAATATGAAGTATCAATTTGAAATGCATATACATGTGTACTTGTATCAAATCAATTTTCACATCTTCACAGTTGATTGGGCTGCACTTGCAAAGCAATGGATCGCCCAGAGGGAAACTGTAGCAGAGCATCCCCCGGCCATGCCAATAGGAGGGGCTCCGCCTCCCCCACCTCCCCCCGCTAATGGTGGGCCAGGGGGTGACGACATGGACATTGAGGGGGACAATGAGAATAATTCTCAAGACTCCAACAGCTACGGTAATATGCCAGTTTATCAGAGTCAAGGTAAATTTGGTTGAATTTTAACTTTATTTTTAATAGTAATATATTCACTGCACAGAATTTAGTAGATAATTACGTTTCAATAATCATGTTTCAAGACTCTCTTAAGTTCACTTCTGGCTTTCACCAGAGCCCCATGGATTGTTTTTAAAGAAAAATAAAACACTTATTTTTATTGTTTTATCGTATGTTACTTTCTGATTTCTGGATGATACTTCACTGGTTTTACGACATCTTTCTATTATTTCAGATTACAACTCCCAGGGCTGGGGATGGAATGGAGCTCCTAACTGGAATGTTAACATGGCAGCAGGGTGGGGAGTAAACCTAGGCGAGGGCAGCAAAGTAATCCATCTTAAATATTTGTTCTTTAACAATGAATATAGTGGGACTCAATTTTCAGTCATTCAATTTTTATAGAAATAAGGATATACATGTATTTCTGAGGTTTTGTCTCCTCTAAAAATTGCCTGTATCATAGATTCAACAAATTTGTTATGGGAATTAAATGTTGATTTATTAAATATGATGCAATATTAAATGCTTGAACACTGTTGAAATTAGATTATTACATGTATTAGAACAAGGCTATACATGTAAGTTTATGTATAAAAAAAGGTAGTGTGCCCATATTAATCATTATTTAAAGAAATGAGGATTCAAAATGATACTTTATTTTCACAGAATCCGCAGAGTTTTGATTATTCTCACCAAGGGAACTTTCCACCAGCCTTTGATTACAACCATGGAGGGGATCAGTTCAATTTCCAGGTGTGTATACATAGTTATTTGCATGTTGTTTTTTGCCAAAGTCTTTAAATGTAATGTAAATGTAAAATTAATGTGTCAAATAAGTGCTTGCAAGACAGAAGAGGGGTTAATGCCGATGTTTTGAAATAACTATTGAGCTACTTTAATTTTTGTTTTGTAGGGAAGCGGGGGGGATTACAATCAGTACTGGGAGGGACAGGACAGTGAGGACTCTCAACATAGCCGACCGTTCACAGGCAATCACCGCCCAAACAGATACCCCACTCCCCCGGGCACCGAGGACGAAAACAGTGGACTAGGTCAGTTAGTTGTCAATTATAACATGAGAAAGCATAGTATGCCACACTAAAAATTAATTACCTTGTTCTAAGGGCTTATGTCTGATTTAACAGTGTCTATTGGCCATTTTATCTATAAATGAATTAAAAAAATATGCTCACGTATAGGAAATGCAATGTATAACATCAGTTACTCTTCAAGGAAAAATAAACTAATCTTTATATAGATGGTCTGTGCTGAAGATGTTCTACTTAGTAGCCAACTAGAATTGTATGATGTGTTATTTTGAACACCATATTACCAACAAACCCTTATTTCTTGTTAATAGATGCAGCCAAAAGGAAAACCCTGCCTGCTTGGATCAGAGAAGGTTTAGAAAAAATGGAGAGAGAAAAGCAAAAGAAGATGGAAAGAGAGCGAATTGAACAGGAGAAGAAGGAAGCAGAAAAACGAGAACAGGCGGAGAAAGAAGCAATGGATGACATGACGAATGACGGCGAGCCTCACGTTCCAAAGAAGAGTCGATTTGTAAGTGAATGTGTTGTATCCAACTTATCGAAGAAACATTATGGTGCAATGATCACATGAATATTTGGTCACTGGTTTATATTTCATGAGGGCTACTGTGTTAATGTTTCAATGTAGGGTTGTTGTTTTTTTGGAGAAAAGCCAAGTCCAAATAAAAGAACGTCATTTTATTTTTTGAGGTGCAAATAAAAAAGTAACACTTCAAGGATGTTTACTAATTGAAAGAAATTTGGGATACTATATATAATAATAAATTGTAAATACACATGAAACGTAAATGAAAACATTAAGCAAGAATATTTTCCACTACTTAGATTTAGTATGATATTAAAAATGTGAAGACAAATGTTTGTGTGCATAATTCTTGTTTTTAAAGTGTTGTTATTTTAATTGAAGGATTCGGATGATGAAGAGGATCAAAGTTCATTACCTCCAACACCTGTCAAGGACAGGTCAAGGTCACCAGAACAGGTCAAAAGGAGAAGCCCTTCTCCACAGGAGTTTAAATCAGAGGAGGAAAAGCAGATGGAATTTGTGAGTATTTCAACTTAGTAAAATTTAGTGATCAAACATAATGTGAGTTTTTTTTTTAATTTTAGTTGATCAATTCCAGGTGTACATATATGAATCATAAAACTGTATCTTTTGTGATGTTTTTTCTTCTGGCAGATGATGAAAGTGAGGAAAATGTTGACAGAGATTCTGTTGGATGTGACCAACTCTGAAATAAAAAGTGTTTGTAAAGAGGTGTACCTCAAAGAAAAAAGCAGGGCCTCCAAAGGTAGAAACGATAGAGGACTCTGTAGTCTCTATTTCATGTGGTATTTGAGTAAGGGTGAAAAGACGTATTTTGGACAATATGATATAAAAACACTATTGTATATGTGCCAAATGATCCATTGGTTGAACAATGTTAATGTGTGTATATATAAACTTGTAACAGTTAGTGTGGCACATACTTCAAATACACTGAGCCTCAAATCTGTTGAATTCAGTCAAACAATAGAGGATCTGATTTGGAGAATGTTTACTTTATTACCACTGTTGATATTAAGTCTTATTTGGAATAAATATATCTGTTTAAGTACAATACATGTATGCATTGTTAACATCTTGGCTAGGAGGGAAAAATTGATGTTGAAAAGTCATGGTTGATGACATTAAATTAATGAATGGTTTTAAGGGAAAATCAATTAAAAAAAACTATGCAGGAAAAGGAGAGGATGAGGTAGTTTATCGATGAAATTATCCTAGCCGAGGTGTTTTAACCAAATTGTTTTTCAGGAGTATTTTCACAGCGTTAAAAGAAAGAAAGAGAGCATATAAAGGGAGTTAATCCTCCCATACCCCCAGCATCTAGTTTGTGTAGATAATGATTTATATGATGAGGAACTAATCATGTTTGTATAATTGTACAAAAAGCTCCAGCAAAGCAGCTCACCAAGTCTACTGCTTTAGCATCTTTGACTGGCTTGGGTAAGTAAATCTGGAATTTTTCTTGTTGCTTGCAAGTGGTAGCAATCCAAATGTCCTTGTTTGCAATCAAACTTCCGTCACTGAGTTTAACACTGAATGTAATTATAGGTCTGATCCAGGTAAATTGAAATTTTCTTGCTACCTGTGTAGTAATGTACATCTTTTTTTTCTATCAATCATCTTAACATATGCAGAGTGATCTAAAAGTCTCCTTGTACATGTGCTATTGCAGTTAATTTGATCCAAGGCAAAAAAAAAATTATTGCAGAGTATTTGACAATTTGAAAAAAGTGTTTAAAATTGTTTATGTAAATAGCATTCATCTTATATATAAAAAAAAGATTATATTAAAGTGTAAGCTTAAGATATATTTTAATATCAATTTAATTTGACGTCCATCTTCTTGATTAAAAACAACAAAATAAATTCCACGGTAATTTAAAAGAATTTTTAAACCAGGATTAATCTACCTGATAAGCATTTATTTATCATCGAGAATGATCCAGCTGTCAGCATTTCATTTCTTGTAAAAGAGGTTTTTGAGTAATTTTTTAGAACATCATTCACACCATTTTAAATTTTCAACATGTAGTTCCTAATAATAGCTCACTGTCAATCTATTTGTAATGCATCATCGAGCTTCCATGTAAATGTATCTGATAACGAGTGTCTGATTGGAACCCTCTCATGATTGGCTAGTGTTGTTGTAGGTTTGACAGGCTATGGCAGTGACAGTGATGAAGAAGAGGAGGAGGAGGAAGAGCCGGACTCGGATGAGGATCTTGAGGAGCGGATCCGTCAGAAGAAGGAGGCATTTGAACGCAAAATTAAAGAAGCAGGCATTTATGATGAGGATGAACTAGGTACGGATAGATATTATTTTTAACATTAGATTTACATCTTGATAATCCCTCACAAGGAGATATATCATGATTGATTGTGTGTGTGAGGAACTGTGGATGTGTAGTGTGCTGTATAATTATGTATTTCTAATGTGTTACCTTGTTATATTCAAAAAGTTCTTTTAGGCAAGATTGAAAGAAAACCTTAGCACATAAACTCTTAAATTTTGCATACATCTTGAGCATTCTAATCATTTACCGGTAAACCCTATTCTTCAATATTTTTGTTTATATGTTATTGGGGGAATTATTTCTCACATCATCTTGAATTAGCAAGTATTTATTATTTGAATTGAATGTTTTTCTTTTACTTGTAATCGTTGCAATATTATATATATTGTAGAACCAGAAGCACCAAAAATTTTCAAGGATCCCATCTCTGACAAGCACAGCTACCCATTCCAGAACAAATATAATGGAATTCCTGGCTTGGATGTGAAATCTGAACCTGAAAGTAGTTCAAAGGATTCAAAAGGGAAGACGGAGCGACCAGCAGATAAAACTAAAAAAGCAAAGAAAAGTAGGCCGACCTCAAGCAGTAGTTCTAGTGCTTCGGGGAGTTCTAGTGAATCTGATTCTGACAGTTCAAATAGTTCATCTAGCTCTTCCAGTACTTCTTATGACTCAGATAGTTCTGTCAGTGAGAGAAAAAAAAGGGATAAGAAAAAGAAAAGGGAATTAGAAAAGTCTTCTTCTAAAACAGTGGGGAAAAGAAAGGAAAGGGAAAAAAGTGGGAGTAGTAGGACTGGGAAAAGTAAAGATCTGGAATCAGATCATAAAAAGAATAGGGAAAGAAGACAGAGTAAGGGGGAGGATTTAGGTAGGAGTTATGGTAGGGATGGGGACACACCGAGTAGTAAAGATGACAAAAGCAAAAGGAGAGATTCACGCAAAGACAGTTCTAGAGGGTCCCCCAAGAGGAGTGAGAGTAGAGACCGCAATTCAGAGAGAAAGAAGTCCAAGAGAGAGAGAAGTAGAACTAGGTCCAGAGATAGGTACAGAAGTAGGTCAAGGGATAGGGGGAAAAATAGGAGTGTAAGTAGGGAAAGGGAGAAAAGATACAGAAGCCGTTCAAGGGACAGAAGTAGGTCAAGGGAAAAGAGACGTAGTAGAAGTAGGTCAAGGGACAGGAGACGAAGTAAAAGTAGGTCAAGGGAAAGGCGGCGCAGTAGGTCAAGGGAAAGGAAAAGAAAGAGTAGAAGTAGGTCAAGAGGAAGGGATAGTCGTAGGCGCAGTGACAAATATCAAGATGATAAGAAGGAAAAACTCCGTCACTCAACGGACTCTAAGAGTAGTAAATCTAAGTCGAAGAAACGTAAAAGGTCAAAGTCCCAATCAGACAGTGATGATGGACACAGGAGCAAGCAGAAGAAATCGGGGAAGAACCGGTCCAGGAGTCGATCTGGTGAACCCAAATCCAAAAAATCTGGTGGCGGTAAGAAGTCCAGACACAGGTCTAGCTCCAGCTCAAGGTGGGAAAACCTCTTCTTATTTAATTCTCTCTCTCTTTCCACAGTCGGTCTAATAGATATATAGTACTTAATATGTTATTGTCTATATGATGTACATTATTTTTGCAGGTATATTTATTGATATAACCTGTTTATTTTTTGATAACTCACTGGTAAACGATAACGTCTGTTCATTACCCTATATTCATTAGTTTGGGTTTTCTGCATTTCAGGTCCCTGTCTCCAAAGAGAAAGTAGAGTGCATCCAGATATTTAGCAGTTTTCCTACACCATGTGATTTTTCTGTTATAATTCTTACAAAATAAAATTTGAGTCTATAAACATTTGCTGTTGTTTTGTTCATATTTAGGAGGTGCAAAATTCCCAAAATAAAGCATGGCAACGGTGTATTAGAGATATATGACTAAAGATGAATTTGTTTACTAAAGAGTAGAGTATATATGCTGGCTTTGAGGTGAAGCAGTTAACATGAACCCTCTTCAGTGCTGGATTGGACAATCCATACACTCTATATACAGATGAAGAAATTATGTAGTACAGCTGCTGGTGATAATTGTCATAGGAAATATTGTTGATGGCGTGTTTGTGAAAAACAATTCATTGATCTGCAATCGTTCAAAAGCTCTGCGTGAATTTTAAGAAATGGATATGATTTACTGTAACTGAAAAGTTCCGGATGATCATAAATATATTTAATCTTGTCTATAACTAATATTGGTATATTGTGTGATATGCGCAAAGAAAAGAAAAGAGATCAGGATGTGATGTAATCCGAAATATCTGACTTTTGCTAGACTTTTAAATAACGATTTTGATATTTTGCGAAACATATTTTTAAGGCATTAATTTTATCAATTAGGACCAAGCTACAATTTATATTCGCGGAAAAACACTTATGTATAAATAAACAGAAAAATACTGCCTTTGCTGGGGTTTCTGGCATACAAATTATACGTTGAGTCATCTTTGAAATTAGCGAAGATTAAAGACCCAAACAGGAAACCTTTTTAAAATTATACATGAATATACCATTGTCGGGTCAGGGAGACTCGGAACCCTCTCCACGTTTAAAAAAAATCGGAGTGATTGCGCTTTAGAATTACAATTCGGCATTAACAGCCCCCCCCCCCCCCCCCCCCCCCAAGAAATAAACAAAAAACTCCACATGAGTGAGTCGGGCCCTCTTCATCAGTTTTCTAAAACGTTCGAGTCTCTGGAAATAGTAGCATCTCCAGTGTTGACAATAACATTTGATTAGAACCATTTTAACAAGACCTTGGACTTTTGGTAGGACGTAACTATTCATTTCTTGCGTCTAAACAAGTTAAAAATGACGCAAGTTTCAAGTGAAATATAGTTTACACAGATTGCCTGGACTTGGCTAAATAACTGTTAGCCAGACAAAGCTGTTTATATCAAAGAGCTACACCAATGAAATAAACAGGCCTACGCCACTGTGCCGTTTGACACAACTACCCAAAGTCAAAGCTATTGTTAAAATGGTTCTATAATTTGTGTTGTCATGATTTTAGAATAAGATATATTTATTATTCCGGAAACTTAGGTTCCGTTTCGGTGGATTTTGATATTCGGTTTACGCGGATATGACGCGACTTTCGTCTGCGGAAAAGTAGAAAAAGTGGCTGGTTTCAAAATAAAGAAGAATGCCGACTCCACCCACCAAGAAAAGAAAAGAAAAGGGTACGCATAACTAGAATACTCTGTGAATATTGATCTTAAGATATGTATATTTATATATACGAAGCAGATTTGAACCTTTTCGTGTTGAATATTACCTCGGAATATTGTTTTTAGCATGGAAGCAAAATATAAACAAAGTCATTCTATATTTAGAGGTCGCGTCATGGTGTACACATTGTAAACAAAGTAATATTGGAGTGAGGTTGAAAAATTGTGTTCGGAACACGGTGGCCAGCAATACCTTAAAGCTTAGTTATGTAGTTTAATTATAATTTATAATATAAACTTTATCCAAGTTTGTTCAGAGTATGACTTTCCGGATATCAACATTATCATAGAGAGGCTCGAAGGAAAGGGATCGTCCGTGATCGTGATAAGCTTTTTAAAAATGTTATAATGTGATCAAAGATAACACAAAAGCCCATTGAACAGCGTGGCAAAAAATGTACAACATTTTTGTATAAATTAATGATTTGTATTATACGTACAGTACACTTGTTCATAAATTGCACATGCAAATATTATACACTACTGTACATAATATTTGTATAAATTACTTTTTCACTTACTTTTTATAATATGGGTTATATCTGCCAGCTGAACAATTGATTTCTAATAGTCAACCAAAGTTTGAGTTTCGGCTGTCAAGTTATAAGCGAACTACAGAGCTCACAATTCTTTGTAATGTAAAATTAGCTCAGATTATGTTTTTTTTGGGTTACATTTTGAATGTTGAAAAAAAATATTTCCATTTTTAGACCAAAAATGAATGTGACAGACGTTATTAACTAATTATTAATGTTCAGATTGAATTAGCAGATAGAAGAGCCATATTGAAAAATAACCTTTACTGGTCAGGCACGTAGCATCGTTTTTGAAAGGGGAGGGGGTGGGGGGCAGACTCATCCAAAAAATCTTGAAAAGAAAAAAAAAAGGTTACTTTCAAAATCCTAATCCGTAAAGGGAGGGGGAGGGGCAAGTATACTTTTCAATTCAATTCCGCTGTTTATTTCCTTATTTTCTATTCAATTTTTACATGGTCACAGAAAAGTGGGGGGGGGGGGGCAACTCCGTGTTAATTCAATTTTTTGTATGTAAATTTAAGAAAATTCTTTGCCGCGCAAAAAGGGGGGGGGGGCAGCCCCCCTCCCGGCCCCCCTGATGCTACGTGCCTGCTGGTATACATTTACATCTTTCTTTCTTTAAACAAATTATGATGAATTGATTGTAAAAAGTTAGTTAAGTTGACTAAAATACTGCACATCAGTACGTTCAGTAAAACATCTCCTATATATGCATGGAAGCTTGACTCTGACATCATCAAGGTTATTTCGTGCAGCCCGTGCTTTTTTTTTAGGTCGCTGTAGGTTTCAACCAATCGATAAAGGGCCAAAGGGGCGTGTAGATTTCAGTCCTATCAATTTCCTGTCAGTTTCAGTCGCTGTAGGTTTCGACCAAACGATAAATGGGGCATGTGGATACTGGATAGCAGTCTCGTAAAGTCGTTATACTTTAGTAGTCTGTCCCAAGTTATTGCTTCCATGACGTGTTGATGATTTTTAAATACAAGTGAAAGAAATACAGTTAAAATCGATGAAAGGGAAATTATCCAAGATATCTTCATTGACTCATTATCATTTTTTATTCATAAATGTTCACAGGAACGGAAACAAATATCTTAAGGATATTTGACATCTTTTGAGAATGGCAAACGTTAAGAATCATAAATATAACTGTGTGTGTTTTTTACGTTTACTTTTTCTATAATAAACGACATGATCTGATTATAGATACATTATGCGTTAAAAATGCAAATGTTCCTCTACTGTCACTTATTCTGGTTTTTGCACAGATTTTCGAAACATTAATTGAATAAATTAAAAATTATTTTAGCATGTATGCCTGTTGCTACAATGCATGTGTGAAAATTACTCTTATACAGATCAACATGAGGATAAGAAGGAACCCCCTGTCAGCCCTTTGAGTGCGTTCATGCTTTATGCCAATGACGCCAGGCCACGACTAGAATTGGAACACCCCAATATAAAGGCCGTGGAACTGAGTGCGAAGTGAGTTTCCATATAAATGTAGTTTCATATTTTTAGTAAAGTATTCATGTTTGAACTTAGTTTGAACATAAAGTCCCATTTAGTAACTGTTCTATTTTAGAAAAACAAGTGTATGTAAGTGTTTTTAGCTCACCTGAGTTCGTTAAACATTGTTCCTCGGGTAAGCGATGTAGGCCATCATGGAAGTTTTGCATATACACGTATTTAAAAACTGACACAAAACTACAAATCTTTTATGCATTTTTAGAAAAGGTGCTTCATATTTATCTAAAATTGACATATTTACCTTCATATGCATTATAATGATACAACTTTTAGGCTCTCCAATTTCAGATTAGTAGAATCCTGGAATGATTTGCCAGAGGAAGAAAAAAGGATTTACCATAATCGCTCCGATGAGTTGCAAAGAAAACCGGGTCCAGGTAAGGAGAAAAGACGGATCTGTGTATGTACATAAATATTCTCATATTCATTATCACGGCTTTGTATAGTTGTGGTGCTTCGATGGATTGATTTTGCATTTCTTGTAACAATGATGTCTAATGCAGTTTATAAACCTACAGTATTTATGTAAATGAATTAGATCATTCATTTTTAAAATACAGATTTTGGGCGGAAATCACATGCAACACACAGACAAAAAGAAGAGCAGAAGTCAAAACGAAAGGGCCCCGACCGACCAGAACATTGCATAATTGTACCCAATTGTAAAATGAAACTTATAGACTCTCCATTTATTCAGAAGTCGAAGCGAAGAAGGTATGAACTGCCGTACAAGTATCCCCGAAGCTCGGAGTACCACCAACCACGACCCAAACCTCCAAAACTCAACCCCATGAAAAGGCCGCCCGCGCCCCGCCCCCTCATCCGCAGTTATCCCACATACAAGGAGCGGATCCAAATGATGGAGCGTGGACTGTTTCACAAACAGGCGCCGCCCCACATCGGCGTCTTCAAACGAAGTGAAGACAACCCAGACTTGCTTATTGTGGACGATTCAGGACAGACCACAATAACGTTTCCAAGCCTGGAAAAACAGAACGGCTATTCAAAGGGCTACAGTTATGGGCCTCAAGTCCCTGGTCTGAACGGTAACAATTTCTTCCATCCGAGAATCATCGGAGCCGGGCCTCACTTTGCTCAGTATCGAATGGCGTCGTCCCCAGTGAACTTTATTCCGGGGATTTATCCCCAGCCGTACCAAGCCTACCGTTACCCTTACCTACCTAATGTTCACGGGCCGTACGTTCAGGCCCCTCAGATTTACCAACAAGCCATCCCCATCCCCACATCTCGGACCATGTTCTCGGAAATCGAGTGTTCCCCGACCACCACCGGCTCCATCACCGTCCGGTACGAACCCGTGGCCACGGAATCGTTCGAGAATTTCGAGATCTCGGACGAGGACTACTTGGACCACGACCCGTTTCTAAACCTCGATTTGAATGAGGACGACCTTCAGATAGAGGGGGACGAGGTGGAGTTTGACATGATGGGGCTGGACTCTGACCAGGAGGGACAGAAAGAAGAGGAAGTCTGCGACGATCTGGACGACATTAACCCGACCATCGCTCCGTTTGAAGAAGGTGTGGTAAAATTTATAACTGTAAGCAGTAGTATGCGGACATCGTCGGAAATCCACAATTATAACGTTTTATAACAGTTTTCCGTTGATGGTTTTAACGTTTTAAAGCGGAAACTTGCCATGGGTTTCCGATGATGGTATTAAGGTGCTAGGTTGTAGATATCTTACTTCTGTAATTAAGGTGGTATAGAACACCTCTCGATATTAATGTAGATAAAAGTACAACTTATAAAAACCCCAGCACGATTCGAACTTGTGATTTCTACTTAATTAACGCTTTATCCCATTGCGCTACGCTGTTAGGTAACAATTTAGTGAAAGAAAAAAGTTTATAAAATTTTGCTAGATTTTATTTTTTATTTCGATTGGAATATACGTCACAATTTGAAAATGGAGGTGTCCCATACCACTTTAAGTTATATTATGACATGCATTTAAAAATAAACAGTCTGTACGAAAAATGTACGATGTAGTTAATGCAGATTAACCTCTATATCTCTTGGTGAATGTTTCACTTTAAATTTAGAAGCAATTTTCAAGCAAGTGTGTGAACTGTCCCGCGAAATAACTATTTTCTCTAATTGTCTGAAGGTATCGACCAATACTTGTCTGTGGATGGACAGCCCTACGTGATGATACCCGTGGACATGGATGTGGCCAAAAAACTAGGATGGCCGATCCACATGCTGCCCTCTGTCCCTCAATGGCTGTCCAAGCTTACGGAGTAAGTCTCAATTTATCTTTTGTAATCAATTGAATGGTTCTTAGAATCTTGGGCCATTTTAACAAGAGCTTGGTCTTTCGTTGGGGTAGAACTACATGTATCTAGATTTGCTCATCAAATTTTTCTGATTTGCTAAGAGAAGCTCATCAATATTCAGATTGTCGAAATTGGCTAAGATTATGAAATTTTCTTTTCTAAACAATAGTTAATAGTTAAAAATATAATTTCTAAAAAATTTAAACTATTTAAGGTAGATGATCATGTGATATATGATTTGTTGACTACCCAGTCTTCTCAAACTGATAATGTAGTGTTCGACAGAAACCTTAAAATCCTCTTTATAACACGGTTACTTCTAAAGTTGAAGCATTTTGTATTTCAGCAATGAAGTGACATCATCTGGTATTTCCAGTTCAGAACTACTTTTTGACAGCCTACCCCAATTGGATTCTACCTCACCACAGCCACAAAATAACCTCATTTTGAACGATTTCGAACCTCAACAAGAAACTGATATAGCAACAGAAACAATTAGAGAGGAAATGTTGGGATCGCAATCACAATCTCCAAAGAGCCATTTCGAAAAAATGGACTCCTCCGAGTCCAATATGGATCAGGATCAGTTCGACGTCGAATCGATGCTCAGAAACGACGCTACGTGTCGAATCAATGTCTGCCAAGAGGAGAAGATGCTGCCGACAGCCACGGGAGAAATGATGGACTGCTGTGGCGATAGCAAAGCTGAATTCGTGTCGGCTATACCCGACGAGCGGGGAGACCAAGGAAGGCCCGTTCTGACCAGTACCCCAAACCAAAGCCCAGGGAGAAACACGGCCTCCTTAACGAAGCCGTCCGACATTGAACATTCCCCTGTGAAATCTTGCCACTCGCCAACCTGCTCCTCTATTGAATCGTCTGATCAAGGCAGCCAGCGTAGACGCAGGAAGCAAGAGGAGGAGGCCCAGCATTTTAAAGACGTTATCCGACAAGAAACGCACTTTGATTCCAACGGTGTGAAATCTGTGAGCTGTGGCTCCGCGACGAGGAAACCGTCCGTCATTCTGGAGAGTCTGCTAGAGAATTCCGACACGGAAATGGAATGTGGAAGCGGTGCTGACGGTAAACGGGAGGGGTTCATGGAGAAACAAGATTGTCCCGAGTAGATTGTGTTTATGTGCTTTAAAGTCGCCATGATTGTCGAAAAGGTACATACATGTATATTAAGTCACTGTGATAATGAAAATGTGTAACAAATCTGTGAATCATTTTGAACGATGTTTATAATCCAAGATTATACAATTGGGATTTTTTTAAACGTAAACATTTAATTGATACATGTAAATACATGTATATTTGATCGTTTTACGCTTGATCCTAAATATATTTTTTCCTGTAGTACTACTTATAAATGTAAAGTGTGATAAAAGTAGAGAACAATAGAACATACTTGTCTAATAAAGATAAAAACTGCAGCTATCCAAAAAAGCGTATGCAATGAATTCAACAATAGTTTGTATTTATTCAAAAACTTAATTAAATAAATGAAAGATGTTGTTGTGTTGTCCTTTGAACTCAAAAAGGGAGACATAATCTTTTATGCAAATACGTCTTAACTGATAACTAATATGGTTTAACACAGTGTTAACATTGACAATAGTAAAATGTACTATCAAGTATCATAAATCACAATACTTTCAAATATGTTGAATATAACCACCAAGATAATAAAACGTCAGGAGAAGTGTAGTTGAAGGACTCTCGATGAATTATATAAGAAAACGAAATTTTAGTTTAATCATATCGGAAGACGGTAATTATTATGGAAACGCGACACTAGTTTAACATACGTGTACTGCTAAGACAAAAGCGGTACTTTTAAAAAAAAACCAACTCAATCCACATGAGCAATCAATGTTTATTAGGATGGTTTAAATAATTTTAAAAACAAAACAAAAAAATAAAATCTGTAAAACGTGTTTGAAAGAAATGTTTAACTAGAGGGTGAAACTTATCATATTCAATTCTAGTAGGATTTTTTATTTGATGTACTAGTACGAATACTAGAAATAATGAGTTTCGGATAAGCACGCCATTTTTTGATTAAGGAGAATGATGTATTGTCAGCCTTTGCAAGCTATCAAAAATGGAAGATTTCTTGCTTAATATCTAAACAAGCAACTGAATGTTCATATGATTCTCAGTTAACCTGCCACATACGATACTCATGCATACAATTCGATATGCATATGATCAGATTATTATATGATTTTCATCTGAAAGGCAATCCACATGAGAATCATATGTGGCGAAAGTGCCTATGTGTATATGGAACAGAAACCAACATTATGTTAATCCTGAGCGTTTTCTTGTAAAGCACTACAAAGCCTTTGCCAAAACTCCTCGTATCCAGCAGGGTCGTCAGGGTATTCAATGAAGCAGTCTCTCTTTAAGAAATCCGAAATCTTCTTAGGATAGCCACCGCTACAAACCTCGGGAAGAAGAATAAGAATGACGTATCTCATGGATTTCCTGACCTCCACTCCTTCTACTCTAGCCATGTTCAGTTCATAGTCCCTCCAAGCGGACTTCAGGTATCGTTTTGAGACGACACATATCGTTTTTCTGCTCTCTTGGATGGAGCGCACGATCTGTTGGCATTTGAATTCACCTGGTATGAAGGACCGATCTCGGATAAGAAGTTGAACGCCGTTGTCTTGTTCTAATTTCTGAATCATGTCTTTTATCACGAAGTCCCTGTCTTTGCTAGTGTAGGATACGAACGCATCGTACAGGAACAAATCGTCGGATGACGAGGACAGCAAATGGCTGTCTCTAGCTCGCTGGAACAGGGTGTATCTCATGTACCGAATTTTCCATCGGTTGCGGTAAAGAGCTACACCAAAAATGACACTCAGAAAGCAAGTCCCTGTTACCGATATGATTATGTAGTAAAGGGTATACGATTTGCATTTCTCTTTTAGCTGGCTGATAGACTTGCTGAATTGTTTAAAATTAATGTTCATGTAATCTTTTTGAGCGTTAGAGCACGTGTATAGATCAATATTTTTGAAATGGGCTCTGTTTACGAACATCCATTCCAGGAAATTTAAATTCTCACAAGTACAGAGTAATTTGTTGTTCCTCAAATTGATAGATAAGTTACCTCTTGCAAGAACCAAATCTAGTTCCGCCATTCCTCGCGGCGATATTGTTCCGATTCTGTTTTTGGATAAATCAAGTGTCGTTAGGTTAACCATGTGTCCCATTGCAACACACCAGTCAGACAACAGGTTATTGGAAACATACAAGTGATTAATACTCCTCAAATTTTTGAAAAACGGAAATGGTAACGCTTGTATTCTATTGTACGAAATGTCTAAAAACTGAAGTCGACGTAAGTTTCTAAATATTTTTCCAGTTAAGTCAAACTGAAATCGCGGACCAAGGGCATTTTCTGCTAATTTAAGTGTCAGTAAACCAGTTAGATTTACACCTACGTCTTTACCGATGTTCGCACAAAAGTTCTTTGACATATCTAATACGGTTATGTTTTCAACACCATGCATAGGCCCAATCCACGAATGAATGATATTGTCTTGAAGATACACTTGCCTTACTACGTTTGGCAAGATCCCAAATTTGACAACCGTTGAAAAAATTTTGCTCGAGTTTACGTACAATGTGCGAAGAGAAGGGGGCGCTGAAACGGAAATAAGCCGCCCCGATGTGTTGGACCATAAAGGATATTGCAGATCATTTTGACAATTACCGGGATGATAAACTGTGTCGTTTTTTAAAATGTCCAAGTTTTCTTTACATCCAGAAATGGTCCTCAGAAACGGAAAAGGGCTGTTCCTTAGACTGGCGTTAATAACTTCAACATTAACGAGTGAATGATACTCCAGAACATACGCCGCGGCTATCAAGCGGTTCCTTGCGATAGAGAGCCTCTTGATGGATTTTGGTAAGCGGGACAGCACGCACGGTTCTAGTGTTTCAATGCGATTAGTGGCGATACTTAGTTCTAGAAGAGACGTGTTGTCCAGGTGTGAAAGATGATGTCGTTGGAGAATGTTGCTTCTTCCGCCAGGACACGATATCTGGTCAACCTTCAACACTTTGATGTTTGTCTGGTTTAACCCGTTTGTTACATTTGGTAACACGGCTAATCCAAGATGTTCGTTATTGGAGATGTCCAGGTACTCGAGTTTTCGTAAACTCGCGAAAGCGCCATTGTCAACAGTTTTCAGAATGTTGGATGATAAATCCATATAAAACAGGTTATCTAATCCCTCAATTTTGTTAACATATGTAAGCATGTTACCCGACAAGTCAATGCAGTCCACGTTCGGATGAAGAGACTCTGGAAACGTCTTACGCTCGCACCCAGAATAGTTAGCCAAAAAACTGCAATTAATTGAAGGCTTTATCTCCGTGTAACAGAAAACACTAAGAACCACAGTTTCCAGCCAGATCAGAAATATCCAAAACCCGAGAATACATCTCATCTTGAATGTTATTGTACAGGTTGGAGGCTCGAGGTCAGTAGTGTTGTTGGTTTGTTTTTTCTTTTTTTAAATACACAGATAAGACGAGTGTTTGTCCCTGGGACGGGTTTCCGTTGATAAGCTGTATCAGTGCTTAGTATGGGGGGAAAACATTAAGCAAATAGTTTTAGCAATCTGCGTCACTATGTTCTAAAAACCAAAAGAAGGACACGTAAGGAAGTTTTTAAGGGAAATGATGTGTTGGGATTTAAAAAAAAATATCAGATATATACTTTTTTTGTTCCTAATTCTATTCGAAACTTGTGAACATATTGTTCATGAGTATGCTGTATTATTTGCATGACACTAGATACTTGCATGTATTTAATGATCAACGTTTTACTTCCGATACCGATGTTTAAGCCCTTAAGATTATGATGTAATTGAAAGTTCGTCCAGGTTTAGTCATGATATGAAGTTTGTATTTATACTGATAAAGTGTAATGACATACTCGTGCACAACTGATGAAACTCGAATTGTATTCGGCCTCGCTAAGGGTATAAACTACTAACGAAAAAAGGGGAATTTCGAAAATATTATTTACGGAAGATAATCAAATAGTTTTCACTTATATTCTCTATGCCACGTAAAAGTAATTGATATTTGGGAACTGACATCGTGCGTAACGTAACTTCTGCATAAGCTGTTGAAAGAAATGTAACGGATAGAAAACCCGTGGGTTCTGACAATGTATAGAATGCCGAACCAAAGTACATTCCATGATGCTAATACATAATTATATATCTGTAGTTGTGTTTGATCTCTCCGTATTTTTTCCGCATGCACTCGTCATTTAATTTGATCCTGACTGACCGTTTGAAATGTAATTATATACGTGCACCTTGCCAGCTACTAGTATCTTCAAAAGAGCAGGCACATTCTGCTGTCGGGACATTCGTGTCCCCGTAAAGGGAGGCATTTTCACCCAGAACTCGAAAAAGTAATAGAATGTCCATTGCTATATTCCTCAGAAAGAATCGGTGAGCATTTGAATTGCGTAGTATGTTCGTTTTCTATTACATATACACTTTGATTGACATGTTGGTTTTAAAATCAACTATCTTTTGTGTATAGAATTTTTCTTCGTTTTATAGCTCACCTGAGCCGAAAGCCCAAGTGAGCTATTCGGATCACTTTTTATTCGGTGTCAGTCTATTCGTATGTCTGTAAACTTTTGTATTTTCGACTTTTTCCCCAAACCACAGGCTAATTTCAACCAAACCTGGCACAAAGCATCCTCAAGTAAAGTGGATCCAAATATTTGTTAAAATAGAGCGTCACGTATCGAGATAATCAAGAATTTTTGAGAATTTGTTAGTATCTTTAAAAAATTTTCCCCAAAAAAACCAATTGGCTAGAAAAGATTTAACTTATGTGGAAATATCATCAGGTATAGTGCAAATTCAAGATTGTTCTCTTGGTGTAGAGTGGGGCCATATGTGGGTGTCGAATTTTACAAAGGAATATATTTGGAAAAAAAAACTTTGAAAATCTTCTCAAAACCATTTGCATAAAAAACTTTAACCTGTGTTAAAGCATCCTCAGGTAGACTAGTGTAGATTCAAGTTTGTTCAAATCACTATCTCAGGAGGTAGGGCGGGCCATAATGGGGGGGGGTTGAATTTTACATAAGAATAAATATAGACAAAGCTGAAACTTGTTTGAAGGCTTTTCCGGGTTGTGCATATTCATGTAGTTTAAATCAAATAATGATCCCTGGGTACAAGATGGAACCACATTGGGAGTAGGGGACAGTGTGGTTTACAAAGGGATAGAAAAAATCTGCTGTACTAAATTGTCAAGATATTTTGAATTTGATACTGTAATGCTGATTTGATCGGCTATTGTTGCTCGGGTGAGCGATGTGGCTCCTGGGCCTCTTGATTTTAATTTGAAATGAGAGGCATGAGTGCGCCTTTGAATTTTCGGGAAAAAAATGAAATATCAGTTGATCTTTAATAATTAACTGGTTCAATTAAAAAAAAAATATGGTGTTTAATTTCCATTTTCCTTTATCGCCGAAGAATTTGTATTGTTTTATATCATTCAGATGCATGTATAAATATGTCTACTTACTCTCTGAAACCCATGGCGAGTGTCGTTTACTCTATGGCCACGTGTTTGAGTTGTTTTTATTTTCGTTTATCAAGTTTTATACCTGTATACTTTCTTATAAAAGATTCTAAATTTAATAAATAAGAAAAAAAAATTAACGGACCTCTGAATCTCTGTCATTTCTTGATCAAAATTCAGAGACCTGTAGGAAAGTATAATGCGAGTAGATCTCAGTTAACTTTTACTTGAAAAAAACCTGAAAAAGACACTTAGGAGATTTTTTTAAAAAAATCCCATTTTGTGCATAGACGAATCATTCAAAACGCAATTATATAATATGAATCCCTTACGTTTCCTTGCACTAGCTAAAACTATTACGCTACATTTATATACATGTACATTTGATTCACGCCACTTAAATTAGAGTGGACATGTAAGTGTTAAGTTCTCTCGAGCAGGGTACACCCAAACTCAATTAAAAATTTTAAAAGTGCATTTTTTAGACAATTTGTACACAGAATAAGTAATATAAAACGGCTTTTTTTTAAAATTCACACTTTAATAATCACATGTATCACGTACAATTAACTAATTATAATTGCTATTTTTACTTCTAAATGCTTTTTGGTCATGTATTTTCGATGTGTACTCCATCCCCTGATCCAAATGCATGTGAGTGCAGATGATTATACATGTATATGACCGCCTCATGGGTTTCATCATAATCATGGGGGGGGATGCTTCCCCCCCCCCCCCCCCCCCCCCCCGAGGTAGATGTCCAATTTAAACCTACCACAACACAAGGTTTTCATTTAACTCCATACCTAAGCCAATTTGAAAAAGCTACCTCATATGCAGGGTTTAGGAAATTTTCCGCCGGGGGGGGGGGGTAATTTTTGGTTGGAATGGCCTAGCTTTTTTCGGTAATGTGAATTTTAATATAAATAATAGTTTGATTTTTCCAACTTGTGAGGGTCTCCATTGTAAACCAGCGCCGCTCTGTGATGGTTATCCCCTAATTTGAAACCACTGTCCACTTGAAATGACCATAGAGTCATGATTGATATTTTGGTATGGATACATTGCCTATACACACTGTCGTATTTATAGCACTTACAGCACTAACTTTGCTTGCGAGATGCTCATTTGCACGTATTTAAGCCCCGCCCTAGCAAACGATAACTTAGTTTACATATTGGTTATAAAGGCTCCTTTGCTTATCATGAATATTTATACGCAGATTTAATTCATACGCAGATTTAATTTTCTTTTTGATGTCAAGAAAAAGATAATTTAAATTTCATCGCAATTGTGTTGGATCATCAGTCCCCTCTAAATAAAAAAAAATATATGTTTTAATTAAGCACAACTGTTGATTACTAAGTCCAGACAATTAGGGTGTTCACTGTTTGAGATGCAGCTGAAAATAGCGGACGAGAAGGATGACGGACAACCAATGACATCTTAGTGACTCATTTATGGTAGGCTACCTTCATCATATTCAGTTATAAAATGTGTTGTGAGCCAAGGTCATATTATACAACACACAGTGAGTTTACTGTCACAAATTCAATATACGTTACACACTAACATTTTACAATTAATGTAATAAATCGTATCAAGAAGCTGCAGCTGCTGTAAAGGGATGAAACAGTAGCTTAGCGGTTGCCGTAAGTATTTGCTCTGACCGAATTCCAACTTAATTGCATCGGGATCGAGTGTCTTGGTTTACTCATGTCTTTAAAACTCTTTGGCAAGCCAAGCTTAGCAATCAAAGCGTCAAGTGTCTGTTGGAAGCATTTTGTGTGTCATTCGGGTCTCGGGAGATAGCCTGATACGGGCCGTCACATTTTCGGTGATTTAACATTAATTTCATGAATGGGAACCCTGTTATGATTGTGCTGTGAAAGAAGTAAACATGGAGAAGCTTAGAAAGGCCATGGGGCGTAGCCCAAACACAACCAAGGAAAGCAGACACGAAAGTAAGAAACCGCCGGCTGAACTTAGACAGTGTTAGACTCAGAGGACAGTTGTTCTTTCGAAAGTAGTAACATTTATATCTCGTTTGTACAGTACTGTTTTGTTACAGTTGATCATATCGTGACTGGATTTTTGATTATGTCTTTGATTTCAGGTTTTTTTAGTCATGTGGGGAGCCTTTTGAAACTTTAGTCTTGTTTAAGCCACTCCCAAAAACTCACCTTTTGATATTGTAGTTGTTTGATCCTTAGGAACTGAGGATATAAACCTGGGTTGATAAATGAGAAAGCAAAGGAATAGAAAAACAGGGGTCTTGGGTTCAATTCCTGGTCTAGCCACTAGCTTTCCTTTATTGCGATTGACCTGTTCCATGGGTCATTTAACTTACTTATACATACATATATATGTAAATAGGTAATTTGCTACAATGGTCAAGCAGTTGAAAAAAAAAGTAGAAAATAGTAAAGGGAATTAAAAATTTTAAGTAAAAGAAGTAAGTAATACACATGTAGGATTGTCATAGCCATATTTTTTTTATCCCCCCCCCCCAAAAAAAGACAAAAATGTAAAGGTTTAATAAATAAAATCTGAAGAAACATATTTTAATTAAAAACAATTTTAAAAATATCTATATCAAAATATGATTGCAGAGTTGGGAGAAGGCTGGAATGAAAACAAGGAGGCGGTGAAAGACGGAATTACCTTCCACATGAAATATCTTGGATCCACCCTTGTAGAAGAGGAAGAAGACAGTCAAAGCTATGGAGATGGTGTCATCACGAAAGCACTGCAAAGCGTCATTGCAATGGTAAATGCTTTTTTGAAGTGCTTGGTTTTCCATGAAATAACACAGAGTTAAAACAAACTGGCCTATGTATTCAAGTATACAGTTAATGAAGTGATTTTTCATTATCTGTTTTGACTTTTGAGTATGACTGTTATAAAGTGATTGAAAACTTTTATGTAAAAAGGTAAAGCAAACCTTAATATTTTTTCTACTAGTATATTGATTACAAGATTATTATGGATCAGTACAAGAATATTTTCTAATTTTTTTTTGTAATCCGCCATTCCAGAAAAGTAAATATTATTTGCCTCCTGGTGTAGAAAAAAATTGATAACAACATTTTCCAAATTCTAAAAGTTTGATGCAAGTATTCTTTTTGCAAGTTATTGAAATATATTGTTTGAATATATATTTACACTATATTGTACCTCATATCAATTCATTTAATTGTCCTTATTTTCTAACTACAGTATATTTAGTGGGTTTTTTTTTAAATTTCACATCAATGGACACACTTGTAGTGTAAAAATTGGAAAAGACAACTAAGAAACAGAGAAGAAATTATAGCCAATGAAATTCATTGGGTCAAAGCAGAAACCTTTTCTTAGATTTATTTTAGATTTAAATTCCTTTAATGAGCATGGATCAGGGTGGTTTAATCTACCAGATATACTGTATTCAGCATTGTAGTAAATTCATCTTAAATGTATATGTGTTTTATTTGGGGATGGATTTCTTTGTGTATGTGAGAAGAGTACCAGTAATTGTGAGCAGTTTTGCTAGGTTAAGTGCTTAAAATCTCATAAAGTTGTTATTATAGATATGAAAGTTGAATAAAAATACTTCAGATTTTACAAGAATAACAAATAGTGTCCGTGCATGTATCATACTTCCTTTTTGAAAAATTACTTGCAGTACTGTTCTCTACTTATGAAAGCTAATACATGTACCACATACATTTAGAATTCTTTTCCTCAAAAACAATCAAACCGGCTCCACTTTGAGCATTCCCCTCCTCCCAATTTCTTATTTTCAGGCTTTTTTTTCAAACACCACAGCCAGGTTATGGAAATTGTTAAATTTTTTTTAAAGTTAGGAATGAAAGATTTTTACAAATGTTATTCATTCAACAACAAACAATCCTGATATTTTAGCCCATTAAATTTCATATTAGATAACTGAATCATTTGATTTGTTGTGCAGACCTTGTGAAAATGTGATAATGTGTAATTTTAATGGTTATAAACTTTTATATTGTTTTATTTATTTCCAGCTATTTACCTAATATTAAAATATTTTATTTCTGAATTTAATTATTTAAAGTTTATAACCATTAAAATAACACATTATCACAAAAAATTTCAAAACTATGAATTTAAAAATTAAGTCTCCGGATTTTGATTGGTACAGGCAAAATCTTCAGGGAAAAAATTACCGAAAGTCGCACTGACTGTCTCTGCGAAAGGAATACAGATCTGTGATATGAGCAATAAACAGGTGCTTGATGAGATATCCATATATAGGTCAGTGCAGTGCCTTGCATTGTGGAAAAACATCATACAATTATTGCCATTTAATGAATTAAGCTCAATTTGATTCATTGTCTTTGAAAATCATAGAACTATTTTTAAAAATAATAGATTATTTTGATTAAAATTCTGTATTTTTTTCAGAATTTCTTTCTGTTCTGCTGATAAAAACTTTGACAAAGTGTTTGCTTTCATGGCCAGAAATTCTGTGAATGAGACCATGGAATGCCATGCCTATCTCTGTGATAAACCCAAAATAGTGAGTAGAACTTCATTACTGCTAGAAAGAATAATCCTACTGTGACCAGGCTATGCTCAGGTCACAGTGGGTCCGTATGAAATCTGTCATTTTAACGATTGAACATTCTATCTACATTAATTACTGCCACCAGAGCATGTTTAATATTTTTGGTAATGCAATCTCACAGTATATTGATATAAGATATGCAGCCTGGAAGAAAGATACAAGATTCATATTTATTTGATGTTTTTGGAAAATACTAGTAAGTCAAAGGTTGAAGTAAACTACCAGAGTTTAAATTTGGTACCTTATCGATGTTTTTAAGCAATATGTGGCTTGAAGTCATCAAGGACACTTTGCCATGAAGTGAAATATCGCTGGTTCAACGCCCACTGTGATTACATGTACTTAGTATTGTGTGTTGTTGTGTCTTTAAATGAAGGAATAAATAGTATTTATATCTGCATCATTTCAGTTCATTAATTTAACTGAAAATGAATACCAGCTTATGAGTGAACATGCAATGGACAAGTTTCCTATACACGGGAGTGTCCATGACTCATTCTTATAATTAATGGCATCACAGTAACTGAAATAAAAGGATTGAACTTGCCTTACATATAATATTTTTTGTTCATATGGTGAATCATTCATATACATATTAAGAAAAGTTTCCTTTTACCAATTCTTGTGCATTCAAGTACACTGTAAAGGAGATGTATTATCAATATGCATGGTTTAAAGAGTTTTTTTTTATATTTATCAGAAAAAAGTTGATTTTAGTTTTTGCAAATTTATTACTGTTTAAAAAGCATGTAAAAATATGTGCCAAGAGATCTTTATCTTTGCTGTAATGAAGTATAAAGGAAGTAAAAGAAGGAAGCCAGATGGTTGTGCAAGTGGTTGATAAGATTCTTGGTGACTAAGATTATCATGAAGAGGTATGACTAATAACAGGAAAAAAAAGGAAAACAATACTTCTAGCTTCAATAGATATTGGAATGGTGCTCTGATATGAATTAATTTTCATATTCTTTTTAGAATGATAAAACTAGAGATTAGATTTTAATTGATGTCAGACTTTGTTTTGCTTTAATTTTTTTTTTTTACCAGGCACAAGCGGTTACTCTGACAGTGTCAAAAGCATTTGAATTGGCAACTGATTTACATAACGAGAAAGCCATTACTAGTCCAAACAAAGAAACTGTTAGTATTTAAGAATAATTTTTTTAGTGATAGATTTACATTCCTTTAGACTATTTAATTTAGATCCTTGCCAGGAGAATGGATATCAAAACTCAAGAATAAAACATATTTTTTAAAGTTTTTGAGGAAAGCTACCTGGTATTATTGATAGGTTGTTTTTACAGCTTCTAATTATCATAAGTATGAACTGTGTTTAAAAAGATTATTTATTATTTATTTATTGTTTTTATTTAAAGAATAATTATTAATATTAATATTTTCAAGAATAAACAATCTTTGTATATTTATAATGAATGTTTTTTCTTTTGTAGAATAAAGATGCTGATAAAACTGTTGCAAAGTCAAACAATGTTAAGAATTCAGAGAATAAAAATTCAACAGGTAAGACAAATAAATTTCAATTTTTTTCAGGTATTAATAGCCTAAGGACTAGATACATGACAAAGAAACATATTTTGTTGCAATAATTGATTTAAAGATTTACCGTCTAACAACAGTGTAAATATTGCACTGATTTTTAGCATATCATAAATTATCATTTTCACCAAATATGAGTATTGTTTTTGTTTTCTGCAGTAAATCAACCAATCCCTCGACTCTCTAGTCCCAAAGCCAGTCAAGATATCCTTAGTAGCAAATCACATCATAGTTCAAAATGGGTAAGACACTTAAAAAAACATATAGCCGTGAGGCCCTCAAAATAATCGTATTGGTTCTTGGGCACTGCTGCATGAATTCAAATGTTGCCACATTATTATTTATTGTCATTCTAAAAAGGGAATAACTCAATTTCTTTCATGAAAGAAACTGCAAACCAAAATTGAGTTTTTCCCCATTTCAATTTTGTGATGAAAAAATACTGAACTTCACGCCTGCTGCTTTGTATTTTAAAAAAATTTGACCTTAGAACCAAAGCATTTTGTTGTACAATCAAAAGATTTAGTTAGCATGTCCCATCCGATGATTGTTTAACTTCCACAACAGAGAGTGGTTAATATAAACTTACAAATGATCTCATTGTTTCAAGAATACAATAATATTTAACCACATCCAAATTAAATATTTTGATAATCAACAAACTGTTATGACCACTCCTTCCATTCTGTGAAAGATTTAACAAAGAAATACTTTATGACATTGTCAGTATGTTATTCAATCACAATGATTAATAATATATATATATCTATATGTTATATGCAAAAAATGTTTGTTAAACCTCAAAGTTTGTTAATGAAACATTTTTCTCAACAATGGAATGTACCTTCTTTTTGACTTCAATAATGTAGTATATGTTCATTTAGAAAAATATTTATATATTTTTTTATATGAGCCACATCAAGTAGGGCTTGGAATGTTATGTACTATATATATATTTTTGAATTTTTTAGCAAAGTTTTGAAGATGAGAATTTGGATGAAGATGATTGTTTTTCTATGTAAGTATTTATGAATTCACGACCAGAACTTTTTCTTCTTCTGTAGCAACAAACAAAAATATTTATTGTATCCATTTCACTTCAAGTGGTTTGCTATTGTGAAATTGTTAACATATGTTTCAGAAAGTACAGATGATGATTCATAATTTAATAGAATTGTTTCCAAATTTTCAAATGTCAAATAAATTAGTCGCTACAAAGTAAACAGCAAATTTTTGGATTTGATTCAGATTTCAAGGAAGTAGAAATATTTATCCTTTTTGTCCTTTTTTTTAAATTATCATTTTGTTTAACATAGTTCAATTTGTTCAATTTAGTCTGAAGGTTATCTTTTCTGGAAAAAAAAATGATTTAAAAAAACCCCATATAAATCAAGTTTTATAAGATAAAGAAATCCTTGTATTTTTAGGTCATTCACTGATCAGATCAGATATCACAAATAAATAAAATAGAAAAAAAAACAGTAAAATTATATTGTGTTAACTTCTACCCTGGTAAAATTAAAATGGACAGTTTACGAATTTACTTATGTAAATATACAAATAAGAGTGTAAATGAATTTTCTTAAATACTTTTGGCAAAATTTTGTTATTTCACCTTGGTCAAACTGTCCCCTTAATCAGGATTTAAAAGACCAACTGTTTCATTTCACATTTAAAGCATATAGAAACTCAAAAAATATCTTTTTTTGCATCAGGGTAGAATAAAATAAAAAGCAAATCAAATACTCAACCATTATTGCAAAGTTTTTTTTAATGCTGCAGGTTTGTCAGTTGATCTATACTTTTAAAATATCTTATTTAAATCTACTGATAAGCACAGAGAGCAAAAGTAATTAAGATAAACATTTGAGCCTTGGATTTGTGTTTTGACCTAAACAACACAATATATATTGTACATGTATATATTATAAGCACTTGTATCCAATCTTTAAGAGAATTAATGGACTGATATTTCATTATCTTCTTAACAACCAGGCTAGCAGTGGGGAGGAGCAAGGGCCTGCAGGGATTCAGAACTGACCTCAGACAGGAAGATATAGATGATGGCGTAAACCAGTACATGAATGGTAACAGCTCTCAACTGTCTAGTTCAAAGACATCGTCTATGGAGGATTTGATGTGTCTGTGAAGTCTCTATGTACATTAGGAATCTCTTCCTCTTCTGAATCTTCTGTTGTTTTTGATAATGGGTTTGAAAATGACATCAAAATACAAGGGTAAAAATGCCAAATGTTATGTGTGTATGTGAACAATATCCCCTTGAAGAGAATCTTTGATAATTAAACATCAAACAACTCTTAGAACTGAGAAGATAGCAGGCAGTTAAAGTGTCTTTATTCAGTGAGAGAAGAGAGGCATTGATTATATGTGAAGGTTAAACTTTGTGTGCTGCCCATTTGTTACTGCTTTCTTTGTGTCAAACATGATGTTCCTGTATTTATTTTGATATGATGTCTGCCATTTAGTTTTACACTTCGGCCCGTAATTTGTGGATGTATTTTCACTGAAAGTTTTATGTCATAGGAGTAAACAGTAATGTTTATCATCACAGTTTTAAAAGCTACATGATAAGCGTCAAAATCTCACACTATGATTTTTTCTCTTTTTGTTCATCTTTGCTGGCCAATTAAGGACATATTATTAAATATGGTTAACAAAGATTATTTTGTCTTGTTTAAAATGGCACCTTCATCTGTATACAGATTTATTCGTAGAGCAAGGCTATTGTTTGCTCTGAGACAACATCGATATCTGTAAAATTCAGATCAATTTATTATTGCATTGTGTAAAATAATGTACACCAAGCAAAATGTTTCTTTTAAATTAACATACAGTTATTTCTAACTATTCCCCTAGTGGTAAAACCAGGGGGACTATAGTCCAATCCACACTTTGCAAAAGTTGTTTCCCTTTGTGGGGTCAACCCAAAGGTCAGAAGGGAAAAATCTAATTTCCCCTTTATGCAACCAAATATTTGGACACCCTGTGATGAAATCTGTTTGAGTTTGAATTATCACTTTAATGTGTTGGTTGCCACATTTTTCATGTTAAATTTCAAAGTTACTTACCTCTGAACTACATAGACTACTGTAAAAGATCTGTGGGTTTTCCCCAAAACACTATAAGGTTTTCCCCAAAGATGGCAACCAAGGGACATATTTTCTTGCAATAATTTGAATTCAGTTATTAGAATTTTAAAAAAGCATATTTGTTACATTCTGCTCAGTACCGGGCGAAGTTTGATCTAAAAGAATTTATATTTAATTTCTCTCAGTTTCATTAACTTATTACCATGAAGCTCCTTAACTTTGACAAGAAAAAGCAAATTATTGGGCAATTTTATTTAAAATGCTCATTTATAAATAATGGGCATCAATTTTAATTTAAAAGCATAATAAAACATTTAGATATGAAATTTGGTCACTGATAACAGATGATACCTGCTGGTGCTAAATGCTTAGAAATTTTATTTCATTTTTTTAAAGATGGAATAACTCAAGTATGTTCTCTTTTTTACTAGTACATATATGTACTTTTACAGAATATGTCTTATGTTGTGACTGAAATTTATATTTTTTGTATAAACATGCTTGCAAAATGTCTTAGTCTCGGCACCACTTGAATTTTAAATATTTTTTTTTAGAATTACCAGAAAATGAATTATATCAAAGCATTGACAAATTTGGTAGGATAGATTCAAGTATCAAATTGTTCAGATCATTGCTACAAGTAATTATGTTATACACGTACATAAATTAAGCGTGCATATAATTTCTACCTCATTATCTAACCTCCCTTAGACACTTGTATTTCAAGTTGATGTTTCAACTCATGGATCTACATGTATAGAGCAATAATTACTGGGAAGATATGTTTGTAGCATCCAGTCTTTTTAAAGTTTAAATCCTTCATTTGATCTCAAATAAAACTCATTTTATATAGTAGGGCATTTACCAAACGCATGAAGGATTTGATATTTGTTGAATTTGACATTTTTTTTAGTTTCGGTAATTGCATGAGTTATGTAACCCTAGATGATAGAATTCAGATTATGAATACAACAAATTATATATTGTTGTGATAATTACGTCCAATGAATAGTGCTATGTGACCTTCTGAAAGTTTCCTCGACATTATATACTTGTCATATATAGCTACACGAATGTGAGAAATACTGAATATTCAAACAAATAACAATTTCACAAACTATTAAATTCATGTTTTATGAATGGCACCAATAACGTTTGATAGTTGAATTCAGACAACCATATGCAAAGCTTGATGTACAGTTGAGATACATAAACACCGATATTTAATTAAACTCTTATAAATCTTTTATAATTCTGATGTAGATTTGATAGCTGTACATGTTGATTGGCATTTTATATTCCTGCTCATTCAATGTACAATTTTTTGTATGATCATCTTTTAACAAAAATTGAAAAAATGAATTTTCTCGTGTATCAATACTGTATCTATTATGTTATCTATTTTGAATAATTATGCTAAATGCTTAGTATAATAATTAAAAAGCATGCCTTTTTTGCAGTAATGATGTTGAATAAACTTGTTTTCAAACAGATTAAAAATGATTTGCTTTTTTTGTGGTTTGGAATTTTTTTTTATAAATATTTAATATATGATGATAATATTTGGGTATAAATTTGACCTTATTTTAAAAAATCTTAATTAAAATATTATTTTGGTATAATATAATTTAGTCCCAATTCCATAAATATATTGCACTAATGTTTATGAAAGTATACAGATTAATGCACGCTAGAAAGTTTGTCTAGTGTGCTTACCATACTGAAATAAACCGTTTTTAGCTCACCTGAGCTGAAAGCTCAAGTGAGCTATTCTGATCACATTTTGTCTGTCGTCCGTCCATCTGTCTGTCTGTCCGTCTGTAAACTTTTCACTTTTTCAACATCTTCTCAAGAACCACTGGGCCAATTTCAACCAAATCTTCTTCTCAGAAACTAATCAGCCAACAAAGCTGAAACTTGTGTGAAAGCATTATCAGGTAGTGTAGATTCAAAGTTGTGAAAATCATGACCCCCGGGGGTAGGGTGGGGCGACAATGGGGGGTCGAAGTTAAAATATGAATATATAGAGTAAATCTCTAAAAATCTTCCTCTCAAAAACTAATCGGCCAGGAAAGCTGACACTTGTGTGAAAGTATCCTCAGGTAGTGTAGATTCAAAGTTGTGAAAATCATGATCCCCAGGGGTAGGGTGGGGCCACAATGGGGGGTCGAAGTTTTACATAGGAATATATTGAGTAAATCTTTAAAAATCTTCTTCTCAGAAACTAATCAGCCAGGAAAGCTGACACTTGTGTGAAAGTATCCTCAGGTAGTGTAGATTCAAAGTTGTGAAAATCATAATCCCCAGGGGTAGGGTGGGGCCACAATGGGGGGTCAAAGTTTAACAAAGGAATATATAGGGTAAATCTTTAAAAATCTTCTTCTCAGAAACTAATCAGCCAGATGATTCTTTATAATTGTTAAGACTTTGGCCCCAGGACATTTCTTTGGCCTCATGAGAAGGTTCAGAGTTTGATGCACGTTTATATCCCATATATAAACTATTGATAAGAATCTTTTTTGAAAACTGCAATACTCAACATATGATATGACTATAAAATCATCCTGTTAGAAAAGGGACTGATGATTATAAACATAAGAATATCCAGGGGGTAAATGGATTTTATTTACACAGGATCTACATGTATTATTGTACATTGTCCAGATAGTTTGTATTATGAATCCATTAAACTGATTTTATCATACCTATTGTTCCTCAGATGAGCGATGTGGCCCATGGGCCTCTTGTTTAATTCATTTTATAGTTTCTCAAGTGTTTAAATGGGTTAGGATTTTTTTATTCTTGCCTTATAATGTTAACAACCCCACGGAAGAGCAGGGCTTGTCTTGTGTAAAAATCTACAATATACTACAGGAAAAAATAACTTCCGACATCAAAATGTAAACCAAAGAGCATGATAGGTTAAAGTAGATTATAAATTACATCAGTTAAATAATTTAAAAACAATGTTCAACCTAAGAAAACTATTTTTGGTGTTTTAATTATACACTCTAACTTGCACACATACGATGTAGTAATTTCTTTACATCAGAATCTTGATATATTTCAATAAACAGACTAAGTCCTCTTGTCCGACTTATTTGGAATGAGCATGCATTTAGAAGCTACAAGATTCCTATTGTATCATACGACTGCCGTTGTACATACACATGTAATACTGTTGATTTGCACATATTTTATTGTATTATATATAACAATGGGATTTGGCACATGTAATAAAAACTTATTTCGCCCTCTCCCTACATGATGGACAACAAATACAATGTGATTACAGATGCGTCTCAGCTTGTACTTTTATAATTTACCTATATGATTTCCCTTCAACAATTCTCCAATTTTTTTTTTGGAAAGTGTAGTAAGTTAGCTTGTTTCCACATAATAGGAAAAACAGATTCTGTAGGTGAGCGGTTAAGCAATAGAAATATTGGTATATTTAGTAGCTTTTAACATTTTATGACAAATAAGTTGTGCACCTATGGCTTTGTTTACAGGAAAAATAGATAATATATCAATTATTTCTTGTTCATTAGTGCACATACTCTCAAACATACAGTGACACATAACTATTTCTTGAGGTTATACAGAGTTATCATCACCAAGTAGTACTGTTCCGATTATATATTACTAATTATAAATATTAGTTTTAAAAATCGTATTACAGAAATATAAAAATTATAAGGAATTTGACAATGTGTTCTTTTGTTAATAACTTGATAAACAAATTCAAAGTAATGTTCGGTTTATAAATGTATTTATTTGGTATTAAAGAAGTTTTTAACCACCAGATAAACGCCTATGCGAACTATTCGCACAATGTATGGCAAGTTGGTTGAATATCTCAATATTCACTGGATAACTCTTTATCTACCTTTTTAATGAACATATTAGAGAAGAAATCCGGAAAACGTGGTTATAGGACCGTCAATATAATAACCCTGACCAGAGTAACGTTTGATCCACACTCGGTCTCCCTTCTGTAGAGTTAACACCACCAGGTTAGGTCCTGCATCGTAATAATCACTACTTCCACTACCATACGCCATTGTTCGGACCTTAGTTACTCCATTCAGCACGACGTCTACATAAATGTCCTTGTTATTGTAACTCTGCACATTGACGAAGAATACATATTCCCCCGCTGTGGGAGCGGTAAATACCCCGGTACTTGGGTTGTATCCGTTCCCAACGTTTGTGATGACCACAGGAAATACCAGAGTAGCACTGTTCCAGGTAGAACTAGCAGACGATAGTGTAGCAGTAAAACCTACTCTTTTGGATACATCTACAATAATGTTAAAATGTTGAATGATGAAGAACTATATCATATACATGTAGCTAAATAGTTTGGTTTTTTTTTGCTTATTTTCCTTGAAATTCTTTTTTTAAACAATTATATGTAATGTAAAAGTTAATTTTCTATGCGACCAATGGACACTTCACTCATCTGAGCACCAATGTCTTGCTGTAATTATAATGACAAATTCGTTTCAGTATAGTTAATAAGAGGAAAATAAAGTTTTTCGTATAATCTTATTAATATGTATTCTACCATGCAGCCTTTATATTCTTTAAATGAACTTTTTCAGTATATTATCAAAAATGCATAGGGTTGAACTCAAAGTATAGAAAAAAACATGTCCATGTTCTTGAAAACATGTTATAAGTTGCTAAGATGATGGCAATAATGGTCACAATTTTAAGAACTATCTTAACGATACATGTGCCCTTTTGTGAGCTCTGTCTGATGTCTGAAACAAAAGATTAAAAAGATCATTCATAAATCAGATTTTTTTTTTCCTTTTGAACATTGCGAGATTGTTGCTGAAATAAAAAGGACTTTATTGTCATTAATGTTTTTTTCTACAAGGCTGGGTCGTTGGGGATAAAGAACACAAGACAGTAGGCCCAACACTGTCCATTCAACACTCTGCGATAATGCTTAAAAGAACTTAAAATACTATGTACAGCATGTTGGTAGCATAGTATAGTGGGTTGTGTCAATCTTGAAAATTTTTCTTTATCGGGAATGGGTTCACTATCTAGAAAAGTTGACGAATTATTATTTTTTTTTTTTTAGATTTAATAACACCGTTTTGCTCTCTGGTGTCCGTTCATTTATGAATAATAACACCTATTGCTTTTTCTGTGAAACGCAAAGAAACTAAATATTTTTGTGCTGGATTTATTTACTTTTAAACACCGTAATTTTTCCAAAGTTCATATTCACATATAGGTAATTCAAAATTTGTAGAAACCGTATGAAAGTTCCATGTTTAGTTTATACAATGTAATCGGTTTGTGTGTAACCATGTCTTTTCAAAGTGGAATTCTACAATGTATACCTAAATTTTATTTCGTGGATCCCTAAAGTATTATCTCTGAAACATGATTTTGTTGTTCAAAAAAGCATACTTGCCCTTAATTATTAAGGTCTTCCGTTTCCAACGGAAGAGCTTTCTATTATTGTGCGGGTTAAGATTATTCTTATTTTTCTTTTTTTTTTTTTTCTTCCTAGACGCGAACTTTGAGGCTTCATGTCGTGCTCATTTCTGAATGGATTTTGCTCAAATTTTCAGGGCTAATGGACTTTACAAAACACTATCTTCATCAATTCATAAAAGTTAAAATTCCCTTTCCGTTAACGAGTTATTCCCCTTTTAAAATTTTTTAGGGCCTTTGGTTTCCAGACAAAGGCTCCGAGACTATGATAGCAGGGAATGGGAATCCAACGAATTTGAATAACAAAGACATTGAAGTTGTATACATCGGTTTTTGTTTTTGGATTACGTTCCTTATTAAGGAAAAGGTAGGGGGTCAAAAAACAGGATTCAAAAAAGTGCAAAAATTTAGACATATTTTCCTTTATATCTTTTTAACGAAAAATATTTTGTTAAGACATGCAGAATAAAAGTTGTGCAGAATATCAAGGGCTTTCATTTGACACCAATAAAAAAGGGCTGGCCCCTTAAATTAAGGGCCAATAGCCCCTAAAATGTTTTGCTTAATAACTCAAAAACGGTTTGGATTTTGATATGGATGTTGCTGGAAAAGTTGTTTGTTGGGATCTCATAAAGGTCGTAACAATATTATTTTGTAAGTGATTTGTGTAGTATGAGTGTAAAAAGCTTTACATGTTGACATGTACCTGTTTTCATTTGACAAGTTAACGAAAGTCTTTGTGCGTACAACTGGCATAAAGTTGCCGCAGAAAGTATGCTGGTTTATACAGGAGCCATTAATTTATAAGAATCTTTTTTTTTGTTGGAGTACATGCTTTTTTTTTTGGAGTTTAAGTCATTGTTGTTAAGTTCTTATAGTGCACAATCATTAAAAACGGCAATTGGAAAACAAAACATTCTTTTTCTTTTCTTTTTAACCACAAAATATGGAATTAAAAAACTCTATGCATTACAGTTTATTTATTAACTCCATGCATTTAAAATCTACCTTGAATCAGAGCTGTGTGTGTGTGTACCATTACGTAAGCTCTCCCTCGCCCGCGGCCGAGAAAATCGGTCACCATGCTCGCGGCTGGACTAGCTAGCGGTCAGCGGTTATCTAATACACGAGAGTTGCGTCTCTCATATATGAGTTTATTTAGCCGCGAACTCAAGAATTGTTTTAGTTTTGATTACACAAAATCTTTTGTGGATTAAACGATTGGATGTCAAGTAAGAAATAGTTCATTTAATAAATAAAAGCAATGTCATTCTCTAAAGCAATAATAGACATAGATCAATTGTGGGGTTTAAGTTTAAAATATATAACTTCTATTTGATAGAGTAAGGTCATTATATTGCAAACTTTTCAAATCTTCCTTGGTTGTGAGCTGTGCGTTTCTGTGCGTTGTACCTTTACGAAATATATTCTTTGCCCACGGCCGAGGAGATCAGCGACGGCTGCATTACCTAGCGGTAAGCGGTTATTTAATACACAAGATTCGCACACCGCGACTTACACTTACATGCATATGAACGTGTTTGAGTTAATATAGCCGTATATACAAGAACTGTTTTAATTTTTTGTTATAAAAGTTTGTCCTACTTGTATATATTTAATTAAATATTTGAGTGTAAATGAATATTAATGAACGATATTACTCCAAATCGGAAAAATCGTTAGACATAAACTAATGGTTGGTTTGTTTATGTAAACTACTTTAAAAACTGTACAATTAATGTTTTAAATCAACACCACCCCCCCCCCCCCCCAAATATTAAACATCTAAATGATGATCATCCCTCGCACATGGCTGAGGAGATCCGGCGCGAGTGGATAAGTGATCCGCGGTCGGTTCGTGTTCTTCTACATGTACCTTATGACGCGTTTATGTTTCATATTTTGCACGGACACAACTATATTTTATTATGTTTTCAACTATTATATTGGTTTAAGATGAAAAGATAAATTTATTTTACTTGTACAGTTGATTAAGCATTGATTTATACGATAGCGTAAAAGGTAGTTTAAAAATCAAATCAAATTATAATCAAAGTTCCATGTTACATGTTTGCGGTAGGTGCTAGCACGATAAAGGAATGCCCTGAATTGAGGCATTCGATGATTATTTTAAAAAATATTCACATGAGTTTAAACAACTTTAGATAAGATTCTATCGGTCACATATTAATCACTACTGTAGTTTCATTGTGGAAGCGAACTCATTGCTGCCCCCCCCCCCTCCTCCCGCCCCGCTGACAGGTGCTCGCGCTGGATTTTTTTTTTAATTGGAGAAAAGATAGCAAGATCTGTCGAAAATCATTTTTGGTGGTTTCTTATGTGTAACATTTTGTTTCACTTTCCCACCCCTTTGTTTATTCGGCCAGTCTGTGTTAATTCAATTGCCGCATGCGACCGAGAATCTTGTGTCGCTTCAGCGCACACAGCTCAGAACATTTATAGCCCCAGGTCATCAATTGTTATGTAATTGAGTAACAGTTGGAAGGGTGATTTTACTACATAAAATAACAAAATCATAATATAATCTATTTGAATTGAGTACAATGCGTATAGATTCCCATAATAATTAATTTTTTTATTACCTTTCTATGTTTACATTTAATTTTGTTCAAATAATTAATAAATTTTCTATCATTTAAATTGTGTGCTTCATCAAATACGTATTCCGATTACCTTGAAGTCATTAATTTTCCATTGGCTTTTGACAAAAGAGAGACGCCTGACCATCCAATGAAAACAAATACACAGAGTTTGATTGACAGGTTTAGCCAGGTGCAGGTCTCACCCGATGTCCGAGGTTATGTGTGCTGCTTGTACACAGCCGAATGGTCTCAGTAAGAGTTATCGATGTAAATAAATAATAAAAATACATGCTTATCAAAACATGATCGTGCAAGTTAAAGTTGATTTAGGTTTGTTCCAATAGAAATCATATTTCGCTAACTGTATTTAATATTTCTTATGTATAGCGACTTTTAATATTGTTTCAGTACTGAAACATCGCATGAAAACGTTAAATATACATGTAATTATCTGTTACTAGTCGTCTTTTAATATATATACCTTTCTTTTGTTTGTTAAAAATTCGCTCAATTTTGTTAAAGTAATGTAAAACACGGGCGCCATTTTGAAACAATTAACTTGTCAGAGAGTTCCGAATGAAATCTGATGAACGTTTCACACGGTTCTCGCACGCTTTGCTCGAAACGATTTACACGCTTTGCCCGAAACGCTAAACGGTTTACATGAAACTCTAAAAGGTTTACACGAAACGTTTCTCGCACGTAGGCCGCACGCTTTTTTGGTGTAGTAGTACGTTTTAGGGTCTGTAAATTTTGTCAGCACGCAATTCTAAACTTGCACATAGTCTTCAAAAATTTAGAAATATTTTAATATAGAAGTTATCTTTGAGAAAGGTTTACGTGTTTTGTAGGCGGGTTCAGTTTAAAAAAGAAATACAATTCCTGACATGAATCATGAGTACATACTGTGTATAACAATGCTTGCTACCCTTGAAAATTTAACTCGCCATTAAACATCTCACTTTTTAAAGAATGTTTGAAACGATTACATAAACTCTGCTCGACAAATAGTTTTCCTAAAATATTTTCTTCCTTTCTTTGTTTCAAAACACGTTTTATATACAGACTTTCAATCACAACACGTTTTTATAACAAAAGCAGAACTGAAAGTTTAGTCATTATAATCGTTTGACACCATATAACATATATTTTCAACTCGCAGCAACAACGGAAGACCTACTCGGGGCTTTGCCACGAGCTCTGCTCTAGTTTTATACATATTTTTGTAAAAAGTGAAAAATCTGTTTTGGTTGCATGTAACACATTACAGAGTTTAAAATGTGCTTGAATAAATCCATATTACATGTAATATCTAGAAATAAACCGGATAATCATGATTTAGAAATGAACCCTTAACAATTCACAACATAAAATTTTGATGTAGCATTCTACCTTAAAATATGTAAATTGTAAGTATGAGGTGAACTAAAAGCTTCGTTTTAAAGAAATCGATACACTTTTCAAATAACTAGCTATAGATGAAAGGAATGATTCAATATCTAGCAACTTGTTAAAAACACACAAATAATTAGCTACGAGATAGAAATAACTATGTTTCAAGTAGCTGAAAACAAATAACTGGATTCAATGAATACAATCAGATCATTCAATACTGAAAATGACATAACATTGTAACTTTTTGAATGAATAAAAATGAGTTTATAGACAGTTAACAATGCAGTTCTTAAAGTTTCAAGATTTGGCTCTATAATTATTATGTTTTAAGAATTGTAATATAAGTCTGCTTACTAAAATTTAAGAAAAAATGAATCTTAAATAAATAAATTACAGATAGATTGTTGACTAATGAAATCAAAATTTGCATGAACTTGGATTAGGGATTTTTTTTATCGGCATTGTTACGGCATACTTCGAAAAATACGACTTTGAATTTGAAGTCAATATTATAGCGCTTCGAAAAAAAATATAATGGAAGATCATGTCAATACTGTTTGGACCCTCAAAAATGATACATGTACTTGTTTAATACTGGTTCAGCTCGGAACATGGACAAGGTAATCAATGAGACTGTTTGCTATCCTTAATAACAATTTTGCAATGAAAAGGCAGAATTGTCAATAAGATTATTAAATTAACAATTTGAACATAAAAAACAAAGGTTCAAGAGTTTATTAGTTTATTGAGATTCGCCTTTTTACTTTGTGAATACCAATATGTATAAACTTCTTAAAATTTATGGAAAACGAAAGCAGACCTATATTTAAAATGGCGTTTATAAGCTTACAATCAAAAAATGGCAAAGTATATCAAATACATTACTTTTATAATATTAATTGAAAATAATGCAAAAATTAAAATTGCATAATGCTTTAACAGCTGTAACTATTTTACTTTTTATTTCAAAATAATTCATTTGGCTTGAATTTGAGTAGTTAAGTTATGCTTAGAAACCACCAGATTTTGCATTACACCATGGGAAGAGCTTTTCATTTGTCCGCTTTTATATCACTTAACTTTGTTTTATAAGTTTATAAAATTGATATGATGTTTGGGGAAAAATATGCAGATGCATTCATCAAGTTATCAATTTGAATAATATATTGGACTATAACTTTGATTGTCTCCTTGCCGTTGCCAATGATGATAGACCATTATTAACAGTGTTTACAAAAATATAAGCACTTAATTTATCTAAGTACGAAATCGGTTTAGAATGAACTCAATATTTTTTATCAGGGTCTTGATGATAAAATATGTTGATGCATATTAAATACTTTTATACTATTTTTTAAAAAGTGCGTTGCATGCTTTGGTCCCATTTTTTAAAAATTTCATACAGTTAAAAACATACTATACAAATTAATGATTTTGCGGCTGAAAGCTGATATCATTTTTTTTTAAATTGCCACAAAAAAAAAGTGGGACAGCGATTTTTTAAGGGTTTTAACTTCACCGAACAATGATCGTTAAATAAAATATCGACATCTTTAACGTTTTCTTTTCATTTGTCATTCTTTAAATAAGATTTTCTTTTAAAATATCCTTTATTCCTAGGCATGCAAAACATAATTATACTTAATGAAATATAAATGCATAAATAATCCAAAAAAATAAGGCAACTTACCACATCTTGATTTAGACATGTTCATCTGAGCAACTTCCAAGGATGACACAGTAGAGGACAGTTTGAGACGCTCATACTCTGACGTTTTGAACTGTGTTTCAAACTTGGTGACTGTTCTATTAAGGTTTTCTGAAGATATGTAATATTGGATCGTAAACCTTTGACTAGTAAAAACGTTGAAGCCCGAAGGGACTTTTAAGATTTCATCACCTCTGTAGTAAGTTTAAATCCCTTGATTATTTGACATTGCTTTTTAAATATATAATAACGTAAGATATAGCTAGAGATGGTCAGTTCATGAGCTCATGCGTTGATTATTGTGCTATCATTATTATTGATGATAAATGTAACTTACTGACCCGATAGAAGATTTACAAAGATTTTAGTTCATATTAGGATTTTTTTAATGAACAAATAATTATATAAGTATATCCAAGAAATTTCGCAGCTCGCAAAAACGTAATTTTTAGACGCCCTAATAGCCATTTCAACGAATAAATTTGTACAAATATAAATACGATTAAATGTCTTACTTGAAATATATATTACAAAATTGCAACAGAATTATCCTTTTTTTAACTTTAAACCCCCTCCCTTTTTTATACTAAATTCATATAAATATTTAAAGTCATTTCCGACATCAATTATTAAGACTAACCTTTTATTGTTTTTATATCGCATAGACGCCATAAATTTTCTTGTGATGATTTCAAGTGTATACATTCCATGTTCTTACCTGTAAATTCTCCATTCATCTCCGTTTGAAAATCTTGTACATTTTGAATTTGTTCTGTGAGATTACTCAATCTGCTCTTGGTTTGAAAGATTTTAGTTTTCAACTCATCAACTGAGATATTAAAATAATGTTCAAGTTCTTCATACTTTTTATCTCTCGACTCAGTTTCCATATCAGTGTGTTCCTTGAAGTCAAACAAGGTAACCGAAAGATATCTTAGCTCTATTTTGATATCGGAAATGACACTGTTGGTTTTGTTGAACATTTCCTGTCTTTTTTGGCCTGATTCCATCTGATTGACGTTAACCTTGTCATATAAAGAAGAAACACTTTCATTTAAAGTCTGTATTCTTGTTTCAAACTCCATCATTTTGGCCTGGCTGATTTTGCTACTATTCTTAAGTTCGCTGTTTTCCTTTTGAAGAGAGTATACCAGAGTGTTTAAGGCTTCAATTGCCTGCTGTAATCCTGATACTGTTGTTTCACTTGCCGCAGAACCTTTTTTCATAAGGTTAACATCGTTTACAAGGGCATGGACGTTCTTGACCAACGCAAGTCGGATAACGGTCTCTTGGTTAATCATCTGCCGTAGGATGCTCAAATCGTTCCATTCCTGGTCTTTGCTTTCCAATGATGTTGAAGTCGTGTTTTCTCCATCTGTTAACGACGAAATGGTATCTGCACGCGCAAAACTTAAAAATATCGCTAATATACAAACCAGCATCATTGTTAGGATTTGTAAAGAAGAATGTTCCAAACCAGAATCAAAAACCAATTTATTTAAAAATAAAATATCACGTGTTCACTTAAAACTGAATGGTAACCATGGTTGGATACAGAATTTAATGTAAAGTTTCAATTAAAACTGGTGGGATTCTTTGCGTCTTTTAATAATTTTTTATCATTGCTTCCACTGGTATTCAAATGAATTTCTTTATACCTCGATGAAAGATACAGTGTATAAAGTAAAGGTAGTTTCTTGTTTCGTGGGAAAGTTGTTTTTAAATTGGTTCTTCTGCATTTTGCGATAATTCTTATTCATAACATTTCTTTCACATTGCCGAGACAATTTCATAATATTTTTTTCTTATAAAAGAATTACCCCACCCTTATAAAATATATTACATAATGTTAAATGTTTACATCAAAATTAAATTATCAAACATAATATTGTTTACTTACTCACCCATTCCCAATCATATCATGAAGAAAATAAAAGTATATCTTTAATAAGAATCATTTTACATTAAAGATAATGTATCAATTCAATGCAGAATATCTCAGATGTACGGCGTCATGTTTTAGAAGGTCTGATAGGTGAAACATGCTTTCAAAATTACTTAATGCTACATTTTTCAGATTGCATCTTTAATAAGAAAGATAAAATAACTGATACCTGTAAAGAAGTTTTAATTCTGTGTTGATAATAGTTATGCAACTCTTTTTTTATTATGATCTCAAACAAAACCGCTTGCGCATACGTTTCCAGAAATGTTTGTTGTTTTGCTATTAGAATTAATTGCCCAATTGAAAACAATGGTCTCTAATGTCTAGCTGAAGGTCGGTCTCTATGGGGTTCCGGCAAACAAAATGCAAATTGGTTCTAACTTCATAAATATATGTCATACATAAGTGTTATTTAGCTTTTCCTTAGTTCATCTATTTTGTAAATCATTTTCATGAATAATTTTGTATTTTTCTGTTTCCGGTAGAGAATTACTTTTTTCAATACCAGTTAAGGTTCCGTTAACATCGAGATTTCCTAAAGATTTTATTACCGGAGTTTAGAATGCATGATCTTTATGGATCATATCGATCGCTTTCGTTACAGTTCTCAACTTCTTGCTAAATTCACTTTCTCTGGCTTCATTATATACGAATCGTAAAGAAATACAAACAAATGTAATAGGATATTTTAAAATCGTCAAAGTGTTTATCCAATTGCTCGATCATTTTAGGTTAGCTTTATCATCATAAAAAAAATAATAACCTCGAGTTTGGCAGAAACGTTTCAGAAATGATGGTTTTTAATTGATTTGATTACTTATATGCATTTCGTCATACCGCTCCTGTCAGAACCAGCTGCGTAACCATTTTTAGCTAGATGATTATATCATTTAAAGATGATGTCCTCAATATACTAGACATGAAAAATGGTATCGTTCTGTTTTTAACCTTTGTTTAGAAGTTTTTAAAACTTTGATTACTTATTCAATTTCTCGAAGTGGTGTACTTTAATATGAATATAGATACTGGTATCAGTTATATACCAATTTTCACTTTAATATGTCCATAACTCTGCAAACTTTTCATTGATAAAATTGATAAGAGTTAAGCTTGTTAATGATGCTTCAATAGTACGTTCTTAAGTTGTATATTTGTATTTGTTTTACATGTAAAAAATTTTTGTTAACATAAATATGTTTGAGAAACAAAAGGAAATAAAAAAAAAAACTGGCGTGAGAAAAGCCATTAACAGAAGTGCTATAAAAAAGTATTGTTACAACCTGTTAACTTCTCCCTCAATCTTGGTAAAATAATGATATATCTCTTTATTAGTGATGGCTTAATGAAATTCATTTACTGGCACATAAGTTTGTGTATGTATTACTAGATAAAATAGAACAACGGATCCAAATGGAAACTTATGAGAATTTTGACTGTAGTGGTTTTATCGATATGATTTCAGTTTATCGCTATATATTTACATTTACCAAGTATTATTCCCTCTATATCTTACAGAAACTTATAGTTAATTCATAGCTCTATAGAAACAACCAGACTGAAATCTACACGCCCCGTTTATCGATTTGTCGAAAATCTACAGCGACCTAAAAAAAAAACCTCACGGACTGAACGAAATAATCATGACGATGTCAGACTCAAAGTTTCACAGGAGACGATTTGGCTGTTTCTTTTAGCTAACGTACTTACATACCTTAACAGTAAATTACTGAATTTTACTTACTTTTCATAATCAATATATTAATTAGCTTAAAGAAAGGTGTGAATATAAACAATAAAATGCTTTCTTTAATGATTCATTCGGGTTATGAAGTTAGCGAGTTATGTATTTTTTCTGCAATGTCGCTACCTTCACATCCCGAATGAATCCTCAAAAAATGCATTTCATTGTTTAAATGTTCACGGCTATTTCACTTGAAATTTTCTTAACCACTGTATCCTACAAAAATATCATATTCACCATACGACTTCGAGGCAATAAGTAACAATCTTTGTACTACAACTGCAGTGTATATGTAAAACAAAAAAAACAATGATGGAAGTATAAGTGTTACGGAACTATTCCCTGAGGTAATTATTATTTATAAATGTTGAGTGAAAGTGGTGCTATGAGACGTTTGATAATGTTGCAAGTACGCATAGGCGTAGTAGGACTTCGTGTTTTCTAAGAATTTTATTATAGCTAGTTGGAAAAGTGAGAAAGAGCAAGCATGATTTTATCATTTGAGTAGAGTTCTAAGAGATGACAGTGAGTAATTGATTCAGTTATTAAAATGGCCTGAGGAGTAGGATATTATTGGCCGTACCCAGGGAGATAGTAGAGAATTACTGTAAAAGTATGATTTTGACTGTGTGTTCTATTAAACGTTTTTGGAGATATGCGGCTCCCGCTTAATCAAGTACATGTACATCGCTAAATGCCACGCATATATGTATAAGAATAGCTTTATTCGGGAATATGTTAATTCAAACCCGCGCTAACTTGTTAAGAAAATAAATTCCGCCAAATATTGTACACGCCAAATATAATACGTTTACAGTAGTTTGAATGTCATTGAGTGAAGACGTACTTTATGTCTGCGAAGATATTTCCTGCGTTTCATATATTGTGTTTGTTGTTAAAATGTGAATAAACTTGTAAATGAAAACAATAGATATCGGTGTCGGTGACAGGTTTGGTTTCGGTCACATAAGGTATATTTCATTTGATGATCAATGGATTCAATTTGATGTGGCTGTGGTCTGGTGCTTTGATAATAAGCGTCAATATCTTAAAGAACATTTAAAACGTGAAAAAAAAATTGTGCAAAATTATCATATAATATAGATACTTAATACTGTTGTAACCGTTAAACTTACATATTGATCATATCATCTTTTTCTCTATTCATATCAGTCATGGAAGTTTTATTTACTTCCCTATGTTTACAGATATGAACTGGTTGATCGCATATCATTGTATATTGATGACTTACAAACAAATATGCACAGCTGTTCAACCTCATTCTGAAGACTTAATGCTCAACAATCATTAACAAGTATTCTTATATATACAGATGATCCGTTTGTGTCTTTTGGCCTTTTGTTTTTATATTTGTAATTTGATTTTCAGATCCAAAACCATTTGATAAATGATGAACATAACAAAAGTGGAAAGTTAAATAGCTTCATCACACATATGTTTGTATAATAAGCATCAGAATTATTTGAATTATTTTTGTTTACTTAGTCTACCTTGAATACTGTTTCATTGTTTTAAACACAACGTAACATTGCTTCCATCTGTTCCTACAAAAACGCACCGTTTCTAAAGTCCATGCGATCATTGGCATTGCTCGATCTGCCACACTGCATGGTTTGCGCTTGTGCAATGTTATAACATACACAGGAAAACAATCTACAAATTTTCCCAATTCCTCAGTCTCAAATGAGATGAAGTTCAAGGTCACGATTTCATAAAGGTTTTTGTCTTTCAATAGTTCAGATGCGAATAATTTTACGTCTTTTCTTTTTAGATTTCTTTAATGAAATCTCACTGGTAACGTTACCGGTGAGTTATTTTAGCAACATTGCTGTAGAACATATGTTCTTATTGTTTTTTCCCCATGTGGGAGTCTCTTAACAAATACGTTCAGCACGTTTTGATCATGATGCGCTGGACCTGGTATTAGTGACGTCACTGTTACAGGACACCAATTTGCTTTACGATGCCATGTGGTGTGAATAAGTAAGCAGTTCCTAAACTAAGATATCCTTGATTTATCGCTAAACCTGTACTTATTGACATTACTAATGAGCCGAGGACATCGTACATGCGAGAGTCCGAAAGTTTGGACTTTGTTGATCAGGTGGACGACGATGCAGGTCAGGATGACGAACGCAACGTGCACATGCACACGGCGCAATCCAAGTCAAAAGTGCCCACGAACGGTATGTTTGACAGGACTTGAGATCGCAGTCAAGGGGAGACATCGAGAAAACGCGGGCGGAGTATGAGTACTTATAGTTCGCCTCCCCCTGTTAAGAAAACAAAAGTGAAACAGAGCAAAAGCTGTAATCGATCGTTTCACGAACCAGTCAAACTTCACCTTCCAGGAAAGTCTCGTTTAACTTTATAATTAGAAAGGCACTTTTAAAGTATCTGTGCCTGGATTTCAGTCTGTCTTCTTTCGTCGTATTGGATATTCCTTGTCAGTGCAGCGGTTGCTGTATTAATTTGTTCAAAACGCGTTTCTACGCGTCTTTTCGTCCAAGGTAACGTGTTTGATTGTATGAAATAGCTAAATGTGGTGAAGCATGAATCGTGCTCTCGGCCTTATATAGGGGATGTGTAGCGAAGCAATGAGAAGAACAATATAAATCGATAACAAATATGGCGGTAGTCGGAGATAAAAGGGATATAATGCGTATTTATGAATTCATGTCAGCTTTAACAATTCAGGCTACCAGTTGGGAGGGGCAAGGGCTTGCAAGGATTCAGAAATTACCTCAGACAGGAAGATACAGGTGACGGGTCAGCCAGTACATGAATGGTAACAGCTCTCGACTATCTTGTTCAAAGACATCGTCTATGGAGGACTTGATGTGTCTGTGATGTCTGTATGTACATTAGGAATCTCTTCCTCTTCTGAATCTTCTGTTGTTCTTGATAATGGGTTTGAAAATGACATCAAAATACAAGGGTAAAAATGCCAAATGTTATGTATGTATGTGAACAATGACGTCTGATATCACCTTGAAGTGAATTCTGATAATTACACATTAAACAACTCTTAGAACTAAGAAGATATCAAGCTTTTAAAGTGTCTTTATTCAGTAAGAGAAGAGAGGCATTGATTAGTCTGCGGTATATGTGAAGGTTAAATTTGTGTGCTGCCCATTTGTTACTGCTTTCATTGTGTCAACCATGATGGTCTTGTATTTATTTTGAGATGATGTCTGCTACATAGTTTTACATTTCGGCCCATATTAATTTGTAGATGTAATTTCACTGAAAGTTTTATATCTTTAGTGTAAACAGTAATGTTTATCATCTTTTATCATTTTTAAAAGCTACATGATAAGCGTCAAAATCTCACACTGAGTTTTGCTCTTTTTGTTCATCTTTGCTGGCCAATTGAGGGCATATTATCACATATGGTTAACAAAGATTATGTTGTCTTGTTTAAAATGGCACCTTCATCTTTATACAGATTTATTCGTAAATGTAGACTATTGTTTGCTGTGAGACTACATCGATATCTATAAAATTCAGATCAATTTATTATTGCATTGTGTAAAATATTGTAAACTAAGCAAAATGTTTCTTTTCTTCTTGATAGATCATACAGTTATTGCTTACTAGTCCCCTACTGGTAAAACCAGGGGGACTAAAATCCAATCCACACTTTGCAAAAGTTGTTTCCCTTTGTGGGGTCAACCCAAAGGTCAAAAGGGAAAAAATCTAATTTCCCCTTCTTTATGCAACCAAATATTTGGACATCCTGTGAGAAATCTTTGGGGTTTCCCCCAAAATCTATGAGGTTTTCCCAAAAGATGGCTGCCAAGGTGACATGAAATGTCTGAAATGTGATTACACCCTTTATATATTCAGTTACTGTGGATTCATCAATACTCGTTGAATACAAATTTTCGTGGATTTCGTTGTTTAGTTGATCCACGAAATGAAATGTTCATTGAAGTGCAATTTTTATTAACATTTTTTATTGATAGGGTCATTGGCCAGGAATTTACGTATCCTTGAAACTGTGATTTTCACTTTATCCACGGAAATTGATGCCCTTGAATATTAATGAAACCACAGTATTTAACTGTATAATTTTTGAGGTACGAGTTGCTTTTGTGTAAATGAATTCATTGATTACTTTAAAAAATAAATAATGAAATAGATAAAGAAATAGATTAAAAATGAAAGTGGTAATTTTCAGGCACTGCTACATCAGGTCAAATTCTGCCGATGATTAATTTTATTGCCATATTGAAATGTGAAATAAATCAAACTTTTTAATTCTAAGTTAAGATGTGGAAATGAAGTCATTTCACCTTTGCAAATCTTATGATAAAATAAAAATACCTTCCTGCCATATAATATTCTGATAAATTGGTCTGAGAACCAAGTGATTAAACTTTTTTTGCCTAAAATAAATTCAAACAGATTAAACATATTCAGAATTTTAGTATTTTGTCAACACTTCTGATTTTTAATTTCAATTTGATTGCAGTGCTATTATGTAGGCTATTGATAAATATATGTAATATCCTTCTAATCATAAAGCTAAAGATTTTAATTGAATATTTATTAATGAGTGATGATGGTTTATTGTCTTGCAGTAATTTGATTTCAGTTATTAGAATTTTAAAAAAGCATATTTGTTACATTCTGCTCAGTACTGGGCGAAGTTTGTTTTAAAAGAATTTATATTTAATTTCTCTCAGTTTCACTAACTTATTACCATGAAGCTCCTTAACTTTGACAAGAAAAAGCAAATTATTCCAGTCTTTTTAAAGTTTAAGCCCTTCGTTTGATCTCAAATAAAACTCATTTTTATAGTAGGGCATTTACCAAATGCATGAAGGATTTGATATTTGTTGTATTTGACATTTTTTTTAGTTACGGTAATTGCATGAGTTATGTAATCCTAGATGATAGAATTCAGATTATGAATACGACAAATTATATATTGTTGTGATAATAATGTCCAATGAATAGTGCTTTGAGACCTTCTGAAAGTTTCCTCGACAACATATACTTGTCATATATAGCTACACGAATGTGAGAAATACTGATTATTCAAACAAATGACAATTTCACAAACTATTAAATTCATGTTTTATGAATGACAGCAATAACGTTTGATAGTTGAATTCAGACAACCATATGCAAAGCTTGAGGTACAGTTCAGATACATTAACACCGATATTTAATTTAACTCTTATGATTCTTTTTTAATTCTGATGTAGATTTGATAGATGTACATGTTGATTGGTGTTATGTTTATTTCCGGAACTTACTTTTCCGATAACCATCGGTTTTCTCTTTTATACGGTAACTTTCGTTTTCTGTATGTTTTGGCGCGCAGCCATATTGTGTTGAAGTTGATATAAATGATAAACATTGAATAGTGCTGGTGTTTGTATTCTTGAACCCACAAACGGACATTACAATTGGCATTTTACTTCCTGCTCATTCAATGTATATTTTTTTGTATGATCATCTTTTAACAAAAATTACAGAAAATGAATTTTCTCGCGTATCAATACTGTATCTATTATGTTATCTATTCTGAATAACTATGCTAAATGCTTAGTATAATAATTTATAAGAATGCCTCTTTTGCAGTAAAGATGTTGAATAAACTTGTTTTCAAACAGATAAAAATGATTTGCTTATTTTTGTGTTTTGGATTTTTTTTATAAATATTTAATAAATGATGATAATATTTTTTTTTTTAAATATTTAATAAATGATGATAATATATATTTTTTTTAAATATTTAATAAATGATGATAATATTTGGTTATAAATTTGACCTTATTAAAATCTTAATTCAAATATTATTTTGGTATAATATAATTTAGTCCCAATTTCATTAATATATTGCACTAATGTTTATGAAAGTATACAGATTAATGCACGCTAGAAAGTTTGTCTGTTGTGGTTACCATAATGAAATAAACCGTTTTTAAATTCATTTTATACAGTTTGTTAAGTGTTTAAATGGGATAGGATTTTTTTATTCTTGCGTTATAATGTTAACAACCCAACGGAAGAGCAGGGCTTGTCTTGTGTGAAAATATACAATATACTACAGAAAATTATAACTTCCGACATCAATACTATAGTATGAAAACCAAAGAGCATGACACGTTTAAGTAGATTATAAATTACATCAGTTTAATAATTTAAAAACAATGCTCAACCTGAGAGAACTAATTGTTGGTATTTAATTTAACACTCTTACTTGCACACATACATGTACGATGTAGTCATTGCTTTACATCGTAATCTTGATATATTTCAATAAACAGACTAAGTCCTCTTGTCCGACTTATTTGGAATGAGCATGCATTTAGAAGATAAAAGATTCCTATTGTATCATACGACTGCCGTTGTAAGTAAACATGTAATCCTGTTGATTTGCACATATTTTCTTGCATTATATATAACAATGGGATTTGGCACATGTAATAAAAACTTATTTCGCCCTCTCTCTACCTGATGGACAACAAATACAATGTGATTACAGATGCGTCTCAGTTTGTACTTTTATAATAATAACTTACACCAATACTTAGATATTTGATAGTAAAAGTCAATGTTATTTAATATTAGTCTAACATGTATGCAAAGGTGAATAAGATTTTATCAACAAAAATACTTTTGTGATTATTCAAATCTGCAAGTACCTTAAATATAAATTTGAACGTTTAAAAAAAGGTATTTATTTTCATCCACATTGAATGAGTCGTCTCCCCAAAGTAAGGAACGAGAGTCAAGAATACGATTTTTGCCAAATCTAAGAAATTTATTAAAAAATTCTTCCCTAACAGTAGAATACTTAGGACAAGAGAAAAAGAAGAGATGTGAGTCGTCAATCTCTCCATATTAGCAAAGAGGGCTTGATATAAAATTGCATCTCTAAAGATCTATGTTTAGCGCACAATTTTGATCAAGTTTTGTGTGTAAAAAGTTAGTACGTCTTTTCCCATAACTGAAATAAGGTGGAGCTACTGTTAGAAATTTAGAAATTCTGTTTTTAAATAAAGATAACGAACTCGAAACCCTGGTATCCCGAGGTAAGGAATCCCATCCAAAAATAACCATTCAATGCTTATATTTATTTTTTTATACTGATGTCTATTTGTATGAAATATATTGTGTATCGCCGCTATAAAGCCATTAATTGCGCTCTTAGTCAGGCATATGAAACATACATGGAACAGGCATATTAACATGTTATTTAGTTAGCTTTCGCGACAAAAAATTTAGTACCAGAAACTTTGTGGAGAAAAATCTTTTTTAATAAGGATATATTTTTAATATATTAATGATTGTTTTTCAAAAGTAAATATCAAACTGGTCTTATAAGATTGAAAGTTACATTTAAACTTACAAAAATAGATATACTCAGAACGAACACGTGAAGACGTTTTTATCTGTGCTCATGGCGCATGGATTAGCAAAGTGTATTCACATAAAATTAAACGTTGCAGATTTCTAATGCAAACATAAAGGGAAATATACACTGAATGTAAATATATTATGATTGACAATTTTCAATAGGTTTGACACATTTTGATGAATACTGTAAACAGTTATCATCAGTAAACAATATACAAAATCTTGTTACAGCATTTACATGAATTAGAAATAGTAGTGACCCAAGTACGGAGCCTTGAGGTACACCGGCATGAATTGGTGCAGTAGAAGAAAATATATTTTTATACATAGCTCTTTGTGTCCGATTTGCTAAGTAGCTTTTCAACCAAATATACACCTTTCCACCAATACCATATATTTTTAGCTCACCTGACCTGAAAGCTCAAGTGAGCTATTCTGATCACATTTTGCCCGTTGTCCGTCTGTCCGTCCGTCTGTCAAATTCGGATATTCATGTTTGGTTAATCTACCGAGGGGGCCATATGGCACAATGTCCTTTGAACACCCATAAAAGGCCGGTGTTGCTCAGGTGAGCGATGTGGCCCATTGGGCCTTTTGTTAATTTATATAAATGTCCTTTGTGCCAATCAAATCAGGAAACACCATGCAAAATGATTTCCCTTCAACAATTCTCAAAACAATATGATCATATGTTTCAAATAATTGAAAAACAGTAGAAACCTTGTAAAAATCCGGCTTAGTATTTAAAAAACATATTATTACTATGAATAAAGTTATATAAATGCTTAAATACAGTACGTTCTGGCCACGACTTTACCAATACAACTTAAAAACAAAAAAAGTTGGAAAAAACAGAAGGGTCGTTTTTTTTTAGATAAGTGGAGTAACGATAGCTTGTTTGCACATAATAGGAAAAACAGATTCTGTAAGTGAGCGGTTAAACAATAGAAATATTGGTTTGACAATGGTAAATTTAGTAGCTTTCAAAATTTTGTGACAAATAAGGTGTGCACCTATGGCTTTGTTTACAGAAAAAATAGATTATATATCAATGATTTTTTTCATTAATACACATTCTCTCAAACATACAGTAACACATAAATATTTCTTGAGGTGATACAGAGTTATCATCATCAAGTAGTACTGTTCCGATTATATATAACTAATTCTACATATTAATTTTAAAAATTGTATTACATAAATACAAAAATTATATTTTATTTAAGCAATTTGGCACTGTGTATTTAAATAACATAATAAAAAGTACTCAAAGTGATGTTCGCTTTATAATTGTACTTTTTAAATTCAAATCATTTTGGTATTAAATCAGTTTTTAACCACCAGATAAAAGCTTATGCGAACTATTCGCACAATGTATGGCAAATTGGTTGAATATCTCAATATTTACTGGGAAAACTCTTTATCTACCTTTTTAATGAATATATTAGAAAAGAAATCCGGAAAACGTGGTTATAGGACCGAAAATACAATAACCCTGACCAGAGTAACGTTTGACCCACACTCTGTCTTTCTTCTGTAGAGTTAACACCACCAGGTTAGGTCCTGCATCGTAAAAATCATTACTTCCACTACTATACGCCATTGTTCGGACCTTAGTTACTCCATTCAACACGACGTCTACATAAATGGATTGGATATTGTAACTCTGTACGTTGACGAAGAAGACAAATTCCCCCGCTGTGGGAGCGGTGAATACCCCGGTACTTGGGTTGTATCCGTTCCCGACGTTTGTGTTGACAACATCAAATACAAGAGTACCGCTGTTCCAGGAAGTACTGGTAGACGATACTGTAGCAGTAAAACCTATTCTTGTTGATACATCTACAAAAATGTTAAAATGTTGAATGATGAATAATTACATCATATAGCATTGTTTATTCAACAATCTACCACAATGCTTCAAAGATCATAAAATAACAGCTCGTTGGTTATCTATATCGGGTTATTTATATCTACGATCTAGAAAAGTTGATGATATTGATTTTTTTTTCAGATTGAATAACACAGTGCGTATTTCTTTCAAATTGCGCTGTCACAATGCATTCATACAAAATAAGAATGCAACGAGTTCGATAGAAATGTTTTATTACCGTTATTCGAGCTACATCTAACAAATCAAAATTGTTTATGCGAATTTTCGTAAGCGGATTGAACTGAATTTAAATGTAAATTTGCTTATTATTCTGAATATACTATTTTAATGTTTAACAGTGTGAAAGATTAAACATTCTCTATTACTTTGCATTATAACGTATGTGAGTATTTGTCCAATGATTTTATTTAATTCCTTACAGTTCAAAACCTACTGTGCAATTTAACGACTTCGCTAGGGAATTCAAAACGTATCATTTTTTTTGGTGCAACCTAAAATAAAAAGTAGGACATCTAATCTTTAAAAGGGTTATCGCCTCATTTAATCATGATCGTTAATTAAAGTATCGACATTTTTTAAAAAGTTTTCTTTTACTTTAACAATAAAATGGTTTCTTTGGTGATTCCTGCTGAATAGGAAGGTGGCGACATTGCAGAAAAAAAAACCGCTTTAGTAGGTAATGTAAAATTTATTTGCAATGATCGCCACCTTCATAACCCGCATGAATCATCAAAGGAAGCCTTTATTGTTTATATTTACATCTTTTTTTCAGCAAATTAATAAACTGATTGTAAAAAGTAAGAAAAATTCACTTAATTACTGTTAATGTAATTAACTAAAAGAAATAGCCAAATCGTCTCCTATGGGAGTTTCAGTCTGACATCACCATGATTATTTCGTGCGGTCCGTGATTTTTCGTTAGGTCGCTGTAGGTTTTAATCAATCGATAAACGGGGCGTGCAGATTTCAGTCTGTCTGTTTCTGTAAGAAATGCTAAGTAATGCTATGATTTAACTATAACTTTCCGTAAGAAATAGGGGGAATTATTCTCATTAGATGTAAATATTTTACATCAAACTGTCTTGATATAAAATTCCCTTTAAAAATTTATTTCAAAGCATGTAATACAGATACTTAGATAACTACAAGTGCATAAACAATCTAAAATATTATTGTAACTTACCACATCTTGATTTGGACATGTTCATCTGGGCAACTTCCAGAGATGACACAGAGGAGGAAAGTTTTAGACGCTCATACTCTGATGTTTGAAACTGTGTTTCAAACTTGGTGACTGTTCTATTAAGGGTTTCTGAAAATATGTATTTTTGGACTGTAAACTTTTGCCCAGTAAAAATAGTGAAACCGGGAAGGGCTTCATTAAAGATTTCGTCACTTCGCCATTAATATCCTCCACACCTCTGAGAAAAGTTCTGCATAGAGGCCCGAACTTTAAAAGTACTAAAGATATGGATTTCTACCATGTGTTTGACTTGAAAATAACAGAAAAAAATCAATTTTTGGTAAAAAAAAAAACTTTTAAAATGTTATCGCTACAGTATTCGGACCTGCGGGTCAATAGAGCGGAGCTCCATCCATTGCACTACAGAGGTGGACACCAATAATTGGCGATACATAAACTGTTTCAAAATGGGTTAAAATCGCCATGTTGTGACGTACTGTCATAAAAAGTAGTCGACGGGATGTCGAGGATATTTAAGTTTAATTCCCTAGATCATTTGACATTGCTTTTTAAAGATATATTTACGTTAGAGACAGACATTTCACAAGCTCGTGCCTTGGTTTTTTTTAATAATCAATATGACTTAGTGACCCGCAAGAAGGTTTACACATTTCTTTTGCACATTAAAGTTTTATGAATTGACAAATAAGTAAGTATATCTAAGAAATTTGAAATATCGGTGTTACGTTTTTATGAACAAGTAAAAAGTTCAGAGCTCGCAGAAAATTGAATTTTGGACGCCTTGCTAGCTTTTATAGCGCATATATACGAACGAAAATAGGTACAAGTAAATGTTTTACTTAAAATATATCAACATTGTTGCAACAAAAATAATTTTTATTTCAAATGCCTTAATTTTTTAAATTAAATTTCCAAAAAAAGTATACTATGTTATTACTGACATCATTTACTAAGACTAAGCTTTTATTGAATTTATAACGCATTCTAAACGCCATTTTTTTTATTGGAATGCTATCAAGTATGTACATTCAGAAGTACATCTACTTACCTGTAAGTTCTCTTTTCATCTCCGTTTGAGAATCTTCTACACTTTGAATATGTGCTGTGATATTACTTAACCCGCTCTTGGTTTTAAAGGTTTCAGTTTTTAACTCATCTACTGAGGTATTGAAATGATGTTCAAGTTTTTGATATTTTTTGTCTCTCGACTCAGTTTCCAAATCTGTGTGTTCCTTGAAGTCAAACAAGGTAACCGAAAGATATCTTAGCACTATTTTCATATCGCCAATGACACTGTTGGTTTTGTTGAACATTTCCTGTCTCTTTTCGTCTGATTCCATCTGATTGATGTCTAACTTGTCATGTAAAGAAGAAACACTTGCGTTTAATGTCTGTATTCTTGTTTCAAACTCCATCATTCTGGTCTGGCTGATTATGCTACTATTCTTAAGTTCGCTATTTTCCTTTTGAAGAGAGTATACCAGAGTGTTCAAGGCTTCAATCGTCTGCTGTAATCCTGATATTGTTGTTTCGCTTGCCGTTATACTTTTCTTCATTAGGTTAACGTCGTTAAAAATTGCATGGACGTTCTTGACTAAACCGAGGCGGATAACCGTCTCTTGGTTCACCATCTGTCGTAGGATGCTCAAATCGTTCCATTCCTTGTCTTTGATTTCCAATGATGTTGAAGTCTTATTTTCTCCATCTGTTAACGACGAAATGGTATCGGCCCTTGCAAAACGTAGAAAAATGGCTAACATACAAACGAACCTCATTTTAAGGATTTATATTGTAGAATTACCGACAGAAAACCGAGTAATTAAATATTTATAAGACAGTGTCACGTGTCCACATATTACTGCAACCTTGAATTTTATCAATAAAGAATTACGTCTAAACTAAAGAAGCATTGGTTCGCGTCTCTCAAACCTTGACATATATATCTTTTAAGAAGGCATTCTGTGTTAATTCATTAAATCACAACATTTAATGAAATGTCTACTTGTTTGAATTTTCTCCTGATAAATAGTAAAATGACGTCAAAATGTAAACAAGAGTACAAAAGATACACTGATGTGTTTCTGGAAAACACCGTTATCATCGTTTCATCTGAAGATAATTTAATATAAACTGCACGAAAACTGATACAATTGCATGGCTGTTTTCTTGATTTTGATTAATGAGTGTTAAAGGGGCTGGTCACGATTTTGGTCAACAATTATTTTTCCGAATCTAATGCTTACTGTGCTGAAGTAAGGCATTTTTGATATGCAATCAAAATTTGAGTGTCATTCGTTGAGTAACATGCGAGTTACAGAGCTCACAATTCTTCACTATGTAAACAATGCTTTTCTTTACATTTTGAATGTGGAAGTGAAAAGTCCATTTTTTGACCTTAAATGAGTGTGTTAAACGTTATGAACTGTTTATATTTATGTTTAAGATGAATGAGAAGATAGACAAATCAGCTTGAAAAAGATTTTTTACTGGTATATTGAACCTATGTAAACAAAACCAGTGCACGAGCCTTGTTTACATAACAAAGAATTGTGAGCTTTTTATGTTGCTAATAAACTAATGACTGACTCTCAAATTTCAATTTCATTTGATCATTAGCAATGTATATCTAAAGCATTGTAAATAATCAGGATTATTTGTTTTTATATCAAATAGTCTGTATTAATTTTGAGACACACTGTATATTCGGAAAAAACTCGGTACGAGCTAACCATTGGCTTATCCGGAAGCCCCTGCAAAAACCCCATCGTTTTCTTCATATTTTGGCAAGGAGCACGTGTTGCCTTTTTAAAGCATTTTTACACAAATTTTTATACATATTTGCCTTGCAACTCCCAGCAAGTGTTGGAAAGAATCCACCGTTCGCGATGCCACCAAAACGCAAAGCAGTGCCAGCAAAGCGTAAAGCACCCACAGGGACTCCAGCCCGAGCGCCAGGGAGAAAAGTTCCCCGCCATTGCAGAACAGGCACAGGCCCCGCTGCGGACCCGCCACAGGCCCCAGTGGAGGTTTTACCACCACCCCAGGCTCGGGCTCAAGACCAGTTCCCCCCAGTGGTTCACCCCGAAGTCAACAACAACTCGGGTGAGTGCGAATTTGTACAACATTTAGTAGGCCTGCCATATCAACAGACATCTGCCTCAGACGGCATTGCATCTCACGTACCATTAAAGTTAAAATTAAAAATCTGGGAGGGGGAATTTATTGATATGTCTCTGTTGCTAAAGTCGGCCACCGAATTGGAAGATTTTGATTCTCAAGGCGAAGTACAGTTTAAAAATGGCCGCCTCTGTGTAGTTAAACGTAAACAAAACTCACAGTTGAGTATTGAAAAGTGGACATCCGCTTTCATGATATATATGAGCATTATGTTTGAACACAACCCTGCTTTAGCACAACAAATGCTTAAATATCTGCGCGATATCAGAATAGCTGCTAGTCGTTCACATTACTGGTACAAATACGACGAACAATTCCGTCTGCGCAAGGTGTCCAACCCAGCTATGTCTTGGGGTGATATACATAATGAATTCTGGCTTCTTTATGTCGCAAATCAATCAACCAATTTCATGTCACAGCAAGGTTCTGATTCTCATTTTCAACAACACAACAAACCTCTAACACATGGGTCTTCTCCAATCCCAACACTAGCTGATGTCAAACAAACCTGCAATACTTACAATAGGGGTAAATTCTGCACTTTCTTCCCTAGATGTCGCTTCAACCATGCCTGCAGCCATTGCGGAGGAAAACACCCCAGAGTTACTTGTGCACGAAAATAAACATTTGTATACATTAGGACACACTCCCATAAAAATTCAGGCACTACAAAAACACTCACAGGCTTATGAACATTCAAAATTCTTGCTCAATGGTTTCAATTTTGATTTCAGACTTCAATATCTGGGTCGTAGGAAAGCTCGAATAAGTAAAAATTTACCAAGTTTGTATAAACATTTGCCCATAGCATTTGAAAAAATCAACAAAGAGTTACAACTCAACAGAGTAGCTGGTCCCTTTCCACAACCCCCTTTTGTAAATCTTCAAGTTTCCCCCTTGGGCTAGTACCAAAGAAGGATGGGGATATGCGCCTCATACATCATTTATCATATCCTAACGAGGATTCCATAAATTTTTTCATTGATCCCACTGCATGCTCTGTCAAATATTCCAGTATCGACGAAGCAGCAGACATGATTTCAAAGTTAGGGGAGGGCTCTCTTATGGCCAAGTCAGATATAAAGTCCGCATTTAGACTCTTACCTATCGCTCCAGGTGATTTCGACTTGTTGGGTTTCCAGTTAGAATGTTACTTTTATTTTGACAAAATGGTCCCATTTGGTTCGTCGATAAGTTGTGCACTGTGGGAAAAATTTGCTCTTTTCTTGCATTGGCTCACTCAACAACACACAGGCAACATCCATATTTTACACTACCTGGATGATTTTCTCTTCTGCGGACCTAGACAGGATGTGGTCTGTCAAAATACACTTGACAAGTTCAAGTCACTCTGCCAAGAACTGGGGGTTCCTATTGCTTTAGAAAAAACTGTAGAACCAACTACAAATCTTATTTTTCTCAGCATTACTTTCGACACCAATGACATGACCATGTCTCTGCCATCAGACAAATTACACAAGTTAAAGTCAGTTATCAATTCCTTTCTATCAGCAAAAAAAGTTACTCTTCAAGAACTCCAATCACTCATAGGATTACTCAATTTTGCTTGTAAGGTTGTAGCTCCCGGGCGTGCCTTCTGCAGACGCCTCATAAATGCAACTATTGGAATTTCAAAACCCCATCACAGAATCAGGCTTAACAACAATATCAAGCAAGACTTGCGCATTTGGCAAGTTTTCCTTCAATCTTATAATGGTGTTTCTGTTATACGAACCCAATTTTTGGATAGTCAATCCATACAGCTCTTCACAGACAGTGCCGGGGGTCAGAATGGGGGTTTTGGTATCTATTTCGGTGGTAGGTGGGCACATGGAACATGGCCTCACTCTTGGTTCTTACAGGGTCTTACCAGGGATATGACTCTTCTTGAAATTTTTCCAGTCCTAGTAACAATTACTATATGGCACCAGAGTCTACAAAACTCTAGAATCCTTTTTCACATCGACAACACTGCAGTAGTTCAGGTGCTCAATACACTAACTTCCAAGTCCGATAGGGTCATGTATGTGGTTAGAAAACTTGTTCTTCTGTTACTAAGACACAACATTCAAATCAAAGCAACCTATATACACACAAAAGCAAATTGCATTGCAGATGCCTTATCTCGTTCACAGTGGGCCAGATTCCGAAGTCTTGCACCGGAAGCGGACCATTGGCCCACCCCTCTACCACCTCACATTTGGAACATTTGGAGCAAGAGGCATCAAGACTTCTGTACAGATCTTTGGCCCCAAACACCCACCAGTCTTATAACACCGCTTTAGCAAAGTTCAATCAGTTTAGGGCACAGTATGACTTGGCCCAAATCTGGCCTGTACCTACAAACCAACTCGTACATTTCATTGCTTATTTATCAATCAACAATTTATCATACAGAACTATATGTCTATATATAAGTGCAATGTCCTACCATCACAAAATTTTGGGTGCTTTAGATAACACTAGGCATTTCATAGTTACCAAGTCTCTCGAGGGTGTCCGGCGGTCAGTCGGTGTCAACAAAGACATTCGACTCCCCATTTCAATCCAATTATTTACAAAAATTATCCATTCCCTCAAATCAGTATGCCGCTCACCCTATGAGTCATTACTTTTTGCGGCAACATACACTGTTACCTTTTTTGGCTTGTTACGAGTAAGCGAAGTTCTTGCATTGCAAGCAAATCACATTTCTCAAAATCAGTTGGGTCAGTTTTTCATTACTGTCAGCTCATCAAAGACCGACCAAACAGGCAGGAGCTCGGTTGTGCAAATTCAACAGCTACCTCAAACTCATTTCTGTCCATCATCAACAATCACTCCATTCCTCCAAGCTAGACCCCCGAGAAAACCCACTTTATTTGTTCACATTGATGGCTCACCAGTTACACGTTCCCAATTTCAGGCAGTTTTGGACAAGTCACTCTCTTTTTTACAGGTCAAAGGTCACTACAAGTCTCACAGTTTTCGCATAGGCATGGCTACTGAAATGGCAAATCAGGGTTTTTCTAATGAAAAAATTCAAGAATTGGGGAGATGGACATCTAATTCTTTTCTTACTTACATCCGCCCACATAACTCACATTAGGTTTTCTAGTTACATTCCCAATTTATCTAGCACCACTGTATTTTGGACAACACTACATACACACAATGAATACATACACCAGTAGGACTCAACACTAATTTTAACAAAGCCGTTTTAGATTTGTCAGCCTGGATTGTGGGGTCCTCAATCCCCTATTGGGCTGAAATTGCAGCAGCGGATAGACCGGGGGGGGGGGGGAACCTTAACCTGCAACCACCTGTAACCATTCAGTGGAAAGGTATCCGTGGACTACAATGGGAAGATTTCGACAAGACGGTAACATCAATGTCAAAATACCAGACTCCACCAGATTTCTTCATCATTCACCTCGGTTCAAATGACCTAACCAAAGATCAAATGACCTCTAAATTGTTTTCTGAAAATGCACAATGTTCATTGTATAGATTGCATGCTTTATGGCCAAAAACAACCCTCATCTGGTCTGCCATCCTACCTAAAAGATATTGGCATTTTGCCCCTTTGGGTCTGGGAAACAAAATCAATAAAAAGCGGGTCAGAATTAACAAGTGCATGAAAAATTTCATGGCTGACCAGGTAGGGGGTTGTTACATCGGCCATGACCACACCATCAAGGCAACCGAGCTTGAGTTGTTTCGATCAGATGGTACACACCTGTCGAACACTGGTAACAACATATATCTCAACAATATTCAATGCGCTCTACAATATTTCATTGATGGACAAGGGAACCAGTATCCAGTGGTTAACTAAAAAGCAACTGTTCACAATCCCATGCTTCACATATGTACAATTTTTATGTGAGTATTCAGAAAGTTCTGATGCTTGCCTTGCGCCCATGATAGGACCAATGTTTTGGCCCAAAATTTTATTTTACTTCAAAGCATAATGTGCTGCCATACTTGGTATTGGCCTTTGTTTCATGCTCTTTTAATTTCATGTACAACCTAAGGCAAATATAAATATTAACCGTCTCTGACAATTTTGCTTCTTTATTTACCAGCATCTACACAAATAATTGCATGTATATGTATTAGTTTTACATATATAATATTAATTTTATCAAGGGTTTTGTGGGGGACATTGTCCCAATGTCTGTGGCGGGACTGGGGAGTCCGCAGTGGTATGTGTTGACACTTTCTGCTCCAAAACCTGGGTGTCTCCCCCACTTGCTTTCAAAGCTAGGGGATAGTATATAAATTAAATCATTCAATATGGTTTATAAAAGGCAAAGTTATTACAGTTAACTGCGCCATGTGGTTACAATGTAAAATTGGGTTTATTGTATAGTGGGGCCTACACTGGGTATAGGTGGGGCCACATCCACCTCACTCCAGTGAGGGGATGCTACAGGCTGGTGCATGTAATAATTGGTTGATAAAGTAGCCTTTGTCATGCAAAGTTCTAAACCAGGTAGCACTGCAGGAGACAGGGTGAGAAGGGCAGGTCTCACTACCCTCCTTAGAACGCTGGGGATCGTTCAGGTTCGGGCACCGATGTTTCATACTCGGGCCCACAGTGTGTCCCTACATGGGTAGTTAAACTGGCACACTGGTCGGCTCCCCAGTTACCCCACAAAAAATCATTATGCGGCCAACATCCACCAATTGTTTGTAATAGCGGAGTAATAAATATTTCTCATACTATTTATTGTTAAGTTCTATTCCATTATTCCCGAATGTTGTCAGGCTCTGTGTCTTACAAGGGAATATAATGTATAGTGCTGGGTTAGCTTGGTGAATTCAATAATTAATAAAAACAGAAAAATAGAATTTGACCAAAATCGTGACCATGCCCCTTTAATCATGATATTTAAATATTTTTTAAACAAAACTTACTTGTCTTAAATGTAGGTATTCAATGACACACCCATCAATATCCTCGTAACATAAACGAAATTTATCTTTGAAAAATACATTCGACCCATTCCTATTGATTTTTAATTTTTTTATTTTAATTCATTTTTAAGAGGGTATAAAAATGGTCCTGTTATGTAAAACTACCTTATGACTAAGATCTGTCTTATGTAAAAAAAATTATTTGTCATAAGATCTCATCAAAACTATTTCACAAAAGTGTCTAATCTTATGATTATTTTATGGTGGATGTGCAGCCATGTTGTAAAAAATGCATTGTTTAGTTATTGTATGCGTAATTTGCTTTCGAAACAACATGTAAAACTTCATATTTATTGTGTTTTTTATCTCTTGACAACAGTTTTGGTCAGAAACAAACCAGTTTAAGAAATGTTTACATTTGATCCTTAAATGTACAAGATGATCGCACCCGTGTTAAGATAGGTCATACTTTTTTGAAAACCACAAAAACATGTGTAAGTCCAGTCTAAAAAAGATACAGCTTCAATTTTGGTTAAACATAGTAGGTCAAGAACTCGAGTGCGCCAGGCTTTGCACGACTTTTTATTTTAGATGTCGTAGGTGAAAAATTAAAATTTTCTTAAAATAAACATCATTTGAAATATTTATATGTTATAAAATTTAAGACATTGATTAGGTAAAATGCTAAAATGGCGGTTAAGACAGAAGAAAAAAGGTAAGGTTGCTGATGACTCGTTTGCAAACTGAAGACTGCAGTTGACTTTTTCCCCCGAAGAACTGATTGCAAGGGCATCAAAATAAACATGTGAAACAAACACTTTATAAGTAAAAAAAACCCGAAAAATGCATTTTTGGATAATTTCTATCAAATACAAATAGGACATGATGGTAAAATTTGATAACTCTAAATACGACACCAAGGAAATCGGAATGGTAAATGTCTATCTCAAAGCTAAAATAATAGTAAAATTTCATGCAAGAAACTTCATCAAAATATTTAGGGTAGAAATATACTTCGACCTCGTTAGTAAAAGAAAGGGTATTTAGAGATAAAAACAACTCTTTGGACTATGTATTACTAAATGATCTATTGCCAATTTACTCTTGAACTCGTATTTGTTCGACTTTATGTTGTCCTCCAAATAAATGTTGACCGGTATGGAGAACAAAATAAAGAAATCATAAATATTAATGAACTGGAATGTGCATCATTATTTCTATTGCAAATATAATGCAAACATTATTGATAAGTGGCTTGAAGATGATGATAATGCTTTTGTGACCGTGCTTGAGTCTAAGACATAAACCCCTGCCTTCAACTCTTGAAATTGACGTAGTAGTCCTAGTAGTTTCCCCAAAGGCACTTTTTTCTAGCCTCCGGTGGTAAAATTCCCCCTCCTGTCTTCTTATTTTCTCCACTATTCAGAGGCCACTACTTTTATGCTACTCAGATATGTCCACTTTTCATCTGCCAACCTTGCATTCCCTGTGACATTTACTTCACTAACTTTTGACGCTATCTCTTTTCATATCAACTTTTCTTCTTGAAAGCAACGGAGGCAGAGGAATTCTATTTTAAAAATACCATTTTTCATTTTTTCATTTCTTCCAACCTCGTATGTTAAATTAGACACAGCACTACGTAGACATCTTTACACAATGTTTGACAATGTAAGGCCGCATCGACTTCTAAGTGTGTACGTGTACCTACTGAATGGTCACAACTGAATGCATTCGAACAAAATTAGTATTTGTACAGACGCAAAGGCAGTGGAACATTGCGTAATACTAGGACTGCAATATATTTCATAAAAATACTTTTTATATCTTAGGTTATATATTCAAAATCTAATATTTATTTTATTTATATTTAGGTTTTTACGATATATTTTTTTTATTTTTCAGACAGCTTCATTTAGTAATGACACCCTTCCCGGTAAATGATATTCAGTGAGTGCAAAATCAAATATTCTTTCAAAGCATTAATCTGATTAAAATTTGTAATATACACTATATAAAATATTACAAATATAAGCAAAAAGGAAACACCCACCGTGGAAGTATAGTTCTTCTTATAGAATTTGTAATGAAAATATATGCAAGCATGACGTGTGTTTTAAAAATAATCTTAAGACTTCTGACACTCAAGTCTTGCGAAACAGATATTATAGATTTAACAGTGTAGGAACGAAAGTGTACAGTTTTTGGGTAGCGAGAGAACAAATAGCGCTGCGTACAATATTTTAATTGTAGATGGAAAATACGTAATTAAATAATATATATCTGAAGGGTCAATATATCGATTTAATACGGTAGTAAACTAGAATAAGTTTATTCTTGTGATATCAATTTTAAAATCTTGAACTTTCTATGTACAAAAATTCTCATTGGATCAAAAATTCAATACGAAATTGAATCACAATATCAAGAAAAGCGTTTCTTATTTTCTTAAAAAAAATGTTGTCTCTTGTTGTGAAAATATGTACCTAATGAGTTGACTTTCAGACAAAAATAATTGTTATTTAAAGGAGCAATACATTCGCTGAATTTTAGGGTTTTTTTTATCCATGTCTCGATATTGTTTATCGTGCGCGTGTAGCTATTACAAGTATGTCTGTGTAGTTCTGATTTGCTGCAGTTTGTATGATGTTTTTCAATCCAACCTTTCGCTGAAATATACAATTAAAATATTCGTAAAATATACATATCTAAACACATGTTCCATTACTTCACTTTTATATCTCATTAATCAAAAACCTATATAGTTGTTAGTTGTTTTCAATTTAGCACTCATTTACATATGACAACTATGTCAATTTAGCACTCATTTACATATGACAACTATGTCAATTTATCACTCATTTACATATGACAACTATGTAAAAGGATGTAAACAGCCGACTTAACACTAGTTACAAAAATGATTAAAATGCTATATAGATTACTAAAGATAATTTAATAAATCCAGTTGATTCGTGTTAAATTGAGAACACAAACACATAAATGTCATCGGACAATATGTATAAAACCTTATGTCATTCATTTATATAAATACTTAGTTACTTTATAAAAACCAATGAGATTATAAAAGTCGCTGAGACCTGAAATTTCTATTTTGGCAAAATCTGTAATGATGAATACAGTTTTTTTATTTATATAAACATAGAATTTTTTGTCTGGAGAACAATACTCTGTAATCAACAGTTTTCTGAAATACACACTTAGGGTGGAAGTTGCATAGTTGGCATTTTGTTGTGTCGCAGGAGATTGAAAGATAAGTTGAAGTTAAGGAGGCCGACTTTAGTTTGCATTGCGCATGTTTTTGCGCATTCTAATATAATACAGTTGTTTTATACTTCTTATGAATTTTTTTCGATATCATTTATAAAATTGAACACAATAAACAAAATACAGATAAAAATATTTAGATTTTAAAAGGAAATTTTTACTTTTAACACGATTTTTACGTTGTGCGGTAGGGGAGCATTGCCATTGCGCTTTTATGACGTTATGATAAAATGAAGCTTTGTAGGAGTACGTTATAGGAAATACTATAAAAGAAAAAGTAAAAATTGTACGCTGTTGAAATTTTATATACAGAGTGATGCTATCTTCGAGGATATTTTCCTCATTTTTGGAATGAATCCCTTATACCAATCATCATTCGTGATGATCGAAATATATAGCAAAATTTGGTGCATTTTAATATTTTGAGATGGCCCCAACTAAAAACCAGACGGTAGAATTTTGTGTTTTTTACATATAAGGTAGGAAATGATATTACTTATCATATATAACAATTTGAGAAAAAAAGCTATTGTAGTATTTTTTAAAACTGCTTTGATGTGCGGAAAATGACAGTTTCCTATATATTCCTATAGTAAATGTACCTCTATTTTGAGATGGTCCCTAAAAAGAACCAGACGGTCGATTTTCATGAACCTTCGCATAAAAACTAGAGTTGGTTTAAATTACAGATGGTTAAAAAATAAAGAGTTTTGCTATTGTAGTTTTACTGCAACAAAACCCAAATCGGCCTCCTTAAAATAATAATGTTTATGGGTCATAGGACATCACCATTAGATTTTTAAGACGGTTGATCACTTTGGGACACAAGCACAGAGCAAGGAAGATCCTAAGTTTTTTCTTAAATCCATCTTTAGAAAATTCGTAGATCCAACAGGAATTGCCACCCCCCCTCCATTTCGAGAACGATGCTACCTACTATGATAAAATTGATTGAATCCCTCTCCCCATTCACCAAAGGAGTATTGTAATGAATATTAATCAATTATTGACTTTGTTTTCGTAAAATTGAAAATACATGTGAATTATATTTATCATTCATCATCCAAAATATCAAATAACATAACATAAGTACAAACCTTTTACATCAGTATCTTAACGTGCAACGCGTAAGGATGTCAAAGCAGAATTTTCGTAAGGATTCTCTCCAAAACATACGCAATGTTGCAGAGGAAAACCTTTTCCGAATTCACCCCTATATTAAAGGCGATTCAACTGCGTGCAACTAGATTTAAATTAAATAGATTTAAAAACAAAAAGTTTTTAACATCTAGCAACCCCGTCACTAACATTTTGAATTTATTTGTCTATTTCATTTATTATAATTAGCGAGATATTTTTGTACTCAATAGCATCCAGTCTTTTTAAGTGTAAATCCTTTGTTTGATTTCAAAACAAAACTTATCTTATATATGAGGGCAATTACTAAACACACGAAGGATTTGACTCTTGTTGAATTTTTCATTATTCTTAGTTACAACAATTGCATCATCTATGTAACCCTTGATATCAAAAATCAGATTGTGAATACGATACAATGATATATTGTTTTGAATGAATAATGCTCTGTGACCTTCAGAAGGTCCCTTCTGGATGTTTCATTGACAACCTATACTAGTAGTCATAGGTACATGTATGTGAGAATACTGATCATTCAAACAAATAACAAACTCTTAAATTCATGTTTTATGAATGACATTAATAAACTTATTTTATTTAAATTCAGAAAACAGGTATACAAAATCTGAGGTACGGTTGAGGTACAGATATACCGATGTTTTGATTAACTCATATATAATTCTTTTCTAATTCTAATGTAGATTTGATTGAGAAATATGTTGATGGGCATTTTACTACATGCTCATTTATTGTATAATTGTATTCATGATCAGCTATAAAAAACGAAATTATAGAAAATGCATTTTCTCGTGTATCGATACTGTAACTATAATGTGATCTTTTTTAAAATCTTTTTTTAAAAATATTTTGCTAAATGCTAAGTATTATAATTCATACGCATGCCATATTTTGCAGTAAAGGCGTTGAATAAAATTGTTTACAAACATACATGTATAAAGAAAGATGTGCTTATTTTTTACTGTTAGGTTACCCGAGTCACTGATTTTCTAATATATTAAAAAACCATAATGCATGGTTATGATATTTAAGATGCCCTCTACCAAAATTGTGAAATTCATGCCCCCTGGGTCAGGGGTTAAGGCTCTGAGGAGCGGTCAATACGGATATATAGTGAAAATGTATGGAATCTCAGAAAATCTAATATGCTCCTATTTATAGATGGGCAAAATTAAACGCATGATTATGATATGCATGAAGGCCTTTACCAAAATTTTGAAAATTATTGCCGCTGGGTCAGAGGTGCGGGCCACATTTAGCTACTAGTATATAAGAAAATATGTATTAAACCTTGGAATATTTAGAATGAGTGGAAGATAAACAAAATGCATAATTATGATGTTTATAAAGCTTTCTACCTAGATTATAAAAGTCATGGCCTCTAGGCCACGGGGTTCAGGCCCTAGAACAGGACAAAGGATATAGGTAAAAATTTATTAAATCTCAGATAATTTTCATTTCTACTTAAGTAGAGGAAAATATATAGAATGCATGATTATGATGATCATTAAGCTTTCTACGAAATTGTGAAATTTATAGCCTCTGGGTCTGGGGATCAGCCTTATAGGATAGGGATTAAGATTTGTTGTTTGGTGTGAGGGAAAATGACCACATAGTCATGATATAGTGACTATCGCAATTATTAGACACAGTGGAAACGGATTTTAGGATAGAAAATGCCTTAGGATAATTAGAAAACCTGATTATGTCAGGGTTTTTTTTATATGTCTGATGGTATGTATCTCTGGAATGAAGATCCTGGAGTTTAAAACGATGGATTTTGACTTGGGGATTTTCTCCCGGAAGAATTCATTAGGACGAAATGATGTTGACATGGAAATAAAAACCTTTAAATTGTGTTAACGAGTTACAGAATCAAAGCCTTGCCAAAGCTTTGTCAGATGATGATTAGCAGACAAATTACAATACCCTGCAGATACATACAAAATGGTCTGTTGAAATGTTTAATAAATGGCGCTTATCGCAGGAAAACTGACCCTGCATGAATGAAATGAACGTAGAAATGCTGAATTACTAGTTTTAACACTTTGTGTTGAAGATACGTAAACAGGATGATAGTGAGTATCCACCGCTTACTCTGTTTTATTGGGTGCGGATTACTGCGTCATATGCAAGAAGAAAACGTTCACGCAATGACTTTTCTTGATGAACAGGATCACTGCTTTGCCGTTTTCAGGAAAGTGTTAAACGCGCGCATGAAAATATTATCAAAGGGCTTAAGGTACCAAAGTAAGACAAGCTTATCCTATGATACCGGAAGATGAGGACAAGATCTGGACTGGTGGAATATTCGGGTTAGACTCTCCTCAAGCTCTACAGTATACACTTTTATAACTGTAAGATATTCGGTCTGAGGGCTTTTTGACAAACACCGGAATTTAGGATTTTTAAAGTTGCGTATTTCATTTCAAACCGTAGGTGGCTGTGTGAGCATTTAAAAATACGATCAGTTTTCTTGTGATAATTTTCATAGTTGCTTTTAAACATTTCAGTAATTTGTATGATCAATAATTTTAATGAAGTACATGAATTTATAAGTAAAAAATACCATTTTCTGATTCTTTGCTACTCTCTGTTTTATTTTAAATAAAGTGTGATCTACCAGAAAAAAGAGAGTTATCTATCATAAACACACCGCAGAAAACTGTATTGTATCAAGAACAAATGAATAAATGGCATAAAAGGAAGAGCTCGCAAACCCTGATACATATTATGCTTACCATTCTAAAATAAATACGTCTTTATCTTATACTACCGTTTGTCAAGAGTAATCACAAGAGTTACATTGTGACAGGATTCGAACTCTTTAACACCTCATGGAAAAGCGTTGGTGTGCCTCGCTAAACATTTTGTAGATTTTATGATAATTAAATATACTACAAAAAATTAAAATGTCCGATTTTTGTCTCATAAACAAAGAGCATAATATTTTGTAGCAATTTATAAATGTGAAATTTTTTTGTATCAGTTTATCAATTTCAAAGAATTGGTGTTCAATCTGATAATTTTTCATATAATATTTAACAATGATAATAATAACTTTTAAATGAAACACTCCTTTTTACACACATAATGTTTAATCATTTCTTTATATTATGAAATTATAAATTTGTATATTGTATTACACAACGTCTGTCCTATTGTCTAATTTGTTCGGAAGTTTGAGACGTCAGGTAAACATACATTAATAGGCACAATACTTTTAATGTAGCATATATGACTATTCTACATGTAGTACTGTTCCCTATAATCATATTCATTAAGTAGTTCAAAATTCGACAGTAGTTATTAATTAAAAAAAAAAAGATTCCATTAATGCAAAAAAAGAAATACATTTCGTTTAAACAATGTAACAATATGTTTTAATTACCAAATAAAAAGTATTCGAAGTGCTGCTCGCTTTTCAATTTTGCTTTTAAAAACAATTATATTAGTAGTAATAAAGTTCTTAAACCACCAGATGAAAGCTAGCAGCTAAACTAATTCCTCACACATGTATGACAATTTTATTAAAAATTCTAACATTCTGTGAGATAATTCTTTACCCTATCTCGTATTATTCAATGATTAAATTAAAGGAGAATCTGGAAAAGGTGGTTATTAGACCGCCACTATAATAATCTTGACAAGAGTAATGTCTGACCCACACCCTGTCTTCTTTCTGTAGAGGCAACACTGCCAGGTTAGGACCTGCTTTGTAATATTCATTACCTGCATTACTATACGCCATCGTTCGGACCTTAGTTACTCCATTCAGCACGGCGTCTAAATATCCCAGTACTTGAATTGTATCCGTTTCCGACGTTTGTGATATCCACAGGAATAACCAGAGTACCGCTTTTCCAGGAATTGCTGTATGTCGATGATGAAGCAATTCATATAACTTTGTCAAAAACATTATCAGCCTTAACAACAAAATGAGGAAGAATAGCTATTTTCAAATTATATCCTATTATTTTGTATTCTCAACATCGATATCAGTTCTACAATGCAGCGTCTATATTCTTTAAATGAACCTTTTCAGTGCAATTCTAACCAAAAAAAAAATAATAAAAAACCCGGAGAGAGTTGAACCCAAAGTATACATACCGTCTTTAAGAATGTGTTTGATTTACTAAGACAGAGTAATGGTAATAATTATAACAATTTTAAGAACCTTTATTTAAGAAATAAGAAGCATGTTAAAAAGTTCAGCGGAATATTAACTTGGTATGTCACGTGATCAAATCCTGTGTATACAAATCAGTTTTAAACAGAAAATCTTTTCGTTTGAATATTGGGAGAAAATAATTGCTATAATAAAAGGTACAATGCACTCATTTATTTTTTCACCGGGCTAGGTTTTCTAGTTTAAGGTACCTAAGTCATTAAATGCTCCAAAAAGATGATCAAATCTTTTTTGTGTTTGTTTTTACTTAACATTAGTCTTACTTTATATTAAATTCCTTTTAAAAACATCATTCATTTCTAAAGATGGAAAGTCATTTACTAATACACGTAAAATAAAGTGCATAAAGATGTAAAAATTAGGTTTTACTTACCCAATTTTGATTTAAACAAGTTCAACTGAGCATCTTCCAATGATAACACAGTAGAAAACAGTTCTAAACGTTCATACTCTGACGGTTTAAACTGTGTTTCAAAGGTACTGACTGTTCTAGTGAGGTTATATGAAATTTTGTATTATTCTTTATTCAATTCCTACAAATACTTTTTATTCTCAATTGTCTGAAAGCAAATAACATCCACTGACTGCTATAGCAATCTCTCTGTTGTTTCTTAAAATTCTATCTTTATAGTTTACGGTGATCATTTTTATTGGTGAATAAATATCATTAAGCAGATGAAAATTCGACACCCAAGAGTTTATACATCACTGTTGTTTTGATCTCGGCACTGGAATCAGCTCGAGTGGGTGGTACCGAACCAAGCTCGAGTGGTGCTGGTCGATACCATTATGGATGTACATGCAAAATGTAGAAAAATGCTATATATTTGTTACTAAGGTTAACCGTTGCCATGGCAACTGAGAAGAGATAGAAAAATGGCAAATCATATCAACTATAAAGTTATCAAGAAAGTATTTTAGGAGCTTTTCTAAGATATGAAATATAAGATATCAAATATCAGATTAATTAAATGATCAATTTTCAAATTTAAAAAAAAATCGGTAGGTAGATCAATATCTCAAAATTGCTACTATAGAAACTGGTTATTATTTTGAAAATGTACTTTTTTAAATTCTTTTACTTTCATAGAAGTTATCGTTACAATAAACTAATACGTTTAAGGCAATCTTTATAAGGTAAATGTTAAAGAAGAAAATTAATTGATACCTGTTGCTCTAGTATCGTTGTTGAAAATAAGTAAAAAATGAAGAAAAACCCCAAAAGTTATTCTGAAAAGCAAAACACAATTCACAACCATTTCTATTGTGAAAAACATGACTTTTATATCAAATTTATTCAAGCATTGTTTAGCAGCACAAAGAAGCTATTGCTTAACAAACATGTGGACTTATAAATATCATTTACAAATTCTTTTTTGTCATAGCACAGAAAACGTCATAATAAAAACATTCCTTTCAAAATTGCAGCTTCAATCAATATTACATGAAAGCTGAGGATGTGTTTGATCATTTCAAACCCATATTTTTATGTACATGTATTATGATATGATTTAGAATAATATTTTTTGAAACTATCTCAAAATACTGTATACTATATGTCACAAAGGACAACAACAACAAAATGAATTGATTAGTTACTGAGGTAAAAATTTTAGAATTTTCATCTGCTTAATGATATTTTTTTATCATTTGCATATCATTATTATCGCTACATATCGCTTACATACAAACCAACCTCATGAGAACAACAAAATGAATTGATTAGTTACTGAGGTAAAAATTTTAGAATTTTCATCTGCTTAATGATATTTTTTTATCATTTGCATATCATTATTATCGCTACATATCGCTTACATACAAACCAACCTCATGAGAATTGTGTTTCTTATTTTAAAGAGTTGTATAATTTTGCTGAAATGTAAGCTGATCGTTCGAATCTCGATGGCATTTTGTATTTCTAGTCTTATTCGAATTATCCCTTGCTTTAGCTTCTTAATCGACAGATTTTATTGTACCACCAAACAAATTAAAGGTGCTGATAGTGACTTATGAAAAATCCTACACGTGAGCTAAACAGATTATTTTAGAGACTTAAATTGGAAGACTTTGAATAAAATATGAAGTTCAATAGTGAGTATGATACATTAATAATAGTCGAAGTTTTAGTTTAATCCACTACACTAAGATATGACATAACAAAATACATGGCATGATATTTGCTTTGCATTATATTAAGAATTTTTATAATTGAAATAAATAAATTGAAGAAGCCTATAGGTTTATGAAAATGAGATAAAAATTTTTTCAGCCATGTCTCTTAGCAAAAGTTAATCAAATTAATGAAGCTTAGTGTGAAGTCTAACTTTCTTGAGACTTTAACAAACCCACATTTTTCCTAATAGTTACAAACCTAATACGTGTTTTGTTTTGCCTATGACTTAAAAAGTGTGTATGTTAATGATTGATTAGAAAAAATATATATAGTGGAAATGTTACGTACCTCATGTTGCCATCTATATACGGACGGCGATCAAATGATTCTTTTTATTTAATCATACTAGTTTGAGAAAAACAATTTTTAATCATCGTATCAAAGTAAAATGACGTTAATAACAATTTTACTTTCTCATTAATGTGTTTTGTGAAGTCATGAAAATCTCGCCATATAATTTATTTTAAGTTGAAAATTGTAACGAATAATAATAATTCTTTGTATTGTTTAAAAGCAACGTTTAAAAGGATGAAAATAGCTCCAATCTCTTTCCATAGCTGTGGGTAGGTAATAAATAATTTATATCAAAGAACTAGAATTCATCACACATTATATGTCTCTATGCAATTCCACTGATAAGTCATAACGCTAAGGATAGTTTGAACTTTACAAATCAATAAAATCAAATGCATTAATAGTGTGTGTGTGGGGGGGGGGGGGCGAAAATTCACATCTGATTTTTATACTTTATATATTGTGAATCTAAATTAAGTAAAAAACTCAACATTTGTTTTCCACTGACCCTTCTTCCTACAATGTGTTCAAAAACAGAACAAATTAAAAATTGAGATAAATCAAACTCAGTGTTAAATATTTTTGTTACGTATGGCGACTTTCTACACAAAGAAAGATAACTCTCAGTTTCCCGTTGACTAATCATATCCAGCATGAATTTCTGAAAATCAAAGCATTTTGATTTAAATATCTTCAATCTCTTGGCTAAAAATATGTCTATTAGTATTTGCTAAAAAGAGCATATTTCATTCACAAGTAAATGCTCCTTTAACTTCAAAATCTGGTGAGCATGAATTGTATATTTGCGAACTACGGCCAGTAATGAAGAACAGTAATAGAGCAAAAAGGATTAAAATCAAAATATGAAAAGAATCACCTTGTGAGAAATATGGTCATTATCGTCTTCATCATCATAATCATTATACTGGTGTGCATATGGGTATTCAGAAAAAATGCCAAGTGTTATTTACTTATTCTATGACTGTATACATGTATATACTTCTATCACAGGCACCTGGCGATATATCATTTTCTAATTATAAAAGATCAGTACCCTCTATCTAATATTACATTAGGTACACAATGTCACTATCTAGGTTTTTTTAATAAGAGGCGAAAGGCTAAAGTGATGACTGTAGTTGTAACATTTCTGTAAATGAGATTTCTTTGCAGTGTCAATATTTCAAAATATTTGCATTTATATTTACATTCTACTGTGTTTTTCCATGAAATGATGTGATCTTTAAATGCCTCTAAATGCAACATCCTAATCACTGCGTATGAATTTACTTGTAATTTACATAAGTAGTTCCCAAACATTGATTTCTATGTTATTTGTTTGAACATATATTTTATACTTGTTGTTAAAACACCATGTTCTACAATTATTCAACAATAAAAATGATTTTATTATTAAAAGCAAAATTTCAAGATTTAATTTTCATAGATAAGATTTTCATGCTCATTTCAAAAGCTAATGTGATAAGCAGTTTTAACCAGTATTAGAAAACAGCTGTTCTTGCTTTTACTAATTTACTCCCTCAGTGATCTGCAATTTATACCGATTTATTTTAATAAAAAAAATTGAGTTCATCAATAAAGGAATATAAAAAGAAGCTTTAAATGTTTAATTTTGACATCGTCTTGTCAATAACTGCCGTCAGTTGAGCAGACAAATTATCATAACGCACTATCGCGCATTATTCAATTTGTCTGCAATAATTCCAACTTCCGTCCCCCTTTACCCTTTCGTCTGATATCTAAAGCAGTAGAAACCGATTGTGCACTGATTTTATTAATGATAGGTGTAATGCACCGTTTTGGTTTGATATGGTCGGGAGACGGTCACCTCCATCCGGCCAGGGTTTGAACTCTATATCTGAGGAACCCACTTTTCCTGGAGCGAGTGGCTAGCGCACTAACCACTAAATATGAAATAAGTTGGGGTGGCAGGGGGTTGTTTCGATCGAAAGACCCGGTCAAAAAAAAAAGGAGAACCTGAGGTTTGGCTGGGTATTTGCAATTGAGAGGTATAAATTGCTAGAATATTTATTGCATTCATTTTGTGAATAGAGGAGCTCATATCAATTTTATTGATATAAATATCCACGTTTTTCTTACATATAAATTGGATGTTTAAAATGCGTTGAAATGCTTTTGGGGGAAAAGAAGCGAATCAAACTCACTCAAAACAAGAATGACATCAGAAAGATCGTTTTGTCCATACTTATTCTGATAGAGTACTTTTTCTCAAAAGAATAAATAGAATTGAGCATTCATGTTTTTTCTCATAAAATATGGTTCTAACACATTACAACAATTAATTGTGTCGAAATAAACAATGTTTGATATAATCATATTTTGTAGATGTTAATTAAATATCGTCAGAAAACATAATTGAAATCAGAAAATAAAATGAAATTAACACAAGAAGCAACCAAATTTTCTTTTACTACAAGTTTCTGTTAATAATACACATACATTTTGTAGATCTCAAATCATTTGAATTAGTAAAGTTTAAATCCAGAAAACGTTGTTATGGGAATACTATAACTGTGGTAACCGGTCCCATCGTTTCGTTTGACCCACACGCTGTCACGGGTCTGAAGATGTAAGATAACCATGTTTGTTCCTGTTTGGCGAATGGCAACGCTACTCTCACTACCGTAATAAGCCATGGCCCTGACCTTGCTGTTTCCATCCAAAACTATGTCGAAATTAACTAATTTTTGATAGGCAGACTGAACAGAGATATAGAACACATATGTCCCCGTTCTCGGTGCTGTAAAAATACTAATACTGGGGTTGTAGCCTGTTCCTTCACTGTAGATTACTGTGGGTAATACTAGAGTGCTTCCTGTCCAACCACCATTACCTGATGATATACCCACTGTAAACGCATGGTGGTTACTCTTTTTTACAATTTGAAAAAATACTAATTGTAGTTTTAAATATAAATAACTGATAAATAGATATGTTAAAATTATGATATGGTTCTGTGCTTGTATTGAGTAAATATGTCTAAAATTATTGAACGGCACATCTTTGAAAAAAGAAATCTGTCAACCTATTACAACAGTCTTTCACCTGTTTCTACATGTATGAGCATATGTATTGGAACATTTTGATTTTGTTTATGAATGAATGATTTACGGTTCCGAATAATAAAATCACTGTGTTGATTACATGTACTTAAAAATAATAACAATCTGTAGAACAAAAGGCTCTGACAAAATGGGCAGAGAATTATTGATATGTGCATCCATGCGTGCGTGCGTGCATGCGAGTAAGAGTGCGAAATCTCATTACTTTAATAGAAAACATAATAAGATTGAACAACAGGCACGATCTTAAAAAGTCCTCTCCATAGATCAAGGTCAGTCATTCAGGTAAAAGTTGTTTAGTTACATAACACTGAAAGGGAATGGAATTATTGATGTGTACATGCGTGCGTGCATGCGAATTCGCGTGCAGTATCTCATCACTTTCATAAAAAAAAATATATTTAACTACAGGTGCGATCCAATTCCGCGCCATTACAAGTTTTTCACACTAAACTTCATTAAATGTGTTCAATAAACATGTTACCTCTCTTTGTGATATCTTTTAATTTCATGTTCTTACTTCTGCGACATTTTTTATTTTTATGTTTTAGCATCATTTGTTATTATGCTCTTTGAATTGGTTGATGTGTGGTTTTTAAACAATACATGTATATCAAAATACACAAAATACGGTAATTTGTTAGCATAGAATGAAACCTTCTTACCACATTTGGTTTTTGACAAGTCCATGTAGGCCACTTCCAACGAAGCCACAGCAGACGATAGTTTAAGCTGCTTATACTCCGACGTTTTTAACTGTGTTTCAATGTCAGCGACTGTTTTATTCAAGATTTCTGGGGGAAAAAAATGATAATCATGAACATCGACAAGACAAATGTTTATATTTAAGAGCAATACATAGTACACTATTTAAAGGATTTATCAAAATAGAATTAAGGGGGGGGGGGTTATTCTTGTAAATGAAACTCATTTGCAAAACTTTATAATTGTACAGGCATGTCAAATAAAACAAGTTATTTTAAAAAATTCAAAAGTCTGTTGGCAGGTTTGTATAGGCAACAACCAATACATGTATATAAAACAAATATCGAACTTGAAATATTTTTACTTTATATTGATTTCTTCCTAAACGTTCCCGCCTACTTTTCTTCTGCTTCCCCATGGATTCTTATCATTTAAGCGCTATAGCATAATGAACACAATTGAAACAATTTATGCCCATTCATTGATCTTAACAGTTACCAATAAAGCTTATTCCATTAATAGACTTAAATCTTTCGTTCCATCTAAGAACTGCAGCTTGTTTATTTTTTACCTTAAAAAACAACTAAATAGTCATTGACGAAATAATGTCATTTATTAATGACGAATCAAAAACTTGTACGAATAAACCACATCACAAACAGGGAGATCCCTGACAAAGTCAATACTTAAACTTATTGAAATGACTTATGTAACAGGTACTGTGGGATCTACCTTATTAGTTAAAAAACACCTGAACAAATATTGAGATCACCCGGTAAAATATAAACAAAAATAGTAAACAACAATGGCAGGGTGATCTCCCTTAATATAAACATGTAAAAATTAAGGTGGCATATACAAAGTTCTGCCATAAATCCAATACCCATTGGATTCCCGCCACCCTAAGGAAATAGATGGAACTGGAGACTTTAATTACTGTATTATACATTTTGTTTTAGTAAAACTTCGAACAATTTGTAATAGTATGGCCTACTGAGATGTAATTATAATAATTTAAGTTTTTGATATGACAGAAAATATCAATATGATTAACTGATTTTGACAGATGGCCAGCAACATACCCTATTAATACAAACACTAAATATACTATACTAAAAAACAAAACTATGTGTTCTAAGGACAGGGTGGTAGCAGACCTTTTATCTGAACTACATGCAAAAAAAAAGGGGGGGGGGGTACACTAACATATCTAATGTAGAACAATGAAAGCAGTGGGGAAAAGTAAATGCCATGATCTAATTCCAAGATGACAGACATAGTAGCAGACCTGATCTAAACTACTATCAATGTAAGTTGTATATATCATAATTATGGTAGCAGACTTGATCTGAACTCCAAACAATCCTACCACTTTGAAGAGGTAGTAATAAAATCACTCACAGGCAAACAACAGAGCAGATCTATAGCAGACATCATCTGAACTAGTTATATAATGTTATCTTGCTGATAACAACTTATACCCAAGAATGATATAGATTAATTTTCTTAGTCAAGTGCAACATTAAATGAACCCAACCGAATGTATCGTTGATCCATCAGACGATGCATCAGACTTCCATCTACCCATATTCTGAATCGCATTTTCCGAGAAACCAACCTTAGATGCATGAGTGGCAGCACCAATTCTGAAGCTGTGACCCTTATATTGTTTTGGATCCAACCCAATATTTTTGATCGCTCCATTTAACTTTTTTGCCACAAAGGAATAAGACACCGGACAACCATCTAAAAACTGGAAAAGGTGGCCACCAGAATGGCAATAATGTTTTAAATAGTAAAATAATGCATGTACTGGACATGACTTAGTGTTTTTTTTATGCTTCTAATGTAATAATCTTTGGCTGTCCATAACTGACTGTTTAAAAAAATTTCAACACCACTTGCACCTGCTTTAGCTTTCCATGAGCTGTCTCAAAATGGACATCCGATCTCTGAATGACCTTATCTGACTGAGTCTTTGTATAACCAATTCCCCTAACCTGAAAAAACCATGAAATGCCATCAAAAACAATGCCTTAAGTAACAATGAATGTGCCCGAGTGGAAACAGATTGATCTAGTGAATTCACAAGTTTTTTTCAAAATTTCACATGTAATTGGAAGACGGGTATCTACCGATGGACCTAATTTGTAACAACCTCTTAGCAGCTTTTGTACTAGGAAACACTGAACAGGATCTGGCAATTTTAACATCTTATTAATATATGTTAAAGTCGAAATGTGGGATGCTATTGAGCTTGGTGAATAACCAATTTCGAATAAATGACCTATAAAATTACATATTGTAATGTAATGTACAGGTAAGGATATGGAGCCTACCCATTCAAGGAAAATATGCCATGAATGTAGATATGCTTTCCTTCGCAGTACAGTTAAGGCAGACAATAAAAATATGGGCAAATGTTTGTAATGAAAACACGTATACTTTAGTTAAACTGGCATGTCCTTTTTAAAATCAATAACAGTCACTCAAATGCAATATATTTCTAAAATATATATAGAACAGTACCATATTTTATGTTCATAGTGGTCACGTGATATGGCAGTCGCATGGTACAAGCAGATGTATTTGTGGTTTTGAGGTCATTTAAAAAATTTAATATTGCAAGGGCAAAATCATGTCAAAATTCACAACTGAATTATGATATAACTTGATGTTATATCGTAGATTTTGAAAAACGGTGCGAACTTTTTAAGATAAGAATATTTGTTAGTAGAAACCGTAATTTATGATGCATATGTTGAATAATTTTGAAGGTCACAGGGTTAATTTCATTAAAAAATAATTAATTTGTAAGATTTTACAAGGATCGTAGAAGTTTTTAAGTTACATAGCATATTTCAAATTCACATGTAAAAGTTTGTCGGGATCAGGTAAGTGTATGCCCTTGCAATTAAGTGATTTATTTAGGTACTCAGATTTTAGATATACGATATTTTATACAAAACCGAGGTGGCTTCTTTATACGATGCATACTTTTAACAAAATAAAAATAAGACTATATAGGTAGCATTCTACTAATAATAATTGTAAACAAAATATTCATTCATACTTTTCCGTTAATGTATGACATTTATTTTTCTTCGCTATAAAACTGCACGATAGCCTTCAATGATTTAACTTAATACGTCATTTTGAAGCATATGACGTCATATTTTGTAGTACAGCGAGAACGACATCTCGCTTATTTTTCAGTGTGTACGATATAACGGACATCAAAATTGTAAGTAATAGCATTTGTTGTTTTTAATAAAAAGATTAGTATAGGTTAATTTCACTAATAAATAGATTAATAAGTACTTTCGAGGTTTGTAATATACTGTGATGTCATAATGCACATTTCCCGTACTTTTTGTCTGAACGGAGTTTATTGACAGCCTTAACTGTGCTGCGTTGTTGCAGGGGCTAAGAAAGCCTGTAGGTAGAAGTCTTTTTGCAGAGTTTGTCAAATGTAAAGAAGATCCACTGGGATTTTTGTTTGTTGTCTGTGTAAATGAGGTGTTTCTTGAAAAGCTTCCTGAAATTTAAAACGGGATAATCTGTCAGCTGTTACATTTAACTTCCCAGGTATATGCTTTGCACAGAAATGAATATTAAAACGCAAGGACACTAAAACAAGACGACGTACCGATTTCATGAGAGCTTTATCTCGACACGATTTTTATCGATAACCTCAACAACAGCCATATTGTCTGATAAGAATAATATCTTTTTATTTTGAAAATGGCATGACCATATTTCCAATGCAAGGACAATTGGAAACAATTCTTTTATACGATTTAGATAATCTTCTAATTCCAATGGCAATTCCCTTGCAAACCAATCAGACCCTAAAACAGCTAAAAATCCCATTGAGCCAGAAGCATCTGTGTATAAACTCAGATGGTCTGATGACACCCAAACTTTATCCAGAAAAACTGACTTGCCATTGAAATGGTCAATAAAAGTAGCCCAAGTTTCTAAATCAGCCCTTGAGTCTTTACTTAATCTTATGTAGAATTTTGGGTTAGACAAACCACATGTTAGGTTGATCAAACGACGAAGAAATGTTCGACCTGGGACAACCACAGAGCAAGCAAAATTCAAAAAGCCTATGATTGACTGCATTTCTTTTAAAGTGACCTTTTTACACCTTTTGAACAAGTTAAGTTTGTCCTTTATTTTTTGGATCTTATCTACTGGAAGCCGACACTCCATTTTCACTGAATCAACTTCTATACCATAAATGACAATGTTGGTCGTAGGTGCTTGAGTTTTTTCCCTTTTTATTGGCACTCCAATTTTTTTTACATAGAAATAAAAAAAATAGCAAGATCGTTTCTACAGGTTATTGAATTTGGAGGTCCCACAAAGAAAAAATCATCTAAAATATGGGACATACCAGAGGCATTGAAGGCATTTTCCCTGACCCATTAGAGAGCAGAGCTAAATGATTCAAAGATTTGACAGCTACTTCTCGCTCCCATAGGAAGACATTTGTCATAATAGTATTGACCTTCCCAAGTAAACCCTAGCAGGTAGTAATCAGCTGGATGAATAGGTATGATCCGGAAAGCAACTTCAATGTCAGTCTTTGCCATTAAACATTCACGCCCAAACTTTTGAACTAAATCAACCACCTGATCTATGGAATCGTACTGAACAGCTGAATTTTCTCTTGGTATATTGGAATTTACTGATTGATTTTTAGGGAATGAAAGATCATGAATTACCGTAAATTTTCCTGTACTGCCTTTTGGCACTAAACCTAATGGGGATACCACAAAATGTTCAAAAGGTTTGTTTGAAAATGGACCTGCAATTCTTCCTTTGTTGAACCATGTTTGTATATAATCTTCTATAATGTCTGGGTGATCTAATGTGGATTTATGGTTTTGAGGTACGCATGATGAAGGAGTAGAAGTACCACCTAGTCTAAAACCATAAGTAAAGCCATTTATCAAGTACGAAGCCTGATCACTGTCATAATCAACTAAAAATTCACCTAAACTTTTTGGGTTGACTGGGGAAGGTAGTTGGCTGGGTAATTGTTGAGGACTTGGTGACAGTGTTGATATTTGTTGGTTTTTGTTTACGAAATCTACAATTGGCTCTTGCATGTGATCCTGAGCATGATTGACACCTGTGGGCAAATGAGCAGGTGTTATGAGTGCATTGTTCCCCATTGTTAAAGGCATAGCAGAATCTAATAGGCTTATTGCCTGTGTTTGCTCGAAAGGGCTGCTGAAATTGATAATTGCTAGAAGCAGCATTGATTCTTAATTCTTCAACCGGCTTTTGCCACGGTAACTCAACAGTCTCTTTCAACATCCGAAAATTCTCATCATAGATTCTCAAGGCCTTATCTCCTAACATCTTGTTCATTTCTCTGATAAAATAGCAGTACTTTAGGAGATGGGGAGCCTGTTCTGGATATTTTTCAATAAAAATTCCCATAAAAATCAAAAAAGCATCAGTCCATTGCTGAATTGACATCGGCAATTTGGGCTTTGATGACCCTTGCTGTACAATAAGGGACCCAGAAGATATGTTTAACGAAATAGGATCCTCTCGACGCTGCAACAGCAAACCTAAATCAATAAATTGATTTGCCCAGATCTTAGCTTTTATTCGATGAGGTGTTGCAGCCCCAAGAGGAATCCCATCAGATAAATCAATAACATTTTTAAGATTGGCAGTTGCTGGCTCACCTTGACCGCCTTGTTGTAATAACGCACTAACTAAGACTGCAATATTTTGCTGAGGCTGGTTGTCACTAACTGTTGATGTTGTTGTTTGCTGTCTTGCCATTGAATGAGAGTGGGCGTCGGTATCACCCTGGTTTTGAACACTTGGCTGCAGGATTTCTATGGTGTTATCACTCGAATTTGTCTGGTTTTGGGACAAAGTTTGGGATTGTCTTAAGATTGCTGCAGCTAATAAGTCGTAATTAATAGCATCACTCGACACTTGTTCTACATGAGTAACTGGTTCATCAGACACTGGTTCTGCTTGAAGACCTAAGTCATCATTTCGTGGTACTTTTGCCGGTCTCCTCCTTTTTGTTGACCGCCCCTCTAAAGCCCACTTAGGCATGGTTTATCTGAAGTGAAATTTTTATACTTATTAATAGACATGCTTAACTACCAGAGTATTAGCCTTTGAGGACTAATTGACAATTTGTTTCTTTTCATGGATGGTTGTAACTTATATTTGAAAAACATGTAACCATCTTTAAAAAAAGCTTGCATGACTTGACTTCTGTGATACACCTATGTATCCAAGTAGTAACTTAGAAATCTTAGACTATGTATATGTTTTCTTATTTCTTTTGATATAGACACATACATAGAAATCTTAGACTTTGTATATGTTTTCTTATTTCTTTTGATATAAACACATACATACAACAGATGATGGCTTACTTAGATATAGCCAATCTGCTCATGCTTCAACTTAGAAAGGGCTTTAATCAGAATATAACTTAGAATTCTGACAACTTTCCCATAAGCAGAAATCATATATTTTAAATTCTTATTTCTTCAATTACATATATATCCATAAAACAGATGATGGCATACTTAGATATAGCCCATCCAATCATGTCTCAGCTTTGATAAAGGTGTGTATAATAGACATGAACTTAAATTTTTTGGCCACTCTGGCAATTATTTCTGTATCAATCTAATAATTCTTTCTATTCCTGCATTACATTGAAACATGATTACAGTACTGTACCTAAACTGTACAGATTGAATTGAATATTCTTAAAATATCTTTATAGAATATTTCAAAAAGTTTATTCCTTATGCTTATGTAAAGAAAAATTTACCATGTTAGGTATGCATACTCAATTTCTTGGAAAATAACTCAAGTTATACTCATTAAAAATTTTCTTAAAATATCTTTTTTAAATTTTCTTTGACAAAGTGATTTTAATTTACTGGCCTTGAGTTTTTGAACTCTGTTATGCACTGCATATTTTATGCTCCTCAAGTATTTGACCATGGGTGCTGGATAACATCCATCCATATCTACCCAAAGGTGAACTCCATCGCGCCCAAGGTATGCAAAATTAGTCCAAAATCCTCTATGTTTCCAGAAATGGACATGCTCCTCACTACTTGTCAAAGGTTTCAAGTGTTTGTTTATACTGATGGCCTTCTCGTTATATCCAATCGGTGATTTTCGAGGGTCGCGGCGCAACAGTTGACCAATGATCACGGATTTTACACCATATCCATGTATCAAATAGTTCGCAAATGAAAAAATGTCTTGTGCAATGACATGTGATGGTCGAGTCGTCGCATCGTTACCCCCTATCTCAAGAACACATAAAGTAGGAACTGCCGAAAACGCGCACAATCTGGACGAGTAAGCAAGTCCGTAAATAGACAAACACCCTTGGCCCCGAAAACACACATTAATTTTTTCTTCATTGAGACCCAAGTTTTCATACACAGGGTTTTGTAAAATAAATCGTTCCAATCGTTTTACATAAGAATGTCCAATAATGCACACTGATGTTCGATCCGCCATTTTGACTGTTTACAAAATGTCAGTACATACCCCGGGCGCCGATGGTAAAAACTTACACAGTACACCGATTTTAACACTTACTTTAACTATAGTCTGTCCCAAAATATTTTTGCCGCATATTTTCTTAAATTATTCAATATTTATAAATACCTCTTAGTTCAGACGATGTTCATTCAATAGTATGAAAAAATCCCAAGATTTCCCCCTTTGAAACGCCCCCTCTAGCTTGTCGGGTATCAGTACACGGCTAAAAATAAAAAGTCTACGAGGTTTTTCCATTGCCAAGGAGATGAAGACGCCCGGATGATAACGTTGAAAAATTGCGCGAGGGGTCCCGAGTATTTCCGAATGGAGAAAAGACGTCAACATTACCCATTATAAATCTCCGTAGGAAATCTGTTTTCGTTCCTCTGAATTTTTACGAGGGAAAAATGATAATGTGTGAATGAAGTTATCTTGGGAATTTTCCCTTCCATCGATTTTAATTGCACTTCAGTCACAGGTATGTGTATTTTTATTAAAAATCGTTCAAATATGCAGCAAAAATATCTTGGGACAAACTATAGATAGCAAAGTTCCAAAGCAAATCCTCCCGCGTTCAATACTTCTCAAACTATCGGAAAGTACGTGGCAGTGAATTTAAACTTTACAAACCGATCAATATCTAACACGTCCTTCTCACACTTGAGTTTAAAACAAAAGTGATATACACGTGATCGAAATACTCTCATTTCATTGGCTAATGACAAGGTACAAGCACGGGCATTTATAAATAGGCACAGGATGGATAAATTAGCTAAAAATAACTATTAAGAAACCGGAACTTAAATTAGAATTTCTAAAAATAGAATTAGCCATACAATGATGACATAAAACATATTATTTGGCAATAATATTTCATTAAGTTGGCTCTATGTTGTTTTTTAACCAGTGCAAGCACATATTCTCTTGCAATAAACTGTATATGTAAATACCTGTAAAGGTTTTTCTTATTTCCGATTGAGAATCTTCTAGATTTTGAATTAACACTTTGTTATTGGTGAGTTTGAGTTCATTTTGGACGTTTCCCGCTTCTAATTCTTCCAATGAGTTGTTAAAGTACCTTTCTAGTTCTTTGTATTTTTTATCCCTTGATTCATTTTCATTCTCCGTGATTTCCTTGAAATCTAACAGCGTGACCGAAAGATAGCGTACCTCTATTTTGATATCTTCGAGAACACCAATCGTTTTGTTGAACATTTCTCGCCTTTTGTCGTCTGAATCTTTCTGAATGACGTTCAATTGTTCGTTCAGAGTACTGACGTTTTCATTAACTGTTCGTAATTTTAATTCCAGCTCTGTTATATTGGCTTCACTCATTCTGCTGTTGCTCTTAAGTTCTCTATTTTCCTGTTGAAGAGAGACTATTGTCCGCTGTAGTTCTGATATTTTTGTTTCACTTGTCGCGAGACTTTGTTTCAAAAGGGTGACATCATTAACCAGTGCATGGACGTTCTTGACCAAAGCGAGACGAATAACGGTCTCTTGGCTTATCATCTGTCGTAGGATGCTCAAATCGTTCCATCCTGGTCTTTGACTTCTAATGATGTTGAAGTCTTATTTTCTCCATCTGTTGAGAACGACGAAATGGTATCGACTCTTGCAGAACATAGAAAAATCGCTAATATACAAACCAACCTCTTTGTTAGGATTTTTAGCATAGAATTTCTCAAACTAGACCGAAAAATAGTTTTTTTATACGAGTACATAATGTGTCCGCTTTAAACTGCATCATTAACATACTGTAGACGTACTTTTGTCCGCGTGGTATTAATTTACGCTATGAACGCGGGCACAAATTTTCCACGGAATTTTTTCCCAGTGTACTTAAAGTGCATTTTGGAATGAAATTTTGAAATGGCATTAAATGACTAAGGATAATCGGAAGTTACTACATTATATAACACTTGCATATACGTGTACCCAATGTAAATCATTTTTATCTATGCAAACTGTCAAACAAATTTGTATTGAGAATTCACATAATAGATAATTTAATCTCCTAAGGATTTGAATTTTCTGTAAATTTACTTGCATGAAATTTAAACTTCTCCCAGCTTGAGATAACGGCACGTGTCAGACGGGTCTGTCATTCAATGACCCACTACACGCTAAGACCAATGATTTTACTGCAATTTTTAGATCCCTTAGTGCTCTGACTTTTAATTGATAAAACTGATCAACTCATAATTTAAACGATGTGGTGTTTCACAAGACGATTTTAGCCAGTGTCGTAACATCTTGACGGCTAACTAATGACTACCGACCAGTGCACAACCGATAATTACTGTTCACTGTGAACAGTTCTTACAATTTAAGTCCAAAGTTGGACAAATTCTAGGTAATGAAAATTGCTCAGAACTAGATTTAATAATAATTATTCAAATGATTTTTTTTTTCATTCAAAGAATCCGCGTTAATTTTTACCCGCGGATTAAATTGATATTGTGATTCCGCGGAATTATGACCCCGTGGAAAAAAATACATCTACAGTATCTTGGATACCGAATTCCATTTAAACCAAATTTAATGATTCTAATTCCAAATATCAAACTGAAGATCTATTGTATCGTGTTTCTTTAAATTGTTATTTTTGAAATAGGTTTTCCTTTAAGCGTGCGATTATCTTATCTTTCACACAACTTGTATTCATAATCTCTTGCTTCTTGTTATTTTTGTAAATAGTTCAGCAAAAATGTAACATAATTGGTTTAATTTTGTTTTATAGAAGAGTTGTTTTCCAACAGATGTTTTTATCACTCAGCGATAATTCTTAATTCTTGAAAGATTGCTTCAGATACGGAGCAAGATCATTTCGAATATCAAGTGTGATTAAAACCAATACAAACCAAAGTTGAATTATAAATTCTTATTTAAATATGTAGCATTGAGATAGTAGCATGAAAATTGTTTCGAATTAACCAATACATCATATGATTTAAGGTTAAATGATATTATTTAAAACATTTATTTATTGTATGATGCAACATAATATGATATGAATTAAAACTGTATCATTTGATATTTGATAATATCATGAACTATATAAGTGATTTTGTTTTACATTATGATAGGTAAAACATTTATTAAGTATCCATGAATAAAAAATTAATTAGTATGACGCAATACAAAATGAAACGATATAACCTTTGATCTCATCATATTATGCAATATCTTTTTAAATTGAATCATTTCATTAAATCTTTAAAATTTTATTTTGTAATATATATGAACTTATTGAAACAATTGCATGCAAAATGATATGTCAAATAAAATTGTGTCAAGAACATGTATCAAACATAATTATATGATTTTTAAGCATATTCAAGTTAGTAAAAAATCAAACACGTAGTAAATAATTAAATCAGTCGTTTTGCCTTTAAGTCGTAAAAATTCACGGCAGTTAAAAAATCACATGTTATTCAAGTTTTCCACAAGTGCCACTTCTATCACCTTAGCTTAATATTTCGATATTCATTAAAATAGTTGTTTAGTCGAAAGAACATAACCATTTTCCATGGTTATCCATTCCAATCTCCAAAATTGTCGAAGATAATTCGAAAACTTCCAAATAAATAAGTTCCTTTAAGAAATGATACATCGTAGGAATATGTGAAAAAATGATATCTTGGAATGTTTATCATATGGGTAAGACTATTATCTTTTTTATATTCTGTTGCTGTTGGAAATTAAAAAGTTAAAATTCATTATTTGTTGTTGTTTTTTCCCCCTAAATTTAGATTGTCAAATCTTTTTTACAACAATAAAGTACGACGTGTATGACAATAGTTTGCCTGGATTCAGAATTCGAGGAAGTGATTTTATCTTGTATATGTTTCATTAAATCTCTTATATACATTATCAATTTTGTACCTAATTGTTTTTATTAAGTCTAACGATTATATTAACTAAAACTGTAAATTGATAAAATATCTAATGCATCTTTTTTCTATGAAATAGTAATTTTTACATCATCTTTCAAATATGATGTCACTTTTTAATTTAAATCGAATTCATATAGGAGTAACTTTAACAAATCTATCGACATAAATAAGATGGTACACGTCATGAATTTTCTTTTGAAAAAATCAGGCTTTTAAATAACCGTCCTCTTTTTATAAAATGAGAGAATTTGTAATAACCGCTTTCAGGTTGAAGTTTAAACTGTTATAGCATCTAAAATGCTGTATATTTAAAAATATAAGCTGCAATCTACTGTGTATAATATTTATAAATCTTATGTGCTTATGAACTGAAAGGCTTAATTTTCATATTTTTTCTTCTTAACAAACCAGGCTAGTAGTGGGGAGGAGCAAGGGCCTGCAGGGATTCAGAACTGACCTCACACAGGAAGATAAAGATCTTGGTGTTAACCAGTACATGAATGGTAACAGCTCTTAACTGTCTAGTTCAAAGACATCGTCTATTGAAGACCAGATGTGTCTGTGATGTACCTATGTACATTAGGAATCTCTTCCTCTTCTGAATCTTCTGTTGTTCTTGATAATGGGTTTGAAAATGACATCAAAATACAAGGGTCAAAATGCCTTTATGTGTGTATGTGAACAATGACGTCTGATATCACCTTGAAGAGAATATTTGACATAATAACACATCAAACAACTCTTAGAACTAAGAAGATAGCAGGCATGTAAAGTGTCTTTATTCAGTGAGAGAAGAGAGGCATTGACTAGTCTGCGGTATCTGTGAAGGTTAACTTTTGTCTGATGCCCATCTGCTACTGCTTTCATTGTGTCAAACATAATATTCTTGGATATATTTTGAGATTACGTCTGCTATTTAGTATTACACTTCGGCCCATAATTTGTAGATGTAATTTCACTGATAGTTTTATGTCATAGGAGTAAACAGTAATGTTGATCATCACAATTTAAAAGCTACATTATAAGCGTCAAAATCTCACACTAGGATTTTTTCTCTTTTTTGTACATCTTTGCTCGCCAATGGTGGCTAATGAAGGACATACTATCACATATGGTTAACAAAGATTGTTTTGTCATGTTTAAAAAGGCACCTTTATCTGTATACAGATTTATTCGTAGAGCAAGGCTATTGTTTGGTCCGAGACTACATCGATATCTGTAAAATCCATATCAATTTGCTACTGCATTGTGTAAAATATTGTACACCAAGCAAAATGTTTCTTTTCTTCTTGAGAGATATTAACATACAGGTATTCCTTATTAGTCCCCTACTGGTAAAACCACGGGGACTATAGTCCAATCCACACTTTGCAAAAGATGTTTCCCTTTGTTGGGTCAACCCAAAGGTCAAAAGGGAAAAATCAATTTTCCCTTCTTAATGCAACCAAATATTTGGACATCCTGTGAGAAATCTATGGGTTTTCCCCCAAAATCTATGAGGTTTCCCCCAAAGACGGCGGCCAAGGGACATACCTATTCTTAAGTGTGAATTGGTCTATAGTCGTTATTGTTGTCCTTCTGCTGGTAATTCCATCTGAGATTGGTTTTCCAGATTTTTTTTCATTTTGGTTAATAGAATTGATTTGAAATTTTCAATGTAGCTTCATAATGAGAAACTACAAACCAAGTTTAGGTTTTATTTAGATTGACAAACAGGTAATAAAGAAATCATTTTTTTTAAAATTTTAATCGGGCTCTTCCTTAAAAAACGATCTTTATTTTCATTTTTGTAGCATCCAGTCTTTTTAAAGCTTAAATCCTTCGTTTGATCTCAAACAAAACTCATTTTATATAGTAGGGCATTTACCAAATGCATGAAGGATTTGATTTTTGTTGAATTTGACATATTGTTTTAGTTACGGTAATTGCATGAGTAATGTAACCCTAGATGATAGAATTCAGATTATGAATACGACAAATTATATATTGTTGTGATAATTACGTCCAATGAATTGTGCTATGTGACCTTCTGGAAGTTTCCTCGACAACATATTCTAGTACTTGTCATTTATAGCTACACGAATGTGAGAAATACTGATTATTCAAACAAATGACATTTTTACAAACTATTAAATTCATGTTTTATGAATGGCACCAATAACTTCTGATAGTTGAATTCAGACAACCATGTGCAAAGCTTGAGGTACAGTTGAGAAACATGAACACCTATGTTTTTTAATTAACTCCTATAATTCTTTCCTAATTCTAATGTAGATTTGATAGATGTCTATGTTGATTGGCACTTTGCTTCATGCTCATTCAATGTATAAGTTTTTGTATGATCATCTTTTAGAAACAAAATTACAGAAAAGGCATTTTCCCGTGTATCAATACTGTAGCTATAATGTTATCTATTTTGAATTATTATTATAAATGCTTAGTATTATACTTCATAAGCATAAGCTTTTTGGCAGAAAAGGTCTTGAATTAACTTGTTTTCAAACAGATAAAGATGATTTACTTATCTTTATTTTGGAATTTTTTTTATAAATATTTATTAAATGATGATGATACTTGGGTATAAATTTGACCGTATTAAAATCTTAATATAAAATATTATTTTGGTATAATATTTTCAGATTAATGCACGCTAGATAGTTTCTTTTTTGTGATTAATATAACGAAATAAAACCGTTTTTAAATTCATTTTAAAAGTTGTCATGTGTTTAAATGGGTAGGATTTTTATTCTTGCATTATAATGTTAACAACCCATAGTAGAGCAGGGCTTGTCCTGTCTACAAATCTACGATATACTACAGAAATTTATAACTTCAGACATCAATATGTAAACCAAATAGCATGATGCGTAAAAGTTGATTATAAATTACATCAGTTTAATAATCTAAAAACAATGTTCAACCTAAGAGAACTAATTTATGGGTGTTTAATTATACACTCTTACTTGCAAAACATACGATGTAGTCATTGCTTTACATCATCATCTTGATATTTTGCAATAAACAGACTAAGTCCTCTTGTCCGACTTATTTGGAATGAGCATGGATTTAGAAGCTACAAAATTGTTATTGTATCATACGACGGCCGTTGTACATACACATGTAATACTGTTGGATTGCACATATTTTATTGTATTATATATTGCAATGGGGTTTGGCACATGTAATAGAAACTTATTTCGCCCTCTCCCTACATGATGAACAACAAATACAATATGATTGCAGATACGTCTCAGTTTGTACTTTTTTAATAATAACTTACACCAGTAGTTAGATATTTTATAGTAAAAGTTAATGTTATTTAATATTAGTCTAACATGTATGCAAAGATGAATAAGATGAATAAAGATAAATAAGCAAGATGTTATCAACAAAAATACTTTTGTGATTTGAGATTATTCAAATTTGCCATTACCTTGAATATAAATTTGAACGTTTAAAAAACAGTATTTATTTTCATCCACACTGAGTGAGTCGTCGCCCCAAAGTAAGGAACGAGAGTCAAGAATATCATTTTTGCCAAATCTAAGAAATTTATTGAAAAATTCTTCCTTAACAGTAGCATACTTAGGACAAGAGAAAAAGAAGTGATGTCAATGTTCAATCTGACCACATTAGCAAAGAGGGCTTGATATAATATTGCATCTATAAAGATCTATGTTTAGCGCACTATATTGACGGAGTCTTGTGTGTAAAATGTTAGTATGTCTTTTCCCATAACTGAAATAAGGTGGAGCTACTGTTAGAAATTTAAAAATTTTGTTTTTAAATTAGGATAACGAACTCGAAACTCTGGTATCCAGAAGTAGGGAATCCCATTCGTTGACCACAGTTGGAACAAATGATGATATATAGATTTGCAGTGTACACACGGGTATATTGTGGTATTGCGAATTTCTCGTATAATATGCCAGTGGCGTAGCTACCTTTTAATTTTCTGTATTCAAAAAAAGGTAGGGGGTCTGGGGGCCGCCTTGAGGCCCCCAGCGGGTCCAGGGCAGAGCGGAAGCTCTTGGATTTTATGTTATTTGAATGACAAAACAGCCTTAAAATTATGACATTTTTTAAGTATTATGATTCCAATAAATATGAACAAAAGTTGCTAAATTCCGAGCCCCAGCAGGTCCAGGGCAGAGCGGAAGCTCTTGGATTTTATGTTATTTGAATGACAAAACAGCCTTAAAAATATGACATTTTTTAAGTATTATGATTCCAATAAATATGAACAAAAGTTGCTAAATTCCGAGCCCCAGCAGGTCCAGGGCAGAGCGGAAGCTCTTGGATTTTGTTATTTGAATGACAAAACAGCCTTAAAAATATGACATTTTTTAAGTATTATGATTCCAATAAATATGAACAAAAGTTGCTAAATTCCGAGACAAACATTATTTACCTGGTACTCTTCGAACATTTTCTTTAAAATTTCAATACCCCCGATGCTCTTGGATTTTTGGTTTTAGCTTTTAGATTTACAGGCTTTTGATGATGAGATATTGTCTCAAAATGTGACAATTTTACATACTGTATGTGTAAGTGAAATGTTGAATTTTAAAAGAATGTGTAATTATATATGAAACACTGATACCCCAGCGGAAACCAACTGCATATGACTAAAGATAATAGGCGTTTTAAAACAGATCTATTATTCAAACCGTAACATACTTACTTAAATGACAAATTTTTGATCAAGTTTATCACAATAAAATTGTGACTTTGTCAAAATTTTAATCACCCGACCGCCGACTTTAAATTACATGTAAGTATAGACTGACAGAATACAATTACGGACATACACTCAAAACTTGATGTGTTTTCAGATTTTAGTATGAATAATTAAACTTGAAATGAGTTAAAAGTTGTTTATCTCATTTTAATAAGTTTATTGTAGATCATTCTTTAAGCCAATAACATGAAAGACTCGTGATCGTCTTTGCCTTCATTGTGTAACTGTTGTGCTTTTAAAAAGATTTTAACTTGCTTTGTACAGACATACTTTTTATATTTAGATACTTACGTAGTAAACTCAAAACCGGATGCATAAAAAGTATGAATTAATGTAAATTATGGAATGACGGTATTTTCCGGAATCGTACTCATTGCATGGTTTACGACGAGAACTGAATGCTAAATATGCAGATTATAACTCAGTGGAGTCTCAATACGATCTGTTTACGTGCAAACAATAGGAAACTCAAATCATAAGACCTATGCTTTGCAAAATTTTGTGTATTCATTTGCGTTTTTGCGTAAAGGGCGCTACGCCACTGTATGTTGATGCATTACATCGCATATCCGGTACAATATCTGACAGATAGGCAGGAACTATAAATCATTGTGGATTTTATACATTACATTTAGCCTTAAATTTTTGCGTATTGCGTTAAGTGGTTCCAAGCCCGTTAAAAAAAAACAAAGATTTACGCGTTAGCGTGGTATGATAATTTGTCTGCACCGCTTTGTGTGACATTCGACCGACGATATTTGAAAATAAGCAATCAATGCTTATATTTCTATTAACATACTGATGTCTATTTGAATAAAAAAAATGAGTATCGCCGCTATAAAGCCATTATTTGCGCTCTTAGTCAGGGATATGAAACATACATGGAACAGTTATATTAACGTTATTTTGTTAGCTTTCGCGACAAAACATTTAGTGCCAAACACTTTGTGGAGAAAAATCTTTTTTATTAAGGAGTAGATATATATATTAATGATAGCTTTTCCTAAGTACATGACAAATTGATAATGTAAGATTTGAAGTTTCATTTAATCTTACAAAAATAAATATACTCAAAACACATGAAAACGGTCGTATTTGTGCTCCTGGCGCATGAATTAGCCAAGTATAGAAAATTGAACGTTGCAGATTTCCAATGCAAACATAAAGGGAAATATACACTGAATGTAAATTTATTATGATTCAGACAATATTGAATAGGTTTGACACATTTTGATGAATACTGCAAACAGTTATCATCAGTAAACAATATACAAAATCTTTTTACAGCATTTACATGAATTAGAAATAGCAGTGGTCCAAGTTCGGAGCCTTGAGGTACACCGGCATGAATTGGTGCAGTAGAAGAAATTATATTTTTATACATAACTCGTTGTGCCCGATTCGCTAAGTAGCTTTTCAATCAAATATACACCTTTCCACCAATACCATATATTTTTAATTTATATAAAAGTCCTTTGTGCCGATCAAATCAGGAAACACCGTGCAACATGATTTCCCTTCCACAATTCTCCAAACAATATGATCATATGTTTCTAATAATTGAAAAACAGTAGAATGACCTTGTAAAAATCCGGCTTGGTATTTACAAAACATAATATTTCTGTGAATAAAGTTATATAAATGCTTAAATACAATACGTTCTGGCTATGACTTTACCAATGCAACTTAAAAACGAAACTTGTCCATAGTTGGAAAAAACAGACGGGTCGTCTTTTTTGAAAAGTGGAGTAACGTTAGCTTGTTTCCACATAATAGGAAAAAACAGATTCTGTAAGTGAGCGGTTAAACAATAGAAATACATGTATTGGTTTGCCAATGGTAAATTTAGTAGCTTTCAACATTTTATGACAAATAAGGTGTGCACCTATGACTTTGTTAACAGGAAAGATAGATAATATATCAATTACTTCTTGTTCAGTAATACATATACTCTCAAACATACAGTGACACATAAATATTTCTTGAGGTAATACAGAGTTATCATCATCAAGTAGTACTGTTCCGATTGTATGTAACTTGTTATAAATATAAGTTTTAAAAATTGTACTACATAAATACAAAAATTATATTTCATTTAAGCAATTTGACACTGTGTTTTTTTATAACTTAATAAAAAGTATTTAAAGGGATGTTCGCTTTATAAATGTACTCTTTTTGAATTCAAATCATGTTGGTATTAAAGTAGTTTTTAACCACCAGATAAAAGCTTATGCGACTATTCACACAGTGTATGGCTAATTGGTTGAATATCTCAATATTCACTGGAATAACTCTTTATCTACCTTTTTAATGAACATATTAGAGAAGAAATCCGGAAAATGTGGTTAAAGGACCGTCAATATAATAACCCTGACCAGAGTAACGCTTGACCCACACTCTGTCTCCCTTCTGTAGAGTTAACACCACTAGGTTAGGTCCTGCTTCGTAATACTCATTACCTGCATAACTATACGCCATTGTTCGGACCTTAGTTACTCCATTCAGCACGACTTCCGCATATATGATTTTATTACTGTAACTCTGCACATTGACGAAGAATGCATATTCTCCCGCCATGGGAGCGGTAAATACCCCGGTACTTGGGTTGTATCCGTTCCCGACGTTTGTGACGACCACATCAAATACCAGAGTACCGCTGTTCCAGGTAGAACTGGCAGACGATACTGTGGCAGTAAATCCTATTCTTTTGGATACATCTACAAAAGCATTAAACAATAAGAATACATGTACATTGTTTAAACTCATAATTTTTTTGTTACATACAAAATAAATTATCACAATTTAAAATACCTAACTACATGTATTCACGTCGTTAGTTGATAGCTAAATCAAGTTAATATCCAGTGAGCCGCATCACTCATTTATAAATTTCTTATTGCAATCTTGACGTCTTTCTTGCTAAATTCACTTACCTTTCATCAAAATATATATATTTGTATAATAATGATAAGCAAGTAATGTTTATCTATAATATCCTATTCCGTTGTCTTTCAAAGGGACAGTACAGCTGAAAACACATGTTTGAATAACTTCAGATTTACCTTTTGTATCGTTAGGAAATAAGAAATAAAGTTGATTGTAATAGTTGAAATACATAAAAATTCCTTCCACATACCTAATTAACGAAAATATGAGTTTCTGAAAATCTTAAGGTCGTACAAACCGGAATAATCTTTTATCGTTTATTTGTACCATGTGAAATCCATTGACAGTAATTGACACATGCTGAAAACTACAAGATCTTTGTTCCACTACGGTCATCATTGTATACGAGGTAAAAGGGGCTCTCTAAATGAAACATATCATCACTTTCTCGATTATTTATTAATGGTTTACCAATTTCGGATCATTTTAGAATGACAAGACATAAATATGTCAAATGACCCCTCACGGGGCCTCACATACAAAAATGAATTTAGGTTGTAGCAACTCCTGTGATAAACACACAAAATACCTGCTTACAAAATAATAATTGTGGTTATTTTAAAAACAAAAACTTTGAACAATTAATACCTCAAAGAAGTAGAAAAGACATATTTCTATCAACAAACATGTCCAGGAGAATCCGTCGCGAGCCCTGCATGTGTCTTGTTTACAGTAAATACGCATGCGCAATAGTATAGAAAGCTGAACCCTGCAACACGTTGTGATGTAAATATGTATGGGTTATACGTAATTATTATTTCCAATGAAATGATTAGATTTATTTGATTGAGAAATTTGTAATGTTCCGAAAGTTTATTTATTCATGAGTAGTGCAAAAATACCGAACCCGATCGGAAAATTGTTTCAAGTCGTACTGTCTCCTCAGATTTGAATCCTACAAATTGTAGCATTCATACTATGTTAAAAAAATTGTATACATTTTTACAAAATGAAATATCTTAACCCTAAACACCGTCCAATTTTTTTCTGTTTAAAGAGGGGATTTAATTTTCAAACACTGCTTGCCTCTGATTGATGTGTTTCCGTTTTGCACACATTGGTAATAAGGTACAGAACAATAGGTGTGAATAGTGTTTTGATCATGACTAAAGTCTGCTTCTTATACAAGATTTACCTTTTTCTGATGCATTTTAGAAGCAGAATTCGGTCAATTTTAATGCAAAGGTTGATCAAAATTTTTGCAACATCATGTAGCCTCATCAATAGAGTATTATATACCTTGGTAGAGCATTTTAATATGATTTCAAATATTTAATGAATATTTACATAAACTGAATCAATAGATATAAATATTATTTCAGTTAGAACCGATTTGGTTTTTTTTTTTCATATTCTTATATATATTTTTATAATTTTAATTAGAAAACATGGTGTTATTGTTAAAAAATTAAGCGACTGATACATGTATACACCAAGAACTAATCACGAACATTTGTTAATCATATTAATATGGAATCTTACAAGTCATGTTTAAGTATACTTGTATCACGATGTAGTATTTTTTTAAATCATAACTTTTTTTAATGATGACGTAATTAAAGGAGTCAAGTTGTTAGTAAACTATTTACTAGGAAATATAATTCTCAACTAGGCTCTTTTCTATTAAGGCTCACAATTTATACAATCTAAAAGACATTGTGAGGAAATATTACGGGAATACGATACTTGTTTGATTATTTTGCTACGCTATTTTATTATGCTGCATGTATTTTCTACCAATCACAAAGGAGAGGAAGTGCATGAACCGGAGACTTTGAATTATATTAACTCTTTAACCGTCTTAGGAAGACTAATTCGGCATAAACACTCTAAAAAAGGCATGCCGTATTCGCCGGAATGGGAACGGAATAAACAAAATTAAAGTACTGATAATACTGAAAAACAATTACCTAGCTTCGTTCTAAAGAAAATTTACTTTGTGCAAGCTTAGTTAGAAAGAATTGATTTGATTTTTTTTATATTTTAACTTCTGTTTAGGCACTATATTGCGTGGCAGCCCCTGCAATGATGCACGTAAGCCCCGCACTAGCCCACGTACTTTATATTTACAATAGTCCGAGGAACTATGTGCGTAAACCCCTAAAACTGGTTCCCTAACCAGTTTAAATGATGTATATTTCTGCTCATAAGGGGCGGTTATTTGATGCATCGGAAGTAGAAATCTAACGACAATAAAGCGCTTAGTTATGCTCAGCGCTTTAAACATATTAGGTATCATTACATCATATCATCTCTTGATAACAACATATTTTAGGAAGTATGATTTTTCGGAAATATAAACTGTGAGCTCGGTGTACATTATATCAAAAGAATGTTTACAAAAGATGCGAGTTAAGAAATTGATCGGCATCAGATATCTTTTTTAGATCTAGAACATTCCACAAAAGACTCTGTTTAAATATATAACAATACACGCATTTTTATTATCTTGAAGTAAATGCAACAAAGTGTTAAAGTATAGAGCTCGGCCCAATAAAGAAAATATTACCATCATGTAATATGTATTTTTTTTTTACAGGTTTTGAACATTTTCTATTTTAATTTTTTTTGCCTCTTGGTAAATAACGTTATTTACTCTTCTTAATTCTTATAAAATTCCTCCTGACTGTGATGTGATAGAATGTCAATTAATGTTTATCAAACGCATTTACTGTAACAAAGAAATAGGACATCAAAAATAACCATCAAGTGTAGCTTTATGAGATATACTTATTAGAAAGACAAGATTTAAGGTCCATGGTTTCAGCTCACAAGTGTGTTTGACACGAAAAGATTTAATGTAATTACTAGCATAACAATTGGTGGATTAACGCAGGTGAATAATTGGGCGTTTACCTGGGCGATGGTCAGTTTAGGGATAAATAAATATTCTCTGATTGGATGATTCATGCATGTTATTTAGAGGGTTACGCTCTAAAATCTTTTTTATATACTAATAATATGAATCCTAGTCAAAGTCAGGTCAGAGTTCGATAGTTAGAGGTTATATGTAAGTAATGGTTTTAAGCCGAAAACTGTCTATTATGCTAGATATTAGACGGTCAGAGGTGCGAAGCGCCGAGGATCGTCTAATATCTAGCATAATTGGCAGTTTGAGGCTAATAACTTACTTTAAACATTTCACTGTATTCGAATCCGACCAAATGTTACGTCTTACTGACCTTACCTGGCACTGTCCAATATGTTCGCCTATTGTGTGTTGTTTTTTGTTTATCGTGCAAAATGTACGTATAGTTGAAATGGAATTTCTTTTGTTATAAATATTAAACATATAGATCCACTTGCTTGGCCATAGAGTGTTGCATTTCGATAAGCGCGTATGAGTTCGTAACACAGAGTTCATTTTGTGAACAAAACTTGAGTGATTCTAACGATATACTGGACGAAATCATTACAGGAGAGAAAGAAAACCAAGAAAATGGGAATTTTTGATTTAAAATTTTTGACAGTGAAGTCCAAAGAATACTCGGATATATCAGATTTTGACGACTCTGACGAAATGCTCGTGAAAGCTTCACAAGATGCTGAGACAAATACAGCCGAGTCAGGTGAGCAGAAAACACCTAGATTTTTGGCCCCTTTGTCCGATGTGGAATTAAAGAATCTCAAGGAAAGTGCAATTCCGGTCAATACAAGAAATAAAGCTAAATGGGCTATGCGGCTCTTTGAGTCAAGGGAAGCTGGAAGAAGAATACAAAAACCGGTCTTGGAAATGACAAAGAACTTAATCGCCGACTGTCTTCATTTGTTACTGAGTTGAAAACATTGAAAGGTACAAATTACAAACCAAATACACTTTATAAAATAATTGTTTCAATACAACACCATTTACGCACAAATAGCAAATTCATTTTCCTTCTTGATGACGCCGATTTTTCCGACCTGTGTGTTGTTCTATACGCAAAAATGAAAGAGCTGTCCAAACTTGGTTTAGGGATCAACAAAAAACAGGCTCTCATTATCACAGAAGAACAAGAAAACATACTTTGGGAAGGAATATTTGTGGTAGCGCTAACGCACATCAACTTCTTGATACGATGGTTTATTTGGTTGGACTAAATTTTGCTTTGCGAGCTGGCCAAGAACATAGAAATCATAGAACATTCTCAATTGATCTTGAAAACTTCTCGTGTAGACGGAAGGCGATACCTGCAGCACAGAGAAGACATTTTCAAATATATAACTGGAGGATTAAAAAGTCGAAAAACGGTTCCAAAAATTGTAAGTGCTTATGAAAACCCGTCATACCCTGAGAGATGTATTGTATCCCTGTACGAAAAGTATATCAGCCTCAGGTAATCTTAAATTAATACACTATTCTATACATTTAAAGTTCTCTTGTAAACCTTAATATAATTAGACAACACATAATAACATAGCTTCATCCTTTTGCAGACCCAATAACGGAAAGTCATCGGCCTTTTATTTGCGCCCGAGCAAATTTTCCAGTCCAGACAAATGGTATGACGACGCCCCAGTCGGTGTCCATCCGCTTCTACAAACCGTCGCCAAGATGGCGGGATTTGAAGGTTTTTTCTCTAACCATTCCTTGCGTGCTACGGCCGCTACTCGGCTGTATTTGGCAGGTGTGGATGAACAATTAGTCGCTGAGAAAACCGGTCACAGATCACTGTCAGTGAGAAATTATAAACGAACATCTGAGGACCAAAAAAAGCGCGTGAGCGACATTGTACAAGGACAAAAATTAGGAAGTCCACCAACCAAGAAACAAAGAGATTCCGATCAACCCTTAGTGTCGCATACTTGTAAATGTCCGGCAGTATCCGCATGCGTTTAAAAAGACGCACATGTTACCATAAATGTGAAATTCAATTCGGAATGCTCGTAAATTTACTGTGCATACGCTCATGGTGAACTTCTGTGTTTCTCATAACTTTTGAGGATTGAATTTAACCTATTCAAGCAAATCTTGTGTCATTATTTCTTTGGGTCTTAAATTTACCTGTAGCTGTCCAATAAGTTAAAACTTTTTTGAGAGCTAAAGGTGACTTATTTACGGAAGCCCATTTAGGACCTATCAAAAAATATTTTTGAATTTGATACAACGAATTCTTGAATTTGTTAAAACGAATTTAAATCGTTATAACGAATTGTTGAATCCGTTATAACGAATTAAATTTGTTATAACAAATTTTAGGAATTCGTTATAACGAATTAAATCTGTTATAACAAATTCACTGAATTCGTTATTTCAAATTTCAAAATCTGTTTTAACAAATTAAATTTGAATTAACGAATTCTTGAATTCGTTATAACAAATTAAATTTGAAATAACGAATTTCAAATTCGTTATTTCAAAGTTTTATTTCGTAATTTCGGTTTTTTAAACTCGGTTATAACATATTTTCACCCAATTTGTAGTAACATATTTCATGTTTTGGGGAACAAATTAAACGGGGCGGACTTCATTTCTCCCATATCGGCGTACGACGAAATGCGCCGATCAATTGATCGGCGTTAAATGGCGAATTGGTATTAAATGAAGTAAATGAAACCATGGTAACAGATGTAACGATTCCAAAAGACACATTACTTTATCAGCTTTGCTAGAATTCCTACATAGATAGAAACAAATTTTTTAAGAACTATATGTAGCAATGCATTTTTACCAAAAATACAATCTATACAGATTTGTTTTGACGGGTTTCTGTGCAAAATTCCAAAAATGTGTTTAATTAATGCTATCAATCAATGAGCATGCTGATTTATTAACATATAACTGCATTTTTCATCTCATTACATCACCAAACCGTGAGATTACGCCATACTTAAAAAAATACCGGTCTGGAATAAAATTGATTTAAGAATAAGGAATCATTCTTTGGGTATTACTAGTCTCAGGTGATTTTGGCCGGGACGTGTTCAAATCAAATAAAGCTCGACGGGATTTATGATAGAAATGACCACGCTCTGACCGAAATTATCAACTCATAATATTCAAAGAATGATTCCTTATTACTTTAATACTTATATTTATATTATTTCCAATTTCTACACATTAAAACAACATTCTAAAACCACTGTTTTTTAATGAATAACACATGCTAATATGTATTATTACGCAGCGCAGCCAATACTGTTTTTCGGTTATGCTGTATGACACGCCCATTTTGTGTCGTTCGTTTTTTATGAAATTATTGGGCTGGGTTATCACAGTAAAGGACACTTAAAAATATGAATATAATATTTTATTTGATGTAGATAGGCATTATAACCAGGATGTGCGCATGCGTGAACCAACTTTCCATCAGAACGATGTATAGAATAGGCTATTTTGGGGGGTTGATTTTAATCAACTCTCCTACATGTATGCAGTTACTCAGGCAAACCGAAAGTGAAACAGTGTTTGGACCTAATTACATTGCTTACAACATTTAGTTCTAATCGATAAATTCGATGTAATGAGTTCTTTAGCATTGTTTTTCAAGGAAACTTGTTTATAGATACCTTGTAAATAGTAAGATTTTAAATGGTACGAACAATTTAGATAATTTTTGAAGTCGTACATCTTATATATTCCTACGCCAGAGCTCGTTCAACCAGACGGTCGGCTGTCTCCGTAAATATCCGACAAGCAGATAGTCTCTCTTGCTTGTCGGTGATTAACGGATACAGCTGAGAGTCTTGTTAAACGAGACTAGAGTTCAATTTTGCTTGGATCCATAAAATTTCTCATAACTATTCCGATTACTGATACGTAGTTTGATAGAATAGATCTTTAAATGTTATACAACATGATTTATATTCGGTTTTCACGAAATTCATGTGGAAGAATTCATATTATAAAAAATGTGCGTTATTCAAATACATATGGGAAAGTACTTGCCATGCAAAATAACATATCATTGATTTTAAAATAAATAATAATCGATAAAATCAACTTCCATCAGTTCTTTAGCACTTTGATTTTATATAGTACAACCAGGCACTATAACCAGGATGTACGCATGCGTGTACCGACTTTTCGGTAAACGTTTGGGAGGAAATTCGAAAGCTGTTTGGAGGAACTTCGAACAGATATTTGCGCAATTTAAAAACGTATAGGAAAATTCGAAAGAATGTGGGGGAATAAGCCGAGGCAAAAAACCACATAGGTTCATTGAAAAAAAATAATATTTTATTTCTAGCAAATTTCAATTTCTTTACATTTATTTAACATATGTGATCAAATACATTCAGAGCTGCCATAACACAAAAAGTAACTTTACATTTAATTGATATTAAGACAACAAAATAGTTATATGCTAATTTGGCAACAAAATGATATAGAAATCGGATGTTCAAATTATATTTTTTCCTATAGTGGATGATCGTACCATTTTTTAAAGAACGAATATTGTTAACACATATTAACGTCTATCTTTTTCAATTTTCCAAAAAATGGTACGAAACCCACTCTATGGTAAAAAGTAAGTTTTCTTCTTTTAATTTTTAAGCTTGGTCTTTAAATGACTAAGTCCAGTCGTTTGCGTAAAACTGATAACAATAGAATCAGCTATATTATATCCTCTAAACAAGCGAATCGGTGGTGTTGTGGTAAGCGAGGAGTTCTTTAAACAAATGTAACTGTAAAAGTGGGTGTTTGAATCGTACGCGTTATGGTTTTTTTTTTTATATTTTTGTTTACATCCTTAGAATGTAATTTTCTTTTTTTTACTTAATAATATACATTGTTAAAATGTAATTTTCCTTTTTTTTTCTTAATAATAAAAATGTGCTTATAATAACTTGAAATATTTGATTTGCGTTTTCTACTACTTTTATAAAATATAAAATGTATGTTATTCTCTTTGAGATTGCACGATTTCAAATTGTAAACAAATCGTTGTTGTGCGTGCAAGAAACAATTAAATGGCAAGATAAAACGTTCCATCTTTTAATCCTTGAGAGTCTTGTTAACATAACAAGGACATACGCTGGACAAAAGCATGTAATTGTTCACAAAATGCAGAATACAAGCTAAGTCAAATGAACAGTATGCGCCTAAAGAAAATTCAACGATTAACTAGGCATGTATTTCACTTCAATTGTATCGGCAGGAAAATCACATTACAAATGGTTTTGTTGTGAAAGAAAAAGCATAGTAGTTCTACCAAAAGACACAAAGACCACTAGGACCAATGACCAACACAAAGTTTGACCAGTGACCTATAACAAGCCCCCTTGTTATACGTTACTGGTTTGACTATTGCTGTCTTCCTTAGCCCCTCCACCCACTTTTTTGCAAATTTATACATAGTAAAGACCTTTTTATTGCTTGTCAAGATTTTTTTTTATAAATCTAGCCCCCCCCCCCCCCCCACTTTCAATTTGCTTCCGGCGCCACTGTATATATTTTTTTTAAATACTTGTTTTGAATACCTACAAAAAGAGTTAACTAAATTCTTCTGTCTCCGAAGCGGAAAAATCGACTCCCGCATACTCTTTGTCGACTCCCCTGCGTTAGGGGTTGTATACGATGACTGAGGTAAATTAGTAAATTAAATATTGTTAGAAAGTAATCAACATTTTTGTATTTTAACTCTTTAAATGAGTATGTGATTGTTATTCTAAATTTAAAATACTAGTATATGTAAATACTACAAAATTTAAGCGCATTTGCGCCTTTCATATGTCGATTGCCCCTTTCTCGCATTTTTGGACATTTTCATTTGGACAATACTGTCCACCGTTTAAATGCCCAGTTAACTCGTACGTTTATTACTTCTTATAAGACGTATGAGAGGGTCGTGGGCATTTGCAACGGCTTATTCCCTCAGATTCTTTACATTATAAATGTTCATTAAAAGAGATAGGAATTTTGTGTACATTAGATTTACACCAAAATGTTGTATAAATATTAGTATTTGAGAGAACAAAAAAGAGCAATGTTACAGGAAAACAACAGGCACTTAGCATCAGAGGGGGGAGGGGGTGTGGAGTGGAGCAGGGACAGGGGAAAGAGCTAGAATACCCCCTTCAGCACACGCTTTCTTGCAGCAAACATTTTTTTTTAATTTACATATAAAAAGTAAATTAACAAGGAGTCCCCCCCCCTAATGTTTTTGGGACCAGGTAAAAACTGAAATGAAAGGGAGGAAATAAACTGTAGAATTGAAGTTAAAGGTACGCTTTTCCCCATACCCCCACGGATTAGGATTTTTAAATGTTTTAATAGCATAGTGTATGTATCACTAGGGTCAGTGTTCGTATCACCAGGGTCTGTATACCCATAACCAGGGTCAGTATTACCATTATCAGGATGTCTATATCTATTACCAGGGTCAGTGTACGTATCACCAGCGTCTGTGTGCCCATCACCAAGTCATTGAAACCCATCATCAGGGTCTTAATGCATATCACCAAGGTCAGTGTTCGTATCACCAGGGTCTGCCTATTACCAGGGTCTCAAAACCTATATTGTTATAGCTATTGAGACCCAAGTGATGGGTATACTGACTCTGGTAACGTGTATACATGTACACACTCTCGTAATTGGGTACATTAACCTTGGTTATAGGTAAACTTACCCTGGTGATGGGTATACTGATTCTGGATTTGGGTATACAGACGCTAGTGATGTGCACTCTGGCCCTATTAATACTAGTATACAGACCCCGGTGATAGGCATATAGACCCTGGTGAAACGTACACTGACCCTGGTGATAGGCATTGAGACCCTGGTGATGGTACGTGGATTTCAAAGACACATTGGCCCTCGCGATAAGTATTGAGACCCTGGTGTCCTGGTGATGGGTATACTGAATCTGGTTATGCGTAACTATACAGACCCTGTTGATACGTACACCGACTCTGGTAGTACTTACTCTGACCCTGGTAATATGTACTCTGACCCTGGTGATGGGTATACAGACCCTGGTGATGGACACACAGACCTTGGTGAGGGGTTATGGATAGAGCTACATGGGGTCGGTGTTCTGACCACCCCTACCCCTCCCCAAACACCCCCCCCCCTGAAAAAAATAAAAATAAATAAATTATCCCTCCCTTTCTAACCCTGATTTTTTTTTTATTGAATTTAAGCGTAGGTGTTTATAGAACCTGGTGAATGGTATATTGCATGAAATACAGTAATATTGGTTTTTATATAAACCCAATTCTTTTTTACTGGTATATGTAAGGAAACCGTGATATTTAGTTCAGGCAGGTGGCATCGTAAACAAGTGAAAAGAGGGGGGTGGTATGGGAGAATCGCCAAACAATTTTGGACATGCAAAAAAAAGTCTTTAAAAAATTCGAAAATCGTACACCGTGGGGGTAGCTATAGAAATGCTAAGTTTACCTCAAACTTAAATTTCACTGTTTATTTCCTCCCAGTCACTTTCAATTTTTTACATGCTTCGAAAATGCTAGGAAAGGGGGGGGGGGGACAACTGCATGGGGACAGGCCTCTCCCTGCCACCCCCACCAACCCACTCGTTTGAAGCTACGTGTCTATTGTTTTTCTGTAACATTGCCTTTATTGTCTTCGCAAATATTAAATTAACTTTTTTTAGTGTAAACCAAAGGTACATATCATTCCTATCACTTTTAATGACTATATGATTTAAAAGTCGCGGTTTTTTGTTTTTTGGCACCTATCATCAGTTCGAAGTTTCTCCAAGAAGCTATCGAATTTCCTCCCAAACGTTTACCAATCCCGATGGAAAGTTGGTTCACGCATGCGCACATCCTGGTTATAATGCCTGGCTATGTCATATAAAATATCATATTTATATTTTTCAAGTGTCCTTTACTGTGATAACATTACAAATCAATTTTGAAACCTATGGCCCAATTATTTAATAAAAAATGAGCGACACAAAAAAGGCGTGTCCTACATGTACAGCATAACCGAAAAACGGTATTTTCTGCAATAATACACAACATGTGCTACGCTTGAAAAAAAACCCCAGTGTTTTTGAAATGTTGTTTTGAAGTGTAGAAATTTGAAATAATATAATTAAAAGCAAAAAGACACCATTCTTTGAATATTATGAGGTGATAATTTCGGTCGGAGCGTGCATATCAAATCTATCATAACTTCCTTCAAGCTTTATTGGATTTGAACACGCTCCGACCAAAATAAATATGAATAATGAACAAACATAAATCTGCCCATGCAAGCGTTTAAAGATATCCTATTCATCGGTAAAAGGCGATTAGAATAGCAAATTTTGAAATCGTTTAAAAAGAAATCTGACTGTAACAAAATAATTACGGATACAACTTTCTAAATTTACATCACTTTAAATAACTAGATACGTCAAAACATCAGACATATATCAATCATTTTTGCTGTAAAATTGAATATATTTTGTATAGCTTTGTAAGGAAATTTCCCTAGTGTTGACCTCGTGACGTCACTGAAGCCTTGTTATCGCCTAATTTCATTTTCTCTTGATTAGATTTCTAAAAGAGGTAAAAAAAAGGCACTTTGAAGAGGCGTAACTCCATTTTTTTTGCATCGATTTCGATGCGGTTTTTGCATTAAATTCTGGTAAATAAATTCTATGACATAAGTTCGACAATGGCTGGTCTGCATGTACCCTTTTCTAAATCAGCATACTCAATAATTAATAGCATTGACTAAACAATTATTTTGGAATTTTGGGCAAGAACCCGTGTATCTGTATATCCTGCACAATATTTTGGTGAAAATGCGTTGCTACATTTATAGCAGTTCTTAAATATGTTGTATCTATCTATGTAGGAAATCTAGCAAAGCCGATAAAGTAAGGTGTCTTTTGGAATTGTTACATCTGTTGCCATGGTTACAGCGACAGCTGGGACAATATATTCCTCCACTTTTCTTCTTACGCCAGTTTACTTCATTTAACATTTCTCCGTTTCGTCGTACGCCGATATGGGACAAATGAAGTCCGCCCCGTTAAATTTGTTCCCGAAAACATGAAATTTGTTATTACAAATTGGGTGAAAATATGTTATAACCGATTTAAAAAAACCGAAATTACGAATTAAAGCTTTGAAATAACGAATTCAAGAATTCGTTGTTTTAAATTTAATTTGTTAAAACAGATTTAAAAATTTGAAATAAAGAATTCAGCGAATTTGTTATAACAGATTAAATTCGTTATAACGAATTCCTAAAATTTGTTATAACAAATTTAATTCGTTATAACGGATTCAACAATTCGTTATAACGATTTAAATTCGTATTAACAAATTCAATAATTCGTTATATCAAATTCAAAAATATTTTTGGATAGGTCCTAAATGGGCTTCCGTACTTATTGGACGGGGTGGAAGACAATAAGAGATTTATTGGACCGGGTTTAACAAATGATGATGTAACAGAAATGTTTTTAAAAAAATCAAGCTTGGTTAACGCATTGGCGTTATAATTTCAACTGCAGATATTCAGCGAACTCTGTCAGAAATAGCTCGTCCGAGGCGTAAAATTGATATTATATTAAAGAACAGATATAAATGCCTTGAAGTATAACCTATATTTGGGTTCGGATCGAAAACGTGATGAGGGTTCAGCAAACCTAGCCCTCTGTCACGTTTTCTTACCCCGTCTAAATATAGCTTAATACATGTATTTTAAGACAGTAACCATGTATGAAATATTTATGACCCTTGATTAATATGTGATGTTGTATATCTTTTTATTACTTATTTTAATAATACTATAAAGATCACCATTTCCGCCTTTATCAAATGGGAAAAAGCCGTCATCCGGCAAATGAGGGAAATTGAGCATGCAAATAAAAACTTTGATAAGACCCCTGGAACAAACCAGGAGGTAAAAGGTTTTTCCTTAAAAGATCATTTGATGTCTTTTAGCAATAACTTTCATACGTGGAACAAAGAAAAGAAATCCCTAGGGCAGAAGTTATACAAACGATGTGGTAAATGTCTGATATTTTTTTGTTCTAAAAAAAATAATTATATCAGTATAAATTCATATTAAAATTTTTATTAAAAAATCTAGGACAGAAACAAATTAGACCCGGCCTCGTTTAATACAGTTGTGTCCCCATCGTGTCTGATTTATGTTTGAAAATCTTTTTACAAATGAAAGATATTTCTGAGGCTTTAACATGATACAGGACTTTCCCCTTGGATTAATTATCATTAATAAAAGTTGAGTGAAAGATGTGGTATGAAAGGTTTGATAAGGGTGCAGGTGCGCGACGCAGGCGTTGTAGCCCTGCTTCCCAAGAGTATCATTACAGATTGTTGGAGAGAGAGAGAGAGAGAGAGAGAGAGAGAGAGAGAGAGAGAGAGAGAGAAGGGGGAGGGAGAGAACATAAGTTTCTGATGCGCATCTGATGCGCATGCGCTAGAAAGGTGAGAGTGGGATATTCAACGGACTGAGAAAATTAGAAATATGTAAGTTTTACTTATTTGTGCCTAATAGTGAAGGGTGAATGTTGCATTGACTGTGTTTAATGGACATACATTTAAAGATTCGCATGGAATTTATAGTGTATTCTACCCGAACACCTGTAATACTTTCTTAGCCAGGTGAGTCTACGCTCACCCCCGCACGCACGCTTTTCACTGTTTCATTGTTTATACCCTTGGTCGCTGTCCTTAACTTGTTTTGATTATGTCTTAAGATGAAGACATAATTGAAGAAAGATATACATGTATATTATTACTAATCCTCTGGACGTTCCGAATGTAAATTTATATGTCCAAGTGTAGTATGTATAACATGGTTTTTGGGTGAAGATAAACTCGAACAACAGTGCCCAGCAAAGCGTATAGCGAACCAAAACAAAACAAAAGTGTACTGTGAACCTTCTTTGTGTAGTTTTTGTGTATCATATGTATGTATAAACTCGAGCAACAACCAAGCGAAAACGATCGGAATTCCGCTCCTCTGACTCTGAACCGTCACCAAGCACAACTCACTTGCACAAAAAACGAAAGAACATATGAACATAACCCCAGCCATGTCACTGCACGGATCCATGCAGGACCCCAACCAAGTTCCTCAGGGCTCCTTTACACCAATGTCACCCTATCATCCACACCTCGCACACATGGTACATCCCGGGACATTTCTGTCCTCTCCACCAAACACAAACGGGGTGGGGGTGGGTGTGCCTCAGCAGCAGTCCCAACAATCGGTACTAACAGACATCGATGTACAACGAATAGCAGTAGCTGTCAAGGGTCTCTTGGTTACAGAGCTAAACAACGCTATAGAACCGTTAAAAGATCAAATTATTTCATTACAAAACGAAAATGAAGCTCTCAAGCACGAGATTGACAACCTAGACATGTACAGCAGACGCAGTTGTGTCAGGGTCTCCGGCGTATCCGAGGAGTGTGAGGATACCGACCAAGTATTGTTGGACATCGCCCAGAAACTCGACGTTCCCCTAAAGCAGACGGACATTGAGGTGTCCCACCGGGTGGGACCAAAAAATCCAACAAAACCAAGGCAAATCATTGCCCGTATCAAAAATTACGAGCAAAGACCTCAGAAACGTTATGGGCATGGACAAGGTCGCCATAAACCAAGACCTTACTAAAACCCGAAATAAGCTAGCCTAAGAGGCTAGGCAACTCGTTAAAACCAGACAAGCCAAATCAACATTCGTTTGGGACGGAAAAATCTTCGTTATCGATTTTCACGACCGCAAACACAAGATCCTTAACCCGAAAGACATGAGCAATTTCCTTGCTCACATTGGAGGACGACAAACAGCGGACGGTTAAATCCTTCTCATGGTGAACTAACGCACATGAACTGCCACGCACATGATCGTTGTAAAAATCTTGGTATTTTCGGATCCTAAGATCCACTCATTATATTATATTGTGAAAAGCATTTATGTATTTGTTCAAATCGTATTCATCACTAAATCTTGACAAATTCTAAGTTTTTCATAAGTTTGTTACAGTTATTACAAACAAAATCCTTTGTCTATAGTCAAACCCTTCATTACAGCACTCAAACGAAAACAATTGTTTACTTAGATTTGAATGTACATATTTTCCTTATTTTATTTTTCCTTTGGTTATATATTGAGTTGGAAACACAAAAGAAACCTAGAGTATCAACCTTAAGTGAAGTCACTGTTCTACATATCAAATTTGTATTACTTTTCCGTTTTTGTCAGCTCTGGATCCTGTGTAACCCCCCTTTTTTATTGTTATACATGTATGCATTTTTCACGCCAATTACCTAAACCATGCCAGTAAATAGTGTCACACACAGGATCCGGACAGGGTTATACACCGGTGCTTAAAAGAATAATGAGTTTCTTAATTTGCTTACTATTTTGATGGTCAACCTACTACTTAAGTTTGGACCAAAATCAATATCACTAATCATATTAATATTATGCATATTACCTACATACACGACCATAATGCTACGTAATAACCAAAACTCACCAAAATCAAACAACGAATCGAAATACTACGCCTCCCGCCTTAACATGCCCCCACATAAATATACATCATCACTCACATGGACAATGACAATAATATCAATAATTATCTATATTTTACTTTTACTTTGCGGCGACATTGAACAAAATCCAGGCCCCCCAGTGATTAACATGATAAACAGCTCTCTAGACTCTCTTGATGCATACATAGAGAAATCAGTTACTCTAATACACCTCAATGTTCAAAGTATATGTAACAAGCTTGATATATTTCAATCAGAATTTGGGGGATTCAACATTATTACGCTAAACGAAACTTGGTTAGACAATAATACAACTTCTGAAACTTTAATGATCCAAGGCTTCCAAGAGCCATTTAGGCGCGATAGACGAGACGATAGATATGGTGGTGTGATGATATATGTAAATAGTAATATAATATGTAAACGCCGAACAGATCTAGAAGTTAACCAAATCGAATGCATCTGGGTCGAATGCTTAATTTACAAGAAAAAAATTCTTATTGGAACTTTTTACCGTCCACCGAATGCCGATAGGGAAAAATGGAATCTAATTGCATATTCTATGGAAAAAGCCAAAAACACAAACATAGAAAATGTACTTATCACGGGCGATTTTAATGACAATCTCCGCAACTCAAAAAATTGCAAAATTAGTGGCATTATTAAAGACATAGGAATGACTCAATTAATCTCAAATTCAACACATTTTACAAAAAATTCCGAAACCATATTGGATTTGTTAATCGTAAACGATACGGAAAAGATTGATTTCTTTGAGGTGGGTGTAAAAATGTACTTCCTAGCACTACACGCTACCACTGTCCTGTATATTGTGTTTTAAAACTTCCCAAATCAAACACAAGGACATTCACAAGAAAAACTTGGTCGTTTGCTGAAACAAATTTTAATGATTATAAAACCAGCTTGCAAAATCAAGATTGGGATAGTATAATTTTGGATGATATAAATCAAGTCTGTAATGAAATTACAAATAAAATACTAGATTCTGCGTCAGAATATATACCAAATAAGGTAATCACTTATCGCCCTAGCGACCCCCGTGGCTGCACAATGCAGTCCGCAAAGCAATAAGGCAACGCAAACGATTGCACAAAAAAGCAAAAAAACCGAAATCTCCAGCAGACTGAGCTAAGTACAGAAAAGCTAGAAATGAATGTGTAAACAAAGTAAGGAATGCAAGACAAACATTCTATTTAAAACTAGCAAACCAAATCAAATCAAAAAACCTGTCTCAAAAAGAATGGTGGTCATTACTGAAAAGAGTAATATTAAAAAACTTAACAAATCTTCTTATCCTCCTATCAAATTAAATGAAAATAGTACACCGACAAGCGACGATTTTGAAAAATCAACTATATTCAATACATATTTTTGTTTACAGTCACAGGTCAATGACGAAAATACTGATCTACCAGATAGCCCAAATATTACTTCGCAGAGCATTATCGATAGAATCGTTATTTCTTCTCAAGATGTTAAGGACACTTTACAAATGTTAAACACTAGCAAAGCTACCGGCCCTGATAACCTAAATCCAATGCTTCTCAAACAAGCTTCATCAGAACTTACATATCCTCTTACTAAACTCTTCAACCTTTCCCTTCAAAACTCATCCTTCCCGAGTCTATGGAAAACTTCAAATGTTGTCCCAGTATTTAAAAAAGGATCAGCTAATATTGCGAGTAATTACAGACCCATCTAATTGTTAAGTGTACTTGGAATGTGTATGGAAAGATGCATCTTTAAGCACATATATAATTATCTTCATTCAAATAACATATTAATTCCACAACAATCTGGATTCCGTCCAAATGATTCCACAATAAATCAATTACTATGTATAACAAACGACTTTTATCGGGCTATTGATCAAGGCAAAGAGATCAGAGTGGTATTCTTTGATATCAGTAAAGCTTTTGATAAGGTTTGGCATAAAGGTCTATTGTATAAACTTGAAAAAAAAGGTATACGAGGAAACTTATTACTTTGGTTCCGCAGTTATCTCCATGATAGAAAACAATGTCTTGTTATTAACGGATCTCGATCAGAATTTATGAATGTCAAAGCAGGAGTTCCACAAGGCAGCATTCTAGGTCCACTCCTCTTCCTTATTTTCATAAACGACCTAGTGGTTGATATCGAATGCAACATCAAACTTTTTGCCGACGACACTTCAGTTTACATAACTGTTGAAAATCCATTTACGTCCGGAACTTTACTAAACTCTGACCTTGAAAAAATAAACGAGTGGTCGAAAAAATGGCTGGTATCCTTCTATCCTAACAAAACGGAATGTATGACTATTTCCCTTAAACTAAAGAAACCTTTTCATCCCTCATTAATAATCGACGATGTCCATCTCAAAGATGTAGAATCGCAAAAACACCTCGGAGTAACTATAAGTAGCAATCTATCGTGGAACTTGCATATCAATGAAATTCTATCTAAAGCATACGCGAAATTGGGTCTAATGCGTAAGGTAAAATATATACTAGATAGAAATAGTCTTCAAAAATTGTACTTCTCCTTTATTAGACCAGTCATGGAATATGCCGATAATATTTGGGATAATATACCAGAATATCTTAGTTTAAAAATCGAGAACATTCAGCTTGAAGCGGCGCGAATTGTGACAGGGGGTAATAGACTAGCCTCCAAAACTCTCTTATACAAAGAAACAGGCTGGATTCCTTTATCTAAGCGTCGGGAAGACCATCGGCTTATTCTTTTGTTTAAAATGTTTCACGGCAAAGTTCCCAATTATCTATTTAACCTTTTGCAGACTCAGCTACTCTCCAATGAATCACATAATACACGAAGCACTAACTCAATACGAGAAATCTACGCATGAACTAAGCTATATTATGACTCTTTTCTTCCCAATACCATACGACTTTGGAACACAATACCAAGCAATGTACAGAACAATTCTTCCATACTAAGCTTCAAAAAATATCTAAACAAAAACAAGATAACCGTTCCCGAATACTATCATAAAGGGTCTCGCATAGGTCAAATACTCCACTCTCAACTACGTTTTAAATCTTTATATGTTTAACAGAAACCTTTGTCCATCCCCTTTTTTTTCGTGTGGGTCAGTAGAAAACACTGATCATTACCTTTTGCATTGTCTAAAATATGCTACAATACGAAATACAACAATAAACACACTTGCAAATTCTACAGACCATAACTTACTACTCTACGGATCTAATTATCTAAATATTGTAGAAAATGAACAAATTGTTCACACCGTACAAAGATTTATACTTGAGAGTAAAAGATTCAGCAATCATAATATCACGTAGAATGTTGTACAATAATAATACTTTTTTTCGGTTGCCTGTTTATCTTATTCCCACCACTTATATTTATATTTATGACAATAATTAATGGAAATCGGCAAAAATCCTACGGTATCTCTACGATGTGTTAGCATGTATTGAGTTAATTTTTTTTACTGAAAACGTACACATAACTGGTGTAAGAAATAAAGCTACTTTTTCTTTTTTGTATGGATGTGTTTGAACATTAACACGTGATTATGTATACTATATTTCTGTTCTGGTGTTCAACCAACGAATATATTGTAATATTCTTTTCATGATATTTTATTTTGTAGACTTTTTTCATTACCTTATAAAACGTGTTTCCAACTTTGACTTTTGACACATTTTCCTATTTTGTTCCTTGTACTTACATTTCATTTCACACCTCTCATTTCTGCAGTGTATGCAAGAGAGGGATTAATATAAGCCCTATGGCTTGTTTCCCGATCTTACAATTGTAATTATCATCATGTAAATGTACTTGAATCTATAATGAATAAATATTGTTTAAACTAACATAAGTTTATCATTTGTAAAATAATTTCTGTAGTTGTAATTTGTTTATTGTGCCTGATAGAGGTATAAGTGACGAAAGTGAGCAGTTGATTTAGTTATGGGTGAGTATGCGGAATGAGAGATAATTGGTAGGCCCTTGCCCAGGGAACACGTGGGAGACAAGAAACTAGTTTGGATGTTAAAGAGTGAGGACGCATTTGATATTATATTACCTGTGTTTCTTATATTTTGTGTAATTCGTGTTCGTTGTAAAAATGTAAATAAACTTGTAAATATAAACAATAGTTATCACTCAATGCCGATGACAGGGAGGACCTATCATTGTTTAAACATTTGAAAAATATTTTAATTGAGGTTGCATCCCTTTTGTTAAGACTAAGAGCATTCCATCTTCAGACCTTATCAGGTATAAATTATTTATTAAATATTTATAATCTAAATTTTGGAACAGAATAATCAAGAGAGTTCCCAGTTGTATTTGTTAACTCAAAACATTGCCTCTTGTATCAAGTACAATATTTTGCATATAAGTAGGTACTAAGTTATTGTGCATTGTTAGCTCCATTTCTTTTATGTTTCAAAGGCTCCCAACCTGTTTCAAAATATATTGAGTTTTTTAAAACAATACTTGTGAGCCCCGTTACTATTCTTGAAGCATATAATTAAAACATTTTCCAGTTTTTTATGCCAATTTTTGTACAATCAGCCCAAAATTTCAGCTGCATATTTTAATTTTAATTGTGGTCTGATGAAAGATATATACATTTGCGATAGAATGAATATCCCTTAAAACAGACCATTTTAGCTTTTTACAAAAAGTAACTCCAGTTTTTTGTAAGCCTTTTTAAAAATGCTGACCAATGTAAGTTTGAAGATAACTGTATACCAAAATGTTTGTGTTCAGTAACATAGTCTAGTTGATAATTTTCTAAAAATAATTTAGGAAAAAGATATACATTTTTTCAAATGAAAAATTTACAGTTTTGGGGTTTTTTGGATTAAATTTTAACAACCCTTTTTTTACCAATCAACTAATATTTTGAGATCATGATTAAGATTTTGCTCAAAAAGATTAATTTAAACTGAGCATTGTTGTAAAGAGTTATCATCAGCATAAAATTTACATACAGAAAACATATTTCCAGCCACACCAAACACATACAATAACAATAATAATGTCATACATTTTTAATTTGTAAGTTATACAAATATTCCACACTCGATCAAACGCTTTTGAAAGATCGCAAAACACCATGCAACAACATTTGCCTTCATCGATACTTTATACAACAGGGTGGTATATTTCTAATAGTTGATACATGTTTGAATGACCAGGCATATAATTATTGTATACATGTTTAAAAATAATTATTTCAAATATTTTGCTAAAACAGAACAGATTAGGAAACTGGTCTATAACTTGAAGTTATAGAAGGGTCATCTTTCTTAAACAATAAAAGAATGGTGCTAATTTCCAAAGTCTTGAAATTTTTTTAAGTGATAATGATTCATTTAATAATATGCATAGGGGTTTTGAGATAGTATATTTACATGATTTAAACAATTTGTGTCTGATGCAATCAGGCCCAACTGCCTTGTTAACTGGAATGATAGATATGTAATCTGTAATATAATGCTCTTGTATTTTTATTTCTGAAAAAGAGTTATTACATCTACATCCTACAATGGGAAGTTCATGGTTGCTGTCATCTAAGAAGGTAATAGAGGATAAGTAATTGTTAAGAAGGTCAATCTTATAAGGGTCTGAAAATGAATAACCCTCCTTATCATTGTCCATGTTTACCATATACTAGGTGGAATATCGTGTGTTAGTTTAGTGTGGAAACAGTCTTTCAATATAATTTCAAGTATAATTCTTGATTGTTTAAGCCAGTATCCTTAAGATGAGAATCTATGTTGTCATTGTAGTTTGCAATTGCATGATTCCAGTTTCAATCATACTTGAATATTTATTTCTAAAAATGATATTTTCGATTCAGAGAAATAGCGTTGTTCATTAAAACAGTTTAACTGAATATTATGTTTATTTTGATCTATTTTGGCATGCATTTTCCTGCAGCAAACATTTGCCATATCAGGTCACAAACTTGTAGCGATTTGTAACATGTCGGTTGTGTTATTTCCGAGCATGCGGGTACAAATGCAGAGACTATGTATTGAAAATGTGCAAAGTTGAAAGTTAAATTGATTAAAAAAAATCAAGATGCAAAATGTGCACCATACGAAGGAAATGAGTCAAATCTTAAATTGTTTATGCCCGAGTTACACAATCAGAATTATACACATTTATACTCAGGCTCACACACCAACACGATTGCATATTTAGATTTACATGTCTGGATTTTTGAACACGATTAACCCTCCATACCTATTCAATCTCTGCATTACTATGATACAGACTATAGTAATAAAGTAATTATTTAACTTGAACAAATTTCTTTTTCGCACACATTTTTTTTACCAAATTTTGAAATATGTGCAAATCGGGAACAAACCCTCTGATTTTGTCTACATATGTATACATATGATGTCTACATATTCAATAAAAAATACTGCATTATATAAAAATATATGATCATGCATTTCTTACATGTAATACACATACAAAACACAATTGGTGTGTATCATTAGTTAAACTTATAACGATAATTGATTTATCACGAGTCGTTCTCAATATTCAGTGAATATTAACTATTGTTATATTTAGTAGTATATTTTCACTCTATAACTCTATATAGACGATTAGTCAATTATTGTAATATTAGCTCGTCCGAAAAATATTGACCGATCAATATTTTTTTGATATTGACCGGCTAGGAATAATATCTAGAGAATATTTCCTCTATTTCAATTAATTGCTTCTGATTTCAAAATAGACAGTCAGTCAGGGCAAGTAAACAACGGAGGCGCAATGCGACGGTTTGCTATCATAACGGATATAAGGATTTAAGAAATGAAGATAATTTTTGTATTGATTGACGTGTCAAAGAAAAAATTGACGGGAAAACTTCCTCAATGTGGTCAACATTCTGCTCAAATTAATGACTTAGCTGCGTGAAACTGATATCATTATTTATATTTGTCACCAAAATTATAAAAGTAGGACATCTAATTTTTAAAGAGTTCCACCTCTATTTATGATCGTGACATGTTTTGACATGTTTTGAACGGTATTTTTAGCTCAGCTGAGATGAAAGCTCACGTGAGCTATTCTGATCACATTTTATCCGTCGTCCGTCTGTCTGTCCGTCCGTCTGTAAACTTTTAACGTTTTGAACTTCTTCTCTAAAACCGCTTCGCCAATTTTAACCAAATTTGGCACAAAGCATACTTATAGGAAGGCAAATATAAATTGCAGATATGGAAGACCGATTTTCATTCAAAGCGGAGAAAACCTCGAAACTGTAGAAAAAGGGTATGCATTTTTAAAAATCTTCTGCTCAAAAACTGCTGAGTCAAATTCAACGTATTTTTACCATAAATCATCCTTATGGCAAGGAAAAAATTTGTGATAAATATAATTTGCAAAAATTAAGGGCTTATTATTATTCAAATTTGAGTACTTTACGAAAATAAGACAGTGAGAATGGGGGTCAATCAGTTTAAATTCGAGTTCGATATTTCATGTATCAAAAACCAGTTTAGAGGACCAGTCTATGTTAGAAGCAACCATCTTGAAGTTGAACGAAGATGAATTTGATTGTTGTGCAATAGTTAACGTGGAAAGGGAATATTTAAAACATTTAAAATATATTTGTGCCGTTTATGTGAAGTAAACTGACGTTAAATATTTTAATGCGTTGACATTTTCATTAGTGACGGTGGTTTTAGCTTGTTTTGATTTTCGTTTAGCATGTTGAGTTTCTGTTTATCTTTACTTGAGAGGAACCATCGTCTTTATTTTGAAATTTATATTGTTTATGTGTAGACCGGTAAATTAGCCATTTTAATAGAATATTGTTTTCATACAATACGAAACAATCTGCTCAAATTAATGACTTAACTGCGTGAAACTGATGTCATTATTTGTATTTGTCACCAAAAATATGAAAGTAGGACATCTTTATGAGCGCATTCATTCTGTTGCATTGATCGTGGTACACTTTTCTTTTTTCACATATATTAGGATTTTTAAAAATAAAATACAATAACTAGTAAGTAGTGGAGGTAGAATATGTACCTTTATGCTCTCATGTATTTTAATCGTTTTATAAAGTGATAGGGTGGTTATAATAAAGGAAACTGGAAGTTAACCGTGAACGCCAACTGAAAATTTACTTCTTTATATTGCATATGATCTTATTTTCGGTAAAAATGGTATTATATAAAGGTAAATATGCCAAAGATTAAGTATATGCAAAAATAAGTGTAAAATTCGGATATTCATTTTTGGTTTATCTACCGAGGGGCCACATGGCACAACATCCTTTGAACGCCCATATAAAACCAGTGTTGCTTAGGTTGGCGATGTGGCCCATTGGGCCTCTTCTTTATTTTTTACTTAACATTAGTCTGTCTAAGTATATAATTCCCTTTAAATATCATTTTGCAACAAATATGCTTAACGAATACAAGAACATAAATAATCTTAAAAAATTATATTTTATTTTAATTTAATTCTTAAAACAAACTTACCACATTTTGATTTAGACAAGTTCAGATGAGCAACTTCCAAGGAGGACACAGTAGAGGACAGTTTAAGACGCTCATACTCTGACGTTTTGAACTGGGTTTCAAACTTGGTGACTGTTCTATTAAGGTTTTCTGAAGATATATAATATTCGTCAGTTAATTCATACAAATAATAATATATTCTTATTTGTATTATAATCAATGATTTTCACTGACCCCTGTAACAAACTTACTGGTTTAATTACTGTTTAATCATTATGATTCGTGACGGAGAAATATTTTGTGATAAAATCAGCACCGAAATTTTTTTTTTCACGGTACAATGAAAGACAGACTATAGTTAAAAAAAATTAAATATCAACTTGTTTAGTCACAGATCATGTAAATTATATTTTTGCTATCCAAGGTTTTATGATCCGCTCCAATTCTGGAGAAGCGCATTGGATCCTAAACCCTTGGCTAGTGAAAATGATGAACCTTGAAAGGGCTTCTATAAATATTTCGTCTCTTCTACTCAGTTCAAATGGCAAAACCCTTTGACAATACTTTTTTGTTTATTTTGAGACAGAAATTTCGCTGAAATCATAAACAGGAACTAAGGCAAAGGTCAAACCATAAGCTCCTGCGATGATCATTTTCCTCTTATTCTAATTAATGTGACCGACTGACACGTTAAGAAAGTTTACACAGAAATGAACTATAATTTTACTTCATATTAGGTTTTTTTTAAATAAGAAGTAAATTCAAGAAATTTTGAATAATTGGTGTTACATTTTTATTTACAAGTTTCAAGTTCGGAGCTTGCAAAAAGCCTAAATTATAGCTAAATTGGCAAATAAAAATCTACAAATACATACATGTACGAATTAATGTAGTACTTGAAATGTATCAAAAATGTTGTAACAAATAAAAAACATTTTATTTTAAATGCCTTCACTTTTTTGGTTATTAATGAGGAATAAAGTTACAATTATAGCGTCACTGACAAAAATGAATCAGAATAACATTTTATTGCTTTTATAACGCATTGACGTTACCATTTTATTGAAATGCTTTTAAATATATACATAACAAGTACATCTACTTACCTGTAAGTTCTCCTTTCACCTCACTTTGAGAATCTTCTACATTTTGAACTTTTGCTGTGAGATTAGTTACATCGTTCTTGGTTTGAAAATTTTCAGATTTCAACTCTTTAAGTGAAGAGTTGAAATAATGTTCAAGTTCTCCGTATTTATTATCTCTCGACTCAGTTTCCATATCCGTATGTTCTTTGAAGTCGAACAAGGTAACCGAAAGATATCTTAGTTCTAGTTTGATATCGGCAATGACACTGTTGGTTTTATTAAACATTTCCTGTCTTTTTTCGTCTGATTCCATCTGATTGATGTCTAATTTGTCATGTAAAGAAGAAACACTTTCGTTTAATGTCTGTATTCTTGTCTCAAACTCCATCATTCTGGTCTGGCTGATTATGCTACTGCTCTTAAGTTCGCTATTTTCCTTTTGAAGAGAGTATACCAGAGTGTTCAAGGCTTCAATCGTCTGCTGTAATCCTGATATTGTTGTTTCACTTGCCGCAAAACTTTTCTTCATTAGGTAAACGTCGCTAACAAGTGCATGGACGTTCTTGACCAAAGCAAGGCGGATGACGGTCTCTTGGTTAATCATCTGTCGGAGGATGCTCAAGTCGTTCCATTCCTGGTCTTTTACCTCCAATGATGTTGAAGTCTTATTTTCCCCATCTGTTAAGAACGACGAAATGGTATCTGCACGCGCAAAACTTAGAAAAATCGCTATTATACAAACCAACATCATCATTATGCTTTGTAGAGAAAAATGATCCATACTAGTCTGAAAAACCATTTTTATATCAGGGAACGTGACTTTTCCACTTCAACCTGCAAAATTATCATGATGCGATACCGAATTTAATCTCATTCTAACTACGAATGTGAAACTAAATATTTATTTTTTCATCGTGTTTAATCTCCCCCCCCCCCAAAAAAAAAACTTGAATATTGCGATTATCTATCTTTTATACCACTCGCATTCCAAGACTTCTGTGAGATTTCAGTTTTTAGAGTACGTTAGAAATTTTTTAGCTAGAAACATTTTGGAAGACTAGACCGGTATATCTTCTTTTGTAGCTATAAAAAAGCTGGAGATTTTGCATCTTGTGATAATTTATATCTCTTTACCACATCTCTTTGTGATTAGTCTTCTTCAGTTTTCATGAACCTGAAAGAATTCAAAGATAAAAGTTCACATAAAAATTCATTTATCAAGTATACAAATCTTCTTTCAAACACACCCATCTTTATCCTGAAAAAAAAATAAGCATGATATCTTATTTATTTACAATCCTTTGTATAAAAAGGGGGAATTTTAAAGATATCGGTAATCTTTTTAATGAAGGTCTAAATAGGTCAATCATTTTTTAACGCGTCATTACAACTGTTTAAACATAAGATTATCAATAATAACGATATGGTTCCATATGAAGACGCTTTAAACTCTATTTGTTTACTTTATGAAACTCTTTTAAGAAATACCCCAAACACACCTACCTAGGCACGAGTTATGCATAAAGATTGATTACATTGTATGGTATGTATTGTCCAACTGAAGCTTAGCCATTATAGAATTAAATTTTTTTGATTTTGTTATTTAATTTGTTGTATATGTTAAAATTTCACGCAGTGCTACTTGTATTTCCACCTTATCGAGGTGACGTTTACACTTAGCTCAATCCAGACCATGCAGTCCATCGGCACGGACTTATGTGTGTTTTAAGACTTTAAGACACGATGTTTTTAAGGTTTGGTAAATTCTTGATACTCTGTCTCTCTAACTTACATGAATTCAATCAATATCTATGTAAATGATAATAACTCCTGAGGTCCTCTACCTAATCCTAGTGTTTCATAGTTCTTGTGGTCAATCTCAAGTTAGATATAAACCCCTGAAATGAGCCAGAACCCCTGCAGCTTAAATTTGAGATCGGTAAATAGTAGTTCCATATGCCCCCTACACTGCCCTGTTATTTGTTTGATGCACACTTCAAAGATAAGGAAGATAGTGCACCACTTTTCACCCCATTGATGTTTTCTTCGAAGTTTCAGGTCAAAACATGGCTGAGACAAAATAATCCCAATTTCACCTGAGGATTTTTGCTGTTTTTGACTGCGACGTATGATATTTTTTTATGAAAATAAAAAAACAATGCTAGGTGCTTTATTGTCTCATATTCGTAATAACACGTCTTTTTAATTTTCAATTGATGTTGTTTCCCGGGGAGTGAAAAGGCCCGAGGATAAATTTTTAAACATGCACATGTTCAACTTCGATGTTAACAAATTATCTTGCCACACATGATTGTCTTGGGGTTTTTATTGTATGTGTCTTGTGTTGTGTTTGTAAGATTGTTTGTTTGTTTGGGCTTTATGTGTTTGGGAGCCAAAAAAATGTAGAGTAAGTTTCGTATGTTTTATCAGAAGATTTTTTTCCAATCGTTCGCTTTCAATTGACAACGTTTGTATGTGTTTTGGTAAAAATATACAACGAATACCGTTGTATGCCTTTTAATTTACTATAATTTATCATGTTTTATATATCATAATACGTTTGTATATCATTATATTTACATTCTACTGTGTTATATATCATAATACGTTTGTATATCATTATACTTACATTCTACTGTGTTTTTCCATTATATTCTGTGATCTTCAAATGCCTCTAAATGCAACAAATAGTCAAAGGTCAAATTGACGAGTTTTATTATGACGTCACAAACGTCATAACATTATTTAATAACTTAAGACCCGTATAGGCGTTTTTCGTTTCTATCCAACCAAGACGCATTTATAACTCTTATCCAGGCGAGCTGTACTGCTTCGGAAGTCGTCAATGCTCGTACAAATTATTGACCATTCATCATTTTGATATTAATTAAAATATGTCGATAATTAAGTAAAATATGATTTTCTCTTCGAGTACTCTCAGTACTTTGATGACTTTCCTTATTAACTGCTAGCTTTTACGGGCTTCGTGGCTGCTGTTAGTGGCTGCTAGCTTCAGCCTGGTTTATTTATAAGAAGTTTCCTTTTCCATCATCTAGTTTCTTTACTGGTACTGTACCAGTTATCGGCTAAGACCAGTTATCGGCTAAACTGAGAGTTTGGGTTTATAGCTCGCGACAATCTAAGATTTTTTAATTCAGTCGTCCTTTTCGAATAAAGAAAAGTAAGTTTGCTTGAAAACTTTCTTGAATATGTTTTATAAATGAGCTTAAACGATCATTGTTTACCGCTGATTTTACATCTCTGCACTTTCAGCAGTGGGGGAAGTGACGTAATAAGTTAAAAATAGAATATTACCTCTTTGTGATACGTTATTATATCCCTGCTTTGATTTGAAATATAAAATCAATACATTTAACATGTATGAACAAAAGGAATTCACGAATTTCCGAGAGATTCGTAGCGCAATTGAACGCCTGATTGCACAATTTTGTATTGAATAGTATACGATTTGGTGTATTACCGTATGATAATAAACAAATTATTTTATGAGTTTTGTTTATAATGTATCATGACCCCAAATACTTAAGTCTGACCTCACAAGGGGCATAATTCAAACTACATTTAGCAGAGTATAAAATCAACATGAACACGGATTTTCACTAAGTTATTATCACGAAGCCGATAACTGGTACAGTAAATCGTAAAAACTCGGCAAATTCGGGGCGTGCTTAAAAGCACAAAACAAGATGTTTTGGGTTCTAAATAATGATATAAACTAACAGATACATAAAAAAGGAGTTCACTTTTTAAAGTATGTCAATTTTTATCCAAAAATATCATTAAATAAGGAATTACGAAAAGAAAACGTTAAATTTTAGCCGATAACTGGTACAGTGCCAGTACAGTGTACATAACCGAAAATGTGTTCATATATCAGGGTATGACGGATTATACATGATGATAAAACTGTATCGTACGACGACTACGGGAAGCTAGACCAGCCTTTCTTTTGAGAAGTGACTTAATATAATGCAAGTCTTTTATGACATGTGAGCTCATCGTTCAAGCTCTTAAGCACATTGTACATGTAGATACATTCTTGGTTAACGTTGTTGTTTTTGTTTCCGAGCATTACTGACTTTTTATCTGCTACAAGTACCTGTGTAAGTGATGCTCGTTTAGCAACCATGTTGTCGCCGGTGTAACGACGAAAAGTTACCCCCGTAGAATATTGACCGGGGGTCATTTTTCTACGTAGAAAACTCAGTTGTAGAATACTTGCATTTCATCGTAGAAATTATGGCCTTAGGGTCATTTTTCTCCGTGTGGGTTGTAGAAAAACGACCCCGTAGTAAATTGACTGATTTATTACATATTCTATGTTTACTTGTTTTATTTAGGTCCATTCTTTTTCCTGAGGGTGGATACAGGGGTGCTGGCAATAGGGGGATTAAATTGCTCGCACAAATTGTCTATAGAAAGTGAAACCAGTAAATTTACAGGGGAAAAGAACATTATTCATCATGGTATTTATCGCAATGAGGGATTTTTTAACCACGTGTCTGAAATAGGCACATCTCATCACATGCGTGAATTTAGAAAATTTTATCCGGGGGGGGGGGGGGGGTTCCGAGGGATATTTATGTTTGCCAAAAGGGGGGGGGGATCGAGGCCTATTGTTGGTAAATTTAATAAATGACCTTAATAAGTTTGAATTCCCCTATCCCTAAGATCCACGATCGATTGCATGCGCCATCCCATTTGGGTATTTTAAAAAATAAATTCTTTCTTGTTACAACAGGTTTAAAAAGAATTTATTTTAAACGAATACAATGCTTGATATTAAAATCATATAAACATCAAAAATGCCAAAACTTCGAATTAAGAATTGGTATATGACAGTGAAACCAAATAGCAAAGGAATGATGACATAATAAAGGGCTTTGGCATTGACTTTGACTCTATAGTGTCTTTGCCTGTGATAACACTATGTATCGATTTTGTACTACACAGTCCAATAAATTCAAATGACGTATAACTGGAGCGCAAGCGGTGTTTGCTTATTTATATTTAAATATTTAATCGTACAATTGCTGAAAATTATATAAAAATAAGTAATAAAGAATCATTATTTGAATATTGTGAGGTGATAATTTCGGTAGGGGCGTGATCAAATGTATCATAATGCCCTTTGGCCTTTGATCACGCCCCGACCAAAATTGTCATCTCATAATACTCAAATAATGATTTCTTATTCCTTAATTGAATACAACACAGGGCTGGATTCACAAAACTATCATAAGATTTATTATAAGACATATCGTAAGATTGTCATAAGATCTGACTTATGCCAATCATAAGATCTATCAGTTCCGTTTCACAAAACTATCTTCAGTGTTAGAAATCTTAAGACAATTCTTAAGACACACGTTATTCTTGCATATACTTAAAATTTTATTGTGAATTATACAGAAACGCATGTATCATACTTGCGTAGAGTGTGTTTTCTATTTGCTTATATTTTTACTTTTAAGATAGCGTATCTTACTAATTCTAGTGAGTTTTATGCCCTGAAATTTGCATCAATTGAATATTTTTTACATTAAAGGGCAACGGTAGGTCTGTCGCGAATGCTCGGAAGAAGGAGACAGAGGACGTGGAAAAGAAAGCGTCAGGAGATAAGGGGTGAGGGTGTGATTTTGCATTGAAGTCTAAGTCCATTGAAGGGGGTAATTATTGCTAAACTGAGCTGTCTAAAATATGATAAAGGTTATTGAAACATTGATATAAATTTAATACATGTACCTCGTATATATATAAAAAAATTATACGTATTACTAATGTAATAAAAGGTATTTTTATAACGTATATTGTAGTCCTAGAATTACTTTATTTTATTTACCGCTGCATTTGCGTTTGCTCAAACAACAGATATTGTTTAAATGCATTCAGTTGTAATCATAAAACGGGTTTGGACTTGAAAATCTGTGCGATCAGAAACATCCATGTGAAAATGTCTACGATGCGATTGGTCCAATTTAACAGACGCGGTTGAAAGTAATAAAGATGTTTTAGTTTCAATGCAAAATGCCTCTGTCGCGAATGCTCGGAAGAAGCAGACAGAGGACGTGGAAAAGAAAGCGTCAGGAGATAAGGGGTGAGGGTGTGATTTTGCATTGAAGTCTTAAACTCGAGCACGGTCAAAGAAGTATTTATATGTATACAAACTATTGAAAAAGAAGATGGGTGGATAAGGCGTGTAAAATGTCCATACACGTTCGGACAAGCTGCTGAAAAATGAAAGTATCAATAAATCTAATACTTTTTACAATATTCATTTAAAGCAAATCAACCAATCCCTCGACTCTCTTGTCCCAAAGCCAGTCAAGATTTCATTAGTAGCAAATCACATCATACTTCAAAATGGGTAAGACACTTAAAAAAACATAAAGCCGTTAGGCCCTCAAAATAATCGTATTGGTTCTTGGGCACTGCTGCATGAATTCAAATGTTGCCACGTTATTATTAATTGTCATTCTAAAAAGGGAATAACTCAATTACTTTCATGAAAGAAACTGCAAACCAAAATTGAGTTTTTCCACATTTCAATTTTGTGATGAAAAAATACTGAACTTCATGCCTGCTGCTTTGCATTTTAAAATTGTTGACCTAAGAACCAGTGCATTTTGTTGTACAATCAAAAAATTTAGTTAGCATGTCCCATCCGATGATTGTTTAACTTCCACGACAGAGAATGGTTAATATGCACCTACAATGTATAGATGATCTAATTGTTTTAAGAATACAATAATATTTAACTACATCGTAACTAAATTTTTTGATGATCAACAAACCCTTATGACCAATTTTTCCATTCTGTGAAAGATTTAACAAAGAAATCCTTTATTATGACTTGTCAGTATGTTTATTCAATAACAATATTTAATATATATATGTTATATGCCAAAAAAATGTTTCTTTAACCTCAAAGTTTGTTAATGAAACATTTTTATCAACTATGGAATGTACCTTCTTTTCAACTTCAATAATCTAATATATGTTCATTAATAAAAAAAATTTTATATGAGCCGCATCAAGAAGGGTTTGGTATGTAATGTACTATATATATATATTTTTAAATTTGGTAGCAACGTTTTAAAGATGAGAATCTGGATGAAGATGATTGTTTTTTCTATGTAAGTATTTATGAATTCATGACCAGAACTTTTTCTTCTCTTTCAGTAGCAACAAACACAAATATTCATCTTATCCCTTTCACATCAAGTGGTTTACTATTGTGAAATTGTGAACATATTTCAAAAAGTACAGATTATGATTCATAATTTAATAGAATTGTTTCTAAATATTCAAAAGTCAAATAAATTAGCCGCTACAAAGTAAACAGCAAATTTTTGGATTTGATTCAGATTTCAAAGAACTGGACATATCCTTTTTGTCCTTTTTTTTTTAATTATCATTTTGTTTAACATAGTTCAATTTGTTCAATTTAGTCTGAAGGTTATCATTTCTGAAGAAAAAAACTGATTAAAAAAAAACCCATATAAATCAAGTTTTATAAGATAAAGAAATCCTTGTATTTTTAGGTCATTCACTGATCAGATCAGATATCACAAATAAATAAAATTTGAAAAAAAACAGTAAAATTATATTGTGTTTACTTCTATCATGGTAAAACTAAAATGGACAGTTTATGAATTTACTTATGTAAATATAAGAATAAGAGTGTAAAGGAATTTTCTTAAATGATTTTGGCAAAATTTTGTTATTATTTCCCCTTGGTCAAACAGTCCCCTTAATCAGGATTTAAAAGACCAACTATTTCATTTCACATTTAAAGCATATAAAAACTCAAAAAATATCTTTTTTTGGCAGCAGGGTAGATTAAAACAAGCATTCTGAGTATTGCATAAGCAATACACGTCCCCTACCGGGTTTGTGGAAATTGTGAAAACAATGCACTGTTATGCAGAATATCGAACCCGAACATTAAAACATTGGAATATAAAAGATAAATTAAATATGTCAACCAGACGCTACAAAAATGTAAACTTGGTCTGTATTTTGACATTTTGAAGCTGTTCAGCAAATTTCATATTATTCCTCAAACGCATAAAGAGAAAAAGTGTGGAAAACTGAAGTGGGACAGACAGACGGACGGACAGACAGACGGACGGACTGACGGACGCAGAGGAAAGCTTTAGTCCCCTCCGGTGAAAACCGGTAGGGGATTAATAAAAAGCAAATCAAATACTCAACAATTATTGCAAAGTGTTTTCATGCTGCAGCTTTGTCAGTAGATCTAAACTTTTAAAATATTTTGTTTAAATCTACTGATGAGGCCCGAGAGCAAAAGTGGTTTAGATAAACATTTGAGCCTTGGATTTGTGTTTTGACCTAAACAACACAATATATAGTACATGTATATATTATAAGCACTTGTATCCAATCTTTAAGAGAACTAATGGACTGATATTTCACTATCTACTTAACAACCAGGCTAGCAGTGGGGAGGAGCAAGGGCCTGCAGGGATTCAGAACTGACCTCAGACAGGAAGATATAGACGATGGCGTCAACCAGTACATGAATGGTAACAGTTCTCAACTGTCTAGTTCAAAGACATCGTCTATGGAGGACTTGATGTGTCTGTGAAGTCTCTATGTACATTAGGAATCTCTTTCTCTTCTGAATCTTCTGTTGTTCTTGATAATAGGTTTGAAAATGACATTAAAATACCAGGGTAAAAATGCCATTGTGTATGTATGTGAACAATATCACCTTGAAGAGAATCTTTGATAATTACACATCAAACAACTCTTAGAACTAAGAAGATATCAAGCTTGTACAGTGAGAGAAGAGAGGCATTGATTATTCTGAGGTATTTGTGAAGGTTAAACTTTGTGTGCTGCCCATTTGTTACTGCTTTCATTATGTCAAACATGATGTTCTTGTATTTATTTTGAGATGACGTCTGCCATTTAGTAATACACTTCGGGCCGTAATTTGTGGATGTATTTTCACTGAAAGTTTTATGTCATAGGAGTAAACAGTAATGTTTATCATCACAGTTTTAAAAGCTACAGATAAGCGTCTAAATCTCACACTATGATTTTCTCTCTTTTTGTTCATTTTTGCTCGCTAATTAAGGACATATTATTACATATGGTTTACAAAGATTATTTTGTCTTGTTTAAAATGGCACCTTCATCTGTATACAAATTTATTCGTAGCTGTAGACTATTGTTTGCTCTGAGACTACATCGATATCTGTAAAATTCAGATCAATTTACTATTGCATTGTGCATAATAATGTACACTAAGCAAAATGTTTCTTTTCTTCTTGATAGATATTAACATACAGTTATTGCTTACTAATCCCCTAGTGGTAAAACCAGGGGGACTATAGTCCAATCCACACTTTGCAAAAGTTGTTTCCCTTTGTGGGGTCAACCCAAAGGTCAGAATGGAAAAATCTAATTTCCCCTTCTTTATGCAACCAAATATTTGGACACCATGTGATGAAATCTGTTTGAGTTTGAATTATCACTTTAATGTGTGGGTTGCCACATTTTTCATGTTAAATTTCAAAGTTACTAACCTCTGAACTACATAGACTACTGTAAAAAAATCTGTGGGTTTTCCCCTAAACACTATAAGGTTTTCCCCAAAGATGGCAGGCAAGGGACATATCTTTTCTTAAGTGTTAATTGGTCTATAGCCTTTTTTCAGTTATTCCACCCCAGCTTGGTTTTCCAGACTTTTTTTTGGTTTTGGTTTGGAGAATTGATTTGAAGCTTTCCATGTAGCTTCATAATGAAAAACTACAAACCAAGTTGAATTTTGATTAAGATTGACAACTTTATAATTGTGAAAACCATCACTACAGATGATAAAGAAATTAATCTTAAATGTCTCATTTTTTCTAATCGGGTTCTTCCTTAAAAACGATCTTTATTTTCATTTTCTCAAAGACAGCTGAATTTTTTAAATATGACCACATTTCTACATTTCTGTACACTTGTGGCCACTATGAGTTTAAGTGTTGTTTATTGAATGTCTAAGACATAAGTATTGTTTTCCAACTTCATGAGATTTCCACTCCAAACTCTTATTTGTATGCATTCTACAGTTGACTTGAAATGTTTGAAATTTGATTACACCCTTAATATATTCAGTTAAGTATTTAACTGTATATTTTTTTAGGTACAAGTTGCTTTTGTGTGAATGAATTCATTGATTACTTTAAAAAATAAATAATGAAATAGATAAAGAAATAGATTAAAAATGAAAGTGGTAATTTTCAGGCACTGCAACATCAGGTCAAATTCTGCCGGTGATGATTTTATTGCCATATTGAAATGTGAAATAATTCAAACTTTTTAATTCTTAGTTAAGATGTGGAAATGAAGTCATTTCACCTTTGCAAATCTTATGATAAAATAAAAATACCTTCCTGCCATATAATATTCTGAAACATTGGTCTGAAAACCAAGTGATTTAACTTTTTTTGCCTAAAAGAAATTTAAACAGATTAAACATATTCAGAATATTAGTATTTTGTCAACACTTCTGATTTTTTATTTCAATTTGATTGCAGTGCTATTATGTATTGTCTATTGATAAATATATGTAATATCCTTTTAATCATAAAGCTAAAGATTTTAATTGAATATTTATTAATGAGTGATGATGGTTTATTTTCTTGCAGTAATTTGAATTCAGTTATTAGAATTTTAAAAAAGCATATTTGTTACATTCTGCTCAGTACTGGGCTAAGTTTGATCTAAAAGAATTTATATTTAATTTCTCTCAGTTTCATTAACTTATTACCATGAAGCTCCTTAACTTTGACAAGAAAAAGCAAATTATTGGGCAATTTTATTTAAAATGCTCACTTATAAATAATGGGCATCAATTTTTATTTATAAGCATAATAAAACATTTAGATATGAAATTTAACAGATGATACCTGCTGGTGCTAAATGCTTAGAAATTTTATTTCATTTTTTTAAGATAGAACAACTCAAGTATGTTCTCTTTTTTACTAGTACATATATGTACTTTTACAGAATATGTCTTATGTTGTGACTGAAATTTATATTTTTTGTATAGACATGCTTGCAAAATGTCTTAGTCTCGGCACCACTTGAATTTTAAATAATTTTTTCTAGAATTACCAGAAAATGAATGATATCAAAGCATTGACAAATTTGGTAGGATAGATTCAAGTATCAAATTGTTCAGATCATTGCTACAAGTAATTATGTTATACACGTACATAAATTAAGCGTGCATATAATTTCTACCTCATTATCTAACCTCCCTTAGACACTTGTATTTCAAGTTGATGTTTCAACTCATGGATCTACATGTATAGAGCAATAATTACTGGGAAGATATTTTTGTAGCATCCAGTCTTTTTAAAGTTTAAATCCTTCATTTGATCTCAAATAAAACTCATTTTATATAGTAGGGCATTTACCAAACACATGAAGGATTTGATATTTGTTGAATTTGACATTTTTTTTAGTTACGGTAATTGCATGAGTTATGTAACCCTAGATGATAGAATTCAGATTATGAATACGACAAATTATATATTGTTGTGATAATTACGTCCAATGAATAGTGCTATGTGACCTTCTGAAAGTTTCCTCGACAACATATACTTGTCATATATAGCTACACGAATGTGAGAAATACTGATTATTCAAACAAATAACAATTTCACAAACTATTAAATTCATGTTTTATGAATGGCACCAATAACGTTGGATAGTTGAATTCAGACAACCATATGCAAAGCTTAAGGTACAGTTGAGATACATAAACACCGATATTTAATTTAACTCTTATAATTCTTTTATAATTCTGTTGTAAATTTGATAGCTGTACATGTTGATTGGCATTTCGTATTCCTGCTCATTCAATGTAAAAAAATTTGTATGATCATCTTTTAACAAAAATTACAGAAAATGCGTTTTCTCGTGTATCAATAGTGTATCTGTTATGTTATCTATTTTGAATTATTATGCTGAATGCTTAGTATAATAATTCATAAGCATGCCTTTTTTGCAGTAAAGATGTTGAATAAACTTGTTTTCAAACAGATAAAAAATGATTTGCTTATTTTTGTGTTTTGGAATTTTTTTAAAATAAATATTTAATAAATGATGATAATATTTGGGTATAAATTTGATCTTATCTTAATCAAAATATTATTTTGGTATAATAAAATTTAGTCCCAATTTCATTAATATATTGCACTAATGTTTATGAAAGTATACAGATTAATGCACGCTAGAAAGTTTTTCTATTGTGCTTACCATAATGAAATAAAACCGTTTTTAAATTCTGTTGATACAGTTTGTCAAGTGTTTAAATGGGATAGGATTTTTTTATTCTTGCGTTATAATGTTAACAACCCCATGCAAGAGCAGGGCTTGTCTTGTGTAAAAATCTACAGTATACTACAGAAAATTATAACTTCCGACATCAATATGTAAACCAAAGAGCATGGCACGTTTAAGTAGATTATAAATTACATCAGTTTAATAATTCAAAAACAATGTTCAACCTAAGATAACTAATGTTTGGTGTTGAATTATACACTCTTATTTGCAAACATACATATACGATGTAGCCGTTGCTTTACATCATTATCTTGATATATTTCAATAAACAGACTAAGTCATCTTGTCCGACTTATTTGGAATGAACATGCATTTAGAAGCTACAAAATTCCTATTGTATCATACGACTGCCGCTGTACGTACACATGTAATCCTGTTGATTTGCACATAATATGTATTTCATTGTATTATAAATTACAATGGGATTGGGCACATCATGTGCCCAATCCCATTGAGTTTTTATAACATGTGCCGCACATGTTATAAAAACTCAATACGCCCTCTCCCTACATGTTGAACAACAAATACAATATTTTTGCAGACACGTCTTAGTTTGTTCTTTAATAATAATAAGTTACACCAGTACTTAGATATTTGATAGTAAAAGTTAAATGAATGTTATGTAACATTAGTCTAACATGTATGCTATGATGAATGAGATGAATAAAGATGTTATCAACAAAAATACTTTTGTGATTTGTGATTATTCAAATCTTTCAGCACCTTGAACATAAACTTGAACGATTGAAGAAAAGGTATTTATTTCCATCCACACTGAGTGAATCGTCTCCCCAAAATGAGGAACGAGAGTAAAAAATACGAATTTTGCCAAATCTAAGAAATTTATTTAGAAATCCTTCCCTAACAGTAGCATACTTAGGACAGAAAAGAAGTGATATGAGACTTCAATCTTTCCACATTAACAAAGAGGGCTTGATATAATATTGCATCTATAAAGATCTATGTTAAGCGCACTATTTTGACGGAGTCTTGTGTGTAAAATATTATAACGTCTTTTCCCATAACTGAAATAAGGTGGAGCTTCTGTTAGAAATTTTAATATTTTGTTTTTAAAATTAGGATAACGAACTCGAAACTCTGGTATCCAGAAGTAGTAAATCCCATTTGTTGACCACAGTTGGAACAAATGATGATATATAAATTTGCAGTGTACACACGGGTATATTGTAGTTTTGTGAGTTTCTCGTATAATATGCAGATGCATTACATCGCATATCCGGTACAATATCTGACAGATAGACAGGAACTATAAATTATTGTGGATTTTATACATTACATTTAACCTTAAATTTTTGCGTTTAGCCTTAAGGTGCCTCACTACACCTTGAAATAGTTTCTCAAATCAGCAGAAAATTACTTGATTATGATCGAAAGCATGATGGATAAGAAGAGTATATATCAAATAGGCGAAAAAATGTGCAAATTTGATAAAAAATTGTTTTTTTCAAAACTTTCATTCTGTAAACATAAACAAATGCCCCAGGTGCATGGATTCGAACTCATGACCTGCGGTTTACAAGCCTGATACTTTAACCACTGAGCTATGACGCTATACATCTGAATTGATTGATACAAACAGTTTAACAAAACATTTAAATCGCCATCTTGTGACGTATTGTCTTAAAAAAGTATAAGTCTCGGTGTAGTGAAGTACCTTTAAAAGTGTTCCCAGTCCGTTTCAAAATACAAAGATTTACACGTTAGCGTGGTATGATAATTTGTCTGCACCACTTTGTGTGACATTCGACCGACGGCATCCGAAAATAAGCATCCAATGCTTATATTTATATTTTCATACTGATGTCTATTTGTATGAAATATTGGGTATCGCCGCTATAAAGCCATTATTTGCGCTCCAAGTCAGGGATATGAAACATACATGCAACAGCAATATTAACGTTATTTAGTTAGCTTCCGCGACAAAACATTTAGTACCAGAAACTGTGTGGAGAAAAATCTTTTTTATTAAGGAGTAGATACATGTATATATTAATGATTGATTTCATAAGGACATGATAAATTGGTTATGTAAGATTTAAAGTTTCATTTAATCTTACAAAATTAAATATATTCAAAACAGGTAAAGACATTCGTATTTGTGCCCATGGCGCATGAATTAGCAAAGTATAAAAAACTGAACGTCGCATATTTCCAATGCAAACATAAGGGGAAAAATACACTGAATGTAAATATAATATGATTGAGACACTTTTCAAAAGTTTTGACACATTTTGATGAATACTGCAAACAGTTATCATCAGTAAACAACCTACAAAATCTTGTTACAGCATTTACATGAATTAGAAATAGTAGTGGTCCAAGTACGGAGCCTTGAGGTACACCGGCATGAATCGGTGCCGTAGAAGAAAATACATATTTAAACATAACTCTGTGTCCGATTTGTTAAGTAGATTTTTAGCCAAATATACATCTTTCCATCAATACCATATATTTTTAGCTCACCTGACCTGAAAGCTCAAGTGAGTTGAGGTTAAATATTTCAATGCGTTGACATTTTCATTTGTGACGGGGATTTTAGCTTGCTTTGATTTTCGTTTAGCGTGTTTATAGACTATAGTTTCTTTTTTGTTTTGACTTCAGAGGAACCATCGTCTTCATTTTAGAATTAAAAATTATTACATGTAGACCGGTAAATCAGACAGCTGATTGTTTACATGTATATGTGCGAAATCTGATGCACTAAGAACATATAAAATAATATTCAGATTGTTGGTACATGTTATTCGGTACAATCTCTACGTAATGATTGATGAATGCAACATGTTTTATTAAAATGCTCGGCAATTTCGATCTAAACGGAGATTATTCTCGCTGCTAGAAATACATAAGTATATAAATGATGAGAAATAAATTGTTTTTCTTTGTTTTAGGGCATTTCTCTCTTGTTTTAATTGTTTACAAATTTCTATTCACTAATCTGTCAAGCTTCGAGTTATAAGCAAGATACAGAGCTTTGCCCACAATGCTACTCTATGTTTGTACACAAGGCTGAGGTTCAAGTTGAGTTCGTTTATATTTTAAATTCAGCTATGCTGAATAGGAAATACAAAGTTTAAAATCTGAAGTTGAATGTAATAAACTCATATGAACAAAAACATGACTCAAAACAAGCTATGTATCTTGCTTATAATTCTATGATTGACGCTGTAATTTTGTTGATCAATAGAAATGTCTTGCTAAAAGGATGATATGCTGTAACTACTTTCTGGTGTCCCTTCTCAAACGATGAATTGCATTAAATCTACACAAATTTTTGATAGTTTTTAGAACACAAATAAAAACCACGTCTCTTAAACAGCTTCCATAATCCTGACACATTATTATAATGAGGATAAAAGCATAAGCGTTGTTCTTAAAAAATTATTGCAACGGAAAATCATCTTTGTAAACATTTGTTGTTTTGTAATGAAGATGAAAATAATGGATGGGCTTTGGTATAATAGAGCGACTTGCCTGCCAATACATTGATTTGAATTATAGCTCTTTAACTTATGTAACAACATTTTTCAGTTAAGTTTATTCGTCAGTCAAGTGAGTAAGGATATGAAATGTCATACGAAATGAATTCATGCCTGGTAAACGACAATCGTTTATAATGGAGAAGGCCAATGCAATGTTTCAATGTTTTTAGCTATTTATATTGCATATAATCTTATTTTCGGTAAAAATGGTATTCCATAAAGGTCAAAGATGAAGTATATGCAAAAATTAATGTAAAATTTGGATATTCATTTTTGGTTAATCTACTGAGGGGCCATTTGGCACAATATCCTTTGAACACCCATATAAGGCCGGTGTTGCTCAGGTGAGCGATGTGGCCCATTGGGCCTTTTATTAATTTATATAAAAGTCCTGTGTGCCTAACAAATCAGGAAACACCATGCCACATGATTTCCCTTCAACAATTCTCCAAACAATATCATCATATGTTTCTAATAATTGAAAAACAGTAGAATAACCTTGTAAAAATCCGGCCTAATTGGTATTTAAAAAAACATAATATTTCTGTGAATAAAGTTATATAAATGCTTAAATACAATACGTTCCGGCCATGACTTTACCAATACAACTTAAAAACGAAATTGGTCTATAGTTGAAAAAAACCCAGAAGGGTCATCTTTTATGAAAAGCGGAGTAACGTTAGCTTGTTTCCACATAATAGGAAAAACAGATTCTGTAAGTGAGCGGTTAAACAAAAGAAATATTGGTTTGGCAATGGTAAATTAAGTAGCCTTTAATATTTTATGACAAATAAGGTGTGCACCTATGGCTTTGTTTACAGGAAGAATAGATAATATCTCAATCATTTCTTGTTCATTATTAACACATACTCTCAAACATACAGTGACACATAAACATTTCTTGAGGTAATACAGAGTTATCATCAAGTAGTACTGTTACGATTATATATAACTAGTTTAAAATATTAGTTCTTAAAATTGTATTAATACAAAAACTACACTCCATTTAAACAATGTGGCACTGTTTATTAATTACTTTAAAAGTATTCAAAGTGATGTTTGCATTATAAATGTACTTTTTAAAATCATATAATGTTTGTATTAATTAAATTCAAACATTATTTGATTTTAAAAAGTAGTTTTTAACTACCAGATAAAAATTACACGAACTATTCGCACATGTGTGTCAAATTGGTTGAATATCTCAATATTCACTGGGATAACTCTTTATCTACCTTTTTAATGAATATATTAGAAAAGAAATCCGGAAAACGTGGTTATAGGACCGTCAATATAATAACCCTGACCAGAGTAACGTTTGACCCACACTCTGTCTCCCTTCTGTAGAGTTAGCACCACCAGGTTAGGTCCTGCATCGTAAAAATCATTACTTCCACTACTATACGCCATTGTTCGGACCTTAGTTACTCCATTCAACACGACGTCTACATAAATGGATTGGGTACTGGAACTCTGTACGTTGACGAAGAAGACATATTCCCCCGCTGTGGGAGCGGTGAATATCCCGGTACTTGGGTTGTATCCGTTCCCGACGTTTGTGATGACCACATCAAATACCAGAGTACCGCTGTTCCAGGAAGTACTGGTAGACGATACTGTAGCAGTAAAACCTATTCTTGTTGATACATCTACAAAAATGTTCAAATGTTGAATGATGAATAATTACATCATATAGCTACATTTCTTTCTTATTTTCTTTGAAATATATTTTATTCAAAAAACAATTACCTATGTATGTAACAAAAAGGTTATTTTTATGTGGCCAATGGGCACTGTTAATTCAACAATCTGCCACAATGCTTCAAAGATCATAAAATAACAGCTGGTTGGTTATCTATATCGGGTTATCTTTATCTACGATCTAGAAAAGTTGATGATACTGATTTTGTTTTCAAATTAAATAACACAGTGTGTATTTTTTCAAATTGCGCTGTCACAATGCATTCATACAAAATAAGAAAACTCAACGAGTTCGATAGAAATGTTTTACTACCATTATTCGAGTTGCATGTAACAAATCAAATTTGTTTATGCAATTTTCTTAAGCGAATTTAACTGAATTTAAATGTGAATTTGCTTATTATTCTTAATATGCTATTTTTATATTAAACAGTGAGTGTGAAAGATCTATTACTTTGCGTTACACGGTATGTGAGTATTTGTCCAATGATTTTATTTAATTCCATTCTGTTCAAAACCTTCTGTGCAAATTAACGACTTCGCTAAGGAAAACGTATCATTTTTTTTGCCACCTAAAAAAAACAAGAGGCCCATGGGGCCACATCGCTCACCTGAGCAACAATGGGCGTTCAAAAGATATTGTGGCATATGGTCCCTCGGTATAATAACAAATAATAAATATTGTCAAGTATTCGAATTTTACACTTATTTTTGCATACACGTAATCTTTGACATTGTACCTTCATGAGATACTATTTTTTACCAGAATAAGAAAATCCTACGCAAGATATAAAACTAAACATTTGGTAGGTGTACACTGTAAAGTTGTTAACTTCCAATTCCCTATATATATTCGTTTTGCCCCCCCCCCCCCCTTTGTAATGCGATCAAAATATATGAGAGCATATAGGTACATTTTTTTCATCAACTACTTACTAGTTATTGTATTTAAAAAAAATATATAATAGTTATTGTATTTTATTTAAAAAATACTACATGTATAGATGTGAAGAAGAACATTGTACCTCAATGTGCTCAATTCCTCAAATTTAAAACATTCAAAAATTTAATTTGTCTTCTCCATTATAATTAAATGACTGTTATTTACCTCGCGTACAAACCAGGATAATTTTCCGCTGTGATATTTTCTTAGGAATAGCGATAATTACTTTATCCCCGCTACAGAAATGTGTCAGAACTATGGAAACTGTTTTAAAGATGTCGTTTTTATTTACTCGTGTTTGAAAAACTATCAAAATTGATGTAAATTTCACATTATTTATTGTATAAAGAGGGGGCCCCAGAGAGTAGGTATTTACAGAATATCATTCTTTTATTTTGTTTTTACAAGTATTTAACATACTCTAATTCATATTGAATTTCTAATGTTCAACCAAAATTTCAGCGTCAATCGTAGAATTATAAGCAAGATACAGAGCTCACAGTTCGCCTAAGTTTGAGTCATATTTTGTTCACATGAGTTTATTACATTCAGCTTAAGATTTTAAACTTGGTATTTCCTATCAAGCATTTAAAATGGAAAAAAAAGAATGGTCTAAGATTTTCAATTCTTTTATTCACTCAAGACCAGTTCACTCGTATTTGAGGTTCAAAATCAGTTTATACAAATGTTCATAAACACAGTCCAGGATCACATGTACAGTAGGAGTAATAATGACGAAAAAAGGTTAAGTTTACAATACAATTAGTTGTTAAAGTTGGTTTATGGAAGAACAGACTATGAAAATTTTCTTAATAAATATTGACAAACTTTTTACCTTTTTAATCTTTAGTTTTTAAGATCTGTATACAAACATAGAATTGTGAGCAAATCTCTGTATCTTGCTTATATGCAAATATGGTTAGTAAATAGAAATTGTAAACAATTAAACACAAGAAACATGCACTATAACAAATAAGGAACACAATTTATTTTTTCGAAATGAATCATATATATACATGTATATACCTACATATTTCCGTCAGCGATATCAAACTCTATTTAAACTGAATAAACTCGAGAAAATGCCGAGCATCTCAACAAAACATATTGCATTAATCTACCATTACGCAAAAGATACTGCCGAATTACCGATAGAATGAATTGTATTTCAGTACTTTTTTTATACATCAGATTTTGCTTAATTTGCGCAGGTAAACAGTTAACTGTTTGATTTACCGAAGTCTCTGTTTGATTTGATACGTAAAAATCACGAAATACAGACGATAGTTCCCAGGTTACAAAGCATAAATAATGAAAACGAAAATCAGAACAAGCGAACACCAACGTCATGTGTGAAAACTGTCAACGCATTGAAATATTTAGCCTCATTTACTTCACAAAATCGGCACCAATATATTTTGCATGTTTTAAAAATTTCCCTTCATACGCAAACTGTTGCACAACAAGCAAATTCATCATAGTCAGATCGACCCTTTTTCGTATAATGTCATGGCTGCTTTCAACAACGAACCTCGCTTTAGAAGTATGGAATACGAGTCTTGGTAAAATGGGTATGCAAACCCGGGCCGTGGCAAAATAAAAGCCGTGACAGATCGACAATCGTCAATTCCAAATACGCATTATTTTGCACAATATTTACAGCGAATACAAATATACTGGTCCATCAAATATCCTGAAATTTTAATGAGATTGTTTGCCCAGACCAAGTCTTGCCTACCCATTTTACCGGATGCCGAACGCGAAGCTGAAACACGCCTTTCCTTTATTATTATTTTCGTAATAACTCAGATTTGAAACAGAATTAGCACTTAATTTTTGCAATTTATATTTTCCTTCCCATAAGGATAATTTATGCTAAACTACGCTGAATTTGCCTCGGTAGTTCTTGAGAAGAAGATTTTTAAAAATGTACCCCCTTTTTCTACAGTTTCAAGGTTTTCTCCGCTTTGAATACAGATCGGACTTTTATATCTGCAATTTATATTCGCCCTCCCATAAGGATAATTTGTGCCAAATTTGGTTGAAATTGGATTAGCGGTTTTAGAGAAGAAGTTCAAAATGTAAAAAGTTTACAGACGGACGGACGGACGGACGGACAGACGGACAAAATGTGATCAGAATAGCTCACTTGAGCTTTCAGCTCAGGTGAGCTAAAAAGAAGGACATCTAATTTTTAAAAGGGTTATCACCTCATTTAATTATGATCGTTAATTAAGAATTTGACATTTTAAAAAGGTTTTCTTTTATTTAAACAATAAAATGGTTTCATTGGTGACTAATTCCTGCTGAATATGAAGGTGGCGACATTGCAGAAAAAAATAAAAACAGTGTTAGCAGGTTATGAAAAAAATTCTTTGCAATGATCGCTACCTTTATAACCCGCATCAATAATCAAAGAAAGCATTTTATTGTTTTTATTTATGTCTTTCTTTTAACAAATCAATAAACTGATTCTAAAAAGTAAGAAAAATTCAATAAATTACTGTTAATGTACATAAGCACGTTAACTTAAAGAAATGGCCAAATCGTCTCCTATGGGAATTTGAGTATGACATCACCATAATTATTTCGTGCAGTCTGTGATTTTTCGTTAGGTCGCTGTAGGTTTCAACCAATCGATAAACGGGTGTGCAGATTTCAGTCTGTCTGTTTCTATAATGCTATGATTTAACTATAATTTTCCGTAAGAAACAGAGGGAATTATTCTCAGTAGATGTAAATATTTTACATCAAACTGTCTTGATATAAAATTCCCTTTAAAAATTTCATTTATTTCAAAGCATGTAACAGAGATATTTAGATAACTACAAGTGCATAAACAATCTAAAATATTATTCTAACTTACCACATCTTGATTTTGACATGTTCATCTGGGCAACTTCCAGAGATGACACAGAGGAGGAAAGTTTTAGACGCTCATACTCTGATGTTTGAAACTGTGTTTCAAACTTGGTGACTGTTCTATTAAGGGTTACTGAAAATATGTAATATTGGACTGTAAACTTTTGCCCAGTAAAATAGTGAAACCGGGAAGGGCTTCTTTAAAGATTTCATCTCTTCGCCATTAATATCCTCCACACCTCTGAGAAAAGTTCTGCATAGAGGCCCGAACTTTAAAATTACTAAGGATATGGATTTCTAGCATGTGTTTGACTTGAAAATAACAGAAAAATCAATTTTTGGTAAAAAAAAAAAAAAAAAAAGAAAAACAAAAAACAAACTTTTAAAATGTTACCGCTACAGTATTCGAACCTGTGGGTCAATAGAGCGGAGCTCCATCCATTGCACTACAGAGGTGGACACCAATAATTGGCGATACATAAATTGTTTCAAAATGGGTTAAAATCGCCATGTTGTGACGTACTGTCATAAAAAGTAGTCGACGGGGTGTCGAGGATACTTAAGTTTAAATCCTTAGATCATTTGACATTGCTTTTTAAAGATATATTAACGTTTGAGACAGACATTTCACAAGCTCGCGCCTTTTTTTTCTAATAATCAATGTGACTTATTGACCCGCAAGAAGGTTTACACATTTTTTGGCACATTAAAGTTTTATGAATTGACAAATAAGTAAGTATATCTAAGAAATTTGAAATATCGGTGTTACGTTTTTATGAACAAGTAAAAAGTTCAGAGATCGCAGAGAATTGAATATTGGACGCCTTCCTCGCTTTTATAGCGCATACTGTAAATTCCTTATATTACGCGAGTACTTAATTCCGCGATGCTGCTGGTTTTTATCAAATCGCGAGAATATAAAATCGCGAACGTGGAAGTTTTCTCGTTATTTCTAATAGTTTTCAACTCTCAGGAAATAATGGCGAGATTTTTAAATCCGCGGAGGATGCTTCTCGCGGTTTTACGCTGATAATAATTCCTCGCGTTTAATTAGGAATCTACAGTAAATACGAACGAAAATAGGTACAAGTAAATGTTTTACTTAAAATATATCAACATTGTTGCAACAAAAATCATTTTCATTTCAAATGCCTTAATTTTTTTAAATTAAATTTCAAAAAAAATATACTATGTTATTACTGACATCATTTACTAAGACTAAGCTTTTATTGATCTTATAACGCATTCTAGACGCCACTTTTTTATTGGAATGCTATCAAGTATATACATTCAAGAAGTACATCTACTTACCTGTAAGTTCTCTTTTCATCTCCGTTTGAGAATCTTCTACACTTTGAATTTGTGCTGTGATATTACTTAATCCGCTCTTGGTTTTAAAGGTTTCAGTTTTTAAATCATTAACTGAGGTATTGAAATGATGTTCAAGATTTTCATATTTTTTGTCTCTCGACTCAGTTTCCAAATCTGTGTGTTCCTTGAAGTCAAACAAGGTAACCGAGAGATATCTTAGCACTATTTTCATATCGCCAATGACACTGTTGGTTTTGTTGAACATTTCCCGTCTTTTTTCGTCTGATTCCATCTGATTGATGTCTAACTTGTCATGTAGAGAAGAAACACTTTCATTTAATGTTTGTATTCTTGTTTCAAACTCCATCATTCTGGTCTGGCTGATTATGCTACTGTTCTTAAGTTCGCTGTTTTTCTTTTGAAGAGAGTATACCAGAGTGCTCAAGGCTTCAATCGTCTGCTGTAATCCTTATATTGTTGCTTCACTTGCCGCAAAACTTTTCTTCATTAGGCTAACGTCGCTAACAAGTGCATGGACGTTCTTGACCAAAGCGAGGCGGATAACCGTCTCTTGGTTCACCATCTGTCGTAGGATGCTCAAGTCGTTCCATTCATGGTCTTTGACTTCCAATGATGTTGAAGTCTTATTTTCTCCATCTGTTAACGATGAAGTGGTATCGGCACTTGTAAAACGTAGAAAAATGGCTAACATACAAACGAACCTCATTTTAAGGATTTATATTGTAGAATAACCGACAGTAAACTGAGTAATCAAATATTTCTAAGACAGTGTCACGTGTCCACATATTACTGCAACCTTGACTTGTATCAATAAAGAATTACGTCTAAACTAAACTGGTTCGTGTATCTCAAACCTTGACATATATATCTTTTAAGAAGGCAGTCTTTGTTAATTCATCAAATCACAACATTTAATGAAATGTCTACTTGTTTGAATTTTCTCCTGAAAAATAGTAAAATGACGTCAAAATGTAAACAAGAGTATAAAAGATACACTGATGTGTTTCTGGAAAACACCGTTATCATCGTGTCATCTGAATCTGAAGATAATTTAATATAAACTGCACGAAAACTGACACAATTGCATGGCTGTTTTCTTGATTTTGATTAATGAGTGTTAAAGGGGCATGGTCACGATTTTGGTCAAAAATTAATTTTCCGAATCTAATGTTTTCTGTGTTTAAGTAAGACATTTTTCATATGCAATCAAAATTTGAGTGTCATTCGTTGAGTAACATGCGAGTTACAGAGCTCACAATTCTTTACTATGTAAACAATGCTTTTGTTTAAATTTTGAATGTGGAAGTGAAAAGTCCAATTTTAGACCTTAAATGAGTATGTTACACGTTATGAACTGTTTATTTATGTTTAAGATGAATAAGAAGATAGACAAATCAGCTATAAAAAGATTTTTTATTAGTATATTAAACCCATGTAAACAAAACCAGGGCACGAACCTTGTTTACATAACAAAGAATTGTGAGCTCTGTATGTTGCTGATAAACTAATGACTGACTCTCAAATTTCATTTGATCATTAGCAATGTATATCTAAAGCATTGTAAATAATAAAAACAGAAAAATAGAATTTGACCAAAATCGTGATTATGCCCCTTTAATCATAATATTTAAATGTTTTCAAATCAAAAGTTACTTGTCTTAAATGTAGGTATTCAATGACACACCCATCAATATCATCGTAACGTAAACGAAAATTATCTTTGGAAAGTACATTCGACCCATTCTTATTGATTTTTAGAATTTTTAATTTAATTCATTTTTAAGAGGACATAAAAATGGTCCTGTTATGCAAAACTACCGTATGACTAAGATCTGTTTTATGTAGAAAATTTTATTTGTCACCAAAACTATTTCACAAAACTGTCAAATCTTTTTCTTATTTTTTATTTAAATATTTTATTGTCCCAGACAGCTTAAACATTTATTTGATGTCAGGGTTGGGAGGCCCTGAAGTCATCAAATTTACAGTATTATTGTGAAAAAAGCTGTACATAGGACATTTTTTGCATATACACACACATTCATCCAGTGTTTATGGATGTGTACACAGAGTAACTATATATACTAAGATTGTTCAAGTTTAAAAAAAGAAAAAAAGAAAGCGGAAGTTGGAAAAAATAGAGTATCCCAAGTGTAAATTAAAACAGAGGACACTTATTGAAGGGAAGAGAAAATATCCCATCGTTTATAAAAATTGTCTTCATTGTTATTTTTTTTATACATATAATGTTCTAAATTTCTATAATACAGTATTTCTCTCTTTAAGCCTTCGAAAGAAGGTAACATTTTGTTATTTCTTTTCTTATAAATATGGCGTTTTACTAAGATGATCAAAAGATTGATTATATTTTTGTGCTTTGACAGTTTACCAAACAAAATATCAACAATATTGGCATCAATCATCGTATTAGTTTGATCATTAATCCACTCAAAAAAAGAATTCCATAGTTCTTCAACATAAGTACACTCCCAGAATATATGGGACAAGTTTTCAGGATAAAGGTCACAAAAAGAGCATAAATCAGATTGCACAATTCCAATTTTTTTCAAAAATACATTTGTAGTTAAAATTCTGTGAACAACTCTGTATTGAAACCATTAAATTTGTACATCTGTGGATATCTTAAAAATTGCACGGTTATGTAATTTCCACCAAAATCTGTCTACATCAAGGTTAAGTTCATTTTCCCATTTAGTTTCATATTTTGGTTTTTCCCAGGATGTAGCTGTGATTATATCATATTGATTATATCATTTTGAACCCTTTATGTTTTTGAGAATTGGCTTTAAGAAAACTGGATAATATGGATTGTTGAACATAATTGTATTTACATCATAAGGCAGTTTTAACATTTTAATATTGTTGACAATACCATAATAGATTGTAAATGGAATCAGTACATCAAATTTATCACAAAAATCTTCATATTGCAGTATTTGACCATTAGTACTAAAAAAATCATATACATACAGAACACCTTTTTGAGCCAAGCATTCATAAAAAAAAAATTGTTGTTGATTTTAAAATTTTCCTTATACCAGATTGGCTGAACAACAGATTCAGACACTTTGGTTTCAACAATTTTCCTAAATTTAAATCAAGCATCAAATACATCTCTCCAAAACAAGTTTGTACAGCACTTTAACAAAACTTTTGTAAACATATTTCCGTACAAAAAAATGTTTTCAATTTTTGGCAACGTACTGAGTAATAGTGATTTCCAAGAGGAAGTATAATTTAGAAATCTACGAATCCATGTGATCTTTAAACTTGTACATAAATTGTTTAGATCTATCATTCTAAGTCCACCATTTTCATAGTTTTGTGTAATACATTTTTTTGCCACTCTTGGAGGTTTATTATTCCATAAAAAATTAAAAAAAAAAAAAGTTGTTCTAACTCCTTCATATAACAAGACGGAGGATTTGGAAGAGCAATAATTAAGTGGATAATTTTTGGCAAAATAATAGATTTTATTACAGTTATTTTTCCAGCTGAGCTTAACAGACGTTTCTACCAAGAAGCAACAAGTTTTTTCATTTCACATAGTTTAGGTAAAAAATTCAATTCATGCATGGCTATAGGGTTTAGGTCTATGCAGTAGGTTATACCAAGAACTGTAAACGGCTCCTGGGACCATCTTATGTTAACCTCTGGGAGTATATTTTGCTTGCAATTTGATAGTGAACCTATTTTAACACATAATGTTTTATCATAATTGGGTTTTAAACCTGAGTATTTTGCAAACTGATCAATAAGAGATAAGGCATTTTTTAATGATTTTTTTGAACCATCTAATATTAAAACAGTATCATCTGCGTATTGTAGTAGTTTATATTTCTTCCCTATTATAACTATACCTTTAATATTGAGATTATTTCGGATCAATAGACCCATTATTTCGGCACATAGAATAAACAAGTATGGTGAAATTGGATCACCCTTCCTACATCCCCTTCCAATCTCAAAAAAGTCAGAAAAAAACCCATTTTGAATAACACAAAGACTTGCTTTTGAAAATAATATTTTGACCCATTTTATAAAGATTTCCCCAAATGAAAAAAATGAAGTACTTTAAACATAAAACTCCATGAAACTGAATCAAAAGCTTTTTCAAAATCTATAAGAAGGACAAGTCCTGGGACCTTATTCTCGTTGCAATAATTAATAACGTCATATAAGAGTCTTGAGTTTTCACCAATGTATCTCCCTTTCAAAAAACCTTTTTGATTTTCATGTATAAGAGAAGAAAGGAGAGGTTTCATTCTATTAGCTAGAACAGCAGATAAAATTTTATATGTTGTGTTTAGTAGTGAAATTGGTCGCCAATTTTTTAATTGTTCTCTTGGTTTATTTCCTTTTGGAATAATAGAAATAATTCCTCGGGTTTGACTTATTGATAAATATTCTTTCTTAAAACTACATTGATAGGATTTTAATATAAATTTATTCAGGTCTATCCAGAAGAATTTAAAAAATTCAGTCGTGAAACTATCAGTTCCAGGGGTTTTATCGTTTTTCATGTTCTCAAGAGAACACAATATTTCAGATAAGGTAATGTTATTATCAAGGAGTTGTTGTTCCATTTCATTAACTTTTGGTATATGTATTTTATATTGTGTGAAAAGGTCATTAAGATCTATGTTTTCTATTTGATCATCATAGTTTTTGTATAGAACTTGATAAAACTTTTTAATTTCAGTCAAGATTTCATTTTGCTCAACAATACATTTATACATTTTCCTTTACTATTGATTAATTTGGTAACATTTTTATTTACATATTTTTTTTTCTAGGGCACAAAAGTATTTTGTTGGCTTTTCACCATTCTCAATCCATTTACAATGAGTACGTAGTAAAAGTCCATCCAATTCATATTTTCTAATCTTTTCTAATTCATCTTGAAAATCAGAAAGGGCTTGGGCGTAGGAAATTAGGTGATGTGTATCAAATAGATCCTGTGTAAATTTAATTTGTCTTTCAAGGAGCTCCTTTTGTTTTTTCCGTTCCTTAGACTTTTTACTAGCATAATAAATAGTAATTTGTCTTATCTTCATTAATACAATCTATAAAAATAGGTCATCATCAAGTTTACAATAGTTAAAGAGCATTTGTTATCAACAAGTATACTAGAGACAATGTAATTTTCATTGGGATCTGACTTAACTTTTGAAACAGTATATTCAAAATTATTATTAGTAAGGGTCAGTGTTCCCCTTGAGTTTGAATTACCAGGGCTCATTAAAAAAATCCAGGCCCCATTGTGCATATACAACACTTTTATCATTTTAGGTACAGTGAGTATCTTGTAAACAGTACAGGGATGCTTTTTGTTCTCGCAAATATTTGAACACATCTTTTCGTTTGTTAACATCATGGAGCCCTCTACAATTTAGGGATAAAATCTTAAATTCATTCATTAACAATCAAAGTATTTAGTACAAGCCCATAAACAAAAACATATGCATACATTCTAGCGTGCTGAAAATCAATTGTAAATAAAAAAAAATTCTTCCAGCATTGTGCGGAACATCTCTCGCACGAGAACCTGAAGTCTAAAAACTGTCAAATCTTATGATTATTTTATAGTGGATGTGCAGCCATGTATCAAAAATGCATTGTTTAGTTCTTGTATGCGTAATTTGCTTTCGAAACAACATGTAAAACTTCATATTTATTGCGTTTTTTATCTCTTGACAACAGTTTTGGTCAGAAACAAACCTGTTTAAGAAATGTTTACATTTGATCCTTAAATGTACAAGATGATCGCACCCCCGTTAAGATATGTCATAATTTTTTGAAAACCACAAAAAGCATGTCTAAGTCCAGTCTAAAAATAGATACAGCCTCAATTTTGGTTTAAAATAGTAGGAAGAGTATAATTCGAGTGCGCCAGGCTTTGCACGACTTTTTATTTTAGATGTCGTAGGTGAAAAATTTAAATTTTCTTAAAATATACATCATTCGTAATATTTATATGTTATAAAATTTAAGACATTGTTTGGGTAAAATGCTAAAATGGCGGTTAAGACAGAAGAAAAAAAAGGAGAGGTTGCTGATGACTCGTTTGCATACTGAGGGCTGCAGTTGACTTTTTTCCCCCGAAGAACTGATTGCAAGGGCATCAAAATAAACTTGTGAAACAAACACTTTATAAGTTTTAAAAACAAGAGGCCCAATGGGCCACATCGCTCACCTGAGCAACACTGGCTTTATATGGTCGTTCTAAGGATATTGTGCCATGTGGCCCCTCGGTAGATTAACCAAAAATGAATATCCGAATTTTACACTTATTTTAGCATATACTTAATCTTTGACATATTTACCTTTATGGAATACCATTTTTACCGAGAATAAGATTATATGCAATATGCAATATAAATAACTAAATTTTCAGCCCCCCCCCCCCCCCCATCGCTCTATAAAAAGATTTAAATACATGAGAGCATAAAGATACATTTTCTCCCTCCACTATTTACTAGTTATTGTATTTTATTTTTAAAAATCCTATGTGAAAGAAGAAAAGTGTACCTCAATGCACCAGAATAAATGCGCTTAATTCCTCAAATTAAACAAGAGGCCCATGGGGCCACATCGCTCACCTGAGCAACAATTGGCGTTCAAAAGATATTGTGCCATATGGTCCCTCGGTAGAATAACAAAAAATAAATATTGTCAAGTATTCGAATTTTACACTTATTTTTGCATACACGTAAAATTTGACATTGTACCTTTATGAAATACTATTTTTTACCAGAATAAGAAAATCCTACGCAAGATATAAAACTAAACATTTGGTAGGGGTACACTGTTAAGTTGTTTAAAACTTCCAATTCCCTATATTTTCGTTCTGCCCCTCCCCCCCCCCCCCCCACTTTGTAAAGCGATCAGAATATATGAGAGCATATAGGTACATTTGTTTCATCAACTACTTACTTGTTATTGTATTTAAAAAATATATATAATAGTTATTGTATTTTATTTTAAAAATCCTACATGTACAGATGTGAAGAAGAAAATTGTACCTCAATGTGCTCAATTCCTCAAATTAAAACATTCAAAAATTTAATTTGTCTTCTCCATTATAATTAAATGACTGTTATTTACCTCGCGTACAAACCAGGATAATTTTCCGCTGTGATATTTTCTTAGGAATAGCGATAATTATTTTATCCCCATAACAGAAATGTGTCAGAACTATGGAAACTGTTTTAAAGAAGTCGTTTTTATTTACTCGTGTCTGAAAAACTATCAAAATTGATGTAGATTTCACATTATTTATTGTATAATGAGGGGACCCCAGAGAGTAGGTATATACAGAATATCATTCTTTTATTTTGTTTGTACAAGTATTTAACATACTCTAATTCATATAGAATTTCTAATGTTCAACCAAAATTTCAGCGTCAATCGTAGAATTATAAGCAAGATACAGAGCTCACAGTTTCCCTAGGTTTCAGTCATATTTTGTTGATATGACTTTATTACATTCAGCTTAAGACTTTTAACTTGGTATTTCCTATTCAGCATTTAAAATGGAAAAAAAGAATGGCCTAAGATTTTCAATTCTTTTATTCACTCAAGACCAGTTCATTGGTATTTAAGGTTCAAAATCAGTTTATACAAATGTACACAAACACAGTCAAGGATCACATGTACAGTAGGAGTAATAATGACGAAAAAAGGTTAAGTTTACAATACAATAAATTGTTAAAATTGGTTTCTGGCAGAACAGACTTCTTAATAAATATTGATATATTAATAAATATTGACAAATTTTTTACCTTTTCAATCTTTAGTTTTTAAGATCTGTGTACAAACATAGAATTGTGAGCAAATCTCTGTATCTTGCTTATAATTCGAAGCTTAACACTCAAATATGGTTAGTAAATAGAAATTGTAAACAATTAAACACAAGAAACATGCATGCACTATAACAAATAAAGAACACAATTTATTTTTTCGAAATGAATCATATATATACATGTATATATACCTACATATTTCCTTCAGCGATATCAAACTCTATTTAAACTGAATAAACTCGAGAAAATGCCGAGCATCGATCTCAACAAAACCTATTGCATTAATCTACCATTACGCAAAAGATAAAGCCGAATTACCGATAGAATGAATTGTATTTCAGTACTTTTTTGATACATCAGATTTTGCTTAATTTGCGCAGGTAAACAGTTAACTGTTTGATTTACCGAAGTCTCTGTTTGAATTGATACGTAAAAATCACGAAATACAAGAGTTCCCAGGTTAAATTACAAAGCATAAATAATGAAAACGAAACGAAAATCAGAACAAGCTAACACCAACGTCATGTGTGAAATCTGTCAACGCATTGAAATATTTAGCCTCAATTTACTTCACAAAATCGGCACCAATATATTTTGCATGTTTCAAAAGTTTCCCTTCATACACGAACTGTTGCATAACAAGCAAATTCATCATAGTGCCAAATTTGGTTGAAATTGGATAAGCGGTTTTAGAGAAGAAGTTCAAAATGTAAAAAGTTTACAGACGGACGGACGGACGGACGGACGGACAGACAGACGGACAGACGGACGACGGACAAAATGTGATCAGAATAGCTCACTTGAGCTTTCAGCTCAGGTGAGCTAAAAACCCGGAAAATGCATTTTTGGATAATTTCTATCAAATTCAAATAGGACATAATGTTAAAATTTGATTAATCTAAATACGACACCAAGGGAATCGGAATGGAAAATGTGTATCTTAAAGATAAAATAATAGTTAAATTTCATGCAAGAAACTTCATCAAAATATTTAGGGTAAACATATACTTAAGTTGCTTGAAGATGATGATAATGTTTCTGTGATCGTGCTTGAGTCTAAAACATAAACCCCTGCCTTCAACTCTTGAAATTGACGTTTCCCCAAAGGCACTTTTGTCTCGTCAATTCGTCTTAAGATAGCCTCCGGTAGTAAAATTCCTCCTCCTGTCTTCTTATTTTCTCCCCTATTCAGAGGCCATTTTTTTCATACTCTTATGCTTCTCAGACATGTCCACTTTTCATCTGCCAACTACGAAAGCCGAGAAGGATCATTCGAGATACGAGATTCAAAATACGAGATTTGAAATACGAGATTCAAGATTCGAAATTCGAGATTCAATATCTAATCAACCAATCAAATCAAGGATCTGAAAACACGTATCCTAGCGACATCAAACTGTTCTAAATAAAGATTATTAGTACATGCTCTTGTATACAAATAAATGCTATGTTCACTTCTCCTTAGCTAACTAAATAATTGTTTGTATTTATTTTTACACAGAATATTCAAGTAGACTAGTAATAATGCAGTGTGTTTCGCAGATCTAAGTGATTTTGTTTGCCCTGGTGCATTTCCACCTGATGCGTTTGAACCCTGGGGTATTTCACCATCAATAGTTTAAACCCGGCTTTATTCACACTTTTTGTGTAAAAATGCGGTTATGGTAGAGAGCTTCATAAGCGGAGCCAATTTTTTTTCGGTAGGGTGGTCCTAGGCCAATTTTCAATAATTTTACTATGTAAATTAATAAGCTTCAATTTTCCCGAGGAAAGTCCAGACCCCCTGACCCCCTCCTTTATAGACCCCCTCCGCACATGAAGATTAGTATCTAAAATATGTTTTAATCTAAATATAAATAATCAGTCCAGGTTTCACCAATAAATATAAGCATTACTTATCGTTTTTTATATGAACTAATCATTGAAATATTATTGCATCATACGGAATTATTAATTAATACAATTTTTTTCCCTTTTCTTGAGTAAACAACTTCTTATGAGTCTTACTTTTGGCATTGTTTTCAATATAGAAGGATACATATTCTGTTTAATTAAAGGTAGGGATAATAGGGTGCCAATTTGTTCACATTGCCGATTTTTTGTGCAGAAAACAGTAAAATTTTAAAAATTTGATTGTGCATGAATTTTTCAAATCGATTGTTGTAGTTTGTTATAATTCATTCATTGATATATCAACAAGAAAGAATAGAATAGAAGGTATAGACAGGCATATGTATCACACCCAAGTTGAGTGTCTCTGTAGTTTCCTACCCCCCCCCCCTCCCAATGCATAAAAATTGACAATAATTGCATATAAATCATACAAAAGTTTACTTTGTATGTAAGTAACTCTTTAAAGATGTAAATAAGCATTGCAAAGATGTGTGTACTTAATATAATACTACATTACACTTAGCCAGATAAAATGTAATCAGGGTGAAGCTACAAGGGGCGAGAAGTGCAAATTTACCAATTTGTCGCCATACACACAGAACACCAAATAAAGAAACTGTGTGTGGTGTGGGGAATGCATAGAAGATGGCGGCAAATTATCTCTAATAACAAGTGCGGAAACCAACAAATAGGCTGTTATTTGTTACCTATCCTGCAAATACATTGATAAAAAATGTTATCGTCACATAACATAGCCGATTAAGTTAATGATTACATATGGTCAACGTACATGTAATTCTAATATACATGGAGGCGGACGTATCAGGCGGGGATCCAGAAAAATTATTTCCAAAAATGATCGGTTGAATTACATTAAATGCTTTGAAAATTGTTTTAAACTATCGCGCCGGTCAAAATGCATGATAGAAGCTATGTACAGTGTAATTGGAAACTTTCATTTTATATCAATATGTAGTATTACCTCTATTATAACAAATGAGAGTGTATCCCAACTGCCACAAACAATACATGTCTTTTACCGGCACCACCCCCTCCCCATAAAAAAAATGAAACAATTGTCGTTTTATTTGCTAAACATGTGTATGGTTCAAGATTTTTCTAAAGGACATACCCGATTAGAATTAAATAGATGCACCAGCGCAGCTCTTATTTATATATAATCAGGCCATAAATTCGTAATATTTTTATGAATTAATAGCTTTAAAACCAGTGGATAAAAAAATGAAAGTCGAACTCGATGAGTGCTAATACCTGTGTTGAATGAATGGTACAGTAGAATATGCGCAAAAAAGTCCCGTCTACTCTTTCCTACCCTATATTTATTGGAACATTAAATCCGATTATAAGAGTCAAATTTAATCAAGTACGGATATATATATACATATATATATATATATATATATATATATATATATATATATATATATATATATATATATATAAATATATATATATATATATATATATATATATATATATATAATATATATATATATATATATATATATATATATATATATATATATATATATATATACACCTGTTTATCAAAGGTAAAACTACTCATAATTTATCTATAGTGCATCGTTATGGAGCTACACAGAAAGTTTGAAATTTATTTGCCGAGCCAAATAAAAAAAAAAAAGCCTGGAAAACGAAGAGAGAACGAAGTGGACACAGAATAACTGACAAATTAAATTAGCACTATATAGCCCCCCCCCCCCCCCCCCCCCCCCGAAATTTATATACTGAAAACAGATTATTGAGTACAACATCCGCACACAATTTAAAGAAAATTTCATGGGTTTTTTTTATCATTTTCGCTAGCTAATGTAAGACATCACAATTACCCCAAACTCATCCACGGAAAAAATGCTAGGTGATGAATGAGAGAGAGAGAGAGAGAGAGAGAGAGAGAGAGAGAGAGAGAGAGAGAGAGAGAGAGAGAGAGAGAGAGAGAGAGAGAGAGAGAGAGAGTCGATGTAAATCACACGTGCGCTAACACCGTTCAAATTAAAGCTTGCTAGTTGGTCTGCCCTACCCTAGCTACCTTCTTTCTTTTCTCCTTTGAGAGGCTTAATTGTCTGTATATGCTTGTATCAAATCAAACAATTTCAAATTCTAAATCAAAATTGAATATGACACTACAAAACTCTCTCTCTCTCTCTCTCTCTCTCTCTCTCTCTCTCTCTCTCTCTCTCTCTCTCATATCAACAATGACATTGATACTCTACAATACACTATTCCTATCTGGATTGTTGTCGTTGAGGTTGTAAATCATTACTGTCGATTATTTCATTGAATTTCGTTTCATAGCTAAAACCACACTCAGTTTTATGTTTTTAGATTAAACAGATCTTTTTTGGCGAGCCGATTTTTACACAGTTGGGGCGAATACACTACGGGTTAAAATGGTTCGGGGGAAAAATACATACAGGACAAACAAAATCACATAGATTCGCAAAGCCAACAGTGTTATCACTAATTTAATTGTTTATATTGTGTGGGGTTAATTCAGCAATGTTAATTTAACCGTTTTATAACCATTACATAAGAGCTATTAAGACATTTATTTGTAGGAAAGAGCATGTACGAATGATCTTTATTTAGAACAGTTTGATGTTGCTAGGATACAGGTTTCAGATCCATGATTTGATTGGTTAATTTAGATATTGAATCTCGAATTTCGAATCTTGAATCTCGTATTTCGAATTTCGTATTTTAAATCTCGAATCTCAAATGATCCTTCTCGGCTTTCGTTGCCAACCTTGCATTCCCTGTTACATTTACTACACTAACTTTTGACGCTATCTCTTTTCATATCTACTTTTCTTCTTCAAAGCAACCAAGGCAGAGGACTTCTGTTTTGAAAATAATGTTTGACAATGTAAGGCCGCATCGACTTCTAAGTGTGTATGTGTACCTACTGAATGGTCACAACTGAATGCATTCGAACAAAACTAGTATTTGTACAGACGCAAAGGCAGTGGTATATCGCGTAATACTAGGACTGCAATATACTTCATAAAAATACTTTTTATACCTGAAGTTAGATATTTTAAAATCTAATATTTATTTTATTTATATTTAAGGTTTTTACGATAACTTTTTTTTATTTTTCAGACAGCTTCATTTAGTAATGACACCCTTCCCGGTAAATGATATTCAGCTAGTGCAAAATCAAATATTTTTTCAAAGCTTTAATCTGATTAAAATTTGTAATATACACTATATAAAATATTACAAATGTAAACAAAAAGAAAACAGCCACCGTGGAAGTATAGTTCTTCTTATAAAATTTGCAAATGAAAATATCAGTGAATGCAAGCATGACGTGTGTTTAAAAAATAATCTTTTAAAAGACTTCTGACACTCAAGTCTTGCGAAACAGATATTATAGATTTAACAGTGTAGGAACGAAAGTGTACAGTTTTTGGGTAGCGAGAGAACAAAAAGCGCTGCGTACAATATTTTAATTGTAGATGGAAAATTCGTATATTAGATATATCTGGAGGTTCAATATTTCGATTTTATACGGTAGTAACTAGAATAAGTTTATACTTGTGATATGTCGATAATGAAGCAACAAATCCTATTCTTTTTGATACATCTGAAAAAAGTTTAAATGATACATAACTAGATAATTTAGCTACATGTTTATGTTTATTTTCATTTAAATTCCTCTTTTTAAAAATCATTTTTTTTTTAAATAGTTAATCTTGCAAGCGGACAATGCACATTTTCCTCATCAGAGCATCAACATCAATGTCTTGCTGAAATCAAGATGATAAATCAAGTTCACAGCTATTCAACATTACCACTGGTATGTTGATTCATATAACTTTGTCAAAAACATTATCAACCTTAACAACAAAATGAGGAAGAATAGCTATTTTCAAATTATATCCTATTATTTTGTATTCTCAACATCGATATCAGTTCTACAATGCAGCGTCTATGTTCTTTAAATGAACCTTTTCAATGCATTTCTAACCAAAAGAAAAAAAAATCAAAAAACTCGGAGAGAGTTGAACACAAAGTATACAAACCGTCTTTAAGAATGTGTTTGATTTACTAAGACAGAGTAATGGTAATAATTATAACAATTTTAAGAACCTTCATTTAAGAAATAAGGAGCATGTTAAAAACTTTAGCGGGATATGAACTGGGTTGGTCGCGTGATCAAATCCTGTGTATATAAATCAGTTTTACACAGAAAATCTATTCGTTTGAATATTGGGAGAAAATAATTGCTCTAATAAAAGGTACAATGCACTCATTTATTTTTTCACCGGGCTAGGTTTTCTAGTTTATGGTACCTAAGTCATTATATGTTACAAATAGAGGATCAAATCTATTTTGGTTTGATTTTACTTAACATTAGTCTTACTTTATATTAAATTCCTTTAAAAACATCATTTATTTCTAAAGACGGAAAGTCATTTACTAATACACGTAAAATAAAGTGCATAAAGATGTAAAAATTAGGTTTTACTTACCCCATTTTGATTTAGACAAGTTCATTTGAGCAACTTCCAAGGATAACACGGTAGAAGACAGTTCTAAACGTTCATACTCTGACGCTTTAAACTTTGTTTCAAAGGTACTGACTGTTCTAGTGAGGTTATATGAAATTTTGTATTATTCTTTATTCAATTCCTACAAATATTTTTTTATTCTCAATTGTCTGAAAGCAAATGACATCCATTGACTGCAATAAAAATCTCTCGAGTGGAGCTGGTCGATACCATTATTGATGTAAAATGTAGCAAAATGTTATATATTTGTTACTAAGGTTAACCGTTACCATGGCAACTGAGAAAAGATAGAAAAATGGCAAATCATATCAACTATAAGCTATCAAGAAAGTATTTCTTGGAGCTTTTTAAATATATGAAATATAAGATATCAAATATCAGATTAATTATATGATCAATTTTCAAATTTAAAGAAAAATCGGTAGGTAGATCATTATCTCTAAATTGCTACTATTGAAACTGGTGATTATTTTGAAAATGTAATTTTTTAAATTCTTTTACTTTCATAGAAGTTATCATTACAATAAACAAATACGTTTAAGGCATTCTTTAAAAGGTAAATGTTAAAGAAGAAAATTAATTGATACCTCTTGCTCTAGTATCGTTGTTGAAAATAAGTAAAAAGTGAAGAAAATCCCAAAAGTTATTACTGAAAAGCAAAACACAATTCAAAATCATTTCTATTGTGAAAAATATGCTTAACTTTTATATCAAATGTATTCAAGCATTGTTTAGCAGCACAAAGATGCTATTGCTTAACAAACATGTGGACTTAAAAATATCATTTGAAAGTTCTTTTTTGTCATAGCACAGAAAATGTCTTTCAAAATTGCAGCTTCAATCAATATTACATGAAAGTTGAGGATATTTTTTGATCATTTCAAACCCATATTTTTAAGTACGTGTATTGTGATATGATTTAGACTAATACTTTTTAAAAACTATCTCAAAAAACTGTATACAATATGTCACAAAGGACAACAGCAACAACAACAAAATGAATTGATAAGTTACTAAGGTAAAATTTTTAGAATTTTCATCTGCTTAATGATATTTTTCTATCATTTGAAAATTCACAATATTTTGCATATCATTATTATCGCTTCATATCGCTTACATACAAACCAACCTCATGAGAATTGTGTTCCTTATTTTAAAGAGTTGTATAATTTCGCTGAAATGTAAGCTCTGTGATCGTTCGAATCTCGATGGCATTTTTTATTTCTAGGTCTTATTCGAATTATCCCTTGCTTTAGCTTCTTAATCGACAGATTTTATTGTACCACTAAACAAATTAAAGGTGCCGATAGTGACTTCTGAAAAATCCTACATGTGAGCTAAATTGATTATTTTAGAGACTTAAATTGGAAGACTTTGAATAAAATACAGTAAAACACGCTTATAACGAAGTCCCAGGGACGGCTAATTTAACTTCGTTATAAGCGTAATTCGTTATATCCGTCAAGTTTACAACATGAAATAGAGACTTGGGAAATGAAATTCACTTCGCTGTAAGCGTCAATTCATTATAAGGGCGTTCGCTATAACCGTTCTTTACTGTATGAAGTTCAATAGTGATTATAATACATTAATATAAGTCGAAGTTTTATTTCAATCCACTACACTAAGATATGACATAACAAAATACATGGCATAATATTTGCTTTGCATTATATTAAGAATTTTGATAATTGAAATAAATAAATTGAAGAAGCCTATAGGTTTATGAAAATGATATAAGAATTTTTTCAGCCATGTCTCTTAGCAAAAATTAATCAAATTAATGAAGCTTAGTGTGAAGTCTAACTTTCTTGAGACTTTAACAAACCCACATTTTCCCTAACAGTTACAAACCAAAACGCGTTTTGTTTTGCCTATGACTTAAAAAGTGTGTATGTTAATGATTGATTAGAAAAAATATATATTGTGAAAATGGGACGTACGTCATGTTGCCATCTATATACGGACGGCGATCAAATGACTCTTTTTTTTAAATTATTCTAGTTTGAGAAAAACAATTTTTAATCATCGTATCAAAGTAAAATGAAGTTAATAACAATTTTACTCTCTCATTAATGTGTTTTGTGAAGTCATTAAAATCTCGCCATATGATTTATTTTAAGTTGAAAATTGTAACGAATAATTTAAAAGCAACGTTTAAAAGGATGAAAATAGTTCCAATCTCTTTCCATAGCTGTGGGTAGGTAATAAATAATTTATACCAAAGAACTAAAATTCATCACACATTAAATGTCTCTATGCAATTCCACCGATAAGTCATAACGCTAAGGAAAGTTTGAACTTTACAAATTAATAAAATCAAATGCATTTAATATCTAAATGTCTAAAATAGTGTCGGGGGGGGATGTGAAAATTCACATCTGATTTTTATACTATATATATTGTGAATCTAAATTAAGTAAAAAATCAACATTTGTTTTCCACTGACCCTTCTTCCTACAGTGTGATCAAAAACAGAACAATTTAAAGATCGAAATAAATTAAACTCAATGTTAAATATTTGTGTTACGTATAGCGACTATTTACTATTTACACAAAGAAAGATAACTCTCAGTTTCCCGTTGACTAATCATATGCAGCATGAACTTTCTGTAAATCAAAGCATTTTGATTTAAATATCTTCAATCTCTTAGCTAAAAATATGTCTATTAGTATTTGCTAAAAAGAACATATTTCATTCACAAGTAAATGCCTCTTAACTTCAAAATCTGGTGAGCATGAATTGTATATTTGCGAACTACGGCCAGTAATGAAGAACAGTAATAGAGCAAAAAGGATTAAAATCAAAATATAAAAAGAATCATCTCGTGAGAAATATGATCATCATCATCATCATCATCATCATGATCATCATCATCATCATCATCATAATCATTATACTAGTGTGCATACAGTACCGTCAACGCGGATCCCGTATTTGACCGCGCTCCCCCCGCGGTTATTTAATCCTTTCCGCGTTACACCATCGCGGTTAATTCATCGCGGTCCTCGCTGCAGCCATGTTTAAACCGCGGCGGTGTGACCTACCGTTGTACAAGGTGATCGGAGATTTTTACCTGTATGCTATTAGACAATAAGACCGCCACCTAACACTGAGAGTCATTATATACTGGCCATGTCTGATGTATTGTTTTCATTTCACATATTAAAATGATTAACGTATTTTAAATGCACGTTTTCAAAACTCCTTATCAATTATTTTAGAGATATTTTAATTAAAGAATCATCTGCACCCGTAATAATTTTCATGTAACTGTTGATATACCTATTATTTCAAAAATATTTAGTCATTTTTATAATGTAATCTACATGACGGAGAGTGTTAGAACTATAAAACATTATTTTTCGATTTTTTAATGATTTTAAACATTTCCGACTACAAAAATGTTTTAATCCATATCAGTATGTAGATCGTTTTACGACACTCTCTCGATGCTCAAGTCAATTAATCTAGTCCGTGACAGGCACATGCTACACGGAGAACGTATACCTACGGTCAACGGCATGATATGAAAATTTTACTCAACCCTTAAAATACTTAATTATATTGACATAATTTTATGTGAATTCAATATGAAGCTACAACACAAATGTACATGTAGTATCAGCTGCGAATACCGTTTTTCGTAACCGCCCCCTCCACCTCTTCAACGTTTTAATGACTGGGAAAGTACATGTAAATTGTACTTGACTTTAGTCCCAATTGTTTAACACAAAGGAGTGAAACCATTGACGGGAAATCACTCTACGCTTGAATGCACAGAATACACTGGTACATGTACATATGAGACAGGTGGATAATCCGTGTAACGAGTGACCATCAGGAATTTCATTTGTTTTTAAACAATTTTACTAACAGTAATAACAAGAGAGAGAGAGAGAGAGAGAGAGAGAGAGAGAGAGAGAGAGAGAGAGAGAGACTGCATGTCGATACTCAAGACAATTAACCTAGTCCGTGACAAGCACACGCTACGCGGTGTACGTATACCATACGATCAACGGCAAAATATGAAAATTTTACTTTACCCTTAAAATATAAAAAGATATTGATATCATTTTATGTGTGTTGAATATGAAACTACTACACATATGTCGTATCTGTAGCGAATTATAACGTTTTTTGTACCCCCCTTTCCAACATTAGATGACTGTCAAAGTTAACTGTATTTGTCCCAATTGTTTTACACAAAGGTGTGAAACCATCGCACTGACAGGAAATCACTCTTTGCTTGAGCGCACAGAATACACGGGTATGAGGCAGGTGGATATTCCTTGCAACAAATGACAGCCAGGAATTTTACCCGAATATCAAACAATTTATTTAACAGTAACAATAAATAATTGTTTCATTTTACTGCCTTCTTAAACTATAAAAGGTGTTTAACATGTCTCTTCCCCCGAAAAGAGAGAGAGAGAGAATTAGTTTTCTTTTTAAATAACGTTGTATACGAACTAAACTTCACAAACACAGTGTCATGCATTAAATTAAACATCATAAACAGTGTTAAATACTTTATTGTTAGACAAACTTCTTTTTTTCCTTTACCCGAAGACTAATAGAACGAAACTGTTTTCCTTTATCAAGGAAGAAGCACGTGGTGCAGCTCGCGGGCTGATTTGATTGACAGGTGAAGCACGTGGACTCAGACTGAAACTGTATATTGGATTCAATCACAATGTCTTTTATAAATACTAAACTTAGAAAATGTTTATATTAGTATATTTCAATTGAATGCAGTGGCGTCGGGGGGGGGGGGGGGGGGCTAAAGAGCATTACTCTCTCTCTTCTCTCTCTCTCTCTCTCTCTCTCACACACACACATAAAGATCGTAGATAAAATCAAGATCATCAAGATCGGCGACACTCAATAAAGAAGCCTCCTCTGTAAGATAGGTGTATGGTTAGACGAAGCCGTACGCAATTTGGAGATTTTCTTTTGTCTTGAATAGGTGTGAAAACCCCTAGAGCATGTCGTTTTCTACCATAGGTTTGTTAATCACTATGTACACAGGAAATGATCGCGACTTATAATTAATATACACAATGAAGGAAATGTGTACAAAATTAGTTGGCATTTGAATTTTTTTTTTAAAGTAACTCGAGATGTATGCATTTAATAACATGTACAACTTCCCATGTTGTTTTGTGATGTAACAACCTCATTCCATTTCTTGTAAAGAAATGTCTATCTTCACGCACACCAGAACGCTTAGCCATTGTTTTATGAAAATCACCGAATATACATGTACGTGTATGTACAGTGTATCTTTTCAGGGCAACACTTAGTTTAAAACTGAATAAAACCCGTGCGATGTGAAGAATCATACAATTTTAATTATGAGTACTTTTTTCCTTTGTGTTTTAATTAGGAGAACTGATTTTTCTTTGAACATTTAATTGTGAGCAATTGTTTTTATAAGGCTATAACTAGTCGGTCTACAGAGCTGGTTGAAATCAATTTTCCGAACAAAACAATGACGCTTCTTACAGCAATTATAAAGTCCGGATTTTCCGTAATATGAGCGATTAAGCCACTTTTAAAATTTGAATGAATTTTTAACGGTTTCATAGGATAAAATGATATTGAAAATAAAAATGTACATACCTGAATATTTATAAAGTAAAATATTTAATTTAAGTAAATAAGTATTATTAATTTTACATTTTTTTTTGGTTAGATTTTAAAATTTAATTTAATCGTATATCGATATATCAATGAATATGTAAAGCATGATTTTTCAACCAACTGCGGGCATGGCTCATTTTACCTTGGATTGTACAGATAACAGCTTTAAATGATTAGAATTCAAATATTACCCCAGTAATACCAAATAAACAGCAAATAAAAAAAAAACATTTACCTTAAAAATATGTGATTTTCTATAAAATGATCATGATTATCTTTATGCATTTGTTAACTTATATATATATGTTTAATGCATGTTATATTTTTTTAATCGAGGGAGATAACTCGTGTTCCTTTTCGATACTTTTTAACACCTGTAATCGATCGTTCAAACCGCGGGGGCGTTGTCATTATGGGTGATTGAACCGCGGGGGCACGCGGTTTTTACCTGAGACAGGTGTTTAAACCGCGTTGCAATTTGGACCGCGGGGGTGCGCGGAAAATACGGGATCCGCGTTGACGGTACTGTATGTGTATTCAAAAAAATGCCAAGTGTTATTTACTTATTTAATGACTGTATATATGCTTCTATCACAGGCACCTGGCGATATATATTTTTCTAATTATAAAAGATCAGTACCCTCTACATTAGGTACACAATGTCACTATCTAGGTTTTTTAAATAAGAGGCGAAAGGCTAAAGTGAGGACTGTAGTTGTAACATTTCTGTAAATGAGATTTCTTTGCAGTGTTTTTGTGTCAATATTTCAAAATATTTGCATTTATATTTACATTCTACTGTGTTTTTCCATTAAATGATGTGATCTTTAAAAGTCTCTAAATGCAACATCCTAATCACTGCTAATAAATTTACTTGTAATTTACATAAGTAGTTCCCAAACATTGATATCTGTTACTGGTTTGAACATATATTTTATACATGTTGTTAAAACCCCATGTTCTATAATTATTCAACAATAAAAATGATTTTATATTAAAAGCAAAATTTCAAGAGTTAATTTTCATAGATAAGATTTTCATGCTCATTTCAAAAGTTAATGTGATTACCAGTTTTAACCAGTATTAGAAAACAGCTGTTCCTGCTTTTACTAATTTACTCCCTCAGTGATCTGCAATTTATACCGATTTATTTTAATAAAAAAAATTGAGTTCATCAAAAAAGGAATATAGATATAAACTTTAAATGTTTAATTTTGACATCGTCTTGTCAATAACTGCCGTCAGTTGAGCAGACAAATTATCATAACGCACTATCGCGCATTATTCAATTTGTCTGCAATAATTCCAACTTCCGTCCCCCTTTACCCTTTCCTCTGATATCTAAAGCAGTAGATACCGATTGTGCAGGGATTTTATTAATGATAGGTGTAATGCACCGTTTTGGTTTAATATGGTCGGGAGACGGTCACCTCCATCCGGCCAGGGTTTGAACTATATATCTGAGGAACCCACTTTTCCTGGAGCGAGTGGCTCGCGCACTAACCACTTAATATGAAATAAGTTTGGGTGGCAGGGGGTTGTTTCGAAAGAAAGACCCGGTCAAAATAAAAATAAAAAAGGGAGAACCTGAGGTTTGGCTGGTTATTTGCAATTGAGGGGTATAAATTGCTAGAATATTTATTGCATTCATTTTGTGAATAGAGGAGCTAATATCAATTTCATTGATATAAATATCCACGTTTTTCTTACATTTAAATTGGATGTTTAAAATGTGTTGAAATGCTTTTGGGGGAAAAGAAGCGAATCAAACTCAATCAAAACAAGAATGACATCAGAAAGATCGTTTTGTCCATACTTATTCTGATAGAGTACGTTTTCTCAAAAGAATAAATAGAATTGAGCATTCATGTTTTTTCATAAAATATGGTTCTGACACATCTGCAACTTCTTTATGTCGACATGCATCTTCTTTATGCGACTAAGTTATGTTGAGATACAACTTATAAGTTGCATGTCAACATATTTATCCCGCATGATAACATAACTAAGTTGCATGTCAACATATTCATCTTGCATGTCAACATAAGTAAGTTGCATATTGACATAAATAATTAGTTGCATGTTGACACAAATAAGTTGCATGTAGACATAAATAAGTTGCATGTAGACATAAATAAGTTGCATGTTAACATAAATAAGTTGCATGTCGACATAAAAAGGTAGCATCTAGCATATTGGATGTCACAAGTGGGCGATATTTGAGAATTTTTGAGATTTTGTATAATTCTTATCTGATTGCAATTTTCTTGCATGTCACCATAGTTATGTTGCATGTTGACATAATTATCTTGCATGTCAACATATTTATCTTACATGTCGACATATTTGATGGAAAAATAACTTGCACACAAGGGGCTGAGATATGCCACCATAATATAGTATGATAAGTAAAACATTTATTAAATATCCTTGAATAAAATATTAATTAGTATGACGCAACACAAAATGAAACGATATGACCTTTGATTTCATCATATTGTGCAAAATCTTTTTAAATTGAATCATTTCATTAAATCTTTAAAATTTTATTTCGTGATATGATATGAAATTATTAACACAATTGCATGCAAAATGATATATCTAATATAATTGCGTCAAGAACATGTATCAAACAAAATTATACGATTTTTAAGCATATTCAATTCAGTATGTTTATCATATGGGTAAGACTATCATCTTTTTCATATTCTGTTGCTGTTGGAAAATAAAAAGTTAAAATTCATTAATTGTTGTTGTTTTTTCCCCTTAATTTAGATTGTCAAATCTTTTTACAACAATAAAGTACGACGTGTATGACAATAGTTTGCCTGGATTCAGAATTCGAGGAAGTGATTTTATCTTGTGTATATTTCATTTAATCTCTAATATACATTATCAAATTAGTACCTGGTTGTTTTTATTAAGTCTAACGATTATATTTACTAAAACTGTAAATTGATAAAATATCTTATGCATCTTTTTCCTATGAAATAGTAATTTTTAAATCATCTTTCAAATATGATGTCACTTTTTAATTTAAATCCAATTCATATAGGAGTAACTTTAACAACTCTATCGACATAAATAAGATGGAACACGTCATGAATTTGCTTTTGATTAAATCAGGCTTTTAAATAACCGTCCTCTTTTTATAAAATGAGGGAATTTGTAATAACCGCTTTCAGATTGAAGTTTAAACTGTTATAGCAATTAAAATGCTGTATATTTAAAAATAGAAGCTGTCATCTACTGTGTATAATATTTATAAATCTTATGTGCTTATGAACTGAAAGGCTGACTATTCATTTTTTTTTCTACTTAACAAACCAGGATAGCAGTGGGGAGGAACAACGGCCTGCAGGGATTCAGAACTGACCTCAGACAGGAAGATATAGATGACGGTGTCAACCAATACATGAATGGTAACAGCTCTCAACTGTCTAGTTCAAAGACATCGTGTATCAAGGACCTGATGTGTCTGTGAAGTCTCGATGTACATTAGGAATCTCTTCCTCTTCTGAATCTTCTATTGTTCTTGATAATAGGTTTGAAAATGACATTAAAATACCAGGGTAAACATGCCATTGTGTATGTATGTGAACAATATCACCTTGAAGAGAATCCTCGATAAGTACACATCAAACAACTCTTAGAACTGAGAAGATAGCAGGCAGTTAAAGCGTCTTTGTTCAGTGAGAGAAGAGTGGCATTGATTGTTCTGCGGTATATGTGAAGGTTAAACGTTTGTGTGCTGCCGTTTTGTCAAGTTTAAAATGACACCTTCATATTATACATATGTATTCGTAGATCTAGACTATTGTTTGATCTGAGACTACATCAACATCTGTAAAATCCAGTTGAATTTATTATTGCATTGTGTAAAATATTGTACAATAGGCATTATGTTTCTTTTCTTCTTGATCGATATTAACATACAGTTATTGATTACTAGTCCCCTACTGGTAAAACCAAGGGGACTTTAGTCCAATCCACAGGTTACATAAGTTGGTTCCCTTTGTGGGGTCAACCCAAAAGTCAAATGGGAAAAATCTAATTTCCCCTTCTTTATGCAACCAAATATTTTGACATCCTGTGATGAAATCTGTTTGAGTTTGAACTATTTCCTCAATGTGTGGGTTGCCACATTTTCAATGTCAAATTACAAACTTACCAACTTCTGAACTACATAGACTACTGTAAGAAATCTGTGGGTTTTCCCCCAAACACTATAAGGTTTTCTCCAAAGATGGCGGCCAAGGAACATACCTTTTCCTAAGTGAGAATTGGTCTATAGCCTTCTGTCGCTTATTCCATCCCTGCTTGGATTTCCAGACTTTTTTCGTTTGGTTTGGAGAATTGATTTGAAGCTCTCCATGTAGCTTCATAATGAGAAACTACAAACCAAGTTTAATTTTTAATAAGATTAAGAAACAGGTGATAAAGAAATTAATCTTAAATGTCTCATTTTTTTCTTCCTTAAAAAACGATTTTTTTTTTCATTTTCTCAAAGACAGCTTAATTTTTTTAATGTGAACTACCTTTCTGTACACTTGTGGCCACTATGAGTTTAAGTGTTGTTTATTGAGTGTCAAAGACATAAGTATTGTTTTCCAATTCCATGAGATATTAACTCTAAGCTCTGAGTTTATGCATTCTACAGTGGACATGAAAAGTTTGAAATGTGATTACACCCTTTATATATTCAGTTATTTAACAGTATATTTTTTTTAATGTGCAAATTGCTTTGGTTTGAATCAATTAATTGATTACTTTAGGCAAATAAAGAGATAAATTAAAAATTAAGGTGGTAATTTTTAGACACTGCAGCATTAGGTCAAATGCTGCCGATGAATAATTTTATTGCCATATTGAAATGTGAAATAATTTAGATTTTTCAATTCTAAGTTAAGATGTGGAAATTGAGTCATTCCACCTTTGCAAATCTTATGATAAAATAAAAATACCTTCCTGCCATATAATATTCTGAAATATTGGTCTGAGAACCAAGAGATTCAACTTTTTTGCCTAAAATAAATTTAAACAGATTAAACATATTCAGAATATTAGTATTTTGTTAACACTTCTGATTTTTTTTTATTTCAATTGCAGTGCTTTTATGTATTGTCTATTGATACATGTATGTGAAATTGTTCTAATTATAAAGATAAAGATTAAAATCGAATACTTATTAATTAGTGATGATGGTTCATTGCCTTGCAGTAATTTGAATTCAGTAGTTAGAATTTAAAAAAAGCGTATTTGTTATATTCATATAAAGACTATCTGCAGTTTGATCTAAAATCTAAAATCTTTTATTTTTCTCAGTTTCATTAACTATTTCACATCAAGCTCCTTAATTTTGACAAGAAAAAGCAAGCTATTTGGCAATTTTAAATTGCTCATTTATAAATAATGGGCAACAATTTTTATTTAAAAGCATAATTAGACATTTAGATATGAAATTTGGTCACTGATAACAGATGATAACTGTTGGTGCTAATTGCTTAGAAATTTTGTTTTTTTTATGATTTCAATTTTTTATAAGATAGAAGGTGTAATCAATCAAGTATGTTCTCTTTTTTACTAGTACATGTATGTACTTTTACAGAATATACTTATGTTGTGACTGAAATATATGTCTTTTTTGTATAAACATGCTTGCAAAATGCCTGTGTCCCGGCAGCAGTTGAATTTTGAATAATTTTTCTAGAATAACCAGAAAATGAATTATATTAAACCATTGACAGATTTGGTAGAGTAGATTCAAGTTTTAAATTGTTTAAATCATTGCTACAAGTATTTATGTTGTACACATACATATAGTAAGCATGCATATATAATTTCTACCTCATTATCGAACCTCCCTTATACACTTGTTAATGTTTCAACTCATGGATGTACATATTTAGAGCAATAATTAGAGGGAAGATATTTTTGTAGCATCCAGTCTTTTAAAAGTTTAAATCCTTCGTTTGATCACAAACAAAAATCATTTAATATAGTAGGGCATATAACAAACGCAAGAAGGATTTCATTTTTGTTGAATTTTTCATTTTTTAGTTACAGTAATTGTTTGAGTAATGTAACCCTAGATGATAAAATTCAGATTATGAATACGACAAATGATAAATTGTTGTGATGCTCATTCAGTGTGTAATTTTATGTATGATCATCTTTTAATAATGAAATGCTTAATATTATAGTTCATAAGCATGCTTTTTTTTTTGCAGTAAAGGTGTTGAATAAACTTTTACAAAAAAACAATTTGTCTTTTTTGTGTTTTTTTTGATATTTTTAAATGATGATGATCTCTGGGCGATAATTATAAGAATCTTAAATTTAAAATATCATTTAGGTATAATATCATGTAGTCATAATTTCGTTCACATAGAGCATTAATGTTCATTAAAATTATCAATAAATGCACGCTAGAAAGATTGTCTATTGTGCTTACCATAATGAAATTTTTAAAATATTTTTTTTTTTAAATCCACCTAATACTGTTTGCCAAGTGCTTTTTTATTTAATTCCAAGAGTTACATGGGATAGGTTTTTAACACTCTTGCGTTATAATGTTAAATTCCTCGTGGAATAGCAAGACTATCAACAAAATTTGACTGACTATTTATGATAATTATAATTAAACTACAGAAAATAACATTTTCGATTTCAATATCTAAAACAAAGAGCATGTTAATTTAAAGTAATTTATAAATGAAAATTTTTTAGTATCAGTTTAATAATATGAAAAAAAGTTAAATCTAAGAGAAGTAATGCTTTGTTTTAAATTGCACAAATACTATGTGATTATTGCTTTACATCATAATTTTGATATACTTCAATAAACATACCAAGTCCTTTTGTCCGACTTGTTTGGAATGAACATGCGTTTTAATGTTTCATACGACGAGTGTTGTACATACACATGTAGTACTGTTCCAATTATATATACTAGTAACCATATTAATTCTAAAAAATTTATTTCATTCATACAAAAATTACATTTCATTTTAACAGTGTGACAATATAGTTTTTTTTTTATCTTTTAACAAAAAGTACTCAAAGTGATGTTCGCTTTTTATATGTACATTTGAAAATCAAATCATCTTTGTATTAAACTAGTTTTTAACCAGCAAATAAAAGATAATACGAAATACTCGCATATGTATGACAGACTAGTTGAAGATCCCAGTATTTAGTGACGAATTCTTTATCAAACCTCAATTATTTTATTATCCTATTAGAGGAGAAACCCGGAAAAGGTGGTCATCAAAGTGCCTTGATAACCTGTACCAGCGTGATATTTGACCCACACTCTGTCTTCTTTCTGTAGAGTTAACACCACCAGATTTGGTCCTGCATCGTATTGATCTGAACTTCCACCACTATACGCCTCTGTTCGGACCTTAGTTAATCCATTCAACACGACGTTTGCTTCAATGGATTGGGTACTGTAGCTCTGTACATTGACGAAGAAGACATATTCTCCTGCTGTGGGAGCGGTAAATACCCCGGTACTTGGGTTATATCCATTCCCAACGTTTGTAACTACCACAGGTAATACCAGAGTACCGCTGTTCCAGAAACCTTTGCTCGTCGATACTGTAGCAGTAAATCCTATTCTTTTGAATGCATCTACAAAAGATTAAAACAATAAGAATACATTGTTTACACTCATAAAAATTTGTGTTACATACAAAATAAATTATCACAATTTAAAATACCTAACTACATGTATTCACGTCGTTTAGAGATAGGTAAATCAAGTTAATATCCAGTGAGCCACATCACTCATTTATCAATTTCTTATTGCAATCTTGATGACTTTCTTGTTTTATCATGTAGGTCAAAAGAAAATTATTTCTAAATTCACTTACCTTTCTTCAAAATATATCTTTTGTATAATAATGATGAGCAAGTGATGTTTATTTATACTACAGTGTATGTTATTCTCTTGTCTTTTAAAGAGACAGTACAGCTAAAAACACATGTGTGAATAACTTTAGATTTACTTATTGTATCGTTAGGAAATAAAAAAAATAACGTTGATTGTAAAAGTTGAAATACATTAAAATTTCTTTCACGCACTTAATTCACGTAATTATGAGCTTTCGGAAATTTAAGGGTCGTACAAACCGGAATAATCTTATGTCGTTTATTTGTACCACGTGAATTTGATTGACAGTAATTGACACGTGCTGAAAACTACAAGATGTTCGTCCCACTTCGGTTATCATTGTATACGAGGTAAAAGGGACTCTCTAAATGGAACACATCATCACTTTCTCGATAATTTATTAATGGTTTACCATTTTCGGTTCATTTTATAATGAACAGACATAAATATGTCAAATGACCTCTCAGGGGGCCTCATTTACAAAAATGAATTTAGCTTGTAGCAACACCTATGATAAACACGCAAAATACATGCTTAGAAAATAATAATTGAGGTTATATAAAACAAAACTTTGAAGAATAAATATCATGAAGAAGTAGAAAAGACATATTTCTATCAACAAACATGTCCAGGAGAATCCCTCGCAAGCCCTGCATGTGTTTTGTTTACAGTATATACGCATGCGCAAAAGTATAGAAGGCTGAACCCCGTAACACGTTGCGATGTAAATATGTATGGGTTATACGTAATTATTAGTTTTAATGAAATGATAAGATTTGTTTCATGGAGAAATTTGTAATGTTCCGAAAGTTTATATATTCATGATAGTGAAACATACTGAGCCCGATCAAAAAAAAATTTCATGTCGGTTTTTTTTATAAGATGCGCCGTACAATCTCTTCAAATTTCAATCCTACAAAATGGAGCATTCTTACTATGTAAAAACAATTTTTATACATTTTTACAAAATGAAATAACTTAACCCTAAACACTGTCCATTCATTTTCTTTTTAAAGAGGGGATTTCATTTTCTAACACTGCTTGCCTATGATTGATGTGTTTCCGTTTTGCACACATTGGTAATTATGTACAGAACAATAGGTGTGAATAGTGTTTTGATTACTATTAAAGTTTGCTTCTTACTCAAGATTTACCTTTTTCTGATGCATTTTAGAAGCAGAATTCGGTAAATTTTATTGCAAATGGTGATCGAAATTATTGCAACAACATGTAGCCTTATCAATGGAGTATTATATACCTTGGTAGAGCATTTCAACACGATTTCAAATATTGAATGAATATTTTCTTAAACTTAATCAATAGATAGAAATATCATTTCAGTTAGAACCGATTTGTTGTTTTCTCATATTCTTATATTTTTAATTTATTTTTAAATTTTAATTTGAAAACATGGTGTTATCGTTAAAAATTAAGCGACTGATATACACCAAGAACTATTTATGAACTTTTATTCATCATAATAAAATGGAATCTCACAAGTCATGTTTAAGTATACTAGTATCACGATGTAATATTTTCCAAAAACATAACTTTTTTTAATGATGACGTAATTAAAGGAGTCACTTAAAATATTTACTTGGAACTATAATTCTCAACATGGCTCTTTTCTATTAAGGCTCACAATTTATATAATCTAAAAGACAGTGTGAGAAAATATAACGGGAATACGATACGTGTTTGATTATTCTATTAATGTATCTATTATCTTGTATCATCTGTTTTTATTAACACATGGGATATAGTACAATCACATCGTTTTCAGCTCATTCTTAATCATATTCTTTATCCTTCAAGAAATAATACTCATAGAAAATATCGCATCGTCATGATGAAACCTCTATAAAATGATTATATTTCACCATGATTTGGTCTTTAAAGTGTTTATCGAGAATGTTGAGAGGAACATAATGTTCTAAAAAAAAAAATAGACTTATAAAACCTAAAAAAGAAAAGAGAATTTGGTAGGTTACCTACTAAATTGTCGTTCTTTCATTATTTAAGGTACCTCACTACACCTACACTTTTACTTTTTAAGACATAACGTCACAAGATTGCGATTTAAATGTTTTGCTTAACTGTTTATATCGTTCGATCTGGTTGTATATCATCGTAGCTCCGTAGCTAAAGTATTGGGCTTCTTAGCCGCAGATCATGAGTTCAAATTTGCCTAAAGCTTTTGTTCATGTTAACTGAATTAAAGTTTTGAAAATGTAATTTTTCATCCAAAATTGATTATTTTTTGCCTATTAGACTTAACATAATTCTTATCCATTATGATATCTATAATAATCAAGTAATTATCTGCTGATTTGAGAAATATTTCACGGTGTAGTGAGCCACCTGAAACCAATTCTGATTTTCTTTAAGGTGGAATGCTACACCAAAATTTTATGTTATGGGTCGTTAGAGTATTATTTCTGAAGCAAGATTGCGTTGTTCAAAGAAGGATATATGCGCTTAATATTTATACGATTTTTTTGTATTTTTTACGAAAAAGCCGAAAATCTATTTTGGTTGCAAGTAACGCACTGTAGAGTTTAAGGTAGTACGAAACACCCCTGAAATTAATTATTTGAAATATTTTTTTCAAATACACAAAATAATGACTTAATATCATGTAAAAATTAATTTCAGTCCATTATCTTAAGAAAAAAATATAAATCATGCCCATAAATTACTCAAGGCCAAACAAACTTAGGATACAACATATTTCGAATATTTTGAAACATACATTTGGAAGGTGTTCATATGATTTTTGTGCAATTTAGCCTTATGTCATTTAAAAATGCGTAACTTGTGTTCTGTTCATGGTAAAGACCTGAAATTTGGACACAACTACCACCAGTGTTTAGGCTTTATGTCAAACAAATTTCAAGGTCATATCAACAGGTCAAAGGTCAAATATGATGACGTTATCTAGGATTTTTATAAATTTATACCTCTGTCAAACATACTTAAACCTTAATTAATCTAAAACCAATGGTTAAATTTTCTTTATTTTGATATATTATAATTACAGGGTCATGACAATCATACTGGTAAATTTTATTCAAATTTGAATGATACATTTTCTTTTTAGATACCGTTAAGTGCTGCACATTTTCGTCTTAAAAGAGCATTCACAAGCACTAGTTTTACATTATATCGCATGAAAAATTATCTTAAGTAACCAGTTAGAATTTATTTCAGTATCTTTAACTAAAAAGAAGGTCTGCTGTTTAAATAGCAGCAAAAATACTTGTAATATCTTGAAAAATAACTTAATGGCATAGAAAATTATAACAATGACTATTTCATTTTACACTCCACTGAAAGGAGATTCCAATGGTAGGTTTGGGGCGATGTAGGCACAAATTATGAGCTCGGTTATTTTTCAAATTTTACGTATTAAAAGATTTCACTCCAAAGAAAAAAACATAAAAATTTCAGAAAAATTGAATTATAGGAAAAATTTAGCTTATCTGTTTTGTACTTCCTTAAGATTTGATGTGATTAAATGCATAATATAGCTATATAACTTTTGACAATATGTTTCAAACCTATGGGGAAAAAATTTGTAAAGAAACGTAATCTATAGAAAGGAAATTTAAGGCAATCATTTTTTAAAAAGAAATTGAATTAAATCGGAGAAATTTTAGAGATATAGCAAATTTTCAAAACTGAACCACACCCGATCGAAATTAAACAACTTGAATGAAAGAAAATTTAAATATATAACAATTTCATACAAAAACTAGGATGTTTGGTTGTAATATGGTTTGTAAAGTAGGAGAACAAATAAAAATTCAATTGATTTCTTGTCTGCACATGAAGAAATATTGTTGATTTTTAATTTTTGGCAATTTAGATCAGGGTTAGTTTGTTTCTAATCGGGATCGGTCAAATGTTAAAAAATTAAAAATATTTCTAAAATTTCGTCAATTTGATTCTTTTTTTTTTTAAATTTGATTGCCTAATATTTCGTCTCCATAAGACACGTCTCTTTAAACTATTTTATCCATAGGTTTGAAAAATATGAACAAAAATTGCATAAATAATATTTTATTAAAAAAATTTAAAACATCTTGTTGACATTACTGGTCATGGTTAATTAGATATTTATATCATGCATTTATTCACATCAAATTTTAAACTCTACAATGCGTTACTTGCAACCAAAAATGATTTTCCACTTTTTTGTAAAAAAAAAAATATATATATAAAAAAGGCATTCCGTTTTCGCCGGAATGGGAACGGAAAAAGCAAAATCAAAGTACTGATAGTACTGAAAAAGCGCTAACCTACCTTGGATCTAAAGGAAATTAACTTTGTGCAAAATTAGTTCGATTTGATCTTTCTATATTTCAACTTCTGTTTAGGCACTTTATTTCCTCATCACTGCGTGGCACCCCCTGCAATGATGTACGTAAGCAATGCACTAGCCCGCATACTTTATATTAACAATAGCCCGTGCAACTATGTGCGTAAACCCCTGAAAGTGGTTCCCTAACCAGTTTACTTGATTTACATTTCTGCTTATAGCGGGAGGTTATTTGATGCACCGGAATTAGTCATCTAACGACAATAAGGCGCTTAGCTGTGTTTTATTCTTTAAAAATATTAAGCATCATTACATCATATCATCTCTGATTAACAACATTTATAGAAAGTATGATTTTTCGGAAATATTAACTGTGAGCTCGGTGTACATTATATCAAGAGAATTGATACAAAAGATGCGATTAAAGAATTCATCAGATATATTCTTAGATCTAGAAAATTACACATATCATGACTCTGTTTAAATATATAATAATACACGAATTTTTACACGAACAATTGTCGACAGAGTTATGCCCTTTGGACGTAGAAAAACAATTATTAGTTTCCATTAATTTTCTTCATAGATGTTTCAAAGGAAGGGGGGCATTAGTGTTTTACAAACATCTCTTGTCCAGTTTTAGTTAAATTATTTTATAGATATGAGATATTATGCATTTCGTTTTGTACTTAAAATTAATCCTTATCGTATAATATCATGGGAATTAATTTACAGAAACTAGCGCATTTGTCACACCGGCAACGATTTTAAAATACATGCACTTTTTATTATCGATCCAGTTTTATTGAAATGAGTGAATTGAACATGTTATTGATCAAATCAAATAGATAAGACACAAGTTCTAAATAACTTAGGTAGTCTTCTCCTAACAATAAAATTAATAAAAATTGCCAATAATATATGTAAATACATATAAATATACATGAATAAGCAGTCTGCTTCATATATAATATTACATTATAAATTTATACATTTTTTTAGAAGCAACCTTATTCACTCAAATCTTTACAGTCTTGACAATTTCAAAATTTCAATTTTCACAGGATGAATGACAATCTTTAAGTTCTCCTTAAAGATAGCTTAAATATGCTTAAAGGTAGCTTAAAGACGATCTTTTAGCCACCTTTAAGCTACCTTTAAGCTAAATGTGTTGCTTAAAGATGGCTTAAAGAAAGCGTAAAGATGGCTTAAAGGCAGCTTAAAGACTATCTTTAAGCCACCTTTAAGGACAACTTATAGGTCCAAACTTCTTTAAGCTACCTTTAAGCTACCTTTAAGCCATCTTTAAGCCACCTTTAAGCCACCTTTAAGCCATTAAAAAATCGTTTAATTCAATAGCGTGCTTAATTTACCAACAAAATATATTAACTATATGATAATGATAGAAAAGGTATTAAAAACGGTTTTTGTTCTAGAAAATAAAAGCATCACCTCGCTTCCTCTGCGCCACGGCTACTTACATATTAAGGGAGGTTTTTATATTCTATACATCAGTGGATATTGAATCAATGTATTCAATGTGTATTTTTTACTTGAAAGGATTTTGACTTCCATTCAAATTGTAACAATCAATCATATCTAATTTATAAATTACATGCATGCATATATTTAGAAAGAAATACGGAACTTGGTCTTCAGTGAAAAAAAATATATTATACCATAATGGAAACCGTTAGGCTTATTTAGTAAATAAATTTAAACCGAGTAGAGAAACGTTCATCTAATTCACAGCTAAATGAAATGCAAGGAAGAAGATGAAATCTTTTCTTTTATTAAATGCATTGAAACTATTAGGGTATTAGTTCTACGCAATTTTCCCGGTTTTCATGATCACAGCACCGTTCCAGTATGTTTAAACATTTACTTGTATACATGATTTTTAGACTATCAATTCTATAACAAACAATATTACCAATAACGGGTGACGTATTTACTGCATGTGGCAATTGCAAATGATGTATACATATACTTGTACATACAATTGTATGATGTACCAGGCCGGGTATGTGACATATTTACTCTTATACATATATTTAAACAATTAACCCCTATTTATGATCACCGATACAGGAATTAATTAGCCTCTAGATTTTACTCTTACATATATGTATCTTTAATTTGTAGACGTAACATTTTTAAAACACAGAGTTGGGAAATAATTCTTTGAAAATGAATTACAAATGTAAATAAACTTTCATTCACTAGACTTATCGTATACTCGTACATACTAAGATTTAACGCCTTTAGAAACACTGACTTGCACCTGGGCACACGACACACCTGTTGTGTATATCTTGTATATTCTGTGTTAGTTCCAGGGGTTTTCTTAAGTTGGACAAACAATAGACTCTAATTAGATATACACAAACATGCACCTGGGCAAAAGACACAACTGTTGTGTATATCTTGTATATTCTGTGTTAGTTCCGGGGGTTTTTTTAAGCTGGACAAACAATAGACTCTAATTAGATATACACAAACGAACAAAACTATGTCTAGACAAACAAAGCAGTAATATCCTGCCCGATATAACAAAGGCAGTTGAGAGTATTTTCATCTTTAACATGTATCTAGCAGATCTAGAATTAGACCTAGAAATAATTAAAATTGAAAAGAAATACATACCTTCAACCGATTATTAAATTAAATCATGCAGTTTTGGTTCATTATCTTGATTTTGTTTAATAACCGGATGAACTAAGAGAGAGAGATAGAGAGAGAGAGAGAGAGAGAGAGAGAGAGAGAGAGAGAGAGAGAGAGATTTCATCGATTAATTTATAATAGGAAACAAACATAATTAAATATAATTTTATAGACAAATTAAGATACAGAGACTGCGCTCACCCCTACAATATTTTTGAAAAAAAAAATTATAAAGAATTTTATAACGGCAATCTGTGTCCATTGGAGCGGTGTTGATGATAGCGATATGTGTTTAATGGCACGAAAAATAAAACCGCCTGGAACATCCCCCCCTTCTTTGGAAATTATATTATCACTCGGATCACCCCCTCCCCTCCCTATAAAAGAGCTTTTGCATTTAATACATGTTTTTATTGTTCAGTTTGATCACACCTGACTTAAAGGGAACTTAAAGACGGTTTAAAGACAACTTAAAGGGAGCGTAAATGCCACTTAAAGATGCTTAAAGGTAGCTTAAAGATGGCTTAAAGGTGACTTAAAGAAGTTTGGACATTAAGGACCTATACGCTCAGCTTAAAGGTGACTTAAAGGTGGCTTAAAGATTATATCTCCTTTAAGCCACCTTTACGCCACCTTTAAGCCACCTTTAAGGACTTGCTTAAAGATTGTGTTTCGCCCTGTGTTTGTGAAATTGTCAAGGAACCCCACCCCCTCCCAATCATTAAACAGTAAAAGTGCATCTATAACGTGTGTATAATGTAATGCTGATAGTTTATTCATTAAAAAATCTTGTGCCGTTGCATACTTTTCACAGACAAAAAATAAATGATATGCATCTTCTAGACAGCCACACGAACAATTTGGATGACTATCAATTACAGCGGAATAAGTCAGAATTTTAACGAGGCCGAGTACAGTTCGGGTACACACGCTTTCGCGCAGCGTTTCAATTGCATTGTGACGTCATCTTTCTGCTTGGTAAACGCATTGGCGTTATAATTTCAACTGCAGATATTCAGCGAACTTTGTCAAAAATAGCTCGTCCGAGGCGTAAAATTGATATTATATTGTAGAAAAGATATAAATGCCTTGAAGTATAAGCTATATTTGGGTTCAGATCAAAAGCCTGAAGAGGGTTCAGCAAACCTAGCCCTCTGTCACGTTTTTTTACCCCGTCTAAATATAGCCTAATACATGTATTTTAAGACAGTAACCATGTATGAAATATTTATGACTCTTAATATGTTATATATCTTTTAATTACTTAAATATGTCTGAATATTTTAATAATACTATAAAGATCACCATTTCCGCCTTTGTCAAATGAAAAAAGCCGTTATCCGACAAATGTGGGAAATTGGGCATGCAAATTTAAACTTTGATAAGACCCCTGGAACAAACCAGGAGGTAAAAGGTTTTTTTTAAAGATCATTTGATGTCTTTTAGCGATAACTTTCATACGTGGAACAAAGAAAAGAAATCCCTAGGACAGAAGTTTAAAAAAAGAACTATTTATGATAAGAGTTAAATTTGGCCCCCACAATTCACCATTTTTTTAAAGTGTTTCGGGTACAATAAAATTTTATGTTATAATTTAGAAGAGTTGATATAAAATATATCTTTCACATATTTGTTTGATTTTTTTGCACTCACTTGCAGTATATGACGTCAGAAGTGACGCTTTTTCTATAATTCAATCAAAATTAGTCGAAAATTGACATTTTTCTTATCTTTTTACGAATAGGAAATATAGAGCGGATGATTGAAACAAGACAAATTTTTTGTCACTTATTAGACTTGGCTAGATACTTCTCTGATTAAAATATTTTGTTGGTTCAAGCATGCGCTCTATGTTTCCTGAAAGAAAAACTGCTTGAAAACAAGCTTTTTTATGCTAAAATGCAAAAATGGCGGGAAAAGGTTGTCTTTACAATGCCGAATTTAAAAATTGTAGGCACTTGAATCAAATTGAACATTAAGTTTAAACATCACATATATATAAATATATATATATATATATATATATATATATATATATATATATATATATATATATATATATATATATATATATATATATATATATATATACAAAGAAAACAAAGAATTACAGTAAAATAATGATATTCCTTTCAGGGGGCCATTTTAGGCCCATACCATATATAGTCCTTTAAAAAAAATGTGAAAAAATGAATCATTTTAAGCAAAACCCCTTGGGGTCCTATGTTAAGAATTAACAAATTTTGAGATGACCCACTATACAAACGATGTGGTAAATGTCTGATATTTTTTTCTAAAATAATAATTATATCAGTAGAAATTCATATCAAAATTTTCATTAAAAAATCTAGGGCAGAACAAATTATACCCGGCCCCGTTAAATACAGTTGTGTTTCCATCGTGTCTGATTAATGTTTGAAAATGTTTTTACAAATGAAAGATATTTCTGAGGCTTTATTATGTTACAGGACCATCCCCTTGGGTTTATTCTCATATATAAAAGTTGAGTGAAAGACGAGGTATGAAAGGTTTGATAAAGGTGCAGGTGCGCGGCGCAGGCGTTGTAGCCCTGCTTCCCAAGAGTTTCATTGCAGCTTGGTAGAGAGAGAGAGAGAGAGAGAGAGAGAGAGAGAGAGAGAGAGAGAGAGAGAGAGAGAAACCCGGGAGTTTATCATTTGTAAATTAATATCTGTAGTTGTCATTTATTTATTGTGCATGATAGAGGTATAAGAGACGAAAGTGAGGTGGCAGGGGATAGTTTCGAAGGAAAGACCCGGTCAAAATTTTGAAATAAAGGGAGAACCTGAGGTTTGGCTGGTTACTTGAGGTGTATAAATTGCTAGAATATTTATTGCATTCATTTTGTGGATAGAGGAGCTCATGTCAATTTCATTGATATATGACACTTTAATGCTGGTAGCACTTTTCATCAGATATGGAATGAAAATGCGAAACTGTGGCCAAAATTTTCACTTTCGGTTTTGTGCTTGAAAAGAAAGGTGGGTTCAGAACACGAAATGTCACTCGAAAAGAAGGTGATTGACCCCCTATCAATTGGTGATTATTTGCATGGGTATACATTAAGCTATCAATCCTATGGTAGTTTATGGCAGTTGCTCGGGACTGGAGCGTGGTGCTGAACCCGTGAAAATGTGAAAAAAGGAAAAATTTCAGAAATTTTTGAGACCATCCCTGGCTATTCTATATAGTGCTATTTGTAAGTTGTACTTGTTTTATTCTGAAATTTTTAAAAATTCTCAAGAGTCGGGACCATGTGTCACCTGCATGCAAACCAATTTTAGTTAAATTAAAAAATCCACTGAAAAATTAAATCACATATATGAGCACTATCTGCCTCACATTTCCTCGACCAAAAAAACTATCCCCTGCCACCTGAGGAGTTGATTGAGTTATGGGTGAGTATGCGGAGTGAGAGATAATTGGTAGGGCCTTACCCAGGGAACACGTGGGAGACAAGAAAATTAGTTTGGATGTTAAAGAGTGAGGGCGCATTTGATATTATATAAAATATTTGAACGAAAAATCAAAAGAAATTTAGTAGGAGAAAAGTTAACCAAGTGAATGTTTCACTTGTGGATTTACACAGTCATTTCAAATCCCTTGCTTGTATTAATCATACAGCCGTGGAAAATGACATGCTCGAAGTTGAAAAAGATGTTAATTTTACGAATTAGAAAGTGACATATTTTTAAATGAAATTGAAGATGCTATAAAGACTTTAAAACCAGGTAAAAGTCATGGACTGGATGGTAAATCAATAAATATTTTATTGAAATCAAGGATACTTTGGTACCTTTTGTACACGCAATTTTTAAAGCTATGTTTACAACAGGTCATTTTCCACATATATTGTGCGAGTCTCTTATTGTACCAATATATAAAAAAGGTGGGACAACTGATCCTGTCAATTATAGAGGAATTAGTTTAATTAGTTGTATGACAAAACTTTTTACTTCAATTTTGAATAAGAGATTTATGTCATGGACCGAGAGAAATGATGTTATCACAGACGCACAGTTTGGGTTTAGACCATTTCATAGTACTGTTGATGCCATATTTTTGCATTACAAACAATCGTGAACAAATATATATCGCTTGAAAAAATGTAGGTTGTATTGTGGCTTCGTAGATTTCAAGCGTGCCTTTGACACAGTGGTTAGGGTTAAAATGTGAAATAAAATTTCAATGTATGGAATCAGAGGTAAACCTCTGAAGATTTTACGTTCACTTTATAATAATATTAGGTCTAGTGTTTTATTAGATGGTAAGTTATCAGATTTATTTGGTGAATAATTTTGGTGTTTTACAAGGGGAAATAATTTCCCCTCTCCTTTTTTCCCTCTATGTCAATGATTGCGAAAAGGAATTTTTAAGCAATGGAAATACCCCAATTGAATTACAAGAGCTTTCCTTATTTTTACTGATGTACGCAGACGACATAGTTATTTTTTCTCTGTCTGCTGCTGACTTACAGTCAATGTTGAATACTTTAGAAAATTATACAGAGAAATGGTCGTTAACGGTTAATGTAAACAAAACAAAAATAATGGTTTTTAGAAATGGGTGAATTTTACGAACAGAAGATGTGTGGTTTTATAAGTGTGAACAAATTGAAGTAGTGAACAGTTTTTGTTATCTCGGACTTTTGTTGAATTACAAAGGCAAATATCATGTTACTCAAAAACAATTGTCATTACCATGTATGAATGCGCTTTTGCACAGAAAAGGAAATGTTGTAATTTGCACGCGATGAGTTTTAATTTAATTACGCTTTTTGTCCCCTTTTGACACTTATGTAGGAAACATTGCTTACTACGGTTGTGAAGTCTGGGGCTTTCATTCTGCCCCAGATATAGAACAAATTCATCTTAATTATTGTAAAAACATGCTTAATGTTAAAAGGGGCACATCTAATGCAGTTATTTATTGTGAATTGGGCAGAATACCTCTGCAATGTATCAGAAAAATACGTATTTTAAGATACTGGATGAAACTTTTATCATCAAAATACTACATTTTGAATTCATATTATTTTAATATGTATAATGAAACTTTAGGTAAAAATAAATGTAAAAACTGGGCTGCAGAGATCAAGACCATGTTTACAAGTATTGGGCTAATGACCTTATGGGAAAACCAATTTCTTGAAAAGCCAGAAATTATTTTAACAATCGCCAAGTAACGTATTTTTGATAATTTTAAACAGTCTCTTCTAACTGACATACATGCCTCTTCCAAATGTACAATCTATAAATATTTAGTTGATCATTGTACCTCACAGTCATATCTAACAAAAAGAATTCCTTTACAATATAAGAAACTTATATGTAAATTAAGATTATCATATTATTGTCTTACCATCGAAACTGGCATCTATAACAAGTTTCCATTACAAAAACGTTTATGTCATCTATGTACTTTAGATATAGAAGATGAATATCGTTTTATATTGAAATGTCCCTATTACAGTTACTGTAACTTAAGAGAAAAATTCCTTAAGAAGTTTATTATATTAAACCCTCTGTCTTTAAATTAATTCTATTATTGTCAACACAAAATGTTAAAGATTTGTGCAATTTAGCTTCATCTATTAAGAAAACTCATTTATAAACTTGCCTTTTTCAAGTGACCAGTATATGTATTGTAATATGTGTATATTAATTATAATAAACAATACAATATTACATGTGTTTCTTTTATTTTGTGTAATTCGTGTTTGTTGTAAATATGTAAATAAACTTGTAAATTTAAACAACAGTTATCACTTACTGCCGATGACAGGGAGGACCTATCATTGTTTATACATTTTAAGATATTTTAATAAAGGTTGCATCCCTTGTGTTAAGACTAAAAGCATTCCATCTTCAGATAGTATCAGGAATAAACGATTTATTAAGTAGCTATAATCTAAATTTTGGAACAGAATAATCAAGAGAGTTCCTAGTTGTATATGTTAACTCAAAACATTGTCTCTTGTATCAAGTACAATATTTTGCATATAAGTAGGTTCTAAGTTATTGCTCATTTTTTACATAGTTATTAATTTAGCTACATTTCTTCTATGTTCCAAAGGATCACAACCTGTTTCAAAATATAATGAGTTTCTTGAAACAATACTTGTGAGCCCCGTTACTATTCTTGATTCATATAATTAAACCTTTTCCAGTTTTTCTATGCCAATTTTTGTGCAACCAGCCCAAATTTCAGCTGCATATTCTAATTGTGGTCTGATGAATGATACATACATTTGTGATAGAATATCCCTTGAAACAGAACATTTTAGCTTTTTTAAAAGTAATTCCAGTTTTTTATAAGCTCTTTTAACAATGCTGACCAACGTAAATTTGAAGATAACTGTATACCAAGATGTTTGTGTTCAGTAACATAGTCTTTTTGATAATTTTCTAAAAATAATTTAGGAAAATGAAGTACTTTTTTTCAAATAAAAAAAACAGTTTTGGTGTTTTTTTTTAATTCAATTTCAACAACCACTTTTTTTACCAATCAACTGATTTGCTCAATAAGATTAATATAATCTGAGCATTGTTGTATAGAGTTGTCATCAGCATACAATTTACATACAGATAATATATTTTCAGCCACATCAAACACATACAATAAAAATAATAATGGCCCAAGTACTGAGCCCTGGGGAACAACAGCTTTATAGCCAATTGTGCCTCACGTGAAATTCACGTGAAATGAGCTTCACGTGAATTTCACGTTAAGCTTCACGTGAATTTCACGTGAATTTCACGTTAAGCTTCACGTGAATTTGTTCACGTGAATTTAACGTGAATGTGTTTCACGTGAATTTAACGTGAAAATTTCACACATTTTTCACTAAAATTTCACGTGAAAACAGTTTCACGTGAAATTCACGTGAAAAATTTCATGTGAATTTCACGTGAAATTGTTTTCACATGAATTATTTTTCTTTTCCAAAAGCATGTTCACTTTTCTATTATAATTTCTTGTTTTGCTTTTATAATTGCTTTCAATATGCATCCTTTTTTAAGTACTGTCAATATTCGGAAAAATTAGACTGTTTATCATATTATTAAGAATGACTACCATACTTAATTCATTATTGTGAAAGGAATATACAACATGAAACAAGATCAAATTGGTAGCATCAAATTTGCATTTATTTATTTGGGTTTTTAACAACAATATGCATCAATTAGTACGCAAAAGACAAATATTTCTTTTAAATTTATGAAATATATGATGTATGTTTATCATGAAAAAATAACTTTTGAAATAAAGATACATAATAAGCCTTTTTTTGAAACTATCATTTGTATACTTTTTAGTATTTTTTAAAAATATACAACAATAAATTATATGACTAATACAAGTATAACAAATACTAATATTTTATTGGCACAAACACACTTACAATAAAAGGCCTAAGATATGTATAAACAGAATATTGTTTACATAGATATATCATTATATATCCCATTCACATAAGAGGAAAAAATTTCTGATAGATAACAGAATTTTCATCAATTTTTAGCAAATAAACCCCATATCTCACTACAAAAGAACTGGTGTTACTATATAGTCAAAAAGTTTTTCTAAAAGTTTACACAGGTTTTCTAGTCCAATTGTCTTCTTGATCTTATAGTAAGCTTTTCTGGTCTTTTCCATGAGAACTGCTGTAGCAAAGTTATAAACAGTACATTACATATTAAAGTTAAACCAAATGACAATATTTTGACACAGTTTGAAGTAAATTTCCATTATAAGTAAATTAATTTATCAATACAAGATTTCACATTTGAATTAAATAAAAGAACTTTTGATTTTTCAATATTGACCTGTAATTTTGATTTAGAACAATATGTTTCAAGGGTGAACTGTTTCAAGAATATTTAAACAGTTATGTAAACCCATTTTTGCTTTCAGGTAGTAATACAATATCATCATCATATAATAAAGAGTTTACATGTATAACAATAATAGAAATACAAACCTATTTAACATGTATAAAAAGAACAGAAATACAAACCTATTTTATAACAAGAATAGAAATACAAACTTATTTAGATTAGAAAAGGTGCTTTATACACAATAAAGGCACACAAAACTGCTAATGCTATTCTATTGTAAAACTTTACAAGTGATAAGTGAACATTTCAAAGCAGAATGACTACAAATCAAAAATAACACTAGTTAGATAATTTTCCAAAAAATAAGGCAAGAATCTTTTGCTGTTGTCATATGTAAACATTACTGACAAAACTCATTGGTTTTCTTTGAAAAATGTCATTATAATGAGATTTTTGCTGTAGCAAATTTTTCTTTAATTTATCTATTTATTAATACAATGTTATTCCAATTGGTAAATTTAAAAAAAAAATCATTTACAAGACTTGGAATATTCATTTAAAAGTACCTAGCATTAATCTGCATTTGAACTAACTGTATCGATCTGCACCAACAATTATAATTGTAGCTTATCGGGTAGTTTGGAAATTCTAAATCTGTTAATAATGTAACCATTGTGATTGCTGTGCTTTAGAGATTTTTCATTGTGATTCTCTACAACTCTGCAGCCACCTCGTTTGCAGTCATGAATAACATGAACAACATGCCGAATGTGGCATGTTTTCTTAATGTGAGTCTCATTTGTTAACTGCACCACTTGGTTGCAACTTGTAAAGGAAATGTTGCACACTTTCAAAAAAGCTATCTCGTGTTCTGCTGTCTTGGTCTTTATACGTAGAAGCTTCTGAATCACTCCAATCCTGTCCTGAAACAAATATCGGAATATACATTACATACAATACCCTTAGTTCCTACATTATAACTACATTATTATATTTTTGTGATATGCTATTTCATTTGCTAATTTAAAAAGTTAACGCTTATATAAACCTTTTTTAATGATGTCACAATATCTCTGTTTAAAAAACATATCAACCTACATGATGTTATGTTTTGTTACATTTACATTTGGTACTGTTATTGCAGTTTATGATAAGAATCCGAGTTGGCCATAAAGCTCAATATAGCTATATGGTTTTCATTAAAAGTTGTATGTACAAAACCATTCTCCATTTGATGTAGACAATGTATCAACAAATAAAATCAATTTAATACTTTAAAAAACAAGAGGCCAATAGGCCTTAATGGTCACCTGAGTAGCATATAACCCATACCCAAACTTGTCTAGGAGTCTCATATATGCATTTAATTAAGTTTCATTATGAAGTAAAAAAAAATATAAATTTGTAATAACGGCCATCTCCCTGCCTGAAATATTCTTTCAAAAAGGACTATGAAACCTATAATTTTAGCGAAAAACTTAAAGATCATAATAGAGTGCATGACCTGATTTTAAAAAGTTGCAAGCCTCTGACAGAAAATAATAATCCCATATTTGTTAACTTTTAGGATAGGTTTTATGTGTATATGTTCTCATGGATAATCTACATGTAAAACAAGGTGGTTAGTATACATGTTTTATCTAAAACAACCTCCCATCCCCCATCCCCAGGGGCAGACAGAAGCTCTCCCTGTGGGCATTTAGACAAAAAACAAATAAACAGCTTTAAAAATCATCATGAGTTACTCACTTCTCCTGTGGTAGACCCATAAATTTCATAAATGAGATTCCTCTTATCATAGAGATGCTTCACACCAAAAATGGTAACGATTGGCCTTGTAGTTTTTAAGAAGAAGTTAAAAATGTAAAATTGTTAACCCACGACAGAAGTCATGCATGACGACGGACGAAAACAGATAGCAATACGTCACCTGAGTTTACTCAGGTGACCTAGAAATGAATTCATTATATTCATTATATCCATATTTGTTATATTATCTATACTTAATTAAAAGTTACCTTTACAGTTTCTGAATATAAGACAAAGCTTTGAATGCCTGCATAATCTCCTTCGCTTGTTATGCATCCTAGGCAGCTGTATAGTTTTGCATCTTTAGCAATATCAGTGTCAATGGCAACAGATATTGTGAGCAACTCCAACTCTTCCAGTAGATTGGGGTTACCCTGTTTAATGCAGATGAAGCAATATATAAAACCCTCAAAGACAAACAAAATTTCATTTTTAGAGTTAATACAATTCATTCCTTTAATTAAGACAGATTCATGTACATTAATTATTTTTTCATAAAATTTTCGTCAACCATCAGCTATTATGATGTAGAGTTTGGTATATATGCCTTCTTCAACTCTGATTTCGAGCCTAGCGGCTCTCATGCTGAATATACAGTGGCATTGGGCTAATAAGGAATGCGATATAAAAACTATGGCCAGGTAATAATCTATACATTTATTCTTAACCTATAATCATTAATTATATATGTACTTGCCATTGGTTTCCTTGAAGAAGTTCTGGTCACGTTCCGCAGCTCCCCAGCTTTAAAATTTTCATTTTGGTCAGGGACTCCAAGAAAAGACTTGATTTTCTTGTCATTTCCATATGACAGCACAAAACTGCTAGCTTGTTTCCTGCAAGATAATTTTTTTATCAGTTGTTTAGTCGATCAATATGCGGGGGAAAAAATGTATCTATCATGTAATAAATTTTTGATATTTACACTTCATTTCCATGAGCTAATGGTTTGACATAACTATACATAACAGATAAATATTGCTTGAACATATAACATTTCATTAGATTTAAATTGCGTATGGAACTGAAAAAAATTACTGATATTTACATAAATTAAACAATAAAATTGTTACCATGTATCATTCAAATGCAAGAAACCTCCAGACACCACATGTTTTGTCAATTCTGACTTTGCAAATTGGATGACCGTATCCCTTGACCTTTGATGGCCGTTCTGATGACGAATACTCTCTCTTATTGATTTGTGGTTTTTTTCAAACACGTCTTCAGTGAAATGAAGAGGATGGCCATGCCTTATTATGTCATCAGACTGCAATTATCAAACAAGATCAGACAATCTAACATTTAAGTACAAGCATGTATGATTTACCATATGGTAACTTACAAGATATAATATATGTGCCATGAATTTACATTATATATATATATCCGTCCTATTATCCTTTATTGAAAGTATTTTGCCACATTCATAGTTAACCATCTATATATCTGCTTGAAATTAATGTGCCTTTCCTTGCAGTATTTAATGTATGGTATATATGTTACATTCAGAATTGAGTCATTTATTAGTGATACTGTAAACACAAGTCAATTGGGAGCTATATTTTACATACTATATGAACACAGAAATGTGTCTTGCTTTTGCTGCCAAGTTGAGGAATGTTGTCTTTGATAAATGCAAGATAATCTTCAAATTCAGAACCAACTGACGTAACACCTTGATAAATGTGCTTGGATATCTGAAAATATACTGGTACATGAATCAAATAATACATATAATTCAACTGATTGAAGAGTGAAAATATGTTATTGTTTTGTGATTAAATTTTAGAATTTTAGTTTTAAAATCATAAGTATACATTTATGTTTTTTTTTAATGGCTATAATTCATTTCTCTATTACCAAAGCAAGCTTTCCAAGTGCTTCAACATATGGCATTTTCAACCCAGCGAATTCCATATTAAATGGAGCGACCTGAAGCTGTAAAAAGATTAACATCTATAAGTACATGAATAAACACCTAAAGAAATTGCTCATTGCCATGCATCACTTGTGTCTAAGAATAAGGAAAAGTTGTACTTTTGAACTTTTCATACTTACATAATGTTATAATCCTTTCCTTGTCGACTGTCCAAAAACTTGAAAAAAGTGTCAGCATTGATGCGGTAGGAAAAGTCAGTTTGATCAACAGTTTCCAAATGTAAAGTCAAAAGTTGCATCTGGTGTTCACTTAGAGTTCTGACACAGTGCTTCAAAAGCAAATTAGGTCATTATATAGAATGTTATTTATGGATACTGGATCATGCAAAATTCTTTTTTCAGAGCATATATATTTGCTTAATCTTGCTCAGGTTGAAAAAGAATGCTTGTATGTAAGGGGTAATGAGATTCGAATTAAAAGTTTTATGCCAGCTGAAAAATTTCTTAGTTATAGGTCAAGGCAAAACTATATTATAACCACTATATACTGGTATATTTAGCAAGTGTGCACTGTATAATTTACTTCCATATTCTTGATATTAAAGATATCTTACCTGAATCAAGTGTTTTGCTAATCCAAGGTACAAGAAATGAAGAATTCCTACAGGTGCATCCCTATGAGGAGAGGGAAAATATATCGAAACCAATATATTGATGCATCACAACTTTATAATATAATCCTAATACTATCTTGTATCTAGAGAGAATTGTTGTTTAATAAAATCAATACCTGTGGGGATCAACATGCTGCCACAAGCAATTGTCGTAGAATTTGATACCGGTCTGCTTTTGTATCATTGTTCTTGCACTACCTTGAGCATGAATTTCAAGTCTCCTTAGTGTTTTCCTTGTTGCAGATGATGTTCGCAATGGCCATATTGTAAATGGGTCTGATTTGTCAGCCTGAAATGGATTTTATTAAAGTTGCAGTTATGTAATTTCATTTAAAGAATGATAAGAAACTGAAGGAAATTAAAAGCTTTTACAAATTCAAAATTTTCTTACCAAACATTTGGGACAAAACTTAATTGCTGCAGGTCCCATGTGATTTGAAACCAAACTCATCATCTGGTAGTCGGATATTATGGATGAAATTTCTGATGTTAGCGTTATTTCTTGCTTTAAAAAGGCGTCATAGCTGTCAACTCCTATTCTAAAAAAGTCAGATTTAAACACCTAATATATACATGTACGTGGACAAACTTCCATCGATGTTCAAATTATTGTATGTGTTCTTACGTCATACGTACTCTGCGCACATTTTTATGTCGTCACATACTGGCTTTAAAAGCTCCATCATTGCAACCTGTTCTGATGCTGCTAGAAATATCGAGTTCTTGTTCTTGTTTTTTTCCTCCAAAGGAAGACCAGCCAATTGAGCTTGTATCCCATGCAAAGGAGCCCATCTCCGGGACTGGTTTGCAGACAAATCATCCACAAATATATTAAGAGGAATTTTAATGATGGGTTTTCCTTTCCAGAGTGAAGATGTTGCAAAAAAATCCCTTTTCTCCTGAAAAAAAAAAAATTATAATTTTCATTGCAATATAATTTTAAAAATTAATGCTGTTTTATTGACATTTAAGTTGTTGACATCTTGCAGTAAATGTGTTGTGAGGCTCACAATCATAATTTTTACAGATGAGATTGAGGTTTAACAAAAGACGTGGTAAAACAAAGAATAAAAAGAATATCTCACTTGATTTGGAATGGTAAATGATTTTTATCCAACTCGTTTCATGTTTTCTATCCCCTCGCCAAGGGTTGAGGTTAGAAAACAAACATCTTGTTGGATAAAAATTTGGGTCATATACCATTAAAAACCATGATAGATCACACACACACACACACACACACACACATATATATATATATATATATATAATATGTAGATATTCAAATGCTTACCTCTTCTGACAGTAAATTGAAGTTCTCATATCCATCATTAACCTCTCTCAGGTACACATCAATTGGCTGAGATACTGTGTACTTAGAACATTTATCAATTGGGACACAGAGTGATTTGTTCATAATCACCAAACACCTTTAAAAAGTATAAAATTTAAAAATCAGAGCAAATAGTTCTACATGCAAAAAGATATTTCAAACCATATTAATATGCAAATGACAAATCTGGATAAACTAGAGGTACTTTGAGCAAGCTCGCAAATAATAACTTGATTACTTCTTGGATGCATCTCTTTCTTATAGTGACCTTGAACTTGACCTTGAACTTGCACAAATGATCAAAGCTCAAGGTCAAGACATAATAACCTTTGAGTCAAATTTTAGCTTCTAATCATTTTCCATAACAAGATATGGCCTAGACAGGAATTATGCATTTTTTTAACAATGACCTTAAACTGCTTTACTGACCCATGGTCAATTAAGTTAATGACACATCCTCAGGTCATAAGAACTCTGTATGTGTAGTAGGAGCTTCCAATGTTTCTCTACTTTGTTTGCGGGGGGCATGATAAAAAATTCTGAGCTTGGCACTTAATATTAATAGTCCAGTTACCTATTTTCTTCTTCATTAAACAAATCTTCAAAGTAGGGGTGATCACCCTTTCTGAGTTCCTCAACTTCAACACAGAGTTCACCATTTTCCTGTAAATAATTTGATATACCAAACAATTGATATAGAAATATGAACAAATCTACTACAGTTATTGCCGAGATCAAAGAGATACATTATGTGAGTCTGACAATATTATTGAATTATTTAATTACCTGGTCACATTCCTTTACCATGAACTGTCTAATTTTCCCCAACAGTGTTTTCTCTTTGTGGGAAAATTCAATAATCTCTCCCAAAATAAAATCCATTGTTTTGCTTTTGCCCCAATGGAATTTCATTTCCTTCCACTTTTCAGCAGAGCTTTGTGTTGTGATTTTATGAGTGCCGATTTTTAAGATATTTGGATATCTGGAACAAATACATGTTATATAAAAAAAATAATGTATATGTAATTTTAAGCTAAATAAATCAACCAACAAATCCCACAATTCACCAAAGAAATTTAATTTAAGTGAATACCTGTCTATTTTCTGTGCAGTGCTAGGATTTGCTATAAGCATTTGAAGCATCGCAGATGGTTTGACCATCCAATGGATATTCCCATTTTCATCTGTATTCTAATAATATACAAGGGAATAATACATCATATATATATTTAAGCATTGAATCATTATTTTTGAAAGACATTGTCTCATAACTGCAGCAGTGTGTGCATACAAATTGAGTAAAGCGCGTTAATACTTTTTTTAGTATTAAGTACCCATGGGACGAGCACATTTTTTTAAATGAATTACAGTTCTCAACTCAAGAAAAACATTTATTATTTTTAAACATTTCATTTCTTAAACACAAAAAATCTTTTTAAAAATCATTTAAGAGTAAGTTACTCCCCTTGTTATTGCTACTGCTACTGCGCTACCTTTAACTTACACTAACATTCTATGAAAAGATATCTTGTCCTAAAATTAGAAAGCTTATGCAATTCTGAGAAAAGGTATGCCTCATATTGCCAATTCCATTGAGGTTTAAGAGAAATATGGCCATTTAAGTGAACCCACCATTTCCACTCTCCCCTATTTAACACAGATTCTTCCACTCTCCCCTATTTAACACAGATTCATAGGGCTCTCCTTCAAAAAAGCATATTTACTTAATCTGTTAGAGGTCAATTGTTCTACCTCCTTTAATAAGAAACCTTATTCAAATGCTTCATACATCTACATGATATTATCATGATAATAGCATCACATCACTTAGAAATATAACCCTTACATGTATACCCTCCCCCTATCTTTTGATTTTCATAAATAGCAATAGTTTGAAATATTTTACGGTACCTAATATTATGAAACTTGTGGCAATTTCCTTGAGTTATTTCTCACAATATTTGGAATAATCATCATTGATGCTAAGAATTGCTCCTTTTTGGTCAATTGGATGATTTGTAGCATTTTTATTTAAAAATCGACATGCCGTCCTGCATGTGGTTTCTTGTTTCCATGAAAAAGGAAGCTAACAATCATATTTAGTGATTATCTTAATATCTATTCTGATTTCAGTCTCCTTTAATTAAACCATGCTAAAACAGTAAAAACTACAAGTGTGATGCCTGCCTTAAATTTAAAAAAAATCAAACACACCATGCAGGGTAGCTGGAAACCAATAAGAATTTCATGAAAAATGTTCAAACTTTGCATGCGGTTCTACATTTTTGATGCATATATACAATAAAAGGGTAAAGGCATGAGACACATATTTTTTTTCAATGTGAAAGCCATGGGACATGTCAATTTTTTTAATGGATATTTTAATTTGTTCAGGTCCCATCATTGTGATAAATTTTGCCTGGTCCCTCAGTACCCTGTGTGAATTGCAGACGTTTAGGCCCCAACATGTTTAGGCCCCAAGACGGTTAGGCCCCAGGTAAGATGTTTAGTCCCCAAGATGTTTAGGCCCCAAGATGTTTAGGCACCTGTTGTTTATAATAATAACTGATAGTTGAAAGAACATGGCTTTTAAGCACTTTTGAGCCAATAAATGCAATTTACTTTAATTTGTAGTCAACTAACAATCGTTAATAATAACTGATAGTTGAAAGAACATGGCTTTTAAGCACTTTGGAGCCAATAAATGCAATTTACTTTAATTTGTAGTAAACTAACAATCGTTACGCAAACATAGCGTTATTTACTTTATATACAAGTTCTTGAAAAACTTTAATTACGGAAACATTATGCTATAAACTTGCATGGACACGCTATCAGTGATAGTATCATCCAGCATGGTTATGTGTCCGTGCTTTAAATCAGTTAATGCCGTGATCAAATCATACAATCATCACAAAGAAACGAACAAATGTTATATAAGAGAAATATTTCATTATTGATATTTCAAGAAAAGAAAACAAATCATTGTATTTTTTTCTATTATTGGAATTATACAACACTTGAATGTCATAAAATTGTTCAGTAAGCTTATCTATGGCAACTGATTTATACATAATATTTTTAAGAATCCTTATATATCCCAAAAGAATTCACCTACTTATTACCCAAATACAAGTGAAATATTATTTCTGTGATCATATTTGTACAATTAAAGGATATCTCCCCATATTATGTAATTTTTCTGCCAATGAAGCTTAACTTGTACATTGTATTTGGCCTGTCTTCTTTTGGAGACCCGTCTCTTCATGGTTTACTTCCAAAGTGAGGTGTGAAACCCTATTGTATTACTAGAGGATCTCTTCATTATCTTCTCCTAATTAGCACCTATCTAGAGAGGGAGCAGGATACGGTGGGGGTGTTGTTTTAACAATTTAATTCATGTCATACAAAAAGTAAATGAAAGTCTTTACCATTTCTTTGATCTCTAATTAGAAAATTAAATATAGAAAATAATATGATGTGACAAAATAATATGATATTTAAAAAATAATAAATTATGCATAAGATGCAGATTATACTTCTTTATAATTTTGAAAGTAAATGAAGTTTTGAATAATAAAATGTAAATTATAATTAACTTATACAAATGTATGCTGGTGCCTAAACCATTATTCATTTAAAAAATAAAATGAAAATTATAATTAACTTAGAAAAATGTAGGCTGGTGCCTAAAAATCTTGGGGCCTAAACATCTTGGGGCCTAAGCGTCTTATCAATGAAGGGCCTAAACATCTTGGGGCCTAAAAGTCTTGCTACCCCCTGTGTGTGTTACAGTGTTATAACTGCAGTAGCTTTCCACACACTTTACATGCAATATATATATCTGTGTGTGTATGTCAAGAATATATATTATGTATATATTATGTATGTTTTTCTACATGTACATGTACTTACTTGTATATGTTCATATAAAAAAAACAGTTTTTTCTTAATTTTTCTTAAACAAATGGATTTAATAAATTATAATTTAAATTATAATAAAAATATTTACCTGTTGTATCATCTCATCCAGTTTAAGATTTTCTGTCCAAAATGACTTGATTTTAGCCAATGAAGGTACATTTTTTACACAACACTCTCTCAAAATATAGAGAATAAATGAGAGTGTTTCGTCACTCTGAAAATGTAGGGAAAAAGTGTTTTAAAACAAAATGTCCGATATAAATGTCAATATTGAACGAGAGAGAGAGAGAGGAGAGAGAGCTAGAGAGAGAGAGAGAGAGAGAGCTAGAGAGAGAGAGAGAGAGAGCTAGAGAGAGAGAGAGAGAGAGAGAGAGAGAGAGAGAGAGAGAGAGAGAATACTTACAACTCGGTGAGTTTTAGAGCTGTGTAAAACACTTAAAAGAAAATGCAACTTAGATTCGAATGGAAACCAGTCGGATGGCTCGGACTCTTGGTCGTTCGTAATCCTTGTATCGATTTCTTCATCATCGTCATCGTCCAAAACTTCGTGTTGCATTTGCTTTGAATTGTTTCCCTTTGTTTCATCAGAATCTGAAGTGACGCTGTGATCTTCAATATAATCACAACAAGATGGGCCATCGCTGTCTATAGCATAGTCTGTAGAATCAGAACTTGTCAGATCAACATCGGCCTGTGATCGCTGATCCTGATAAATATCGCTAACTGAAAGAGTTTCCTCGTGATTTGTTAAATCTAAACAATCTCTGTGTTTTTTTGTTTCACAGTGTCGCTTGTAGTTATTAAATCGGTCAGTGGAAAAATCGCAGCATTCACAAATGAAACGTTCTTTTTTCTTGAATTTTGTCCGATACATATTTGACAGCTCATCGACGTCAATCTACTCCTTGAAAAATATTAACCCTTATCTGAATATTTGAAACGTTTTAAAGAGTAAGATTCTCGTTGCACGAGATTTGCAGACGACAACTAGGTCAAGCAGACAATACTGTCAACATTAAGAAAGGGAGAGTGGAAGTGTCAAATTAAAGATATGTATGAGGTATGTATATACTATTTATAAAAAAAACATCAAAAAATTCATCAGCAGGATAATCAAATTCATAGTTTTAGCTGTTGTTTTACGCTGAAGGAATATGCATGCCTTTGTTTACTGCATAAGCTCCGCCCATAGGGAAAATCCAAGTTAAAAATAAACGATATATATAGGATCTATTAATTTATCAAAAAGCAATAGTGAAAAACACCCATACTCAATTTAGTATTTTCAACACACACGTAAAACTTATTACTACTGAACATATATTTGGTTTTAAGTATATTATTAAAATTATAGGATAGCCAGAAAACAATAGAGAACAGCGAGACAATGTTTTCGGACTCGGAGCCCCCGAGCCCAAGACTATTAAGCAGACATTCGGGTGCCTCAAATTCCTGCCATGGCTGTGTTGAAAACACAAAACTTCTGAAACAAGTCTGTATGTATATATATTTATATTAAAAAAGAATTACGGATAATTTTTTTCTCTCTATCCCTCTCTCTCTCTCTCTCTCTCTCTCTCTCTCTCTCTCTCTCTCTCTGTGTGTCTGTACGTGCGCATAACTCTAAATATTTCATTCATCATGCATGGAAAATATCTCCTTTTTTCTGAAAATAGTTTGATTCAAAATTGTTGTTTTCAATGAATTTGATTTGTTTTTTTAATTTATTATAGTACAGGAATTAAAAGAACTAAAAGAGGAACTGTCTAAGAACACAAATAAGCAAAGTCCAAACACTACTGGATTTACTGTAGAGAAATCACCCATAGAGGTATCTCTCTCTCTCTCTCTCTCTCTCTCTCTCTCTCTCTCTCTCTGTTTTTCTCTCTCTCTCTCTCATATAGTCTATGATCAAAACAAATTGAATTAATAATTTCTTCATACTCATTATTTATCAAAGGCCCCTCTTGTTGAACACCTGAAGAAAAAGTTCCCTATCATGCTATTCCCAGTCAATCCAGACACAGAATTAAAAGTAAGTTAATGAAAAGTAAATTAAGCAGGCAATTATATTAAGTAATCAGCTGATAGGCATGTCTGATAAATAACACAAATTATCAATTTCTATGAAATGTATTAGTTAATTATTGTTTTATTTGTGCATGAATAAATTACTTAAAGTGAGTACTCTGCACTACATTTACTATAATCTTTATTACTACAGGCTAAAGTGACAGTACTTCTTCAAAAGAACGGGGTAACCGCTGATCTTCCTGTAGTTCTCAGAAGTGTTCGAAAGTATGCGGCAAGAAAGTTCGTTGACTTCAGGGCACAGACCAAATCCAAGGTCAACATTTAAATTTATTTTACATCATTTTAGTTTTTAGCCCATATTGAATAAATGCAAAAGGGATCACTTTTATGAACAAAATTTGAATTCTTAAGGGTTCTCAAATTTGTTCAGACAAATGGCCACATTCCAAGGAATGATAATCATAATAAGAAACAGTGATGTTGTGGATCATCTGCAATAAAAATATAATTAGTAATGAAGACATGTTATAAAAGTGTGTTATGCTTGTATTTCTGTAGAACCATAAGCTTGTATAGTAATGATTATGATGTCATGAATATGATGTCTAAGCTGCTGAGAAGTTCACACAAACAAATTGGCTTGATGGTGTGTTGTAAGACATTTTCATAAATAGATTTGGTTTTTTTTAGTTGCTTTCAGAAAAATTAGATGTGGGGGCAATGCAGTTGGCAGAACTGGCCAGGACCATCTTTTCCAAGTTCACAGATGCTGTGAACTTGGAAATTATCAAGATGACCATCATTTTGGTAATTATTATTTATTTATGTTATTTACTATATACACTGTATTAATATATGTCTGATCACCAAAATTGCTGTACCTTGATCAAATTGACTACGACATCCAACATTAAAATGCATGAACCAAAAAACACAATGTATGTATACTTGTTAAATATATTGATTTTTAAAAATCTATTTTCAGCGCTCCTTCTGCCATGAGAAGAAGCTCCTTAAAAAACTCAGAGGTCGGGAACCAGTCTCCTTGGATTTCTGGGTTGAATTGAAAGAGCACAAGGAAAGGATAGACTCAGATGAAGATCCTCTTAAATGGGAGAAACTCCAAGCCCGAGAGGAAAAGCGGATTGAGAGATATTAGAAGCTTTAGATGTATGTACAATACACAGTACAAAATATTACATCCTGTTTCATGATTATGATATCATATTAGTATCTTGATATATATTATAATTATCCGTTTGAATTTTAGGTGCACGAGGTTGACTTTGAGAGTGAAGATGATCATGACTGAGAGTGAAGGAGAACAATTTTTTATTAAATTTTACGTAGGAAAAATAAAATTTATACATATAAGATGACATTTGTTTTTTGTTTTGATTATACATTTTGATGGGATGTAAAATGCTTTCTTTAACCATGATAAAATTGAAACCAAATTAATTAATTTTTTAATACAAAGAAATCATTGGAGAGGCTAAAAAAAATTCTAAGGTATGAAAAGCATGCCGGTGCATGTGTACTAGTTTACATATGTGAAATTCACGTGAATTTCACGTGAAATTCACGTTATTTTCACGTGAATTTCACGTGAAGAATTTCACGTGAAATTCGTGTGAGTGCTCTTTTCACGTGAAATTCACGTGAATTTTTTCACGTGAAATTCACGTGAAATTAACGTGAATTTCACGTGAGGCACAATTGCCTGTGTATGGCAAATGTTTGTTGCAGGAAAATGCATGCCGGAATAGATAAAAAACCCCACAATATTCAGTTAAACTGTTTTTAATGAACAACGCTATTTCTTTGGATCGAAAATATCATTTTTAGAAATAAATATTCAAGACTGGAATCATGTAATTGCAAACTACTATGACAACATAGATTCTCATCTTAAGGATACTTGCTTAATCAATCAAGAATTATACTTGAAATTATATTGAAAAACTGTTTTCACACTAAACTAACACACGATATTCCACCTGTACGGTATACATGGATAATGATAAGGAGGGTTATTTATTTTCGGACACTTGTAAGATTGAACTTCATAACAGTTTCTTTACATCTATTACCTTCTTAGATGACAGCAACCTTGAGCTTCCCATTGTAGGATGTAGATGTAGATGTAATAACTCTTTTTCAGAAATAAAAATACAAGAGCATTATATTACAGAATACATATCTATCATTCCAGTAAACAAGGCAGTTGGGCCTGATTGCATCAGTCACAAAATGTTAAAGTCATGTAAAGGTACTAGCCCAAAACCCCTATGCATATTATTAAATAAATCATTATCACTGGAACTGAAAAATGGAAATTAGCACACATTCTTCTACTGTTGAAGAAAGATGACCCATTATTAACTTCAAGTTATAGAACAGTTTCCCTCTATGTCTTGTAAAAGCAAATTTTTTGAAAGAATTGTTATTAAACATGTATACAATAATTTACATTCACAGAATCTTTTTTTTTACAAATATCAAGCAGGTTATATTCCAGTCATTCAAACATGTATCAACTAATAGAAGTTCTAAAAAGTGTCGATGAAGGCAAATGTTGTTGCATGGTGTTTTGCGATCTTTAAAAGCGTTTGATCGAGTGTGGCATAAAGGTATAATTTACAATTAAAAAATGTATGACATCAACGGAAATATGCTGGATTGGTTTGAGAGTTTTTTAAGCAACAGAACTCAAAAGGTAATGTATAGAAATCATTTTCTTCTGTGGGCTATGTTACACAGGCAATTGTGCCTCACGTGAAATTCACGTTAATTTCACGTGAATTTCACGTGAAAAAATTCACGTGAATTTCACGTGAAAAGAGCACTCACACGAATTTCACGTGAAATTCTTCACGTGAAATTCACGTGAAAATAACGTGAATTTCACGTGAAATTCACGTGAATTTCACATATGTAAACTAGTACACATGCACCGGCATGCTTTTCATACCTTAGAATTTTTTTTAGCCTCTCCAATGATTTCTTTGTATTAAAAAATTAATTAATTTGGTTTCAATTTTATCATGGTTAAAGAAAGCATTTTACATCCCATCAAAATGTATAATCAAAACAAAAAACAAATGTCATCTTATATGTATAAATTTTATTTTTCCTACGTAAAATTTAATAAAAAATTGTTCTCCTTCACTCTCAGTCATGATCATCTTCACTCTCAAAGTCAACCTCGTGCACCTAAAATTCAAACGGATAATTATAATATATATCAAGATACTAATATGATATCATAATCATGAAACAGGATGTAATATTTTGTACTGTGTATTGTACATACATCTAAAGCTTCTAATATCTCTCAATCCGCTTTTCCTCTCGGGCTTGGAGTTTCTCCCATTTAAGAGGATCTTCATCTGAGTCTATCCTTTCCTTGTGCTCTTTCAATTCAACCCAGAAATCCAAGGAGACTGGTTCCCGACCTCTGAGTTTTTTAAGGAGCTTCTTCTCATGGCAGAAGGAGCGCTGAAGATAGATTTTTAAAAATCAATATATTTAACAAGTATACATACATTGTGTTTTTTGGTTCATGCATTTTAATGTTGGATGTCGTAGTCAATTTGATCAAGGTACAGCAATTTTGGTGATCAGACATATATTAATACAGTGTATATAGTAAATAACATAAATAAATAATAATTACCAAAATGATGGTCATCTTGATAATTTCCAAGTTCACAGCATCTGTGAACTTGGAAAAGATGGTCCTGGCCAGTTCTGCCAACTGCATTGCCCCCACATCTAATTTTTCTGAAAGCAACTAAAAAAAACCAAATCTATTTATGAAAATGTCTTACAACACACCATCAAGCCAATTTGTTTGTGTGAACTTCTCAGCAGCTTAGACATCATATTCATGACATCATAATCATTACTATACAAGCTTATGGTTCTACAGAAATACAAGCATAACACACTTTTATAACATGTCTTCATTACTAATTATATTTTTATTGCAGATGATCCACAACATCACTGTTTCTTATTATGATTATCATTCCTTGGAATGTGGCCATTTGTCTGAACAAATTTGAGAACCCTTAAGAATTCAAATTTTGTTCATAAAAGTGATCCCTTTTGCATTTATTCAATATGGGCTAAAAACTAAAATGATGTAAAATAAATTTAAATGTTGACCTTGGATTTGGTCTGTGCCCTGAAGTCAACGAACTTTCTTGCCGCATACTTTCGAACACTTCTGAGAACTACAGGAAGATCAGCGGTTACCCCGTTCTTTTGAAGAAGTACTGTCACTTTAGCCTGTAGTAATAAAGATTATAGTAAATGTAGTGCAGAGTACTCACTTTAAGTAATTTATTCATGCACAAATAAAACAATAATTAACTAATACATTTCATAGAAATTGATAATTTGTGTTATTTATCAGACATGCCTATCAGCTGATTACTTAATATAATTGCCTGCTTAATTTACTTTTCATTAACTTACTTTTAATTCTGTGTCTGGATTGACTGGGAATAGCATGATAGGGAACTTTTTCTTCAGGTGTTCAACAAGAGGGGCCTTTGATAAATAATGAGTATGAAGAAATTATTAATTCAATTTGTTTTGATCATAGACTATATGAGAGAGAGAGAGAGAAAAACAGAGAGAGAGAGAGAGAGAGAGAGAGAGAGAGAGAGAGAGAGAGAGATACCTCTATGGGTGATTTCTCTACAGTAAATCCAGTAGTGTTTGGACTTTGCTTATTTGTGTTCTTAGACAGTTCCTCTTTTAGTTCTTTTAATTCCTGTACTATAATAAATTAAAAAAACAAATCAAATTCATTGAAAACAACAATTTTGAATCAAACTATTTTCAGAAAAAAGGAGATATTTTCCATGCATGATGAATGAAATATTTAGAGTTATGCGCACGTACAGACACAGAGAGAGAGAGAGAGAGAGAGAGAGAGAGAGAGAGAGAGAGAGAGAGAGAGAGAGAGAGAGAGAGAGAGAGAGAGAGAGAGAGAGAGAGAGAGAGAGAGGGATAGAGAGAAAAAAATTATCCGTAATTCTTTTTTAATATAAATATATATACATACAGACTTGTTTCAGAAGTTTTGTGTTTTCAACACAGCCATGGCAGGAATTTGAGGCACCCGAATGTCTGCTTAATAGTCTTGGGCTCGGGGGCTCCGAGTCCGAAAACATTGTCTCGCTGTTCTCTATTGTTTTCTGGCTATCCTATAATTTTAATAATATACTTAAAACCAAATATATGTTCAGTAGTAATAAGTTTTACGTGTGTGTTGAAAATACTAAATTGAGTATGGGTGTTTTTCACTATTGCTTTTTGATAAATTAATAGATCCTATATATATCGTTTATTTTTAACTTGGATTTTCCCTATGGGCGGAGCTTATGCAGTAAACAAAGGCATGCATATTCCTTCAGCGTAAAACAACAGCTAAAACTATGAATTTGATTATCCTGCTGATGAATTTTTTGATGTTTTTTTTATAAATAGTATATACATACCTCATACATATCTTTAATTTGACACTTCCACTCTCCCTTTCTTAATGTTGACAGTATTGTCTGCTTGACCTAGTTGTCGTCTGCAAATCTCGTGCAACGAGAATCTTACTCTTTAAAACGTTTCAAATATTCAGATAAGGGTTAATATTTTTCAAGGAGTAGATTGACGTCGATGAGCTGTCAAATATGTATCGGACAAAATTCAAGAAAAAAGAACGTTTCATTTGTGAATGCTGCGATTTTTCCACTGACCGATTTAATAACTACAAGCGACACTGTGAAACAAAAAAACACAGAGATTGTTTAGATTTAACAAATCACGAGGAAACTCTTTCAGTTAGCGATATTTATCAGGATCAGCGATCACAGGCCGATGTTGATCTGACAAGTTCTGATTCTACAGACTATGCTATAGACAGCGATGGCCCATCTTGTTGTGATTATATTGAAGATCACAGCGTCACTTCAGATTCTGATGAAACAAAGGGAAACAATTCAAAGCAAATGCAACACGAAGTTTTGGACGATGACGATGATGAAGAAATCGATACAAGGATTACGAACGACCAAGAGTCCGAGCCATCCGACTGGTTTCCATTCGAATCTAAGTTGCATTTTCTTTTAAGTGTTTTACACAGCTCTAAAACTCACCGAGTTGTAAGTATTCTCTCTCTCTCTCTCTCTCTCTCTCTCTCTCTCTCTCTCTAGCTCTCTCTCTCTCTCTCTCTAGCTCTCTCTCCTCTCTCTCTCTCTCGTTCAATATTGACATTTATATCGGACATTTTGTTTTAAAACACTTTTTCCCTACATTTTCAGAGTGACGAAACACTCTCATTTATTCTCTATATTTTGAGAGAGTGTTGTGTAAAAAATGTACCTTCATTGGCTAAAATCAAGTCATTTTGGACAGAAAATCTTAAACTGGATGAGATGATACAACAGGTAAATATTTTTATTATAATTTAAATTATAATTTATTAAATCCATTTGTTTAAGAAAAATTAAGAAAAAACTGGTTTTTTTATATGAACATATACAAGTAAGTACATGTACATGTAGAAAAACATACATAATATATACATAATATATATTCTTGACATACACACACAGATATATATATTGCATGTAAAGTGTGTGGAAAGCTACTGCAGTTATAACACTGTAACACACACAGGGGGTAGCAAGACTTTTAGGCCCCAAGATGTTTAGGCCCTTCATTGATAAGACGCTTAGGCCCCAAGATGTTTAGGCCCCAAGATTTTTAGGCACCAGCCTACATTTTTCTAAGTTAATTATAATTTTCATTTTATTTTTTAAATGAATAATGGTTTAGGCACCAGCATACATTTGTATAAGTTAATTATAATTTACATTTTATTATTCAAAACTTCATTTACTTTCAAAATTATAAAGAAGTATAATCTGCATCTTATGCATAATTTATTATTTTTTAAATATCATATTATTTTGTCACATCATATTATTTTCTATATTTAATTTTCTAATTAGAGATCAAAGAAATGGTAAAGACTTTCATTTACTTTTTGTATGACATGAATTAAATTGTTAAAACAACACCCCCACCGTATCCTGCTCCCTCTCTAGATAGGTGCTAATTAGGAGAAGATAATGAAGAGATCCTCTAGTAATACAATAGGGTTTCACACCTCACTTTGGAAGTAAACCATGAAGAGACGGGTCTCCAAAAGAAGACAGGCCAAATACAATGTACAAGTTAAGCTTCATTGGCAGAAAAATTACATAATATGGGGAGATATCCTTTAATTGTACAAATATGATCACAGAAATAATATTTCACTTGTATTTGGGTAATAAGTAGGTGAATTCTTTTGGGATATATAAGGATTCTTAAAAATATTATGTATAAATCAGTTGCCATAGATAAGCTTACTGAACAATTTTATGACATTCAAGTGTTGTATAATTCCAATAATAGAAAAAAATACAATGATTTGTTTTCTTTTCTTGAAATATCAATAATGAAATATTTCTCTTATATAACATTTGTTCGTTTCTTTGTGATGATTGTATGATTTGATCACGGCATTAACTGATTTAAAGCACGGACACATGCAAGTTTATAGCATAATGTTTCCGTAATTAAAGTTTTTCAAGAACTTGTATATAAAGTAAATAACGCTATGTTTGCGTAACGATTGTTAGTTTACTACAAATTAAAGTAAATTGCATTTATTGGCTCCAAAGTGCTTAAAAGCCATGTTCTTTCAACTATCAGTTATTATTAACGATTGTTAGTTGACTACAAATTAAAGTAAATTGCATTTATTGGCTCAAAAGTGCTTAAAAGCCATGTTCTTTCAACTATCAGTTATTATTATAAACAACAGGTGCCTAAACATCTTGGGGCCTAAACATCTTGGGGACTAAACATCTTACCTGGGGCCTAACCGTCTTGGGGCCTAAACATGTTGGGGCCTAAACGTCTGCAATTCACACAGGGTACTGAGGGACCAGGCAAAATTTATCACAATGATGGGACCTGAACAAATTAAAATATCCATTAAAAAAATTGACATGTCCCATGGCTTTCACATTGAAAAAAAATATGTGTCTCATGCCTTTACCCTTTTATTGTATATATGCATCAAAAATGTAGAACCGCATGCAAAGTTTGAACATTTTTCATGAAATTCTTATTGGTTTCCAGCTACCCTGCATGGTGTGTTTGATTTTTTTTAAATTTAAGGCAGGCATCACACTTGTAGTTTTTACTGTTTTAGCATGGTTTAATTAAAGGAGACTGAAATCAGAATAGATATTAAGATAATCACTAAATATGATTGTTAGCTTCCTTTTTCATGGAAACAAGAAACCACATGCAGGACGGCATGTCTATTTTTAAATAAAAATGCTACAAATCATCCAATTGACCAAAAAGGAGCAATTCTTAGCATCAATGATGATTATTCCAAATATTGTGAGAAATAACTCAAGGAAATTGCCACAAGTTTCATAATATTAGGTACCGTAAAATATTTCAAACTATTGCTATTTATGAAAATCAAAAGATAGGGGGAGGGTATACATGTAAGGGTTATATTTCTAAGTGATGTGATGCTATTATCATGATAATATCATGTAGATGTATGAAGCATTTGAATAAGGTTTCTTATTAAAGGAGGTAGAACAATTGACCTCTAACAGATTAAGTAAATATGCTTTTTTGAAGGAGAGCCCTATGAATCTGTGTTAAATAGGGGAGAGTGGAAGAATCTGTGTTAAATAGGGGAGAGTGGAAATGGTGGGTTCACTTAAATGGCCATATTTCTCTTAAACCTCAATGGAATTGGCAATATGAGGCATACCTTTTCTCAGAATTGCATAAGCTTTCTAATTTTAGGACAAGATATCTTTTCATAGAATGTTAGTGTAAGTTAAAGGTAGCGCAGTAGCAGTAGCAATAACAAGGGGAGTAACTTACTCTTAAATGATTTTTAAAAAGATTTTTTGTGTTTAAGAAATGAAATGTTTAAAAATAATAAATGTTTTTCTTGAGTTGAGAACTGTAATTCATTTAAAAAAATGTGCTCGTCCCATGGGTACTTAATACTAAAAAAAGTATTAACGCGCTTTACTCAATTTGTATGCACACACTGCTGCAGTTATGAGACAATGTCTTTCAAAAATAATGATTCAATGCTTAAATATATATATGATGTATTATTCCCTTGTATATTATTAGAATACAGATGAAAATGGGAATATCCATTGGATGGTCAAACCATCTGCGATGCTTCAAATGCTTATAGCAAATCCTAGCACTGCACAGAAAATAGACAGGTATTCACTTAAATTAAATTTCTTTGGTGAATTGTGGGATTTGTTGGTTGATTTATTTAGCTTAAAATTACATATACATTATTTTTTTTATATAACATGTATTTGTTCCAGATATCCAAATATCTTAAAAATCGGCACTCATAAAATCACAACACAAAGCTCTGCTGAAAAGTGGAAGGAAATGAAATTCCATTGGGGCAAAAGCAAAACAATGGATTTTATTTTGGGAGAGATTATTGAATTTTCCCACAAAGAGAAAACACTGTTGGGGAAAATTAGACAGTTCATGGTAAAGGAATGTGACCAGGTAATTAAATAATTCAATAATATTGTCAGACTCACATAATGTATCTCTTTGATCTCGGCAATAACTGTAGTAGATTTGTTCATATTTCTATATCAATTGTTTGGTATATCAAATTATTTACAGGAAAATGGTGAACTCTGTGTTGAAGTTGAGGAACTCAGAAAGGGTGATCACCCCTACTTTGAAGATTTGTTTAATGAAGAAGAAAATAGGTAACTGGACTATTAATATTAAGTGCCAAGCTCAGAATTTTTTATCATGCCCCCCGCAAACAAAGTAGAGAAACATTGGAAGCTCCTACTACACATACAGAGTTCTTATGACCTGAGGATGTGTCATTAACTTAATTGACCATGGGTCAGTAAAGCAGTTTAAGGTCATTGTTAAAAAAATGCATAATTCCTGTCTAGGCCATATCTTGTTATGGAAAATGATTAGAAGCTAAAATTTGACTCAAAGGTTATTATGTCTTGACCTTGAGCTTTGATCATTTGTGCAAGTTCAAGGTCAAGTTCAAGGTCACTATAAGAAAGAGATGCATCCAAGAAGTAATCAAGTTATTATTTGCGAGCTTGCTCAAAGTACCTCTAGTTTATCCAGATTTGTCATTTGCATATTAATATGGTTTGAAATATCTTTTTGCATGTAGAACTATTTGCTCTGATTTTTAAATTTTATACTTTTTAAAGGTGTTTGGTGATTATGAACAAATCACTCTGTGTCCCAATTGATAAATGTTCTAAGTACACAGTATCTCAGCCAATTGATGTGTACCTGAGAGAGGTTAATGATGGATATGAGAACTTCAATTTACTGTCAGAAGAGGTAAGCATTTGAATATCTACATATTATATATATATATATATATATATATATATGTGTGTGTGTGTGTGTGTGTGTGATCTATCATGGTTTTTAATGGTATATGACCCAAATTTTTATCCAACAAGATGTTTGTTTTCTAACCTCAACCCTTGGCGAGGGGATAGAAAACATGAAACGAGTTGGATAAAAATCATTTACCATTCCAAATCAAGTGAGATATTCTTTTTATTCTTTGTTTTACCACGTCTTTTGTTAAACCTCAATCTCATCTGTAAAAATTATGATTGTGAGCCTCACAACACATTTACTGCAAGATGTCAACAACTTAAATGTCAATAAAACAGCATTAATTTTTAAAATTATATTGCAATGAAAATTATAATTTTTTTTTTTTCAGGAGAAAAGGGATTTTTTTGCAACATCTTCACTCTGGAAAGGAAAACCCATCATTAAAATTCCTCTTAATATATTTGTGGATGATTTGTCTGCAAACCAGTCCCGGAGATGGGCTCCTTTGCATGGGATACAAGCTCAATTGGCTGGTCTTCCTTTGGAGGAAAAAAACAAGAACAAGAACTCGATATTTCTAGCAGCATCAGAACAGGTTGCAATGATGGAGCTTTTAAAGCCAGTATGTGACGACATAAAAATGTGCGCAGAGTACGTATGACGTAAGAACACATACAATAATTTGAACATCGATGGAAGTTTGTCCACGTACATGTATATATTAGGTGTTTAAATCTGACTTTTTTAGAATAGGAGTTGACAGCTATGACGCCTTTTTAAAGCAAGAAATAACGCTAACATCAGAAATTTCATCCATAATATCCGACTACCAGATGATGAGTTTGGTTTCAAATCACATGGGACCTGCAGCAATTAAGTTTTGTCCCAAATGTTTGGTAAGAAAATTTTGAATTTGTAAAAGCTTTTAATTTCCTTCAGTTTCTTATCATTCTTTAAATGAAATTACATAACTGCAACTTTAATAAAATCCATTTCAGGCTGACAAATCAGACCCATTTACAATATGGCCATTGCGAACATCATCTGCAACAAGGAAAACACTAAGGAGACTTGAAATTCATGCTCAAGGTAGTGCAAGAACAATGATACAAAAGCAGACCGGTATCAAATTCTACGACAATTGCTTGTGGCAGCATGTTGATCCCCACAGGTATTGATTTTATTAAACAACAATTCTCTCTAGATACAAGATAGTATTAGGATTATATTATAAAGTTGTGATGCATCAATATATTGGTTTCGATATATTTTCCCTCTCCTCATAGGGATGCACCTGTAGGAATTCTTCATTTCTTGTACCTTGGATTAGCAAAACACTTGATTCAGGTAAGATATCTTTAATATCAAGAATATGGAAGTAAATTATACAGTGCACACTTGCTAAATATACCAGTATATAGTGGTTATAATATAGTTTTGCCTTGACCTATAACTAAGAAATTTTTCAGCTGGCATAAAACTTTTAATTCGAATCTCATTACCCCTTACATACAAGCATTCTTTTTCAACCTGAGCAAGATTAAGCAAATATATATGCTCTGAAAAAAGAATTTTGCATGATCCAGTATCCATAAATAACATTCTATATAATGACCTAATTTGCTTTTGAAGCACTGTGTCAGAACTCTAAGTGAACACCAGATGCAACTTTTGACTTTACATTTGGAAACTGTTGATCAAACTGACTTTTCCTACCGCATCAATGCTGACACTTTTTTCAAGTTTTTGGACAGTCGACAAGGAAAGGATTATAAACATTATGTAAGTATGAAAAGTTCAAAAGTACAACTTTTCCTTATTCTTAGACACAAGTGATGCATGGCAATGAGCAATTTCTTTAGGTGTTTATTCATGTACTTATAGATGTTAATCTTTTTACAGCTTCAGGTCGCTCCATTTAATATGGAATTCGCTGGGTTGAAAATGCCATATGTTGAAGCACTTGGAAAGCTTGCTTTGGTAATAGAGAAATGAATTATAGCCATTAAAAAAAAACATAAATGTATACTTATGATTTTAAAACTAAAATTCTAAAATTTAATCACAAAACAATAACATATTTTCACTCTTCAATCAGTTGAATTATATGTATTATTTGATTCATGTACCAGTATATTTTCAGATATCCAAGCACATTTATCAAGGTGTTACGTCAGTTGGTTCTGAATTTGAAGATTATCTTGCATTTATCAAAGACAACATTCCTCAACTTGGCAGCAAAAGCAAGACACATTTCTGTGTTCATATAGTATGTAAAATATAGCTCCCAATTGACTTGTGTTTACAGTATCACTAATAAATGACTCAATTCTGAATGTAACATATATACCATATATTAAATACTGCAAGGAAAGGCACATTAATTTCAAGCAGATATATAGATGGTTAACTATGAATGTGGCAAAATACTTTCAATAAAGGATAATAGGACGGATATATATATATAATGTAAATTCATGGCACATGTATTATATCTTGTAAGTTACCATATGGTAAATCATACATGCTTGTACTTAAATGTTAGATTGTCTGATCTTGTTTGATAATTGCAGTCTGATGACATAATAAGGCATGGCCATCCTCTTCATTTCACTGAAGACGTGTTTGAAAAAAACCACAAATCAATAAGAGAGAGTATTCGTCATCAGAACGGCCATCAAAGGTCAAGGGATACGGTCATCCAATTTGCAAAGTCAGAATTGACAAAACATGTGGTGTCTGGAGGTTTCTTGCATTTGAATGATACATGGTAACAATTTTATTGTTTAATTTATGTAAATATCAGTAATTTTTTTCAGTTCCATACGCAATTTAAATCTAATGAAATGTTATATGTTCAAGCAATATTTATCTGTTATGTATAGTTATGTCAAACCATTAGCTCATGGAAATGAAGTGTAAATATCAAAAATTTATTACATGATAGATACATTTTTTCCCCCGCATATTGATCGACTAAACAACTGATAAAAAATTATCTTGCAGGAAACAAGCTAGCAGTTTTGTGCTGTCATATGGAAATGACAAGAAAATCAAGTCTTTTCTTGGAGTCCCTGACCAAAATGAAAATTTTAAAGCTGGGGAGCTGCGGAACGTGACCAGAACTTCTTCAAGGAAACCAATGGCAAGTACATATATAATTAATGATTATAGGTTAAGAATAAATGTATAGATTATTACCTGGCCATAGTTTTTATATCGCATTCCTTATTAGCCCAATGCCACTGTATATTCAGCATGAGAGCCGCTAGGCTCGAAATCAGAGTTGAAGAAGGCATATATACCAAACTCTACATCATAATAGCTGATGGTTGACGAAAATTTTATGAAAAAATAATTAATGTACATGAATCTGTCTTAATTAAAGGAATGAATTGTATTAACTCTAAAAATGAAATTTTGTTTGTCTTTGAGGGTTTTATATATTGCTTCATCTGCATTAAACAGGGTAACCCCAATCTACTGGAAGAGTTGGAGTTGCTCACAATATCTGTTGCCATTGACACTGATATTGCTAAAGATGCAAAACTATACAGCTGCCTAGGATGCATAACAAGCGAAGGAGATTATGCAGGCATTCAAAGCTTTGTCTTATATTCAGAAACTGTAAAGGTAACTTTTAATTAAGTATAGATAATATAACAAATATGGATATAATGAATATAATGAATTCATTTCTAGGTCACCTGAGTAAACTCAGGTGACGTATTGCTATCTGTTTTCGTCCGTCGTCATGCATGACTTCTGTCGTGGGTTAACAATTTTACATTTTTAACTTCTTCTTAAAAACTACAAGGCCAATCGTTACCATTTTTGGTGTGAAGCATCTCTATGATAAGAGGAATCTCATTTATGAAATTTATGGGTCTACCACAGGAGAAGTGAGTAACTCATGATGATTTTTAAAGCTGTTTATTTGTTTTTTGTCTAAATGCCCACAGGGAGAGCTTCTGTCTGCCCCTGGGGATGGGGGATGGGAGGTTGTTTTAGATAAAACATGTATACTAACCACCTTGTTTTACATGTAGATTATCCATGAGAACATATACACATAAAACCTATCCTAAAAGTTAACAAATATGGGATTATTATTTTCTGTCAGAGGCTTGCAACTTTTTAAAATCAGGTCATGCAATCTATTATGATCTTTAAGTTTTTCGCTAAAATTATAGGTTTCATAGTCCTTTTTGAAAGAATATTTCAGGCAGGGAGATGGCCGTTATTACAAATTTATAATTTTTTTTACTTCATAATGAAACTTAATTAAATGCATATATGAGACTCCTAGACAAGTTTGGGTATGGGTTATATGCTACTCAGGTGACCATTAAGGCCTATTGGCCTCTTGTTTTTTAAAGTATTAAATTGATTTTATTTGTTGATACATTGTCTACATCAAATGGAGAATGGTTTTGTACATACAACTTTTAATGAAAACCATATAGCTATATTGAGCTTTATGGCCAACTCGGATTCTTATCATAAACTGCAATAACAGTACCAAATGTAAATGTAACAAAACATAACATCATGTAGGTTGATATGTTTTTTAAACAGAGATATTGTGACATCATTAAAAAAGGTTTATATAAGCGTTAACTTTTTAAATTAGCAAATGAAATAGCATATCACAAAAATATAATAATGTAGTTATAATGTAGGAACTAAGGGTATTGTATGTAATGTATATTCCGATATTTGTTTCAGGACAGGATTGGAGTGATTCAGAAGCTTCTACGTATAAAGACCAAGACAGCAGAACACGAGATAGCTTTTTTGAAAGTGTGCAACATTTCCTTTACAAGTTGCAACCAAGTGGTGCAGTTAACAAATGAGACTCACATTAAGAAAACATGCCACATTCGGCATGTTGTTCATGTTATTCATGACTGCAAACGAGGTGGCTGCAGAGTTGTAGAGAATCACAATGAAAAATCTCTAAAGCACAGCAATCACAATGGTTACATTATTAACAGATTTAGAATTTCCAAACTACCCGATAAGCTACAATTATAATTGTTGGTGCAGATCGATACAGTTAGTTCAAATGCAGATTAATGCTAGGTACTTTTAAATGAATATTCCAAGTCTTGTAAATGATTTTTTTTTAAATTTACCAATTGGAATAACATTGTATTAATAAATAGATAAATTAAAGAAAAATTTGCTACAGCAAAAATCTCATTATAATGACATTTTTCAAAGAAAACCAATGAGTTTTGTCAGTAATGTTTACATATGACAACAGCAAAAGATTCTTGCCTTATTTTTTGGAAAATTATCTAACTAGTGTTATTTTTGATTTGTAGTCATTCTGCTTTGAAATGTTCACTTATCACTTGTAAAGTTTTACAATAGAATAGCATTAGCAGTTTTGTGTGCCTTTATTGTGTATAAAGCACCTTTTCTAATCTAAATAAGTTTGTATTTCTATTCTTGTTATAAAATAGGTTTGTATTTCTGTTCTTTTTATACATGTTAAATAGGTTTGTATTTCTATTATTGTTATACATGTAAACTCTTTATTATATGATGATGATATTGTATTACTACCTGAAAGCAAAAATGGGTTTACATAACTGTTTAAATATTCTTGAAACAGTTCACCCTTGAAACATGTTGTTCTAAATCAAAATTACAGGTCAATATTGAAAAATCAAAAGTTCTTTTATTTAATTCAAATGTGAAATCTTGTATTGATAAATTAATTTACTTATAATGGAAATTTACTTCAAACTGTGTCAAAATATTGTCATTTGGTTTAACTTTAATATGTAATGTACTGTTTATAACTTTGCTACAGCAGTTCTCATGGAAAAGACCAGAAAAGCTTACTATAAGATCAAGAAGACAATTGGACTAGAAAACCTGTGTAAACTTTTAGAAAAACTTTTTGACTATATAGTAACACCAGTTCTTTTGTAGTGAGATATGGGGTTTATTTGCTAAAAATTGATGAAAATTCTGTTATCTATCAGAATTTTTTTCCTCTTATGTGAATGGGATATATAATGATATATCTATGTAAACAATATTCTGTTTATACATATCTTAGGCCTTTGCCTATTATTGTAAGTGTGTTTGTGCCAATAAAATATTAGTATTTGTTATACTTGTATTAGTCATATAATTTATTGTTGTATATTTTTAAAAAATACTAAAAAGTATACAAATGATAGTTTCAAAAAAAGGCTTATTATGTATCTTTATTTCAAAAGTTATTTTTTCATGATAAACATACATCATATATTTCATAAATTTAAAAGAAATATTTGTCTTTTGCGTACTAATTGATGCATATTGTTGTTAAAAACCCAAATAAATAAATGCAAATTTGATGCTACCAATTTGATCTTGTTTCATGTTGTATATTCCTTTCACAATAATGAATTAAGTATGGTAGTCATTCTTAATAATATGATAAACAGTCTAATTTTTCCGAATATTGACAGTACTTAAAAAAGGATGCATATTGAAAGCAATTATAAAAGCAAAACAAGAAATTATAATAGAAAAGTGAACATGCTTTTGGAAAAGAAAAATAATTCATGTGAAAACAATTTCACGTGAAATTCACATGAAATTTTTCACGTGAATTTCACGTGAAACTGTTTTCACGTGAAATTTTAGTGAAAAATGTGTGAAATTTTCACGTTAAATTCACGTGAAACACATTCACGTGAAATTAACGTGAACAAATTCACGTGAAATTCACGTGAAGCTTAACGTGAAATTCACGTGAAGCTCATTTCACGTGAATTTCACGTGAGGCACAATTGGCTGTGTATCAGGTCATGTCAAAATTCGACAAACTTGTAGCGATTTGTACCATGTCGGATGTGTTATTTCATAGCATGAGGGTACAAATGCAAAGACTATGGATTTAAAATGTGCAAAGTTGAAAGTTTAATTTTCTATAAAAAAAAAAAAACAATTAAGCTGCAAAATGTGCACCATACGAAGGAACTGCGTCAAATCTTAAATTGTTTATGCCTGAGTTACACAATCAGAATTACACACATTTAAACTCAGGCTCACACACCAACACGATTGCATATTAAGATTTGCATGTCTGGATTTTTGAACACGATTACTCTCCATACCTATACAATCTCTGCATTACTGTGATACAGACTATAGTAATAAAGTATTTTTTTTACCTGAACAAATTCCCTTTTAGCGCACATTTTTATACCAAATTTTGAAATGTGTGCAACCTCTGATTTTGTCTACATAGAAATATTCTACAAAATTACTGCATTATATAAAAATACATGATCCTGTATTTCTTACATGTAACACACATACAAAACACAATCGTTGCGCATAATAAGGTATACTTATAACGATAATTGATTTATCACGAGTTGTTCTCAATATTCAGTGAATATTAACTAATATGCAATTTTAAAATTTTGATATCACAATGCAATAACGTCACAATGGCTTTCTCTGCATGTATTGAAATTGAAATGTATTGAAATGTTTGGAATTTTGCATTATATTTCGCGTACTAAAATGGATTAAATACGTGATAAAAGGAACATTTTATGGATTCAATTGGTATTTGATTTTTATCTAGCTCGTGTGTATTATATACCCTCACCAAGGTTCGAGATTAACACTCGTTGGATAAAATCGTATAATATATCAAACCACAAATAATCATAGTATTCTACTACATTTATTGTCGAGATAAAAAAATGCCGCGGACTAAATTCTCTAATATACCACAAACGTCATCAGAAAATTATCAGATCAGATAAAATTATAAATCACGCACAAATCATGAAAGTATAACTTCAGAGTGTAATTTAAGAAGTTTTTAAAACATGTCGATTCCACGTCTTATTTTTACTCAAAACGATGTGTATTGCCTCAAATATTTATTTTGAAGAGCTCTATGCGGCTGTTTCAAGGACCTCCCTAAGACATTTGCACTGCGTGTTTCTACATTAAATAAATAACGTCTGGTATTAATAGCGTAATAAATTGTCTTTATAATTGAAAGGAATGTGAATCAAAGATATTTTCAATAAGTGAAGTGTATTAAATATCCAACGAAAAAAACTTGGCTTCTGCATGTCATTTCAATCTGTAGCCTATGATCACATGTAAACTACCGCTGGGATTACACAATCATTGGACATACTGATTTATAAGTAGAAACGAAATAAAGTTATCGTTATTGTAAATGTTGCAGGACAGCTTCCTCGGTCTCGAAATGTTGTTTCAAGTATGAAAGCATCGGCTAACACCCCGGCTTTTATGTTTCAAAACTGTTACAACATTTCGAGCCCGAGGAGGATATTCTACACCATTCACGAAAACTCGTACTTAATTTCTTAGTTCTTTTAATTTGATGCAATACATACTTGTAATACGATCATGGACATCATTTATCCTCTCTTCAAGCCGTTGAACTAATGACCCGTTCAATTCTTCTGTCATAGAATGCACGTCTAACAACGACAGACTCGTGTATCGCACTTGAACCTTTAGGTCGTCTAAGTTCCTTAGAAGTCGTTGTATTTATTTTGTAGTAAATGTATTGAAGACTTATCTGTTTCAGAATGCTGTTTGAGTTCTCCATTCTGGTTAAGAAGCATTTGAGTTGTCTTTAAAAGTTGTTGAGTCTCATTTTGTAGTAAATGTATTGAAGACTTATCTGTTTCAGAATGCTGTTTGAGTTCTCCATTCTGGTAAAGAAGCATTTGAGTTGTCTTTAAAAGTTGTTGATTCTCATTCTGTAGTAAATGTATTGAATATCTATCCTTTGCTGACTGTTGTTTCAGTTCTACACTCTGGTTTAGAAGCAGCTGTGTCGATGACATGTCTTTAAGTTTTAAGTCATCTAGAACTTGCACAGCGTAGTTTAACCTTTGTGATATGTTTTTATCGTTAGCTTCATTAGCAGCCAAACTTTGCGTTAATTGGTTTATGCTTTTTAAGTACGTGGAAAATTCCTGGCTGGAAGGGAGTTTCGATACGTTCAGTTTGTTAAGTTCTGCTTCCAGGAAGAATACTCGGTTCTGTAGTGACTGTATGGTGGATCGGTCATTCGCAGTCTGTTGCTTCAAGTTTGCAGACTGTTGCTTCAGGTATTCTATCTCTGCAGTCTGTTGTTTCAAATGTTCTATCTCTGCCGTCTGTTGTTTCAAGTTTTCTACCTCGGCAGTCTGGTTCAAGAGCAGCTGCATCACGTCGGCAAGGTTGATATTGTGTCCAGGAAAACCGTGAATGGTATCAGTTACATTTACCGGGTTCCCGTGTGTCAACAACCCTACAGTTTCTCTCATGATACACAGAAAGAACATAATAGTACAGGAAACTGTATTTTCAATTTTCATTCTGATTTGAATTTTAAGCACCAACAATCGTTGTCAGAAAGATCCACATGAACTATATGCGGATAATAGCGTTGTTCGATTTATATACCTAAATCTTGTCAGGGTGGTCTCATGCATTATTTACTCAGTTAAAATTAACGTTACATTTTTTTTCATTAAATGATTCTTGATACTTAAACAAATATAATCAAACCAGTTTGAAGTGTACCGATATGAAAATTCCATTGAAGGGATAGTAACCAGAGGTTATTGCCGAGTTATCACAGACCAGGAAGTAAAAAGACGACCCCATTTTATTCACGTAGTCGGTGATCTGGACGACGAACATCAGCCTTTTTAGCATTCAGAAATCGATTTATGGCTGAATTTGATCGAAATACATTGTAAAAAAAAAAAGGAATGGCTTTGAAAATAATTTATTCAATTAGTAGGCTAGTGGTGTCATAGTTATTCTTCTGAACCAGTTTTGAATTTGGGCTTGAAAACGGTAGATTACTAGTTGAAAAACTTGCTACATTTTCATTCTATATAAAATAGATAACCGAGAAGCATTTAAATAACAAGCATGATATTTGCATAAGATAATCCGTCAAGGTTATGTCTAAAAGGTAGTGTTTTGAAAAAAGATGGCATCAATTTTTCTTTAACCCCCCCCCCCCCCCCCTCATCCCTGACAAGGCTAACAACATCAGGCTGACAAGGATAAAATTTATACATATATACATATCATAGGTATGGAGTTATGAATAAATATTTAATTTAACGCAAACTAGATGACGCTCAAAATCTCCCCCCACTTGCTTAAACCAAGGAGTCATTTACAGTATTAACTTAAAAAGGGTATATTACATATAAAATATAAAGTTATGACACGGTTAACTATGTCACGTGGTTACACTGTAAATGTGTTTGTATACATGTAAAGGGGCCCACACCAGGTATTGATGGAGTCACATCCACCCCACCGTAGTGAAAGGATGTTACACACTGGGACATGTAATAGTTAGACTCAGGTACATGCCTCCACCATGCACTATTTAAACCAGGTAGCACTGCAGGAGACCGGGTTCCCGTGTGTTAACATCCCTACAGTTTCTCTCATGCTACACAGAAAGAGTATGATAGTACAACAAACTTGTTCTCCAATTTTCATTCTGATTTGAATTTTTAAGCACCAACAATCGTTGTCAGAAAGATTCAACTGAAATACATTGCGGGTAATAGCGGTGTTCGATTTATATACCTAAATCTTGTCAGGATGGTCTCATGCATCATTTACTCAGTTAAAATTAATGTTACATTATTTTTCATTAAATGATTCTTGATACTTAAACAAATATAATCAAACCAGTTTGAAGTGTACCTATTTTAAAATTCCATTGAAGGGGTAGTAACCAGAGGTTATTGCCGAGTTATCACAGACCAGGAAGTTAAAAAGACGACCCTATTTAATTCAAGTAGTCGGTGATCTGGACGACGAACATCAGCTTTTTAACATTTAGAAATCGATTTATGGCTGAATTTGGATGAATTTGATCGAAATATATTCACATCCACCCCACCGAAGTGAAAGGATGTTACATCCAGTGAAAGGGTGTTACAGAATGGGACATGAAATAGTAAGACTCAGGTACATGTCTCCACCATGCAACATTTAAACCAGGTAGCACTGCAGGAGGCAGGATGAGAAGGACATGTTTCAATACCCGCTTTGGAACGCTTGTGGTCGTTCAGGATTGGGCACTGATGCTTACTCAGCTCGCTAGATTGTAACTAAGATGTGTTTTTAAACCGATGCTTTGGTTGGCATATCACCTTTCCAACAAAACAAATACATGCGACAAAGTTCATTTAATTACTTTTTGATAAGTAATAAAAATTTTCATATTTATATTATGTCCTCTAGTTATGTGTTAACAGTTGATAGCCGTATTGGGATACAATGGTGTATATTTTAAAAGTTCAAGAGTCATTTTGGATAAATTCTAGTGTTAAAAAATGATTATTTTAGCCTTGTTTAGCTCATTAAGATACTTTAATTAAAAAAAAGAAAAATAAGGATTCCAAGCTTAGTTAATACACATGATCGTGCTATATATTCGGTTACAGACCCTACGATACTAAAAATAGAAAATTTATAGATCTCACTATATGTATACTAAAATTAGATTTTCATGACAAACTTGTGACGTTACAATTGCGAAACCAACTCATTTACATTGTGATACAAATGTTTTACCGGTACACTGTTGAGGAGAATTATTTTTGGTTTATCGGGTTCTTCCTTAAAAAACGATCTTTATTTTCATTTTCTCAAAGACAGCTGAATTTTTTAAATGTGAACCACATTTCTGTACAGTTGTGGCCACTATGAGTTTAAGTGTTGTTTATTGAATGTCTAAGACATAAGTATTGTTTTCCAACTCCATGAGATTTCCACTCCAAACACTGATTTGTATGCATTCTACAGTTGACATGAAATGTTTGAAATGTGATTACCCCTTTATATATTCAGTTACTAGTATTTAACTGTATATTTTTTAGATACAAGTTGCTTTTGAGTGAATCAATTCATTGATAATTTTAGGCAAATAAATAAACAGATAAATAAATAAATTAAAAATAAAAGTGGTAATATTAGGCACTGCTACATCAGGTCAAATGCTGCCGATGATTAATTTTATTGCCATATTGAAATGTGAAATAATTCAAATTTGTCAATTCTAAGTTAAGATGTGGAAATGCAGTCATTTCACCTTTTTAAATCTTATGATAAAATTATAAAAATACCTTCCTGCCATATAATATTCTGAAATATTTGTCTGAGAACCAAGTGATTTAACTTTTTTTACCTAAAAGAAATTTAGAATATTAGTATTTTGTTAACACCTCTGATTTTTTTAATTTCAATTTGATTGCAGTGCTTAATGTATTGTCTATTGATACATGTATGTGATATCCTTCTAATTATAAAGCTAAAGATTTTAATCGAATACTTATTGATTAGTGATGATGGTTTATTTTCTTGCAGTAATTTGAATTCAGTTATTAGAATTTTAAAAAAGCATATTTGTTACATTCTGCTCAGTACTGGGCGAAGTTTGATCTAAAAGAATTTGTATTTAATTTCTCTCAGTTTCATTAACTTATTAACATGAAGCTCCTTAACTTTGACAAGAAAAAGCAAATTATTGGGCAATTTTTATTTAAAATGCTCATTTATAAATAATGGGCATCATTTTTTTATTTAAAAGCATAATAAAACATTTAGATATGAAATTTGGTCACTGATAACAGATGATACCTGCTGGTGCTAAATGCTTAGAAATTTTATTTCATTTTTTTAAAGATAATATAACTCAAGTATGTTCTCTTTTTTACTAGTACATATATGTACTTTTACAGAATATGTCTTATGTTGTGACTGAAATTTATATTTTTTGTATAAACATGCTTGCAAAATGTCTTAGTCTCGGCACCACTTGAATTTTAAATAATTTTTTCTAGAATTACTAGAAAATGAATTATATCAAAGCATTGACAGATTTGGTAGAGTAGATTCAAGTTTTAAATTGTTCAGATTATTGCTACAAGTAATTATGTTATACACGTACATAAATTAAGCGTGCATATAATTTCTACCTCATTATCTAACCTCCCTTAGACACTTGTATTTCATGTTGATGTTTCAACTCATGGATCTACATGTATAGAGCAATAATTACTGGGAAGATATTTTTGTAGCATCCAGTCTTTTTAAAGTTTAAATCCTTCATTTGATCTCAAATAAAACTCATTTTATATAGTAGGGCATTTACCAAACTCATGAAGGATTTGATATTTGTTGAATTTGACTTTTTTTTAGTTACGGTAATTGCATGAGTTATGTAACCCTAGATGATAGAATTCAGATTAATAAAACGATAAATTATATATTGTTGTGATAATTACGTAAAATGAATAGTGCTATGTGACCTTCTGAAAGTTTCTTCGACAACATATACTTGTCACATATAGCTACACGAATGTGAGAAATACTGATTATTCAAACATATAACAATTTCACAAACTATTAAATTCATGTTTTATGAATGGCACCAATAACGTTTGATAGTTGAATTCAGACAACCATATGCAAAGCTTGAGGTACAGTTGAGATACACAAACACCGATATTTAATTAAACTCTTATAATTCTTTTGTTTGATAGTTGAATTCAGACAACCATATGCAAAGCTTGAGGTACAGTTGAGATACATAAGCACCGATATTTATTTTAACTCTTATAATTCTTTTTTAATTCTGATGTTGATTTGATAGCTGTACATGTTGATTGGCATTTTATATTCCTGTTCATTCAATGTACATTTTTTTGTATATCATCTTTTAACAAAAATTACAGAAAATGAATTTTCTCGTGTATCAATACTGTATCTATTATGTTATCTATTTTGAATAATTATGCTGAATGCTTAGTGTTCTAATTCATAAGCATGCCTTTTTTGCAGTAAAGATGTTGAATAAACTTGTTTTCAAACAGATAAAAAATGATTTGCTTATTTTTGTGTTTTGGAATTTTTTTAATAAATATTTGATAAATGATGATAATATTTGGGTATAAATTTGACCGTATTAAAATCTTAATTACTGTGGAATCATTAGATTTCGTGGTGGCTCAATTTTCGTGGTATTCGAGGATAGCCCTCGCAAACGAATTTGTTTGCTTGAACATAAATTTGAACGTTTAAACAATTTATTTTCATCCACACTGAGTGAGTCATCTCCCCAAAGTAAGGAACGAGAGTCAAGAATACGATTTTTGCCAAATCTAAGAAATTTTATTAAAAAAAATCTTCTCTAACAGTAGCATATTTAGGACAAGAAAAAAAGAAGTGTTGTGAGTCTTCAATCTTTCCACATTAGCAAAGAGGGCTTGATATAATATTGCATCATTCTATAAAGATCTATGTTTAGCGCACTATTTTGACGGAGTCTTGTGTGTTAAATATTAGTATGTCTTTTCCCATAACTGAAATAAGGTGGAGCTACTGTTAGAAATTTAAAAAATTTGTTTTTAAATTAGGACGACGAACTCGAAACTCTGGTATCCAGAAGTAGGGAATCCCATTCGTTGACCACAGTTGGAACAAACGATGATTTATAAATTTGCAGTGTACACACGAGTATATTGTGGTATTGTGAGTTTCTCGTATAATATGCTGATGCATTACATCGCATATCCGGTACAATATCTGACAGATAGACAGGAACTAAAAATGATTGTGGATTTTATACATTACATTCAACCTTAAATTTTTGCGTCTTGCGTTAAGTGGTTTCCAGCCCGTTTAAAAAAAACAAAGGTTTACGCGTTAGCGGCGTGGAATGATAATTTGTCTGGACCGCTTTGTGTGACATTCGACCGACGACTTCTGAAAATAAGCATTCAATGCTTATATTTATATTTTCATACTGATGTCTATTTGTATAAAATATTGGGTATCGCCGCTATAAAGCCATTATTTGCGCTCTTAGTCATGGATATGAAACATACATGGAACAGTTATATTAACGTTATTTAGTTACATGTAGCTTCCGCGACAACACATCTAGTGCCAAAAACTTTGTGGAGAAAAATCTTTTTTATTAAGGAGTAGATATATATTAATGATTGCTTTTCATAAGTACATGACAAATTGATTATGTAAGATTTAAAAATTCATTTAATCTTATAAAAATAAATATACTCAAAACACATGAAGACGTTCGTATTTGTGCTCATGGCGCATGAATTAGCAAAGTATAGAAAATTGAACGTTGCAGATTTCAATTGCAAACACAAATAGAAATATACACTGAATGTAAATATAATATGATTCAGACAATTTTCAAAAGTTTTACACATTTTGATGAATACTGCAAACAGTTATCATCAGTAAACAATCTACAAAATCTTTTTACAGCATTTACATTGATTAGAAATAGCAGTGGTCCAAGTACGGAGCCTTGAAGTACTACGGCATGAATTGGTGCCGTAGAAGAAAATATATGTTTACACATAACTCGTTGTGTCCGATTCGTTAGTAGATTTTTAGCCAAATATACATCTTTCCATCAATACCATACATTTTTAATTTATATAAAAGTCCTGTGTGCCAAACAAATCAGGAAATACCACACAACATGATTTCCCTTCAACAATTCTCCAAACAATATCATCATATGTTTCAAATAATTGAAAAACAGTAGAATGACCTTGTAAAAATCCGGCTTGGTATTTAAAAAAACATATTATTACTGTGAATAAAGTTATATAAATGCTTAAATACAATACGTTCTGGCCACGACTTTACCAATACAACTTAAAAAGGAAACTTGTCTATAGTTGGAAAAAACAGAAGGGTCGTCTTTTTTGAAAAGTGCAGTAACGTTAGCTTGTTTCCACATAATAGGAAAAACAGATTCTGTAAGTGAGCGGTTAAACAATAGAAATATTGGTTTGACAATGGTAAAAGTAGCTTTCAACATTTTATGACAAATAAGGTGTGCACCTATGGCTTTGTTTACAAAAAGAATAGATTACATGTATATATCAATGATTTCTTGTTCATTAATACACATTCTCTCAAACATACAGTGACACATAAATATTTCTTGAGGTAATACAGAGTTATCATCATCAAGTAGTACTGTTCCGATTATATATAACTAGTTCTAAATATTAGTTTTAAAAATTGTATTACATAAATACAAAAATTATATTTCATTTAAGCGATTTGACACTGTTTTTTAATAACTTAATAAAAAGTATTCAAAGTGATGTTCGCTTCATAAATGTACTTTTTAAATTCAAATCATGTTGGTATTAAAGCAGTTTTTAACCACCAGATAAAAGCTTATGCGACTATTCGCACAATGTATGGCAAATTGGTTGAATATCTCAATATTCACTGGGATAACTCTTTATCTACCTTTTTAATGAACATATTAGAGAAGAAATCCGGAAAACGTGGTTATAGGACCGTTGATATGATAACCCTGACCAGAGAAATATTTGACCCACACTCTGTCTCCCTTCTGTAGAGTTAACACCACAAGGTTAGGTCCTGCATCGAAATAATCAGAACCACCGGTATACGCCATTGTTCGGACCTTAGTTACTCCATTCAACACGACGTCTACATAAATGCTATTAATATTGTAACTCTGTACGTTGACGAAGAAGACATATTCCCCCGCTGTGGGAGCGGTAAATACACCGGTACTTGGATTGTATCCGTTCCCGACGTTTGTGATGACCACATCAAATACCAGAGTACCGCTGTTCCAGGAAATGCTGGATGTCGATACTGTAGCAGTAAATCCTATTCTTTTTGATACATCTACAAAAGGTTTAAACAATAAGAATACATTGTTTACATTCATAAAATTTTTTGTTACATACAAAATGAATTTAAAATACTTAAATACATGTATTCACGTCGTTAAGAGATAGTTAAATCAAGTTAATATCCAGTGAGCCACATCACTCATTTATCAATTTCTTATTGCAATCTTGATGACTTTCTTGTTTTATCATGTAGCATACAAAACTATTTCTAAATGCACTTACCTTTCTTAAAATATATCTATTTTTATAATAATGATGAGCAAGTAATGTTTATTTATACTACAGTGTATCTAACTCTGTTGTCTTTTAAAGAGACAGTACAGCTGAAAACACTTGTGAATAACTTCAGATTTACCTATTGTATCGTTAGGAAATAAGAAATACTGTTGATTGTAATAGTTGAAATACATAAAAATCCCTTTCACATACCGAATTAACGTAATTATGACCTTCCGGAAATTTAAGGGTCGTACAAACCGGAATAATCTTATATCGTTTATTTGTAACACGTGAATTTGATTGACAGTAATTGACACGTGCTGAAAACTACAAGATCTTCGTCCCACTACGGTCATCATTGTATACGAGGTAAAAGGTACTCTCTAAACGGATCACATCATCACTTTCTCGATAATTTATTAATGGTTTACCAATTTCGGTTCATTTTAAAATCAACAGACATAAATATGTCAAATGACCCCTCAGGTTGTAGCAACTCCCATGATAAACACGCAAAATACATGCTTACAAAACAATAATTGCGGTTATTTAAAAAAAACTTTGAACAATTAATGCCTCGAAGAAGTAGAAAAGATACATTTCTATCAAAAAACATGTCCTGGAGATTCTTCACGTGCCCTACATGTGTTTTGTTTACAGTAAATACGCATGCATAATAGTATAGACGGCTGAACCCCGTAGCACGTTGCGATGTAAATATGTATGGGTTATACGTAATTATTAATTTTAATGATTAGATTTATTTCATGGAGAAATTTGTAATGTTCCGAAAGTTTATATATTCATGAGTAGTGCAAAAATACTGAACCCGATCAGAAAAATTTTTCATGTCGGTTTTTTTTTTATAAGATCCGCCGTATTGTCTCCTACAAATTGTAACATTCTTACTATGTATAAAAAAATTCTGTATACATTTTTACAAAATGAAATAACCAAACTTAAAACACCACCCATTCATTTTCTTTTTAAGGAGGGGATTTAATTTTCTAACACTGCTTGCCTCTGATTGATGTGTTTCCGTTTTGCACACATTGGTAATAAGTTACAGAACAAAAGGTGTGAATAGTGTTTTGGTTACGATTAAAGTCTGCTTCTTACTCAAGATTTACCTTTTTCTGATGCATTTTAGAAGCAGAATTTGTTAAATTATAATGCAAAGGTTGATCGAAATTATTGCAACATCATGTAGCCTCATCAATGGAGTATAATATACCTTGGTAGAGCATTTTAATATGATTTTAAATATTTATTGAATATTTACATAAACTGAATCAATAGATAGCAATATCATTTCAGTTAGAACCGATTTGTTGTTTTCTCATATTCTTATATATTTTTTTAAAATTTTAATTTGAAAATATGGTGTTATTGTTAAAAAATTAAGCGACTGATATACAACAAAAACTGCTTATGAACTTTTGTTTATTATATCAAAATGGAATCTCACAAGTCATGTTTAAGTATACTAGTATCACGATGAAGTATTTTCCAAAAACATAACTTTTTTTAAATGATGAAGTAAATAAAGGAGTCAATTAGTTAAACTATTTACTAGAAAATATAATTCTCAACTTGGTGGCTCTTTTCTATTAAGACTCACAATTAATATAATCTAAAAGACATTGTGAGGAAATATTACGGGAATACGATACTTGTTTGATTATTTTGTAAAGCTATTTTATTATGCTGCATGTATTTTCTACCAATCATAAAGGAGAGGAAGTGCATGACCCGGAGACTTTGAATTATATTAACTCTTTATACCGTCTTCAAGGAAGACGGTAATAAAACATAATTCGGCATAAACTCTCTGAAAAAGTCATGGCGTATTCGCCGAAATGGGAACGGAATAAACAAAATCAAAGTACTGATAGTACTGAAAAACAATTACCTAGCTTTGTTCTAAAGAAAATTTACTTTGTGCAAACTTAGTTAAAAAGAATCGATTTGATTTTGTTTTGGCACTATATTGCGTGGCAGCCCCTGCAATGATGTACGTAAGCCCCGCACTAGCCCACGCACTTTATATTTACAATAGCCCGTGCAACTATGTGCGTAAACCCCTAAAACTGGTTCCTTAACCAGTTTAATTGATGTATATTTCTGCTCATAAGGGCGGTTATTTTATGCATCGGAAGTAGAAATCTAACCACAATAAAGTGCTTAGTTATGCTCAGCGCTTTAAACATATTAGGTATCATTACATCATATCATCTCTTGATAACAACATTTTGTAGGAAGTATGATTTTTCGGAAATATAACTGTGAGCTCGGTGTACATTATATCAAAAGAATATTTACAAAAGATGCGAGTAAAGAAATTGATCGGCATCAGATATCTTTTTAGATCTAGAACATTCCACATAATGACTCTGTTTAAATATATAACAATACACGCATTTTTATTATCTTGGAGTAAATGCAACAAAGTGTTAAAGTATAGAGCTCGGCTCAATAAAGAAAATATTACCATCATGTAATATGTATTTTTTACATGTTTTGAACATTTTCTATTTTTATTTTTTTTGCCTCTTGGTAAATAACGTTATTTACTCTTCTTAATTCTTATAAAATTCCTCCTGACTGTGATGTGATAGAATGTCAATTAATGTTTATCAAACGCATTAACTGTAACAAAGAAATAGGACATCAGAAATAATCATCAAGTGTAGCTTTATGAAATATACTTATTAGAAAGACAAGATTTAAGGTCCATGGTTTCAGCTCACATGTGTGTTTGACACGAAAAGAGTTAATACAATTACTAGCATAACAATTGGCGGATTAACGCAGGTGAATAAATGGGCGTTTACCTGGGCGATGGTCACTTTAGGGATAAATAAATATTCTCTGATTGGATGATTCATACATGTTATTTAGAGGGTCACGCCAGTAAAATTTTCCTATATATTAATTATATTAATCCAAGTCAGAGTCAGGTCAGAGTTTAATAGTTCGAGGTCACATGTAAGAGTCAGGATAAAAAGTAGTTCGTCTAATCCGTTACTTTTCCCTCACTGTCATATGTAAGTTAACATTAAGTTTAAATTATTAAAAAGCGAGTTTCCTTCTTTTTTAATGTGTACGAAGTGAAGAGAACTAGTAACTGTTTATATGATTGTGTTATGAAATGGAATAAATGTGAAAAATACAGCAAGTGTTGAGCTAATTCCCTATTAATCGCTCGATACGGAAAATACCCCATACGGTACAAACCCGGCGGTTATAATATCATCAAATGACACCGTTATCGCTTTCACAATGTCGGGACAAGAACCCTATCCCCTTCGAAAAAGAAAAATTGCACGGGGTCGACCGGCTGATCAATTATACAACTGAGTTATCTATAGTAATCAATAAGAAAACCAAACTACATGTATTTAAAGACATTGGTTTTAATATTTTTATTAAGCTGAGACGTGAGTAGCGACATCAAGGGTCCTTTTTCAAAAAAAAAAAATAACAAGGATAAGATTAACTATCGTGAAATGAAATTATGTATAAATGATAAAAGAAAATGTTTCATTTTGTCGGTAATATATAGAAAAAGAAGCCTATGGTGAAAATATGCAAACATGTTTTGATTTCAAGTTATCATTACGGGATATACATGTACGTATGTCGTCCTGAATGTCGATTCAATACAGACTCACTTAGTGAAGTTGTTTAATCAAAAATTTCGAAAGAGCTGTAGAGCATTACAGCCACACTTGTGAACATTAACTGTTTACCTAAAGAAGCTTATTAGTTTAGTTAAAAATACTGTCAGAGGGTATATATTTTATAATTTTAAAAAACTCTACCCGTTTATAATAAAATTTGTCTGACCTTAATTTCCTTAATTTTCCTTAATTTCAGAAATCCAATTTTCGGAGAAAAAACATAATTATAAAAACATGGACATACTGGTATCCCCTCTTTTTTCAAAACCTTTCAATTTTTGACAAAATTTCCTGCTTTAATTAATAATTATAAAACTTCTTTTTATATCAGTTTAGATTATTTTTTTTATTTATCATGCGCTTGCACAGCAAAATCAATTTGATAATTGACTAGACTCTTGTTGCTATAGCAACAAAAAGGTCTTCCGTTCCTCATCTATTATTCTGCACAAAAAAATCCAGTTATCTTGTAAACAGAAAATGGATATACATACATTTTGTCTTCCCTCAAAGTTTAGATGTTCAAGTTTTTGTTAGTTATAATATCTCGTTGAAAAAAGGTTTTTGTCTCGGGACCGGAAACAAACAAACGGAAGTGATTTAAGAAATGGAAAGTAGATATTATAGTACATTTACCTACGGTACGTTACTGTTCATCACATTGAGTGAAATGTTAAAAAAAATTCTGAAGTTAAAAAATAAACCTTTATTGCTAAAACGCTTCAAGTGAGTACCAGAAGTGACGTACGGCCAAATGAAACCCGTTAAACACATGTTCAATCAAATGTCCATTATCCATAAAAGTTTTGCGGCTTGATCTCTCACAGTTTCTGAGATCTTGTGGGTAGTTTGTTTTTAAAAAAGAAGGCTAACTGAGATATTTGAGATGTCTCACCGGAAGTAGATCTTTTTTTTACGTTTTTTTAATCATGTGTAGATGACCTTTTGTGTTTTATAGCTAAAATGTTACTTACTTGCTAAATAACCAACATATTTTTAAAAAATCAAAATTGGGTGTACTTCCTGTGACGACCGGAAGTTACGCCGGATAAAACGAAATAATGTGAACACATGTACATACATAGGTCTATAATCCCACAAAGTTTGGTTGTTAAAGTTTTCACCGTTTTTTAGATCTCGTCGATATAAGGATTTTTGTCTCGGGACAGGAAACAGGCAAACGGAAGTGCTAATTGAAAATTAAATTTGCTATTTTTTGTTTACTTGCCTATTTTACATTATTATTTATCGACGTAGCTAAACCTATCGAGTGAAAACAGTTAAACAGATAAACAGCTTGATTTGATTGAATTCTTTCGGTGTAAACCGGAAGTGACGGACGACAAAATGAAACTGTTTAAACATATTTTTAATCAAATGTCTATCATCCATGAAAGTTTCGTGTCTAGATCACTTATAGTTTCTGAGATCTTGCGGGTACAAAATATGTTTTAAAAAAGCTTACTGAGATAATCGAGATATCTCACCGGAAGTAGATTTTTTTTGTTTATTTAACATTGCATAGATGACATATGTAATGAACTATACTAATATCTTTACGGAAAATTAATTAAATACGTAAAAATAGAAAAAATTGAAGTGCTTCAGATGACGACCGGAAGTTACGCCGAACAAAACAAAAATGTTTAAATAACTAAAGGTCTATCGTCTCTCAAAGTTTGGATGTGCAAGTCTTTACCGTTTCTGAGATCTAGAGGTGACAAGGTTTTTTGTCGTGGGACAGGAAACGAACAAACGGAAGTGCTCAATGTAAATTGTATTAAATATTTCTTGTATACTTGCCTTTTGTAAATTATTGTTTATTGAGCTAACAATAAATATCAAAGAAAAACAGTTAAACTGATAAACAGCTCGATTTTTTTTAACTCTTCCTGTGTTGACCGGAAGTAACGGTCGACAAAATGAAACCGGTTAAACACATCTTCAGTCAAATGTCTATGATCAGTGAAAGTTTCATGTCTTGATCACTTACAGTTTCTGAGATCTAGCGGGTACAAAATATGTTTTAAAAAAGCTTCTTGAGATATTGAGATATCTCACCGGAAGTAGATTTTTTTTGTTGGTTTATCATTGCATAGATGGCATATGTTTGGATTTATACTAATATATTTATTCTACGAAAAATAAATTAAATATGTAAAAACAAAAAAATTTCAAGTGCTTCCGGTGACGACCGCAAGTTATGCCGAACAAAACAAAATAGTTTAAACACATCTACAACTATAGGTCTATCATCCCTCAAAGTTTGGATGGTCAAGTCTTTACCATTTTTGAGATGTGGAGGTGACAAGCTTTTCGTCGCGGGACAGGAAACGGACGAACGGAAGTGAATTTAGAAAAAATCAAATCACAGACTTCTAGATTTTTTTCATTTCAATCATCAATAAAAATTTTAGAAAAATCTATTCAGACTTCTCTGAGATATTCACTATACAAAAAGGGGAAAAAAATAAGAAGAAGAAGAAGAAGAAAGAAAGAAAAAACCTAACTACACTATAAGGTCTTCCGTTGGAAACGGAAGACCTTAAAAATGTACATGTAGCTATAATAGCTACATACATTTTTCCTCGAAAAATTACCAAATGCATCTTCTAGCGGAATAAGTCAAAATTTTAACGAGACCGAGTACAGTTAGAGTACGCACGTTTTCGCGCAGCGTTTCAATTGCATTGTGACGTCATCTCTCTGCTTGGTTAACACATTGGCGTTAAAATTTCAACTGCAAATATTCATCGAACTTTGTCAAAAATAGCTCGTCCGAGGCGTAAAATTGATATTATATTGTACATGTAGAATAGATATAAATACATTAAAGTATGAGCTATATTTAGGTTCGGATCAAAAACGTGAAGAGGGTTCAACAAACCTAGCCGTCTTTTTCTTACCCTGTCTAAATATAGCTTAATACATGTATTTTAAGACAGTAACCATGTATGAAATATTTATGACCCTTAATATGTGATGCTATATATTCATTGATTACGGAAATATGTCTGAATGTTATTATAATACTATAAAGATCACCATTTCTGCTTTTGTCAAATGGAAAATAGCCGTTACCCGACAGATGTTGGAAATTGGGCATGCAGATAAAAACTTTGATAAGACCCCTGGAACAAACCTGGAGGAAATAGTTTTTTTCAGAAGATCATTTGATGTCTTTTAGCAATAACTTGCATATTGGAACAAAGAAAAGAAATCCCTAGGGCAAAAGTTAAAAAAAAATGGAAAAAATGTGAAAAAAATGATACATTTAAAGCAAAACCCCTTGGGGTCCTATGTTAAGAATTAACAAACTTTGAGATGACCCCCTGTACAAACGATGTGGTAAATGTCTGATATGTTTTTGCTCTAAAATAATAATCAGTAGAAATTCATGTTAAAAATTTCATTAAAAAATCTAGTGCAGAACAAATTAGATCCGGCCTCGTTAAATACAGTTGTGTCTCCATCGTGTCTGATTTATGTTAGAAAATCTTTTTACAAATGAAAGATATTTCTGAGGCTTTAACATGTTACAGGACCATCCCCTTCGGTTAATTATCATAAATAAAAGTTGAGTGAAAGATGTGAAATGAAAGGTTTGATAAGGGTGCAGGTGCGCGACGCAGGCGTTGTAGCCCTGCTTCCCAAGAGTATCATTACAGCTTGTTGGGGGGAGAGAGAGAGAGAGAGAGAGAGAGAGAGAGAGAGAGAGAGAGAGAGAGAGAGAGAGAGAGAGAGAGAGAGAGAGAGTATATATATATATATATATATATATATATATATATATATATATATATATATATATATATATATATATATATATATATATATATATATATATATATATATATATATATATATATATATATAATTTCAAGCGTGCCTTTGACACAGTGGATAGGGTTAAAATGTGGAATAAAATTTCAATGTATGGAATCAGAGGTAAACCTCTGAAGATTTTACGTTCACTTTATAATGATATTGAGTCTAGTGTTTTATTAGATGGTAAGTTATCAGATTGTTTTGGTGAATAATCTTGGTGTTTTACTAGGGAAAATAATTTCCCCTCTCCTTTTTTCCCTCTATGTCAATGATCGCAAAATGGAATCTTTAAGCAATGGAAACACCCCAATTGAATTACAAGAGCTATCCTTATTTTTACTGATGTACGCAGACGACATGGTTATTTTTTCTCAGTCTGCTGCTGACTTACAGTCAATGTTGAATACTTTAGAAAATTACGCAGAGAAATGGTCGTTAACGGTTAATGTAAACAAAACAAAAATAATGGTTTTCAGAAATGGGGGAATTTTACGAACAGAAGATGTGTGGTTTTATAAGTGTGAACAAATTGAAGTAGTGAACAGTTTTTGTTATCTCGGACTTTTGTTGAATTACAATGGCAAATATCATGTTACTAAAAAACAATTGCCATTACAATGTATGAAGGCGCTTCTTGCACTGAAAAGGAAATGTTGTAATATGCACGCGATGAGTATTAATTTTATTACGCTTTTTGTCCCTTTTTGACACTTATGTAGGAAGCATTGCTTACTTCGGTTGTGAAGTCTGGGGCTTTCATTCTGCCCCAGATATAGAAAAAATTCATCTTAATTATTGTAAAAACATGCTTAATGTTAAAAGGGGCACATCTAATGCAGTTATTTATTGTGAATTGGGCAGAATACCTCTGCAATATATCAGAAAAATACGTATTTTAAGATACTGGATGAAACTTTTATCATCAAAATACTGCATTTTGAAATCATGTTATTTTAATATGTATATTGAAACTTAAGGTAAAAACAAATTTTAAAAACTGGGCTGCAGAGATCAAGGACATGTTATGGGAAAACCAATTTCTTGAAAAGCCAGAAATTATTTTAACAATCGCCAAGCAAAGGATTTTTGATAATTTTAAACAGTCTCTACTAGCTGACATAAATGCCTCTTCCAAATGTACAATCTATAAATATTTAGTTGATCATTCTACCTTACAGTCATATCTAACAAAAAGAATTCCTTTACAATATAAGAAACTTATATGTAAATTAAGATTATTATATCATTGCCTTACCATCGGAACTGGCATATATAACAATGTTCCATTACAAAGACGTTTATGTCTTGTATGTACTTTAGATATAGAAGATGAATATCATTTTATATTGAAATGTCCCTATAACTGTAACTTATGAGACAAATTCCTTAAGAAGTTTTATAATATTAAACCCTCTGTCTTTAAATTAATTCTATTATTGTCAACACAAAATGTAAAAGATTTGTGCAATTTAGGTAAATATATTAAGAATGCTTTTGTAATCAGAAAACTTCATGTATAAACTTGCCTTTTTCAAGAGACCAGTATATGTATTGTAACATGTGTATATTAATTGTATATGTCTATGAGCTGTACAGCTGTTGTCCAATAAACAATACAATATTACACGTGTTTCTTATATTTTGTGTAATTCGTGTTTGTTGTAAATATGTAAATAAACTTGTAAATCTAAACAACAGTTATCACTCAATGCCGATGACAGGGAGGATCTATCATTGTTTATACATTTTAAAAATATTTTAATAGAGATTGCCTTCCTTGTGATAGGACTAAGAGCATTCCATCTTTTGGCAGTACCAGGAATAAACGATTTATTAAATAGTTGTAATCTAAATTTTGGAACAGAATAATCAAGAGAGCTCCTAGTTGTATATGTTAACTCAAAACATTGTCTCTTGTATCAAGTACAATATAAGTAGGTATTTAGTTATTGCTCATCTTTACATACATGTAGTTATTAATTTAGCTACATTTCTTCTATGTTCCAAAAGATCCCAACCTGTTTCAAAATATAATGAGTTTCTTTAAACAATACTTGTGAGCCCCGTTACTATTCTTGAAGCATATAATTAAACCTTTTCCGGTTTTTTTGCAACCAGTCCAAATTTCAGCTGCATATTCTAATTGTCGTCTGATGAAAGATACATACATTTGTGATAGAATATCCCTTGAAAGAGAACATTTTAGCTTTTTTTAAAAGTAACCCCAGTTTTTTGTAAGCTTTTTTAACAATGCTGACCAACGTAAATTTGAAGATAACTGTATACCAAGATGTTTGTGTTCAGTAACATAGTCTTGTTGATAATTTTCTAAAAATAATTTAGGAAAATGATGTACTTTTTTCAAATGAAAAAAAAACAGTTTTGGGGGGGGGGGGGGGTTATCAAAAAGATGGGTGGGTAAGGCGTTTAAAATGCCCATACACAGTCGGACAAGCTACTGAAAAACTAAAATATCAATAAATCTGATATTTTTTTAAAAACATTTAAAACGATATATATTTAACAGATCATTGATTTCTAACCCATAAATATGTTCAATACTTGGGATATTTTGATTCAAACAGGCGTATACGCATTAAAACCTGCAAATAGTGTCAATTTTTAAAACTTCAAGGCATTTTCTTTCATAGAGCGGGTCCGTGCTACATATTTTTCTCATAGACTAAATAAAGTCTTATGGAAAACAAACCGATTTCAATCAACAAAAACCCACTATACATTAAAAATATCATTTTGTATCCCAACAATTGAACGTTTTGAAAAAAATAATACGTCCGTAAATTCGTGGCCAAAGTCCCACATAGCATTTAAACAGCTAACTTTCTTGTGTCTGAAATGGCTCAGTGGTTAGAGCACCTGACATAAACAAACCTTTTATATCTAGGGTTTTTATATTATGGATTCGATACCTCCAAAATTTAAGGCAATATTTTTTTCGTATCATTTGTTAAATATGTTAAAAACTGAATATAGTTAGAAATTGTGCTTTTGCAAACTTGTATCATAATACATTTGAATGGATTTAATTGGGAAAAAATAAATTCAAAATGATATCTCACAACTTAACCGAATGGGCATTTGCACTTATTCCCCCATCTTCTTTCAACAACCATTTTTTTACTAATCAACTGATATTTTGAGATCATGATTAAGATTTTGCTCAATAAGATTAATATAATCTGAGCAAAGAGTAAAGAGTTTACAGACAGATAATATATTTTCAGCAACATCAAACCATACAATAAAAATAATAATGGCCCAAGTACTGAGCTCTGAGGAACAACAGCTTTAACATGGCCCACAGAAGAAAATTATTTCTATACATTACCTTTTGAGTTCTGTTGCTTAAAAAACTCTCAAACCAATCCGTTGATGTCATACATTTTTAATTTGTAAGTTATACCTTTATGCCACACTCGATCAAATGCAACAACATTTGCCTTCATCGACACTTTATACAACAGTGTGGTATATTTCTAATAGTTGATACATGTTTGAATGACTGGTATATAACCTGCTTGTTATTTGTAAAAAAGATTCTGTGAATGTAAATTATTGTATACGACATGTTTAAAAACAATTCTTTTAAAATGTTCTTATACAAAACAGATAAGGAAACTGGTCTATAACTTGAAGTGTCATCTTTCTTCAACAATAGAAGAACGTGTGCTAATTTCCAAAGTCTGGAAAAAAATTTGAGTGATAATGATTTATTGAATGATATGCATAGGGGTTTTGAGATAGTAGCTTTACATGACTTTAACATTTTGTGACTGATGCAATCAGGCCCAACTGCCTTGTTAACTGGAATGATAGATATGTAATCTGTAATATAATGCTCTTGTATTTTTATTTCTGAAAAAGAGTCAATACATCTACACATTACAATGGGAAGCTCATGGTTGCTGTCATCTAAGAAGGTAATAGATGTAAAGAAACGGTTAAGAGGTTCAATCTTATAAGTATCCGAAAATGAATAACCATTCTTATCATTGTTCATGTATACCGTATAGGTGTAATATCGTGTGTTAGTTTAGTGTGAAAACAGTCTTTCAACATAATTTTAAGTATAATTCTTGATTGATTAAGCTAGTATCCTTAAGATGAGAATCTTTGTTGTTATAGTAGTTTGCAATTACATGATTCCAGTCTTGAATATTTATTTCTAAAAATGATATTTTCGATGCAAAGAAATAGCGTTGTTCATTAAAAACAGTTTAACTGAAGATCTATTCCGACATGCATTTTCCTGCAGCAAACGTTTGCCATATCAGGTCATGTCAAAATTCGACAAACTTGTAGCGATTTGTAACATGTCAGATGTGTTATTTCCGAGCATGAAGGTACAAATGAGAGACAATGGATTGAAAATGTGCATAGTTGATAGTTATCTTAACTAAAAAAAAAACAACCAAGCTGCAAAATGTTCACCATACGAAGAAACTGAGTCAAATCTTAAATTGTTTATGCCCGAGTTACACAATCAGAATTACACACATTTATACTCAGGCTCACACACCAACACGATTGCATATTTGGATTTCCATGTCTGGATTTTTGAACACGGTTAACCTTCCATACTTATACAATCTCTGCATTACTATGATACATACTATAGCAATAAAGTAATTATTTTACCTGAACAAATTTCCTTTTCGCACACATTTTTATACCAAATTTTGAAATGTGTGCAAAAAGGGAACAAACCCTCTGATTTTGTCTATTTAGAAGTATTCTATATAAATACTGCATTATATAAAAATACATGATCTATCAGCATTTCTTACATGTAATACACATACAAAACACAATCGTTATGCATCATTAGGTATACTTATAACAATAATTGATTCATCACGAGTTAATCTCAGTATTCAGTGAATATTACCATGCAATTTTTAATTTTGATATCACACTGCAATGACGTCACAATGGCTTTCTCTGCATGTATTGAAATTATGTTTGGAATTTTGTGTCATAGTCCGCGTACTATAAATGGATTAAACATGTGATAAAAGGGAAATTGTATGGTTCCAAGTGGTATATGATTTTAATCCAGGTTCTGTATATTATATCTCCTCACCAAGGTTCGGGATTAACACTAGTTGGATAAAAATTGTATACTGTATCGAACCAACAAGAATCATGGTATTCTAATACATTTATTGTCGAGATCAAAAATATGCCGCGGACATTATTCTCTAATATATCACAAAGGTCATCAGTAAATTATCAGATCAGATATACTTTTAAGCCACGCACAGATCATGAAAGTATATCTCAGAGTGTAATTTAAAAATTTTTAAAAATATGTCGATTTCACATCTTATTTTTACTCAAAACGATGTGTATTGCCTCAAATATTTATTTCAAAGAGCTCCCTAACACATATGCACTGCGTGCAAACGTCTGATATTAATAGCGTAATAAATTGTCCTTAGAATTAAAAGGAATATGCGTGAAGTGTATCAAATGTCCAACGAAAAAAACTTGGCGTCTGCATGTCATTTCAATCGGTAGCCTATGATCACATGACTGTAAACTACCGCTGGGATTACACGATCATTGGAAATACTGATTTATAAGTAGAAACGAAATAAAGTTATCGTTATTGTAAATGTTGCAGGACAACTTCCTCGGTCTCGAAATGTTGTTTGAAGTATGAAAGCTTCGGCTAACGCCCCGGCTTTTATATTTCAAAACAACATTTCGAGCCCGAGGAGGATATTCTACACCATTCACGAAAACTCGTACTAAATTTCTTAGCTATTTTAATTTGATGCAATACATACTTGTAATATGATCATGGACATCACTTATCCTCTCTTCAAGCCGTTGAACTAATGATCCGTTCAATTCTTCTGTCATAGAATGCACGTCTAACAACGACAGACTCGTGTATCGCACCTGAACCTTTAGGTCGTCTAAGTTCCTTACAAGTCGCTGTGTCTCATTCTGTAGTAAATGTATTGAATATCTATCCTTTGCTGATTGTTGCTCGAGTTCTACACTCTGGTTTAGAAGCAGCTGTGTCGATGACATGTCTTTAAGTTTTAAGTCATCTAGAACTTGAACAGCGTCGTTTAACCTTTGTGATATGTTTTTATCACTAGCTTCATTAGCCGCCAAATTTTGTGTTAATTGGTTTATACTTTTTAAGTACGTGGAAAATTCTTGGCTAGAAGGAAGTTTAGACACGTTCAGTTTGTTAAGTTCTGCCTCCAGGAAGAACACTCGGTTCTGTAGTGACTGAATGGTGGTTCGGTCATTTGTAGACTGTTGTTTCAGGTTTTCTATCTCAGTGGTCTGGTTCAAAAGCATTTGCATCATGTCCGCTAGGTTGGCACTGTATCCAGGGAAACCGGGATTAGTGTCAGTAAAATTGACTGTATTCCCGTGTGTCAACAACCCTACAGTTTCTCCCATGTTACACAGAAAGAGCAGAACGGTACAGTAAACTGTATTTCGAAATTTCATTCTGATTTGAATTCTTTTATACCAACTATCGCTGTTAGAAAGATTTACCTGAAAAACATGCAGGTAATGAAGGTGTTCGATTTATATACCCAGATATTGTCAGTTTGGCCTCGTGCATAATTTACTTCGTGAAATTAATGCAATATTTCCCTTTTCATTAGACAATTTGTGCTTCTTAAATAAATATCCTCAAACACGTAAAAAGTGCATTTGAATTAAAATTCCATTGAAAGATGGAAACAAGCCAATAATTACTGAGTTATCTAAAAGCGGAAAGTTAAAAGACGACCGCATTTTATCCCTGTAGGCGTTGACCTGGAAGATAAAAAATTGTAGCTCACTATTTAAACATATATCAAGTAGACAACTAACAGCATCATCTTTTCTTTATTTCATTCCCACTGTTATGTTTGACAAAGGTAACATGCCCCAAAAGTGGAATATAATTATTAACGACCTAAAAATATAAATGAACACTTTTTCATTCATAGGACAAATCTAATACTCGATGTTTTTTTTATTTAGTTATAGAGATCGACATTTATTTTTTCTGATCACAAATGATGTGTAACATGTATAAACATTGAAAGAAAGAACAAACCGTTTTAGGACAAATGCTTTTTCTTTTTTAATTCAAAACCCATGGCATAGTAGTCAAATAGTTTGCCTTACAGTGCGTGTTGAAACTTCCTTTACTAAGCACATAATATTTTTTTTCATCTAATGAGAAACCCCGAAAAGGTGGTCATCGGGCTGTTAATATAATATAATTGACCCGAATAACGTTTGCCCCACAGTCTATCTTGTTTCAGAAGGGTCAACACCGCCAGGTTTGGACCGATTATGGCGGTGTTGACCGATTACTGAGCATTGTTCTGACTTTTCTAGCTCCATTTACAACTATGTCGACATAGACTGACAGAGAGTTGTAGCTGTACGTTGACAAATATACCCCCGCGGTGGAAGCGGTGAATACTCCGTCATTTGAGTTGTATCCGTGACCTAGATTTGTAATGACCACAAAATAAAAAGTTCTGGAACTCCAAGAACTGCTGCCAGAGGATACCAACGCCGTAAATGCCATCTTTCTAGACAAATCTACAAAAAAAAACACTATTTATCTGCAAATGGGTGTTGATTACAAATTACAAAAAATACTTAATATAAAGTAAGAAAAATTATGCTCTACGAAATTTGATTTCTCCACTAAAGGGCTATCTCTATATGTCTTTGTTGCCATGTTCATGGGTTTACATGAATACCATTGATTGTTGTTTGTTGTTCAACGTCACATCATTTACAACTAAATCTCAGCAGTGAAAGGCGTTTTAAAATATTTAAAGAAATTGGGCATTTTGATGACTATCGAAAAAAGTTACGATTTATATTATCTGTTTCTATCGTCAAGATAAGGAATACTTAATTTATGTCGACAATATTGTACCGTGGTATGCGTTCGAACGAAGTGCGTTTGCTCAACCTAAGGTAATGTGTGATGCAATTTTGAACATCCTTCAGTTCTTATAAAGAAGATTGGGGACAAGATAGCGCTAATGCTCATTTGGTTTTGTCGTAAAAACAATTTCAAATTAATTTTTTTCCAACCAAATATACTAGATGATGTTATATTACAAGTTTACAAAAGCACAATTTCTAACTATATTCAGTTTTGAATATTCTAACAAACGATCAGAAAAAAATACATTTTTAACGTTTTGGTGGTATCGAACCCACAACCTAAACACCCTAGCTATATAATGTTACCTAATGTCTGGTGCTCTAACCACTGAGCCATTTCAGTCACAACAAACTTTACTGTTAAATGCTAAATGTAACTTCAACCACGTATTTACGGACTTGTAGTATTTCTCTAAAACGTTCAATTGTTGGGACACAAAATGGCATTTTTAAAGTATAGTGGGTCATCTCTCCACGTTTTTGTTGATTGAAATCGGTTTGATTTCCTTATAAAGACTATGACAAAAATATGGAACCAAGACCCACTCTATAAAAGAAAAGGCATTGAAGTTCTAAAAATGACACTATTTGGAGGTTTTGACACGCATACGCCAGTTTAATCAACCTAGTCTAAATAATTAACATATTTAAAGGTTATAAATCGATGTTATGGTAAATAAATATTGTTTTCAATAATTTAGAAAAAAAATTATGAGTTTTGTTCATATTTTAAATTTATAGTATCTTATCTATCCCCATATAGGCAGTTTACACGCCTTATTCACCCATCTTCTTTTATCATCTTTTTTTTTAGGAAAGAAGGAATGTTAACATTAATATTTTTATGACTTTGAATTTGATAATTCTTCAGTCGACGTGGACTTGGAAGCATTTAGTATGTCCAGCTCTGCTTCGAGTGAGAACAACTTGTTCTGCGGTAACTGATTGGTGGATCTATCATTTTCTGTTTCCTGTGTAAGGTTCCTGGTCAGTTCCATGAGGCTGTTTATCTTTGCAGTTTGTTGTTTCAGGTTTTTTATCTCAGCAGTCTTCTGTTCAAGATTTTCAATCTCTGCTGTTTGGTTTAGAAGCATCTGCATCATTCCTGTTATGTCGACGTTAACGTTGGGGCCATGACCAGTCGAGCCGTGAACACGTCATTTAGATTAGAGTTTCCTTGTGCCAGTAGTCCTTCTCGGTCTCCAATGTTAATCAACAAAACAGAGAACGTAAAAGAAACTCTATATAGGAAAAGTATTTTTCAAGACTGAATGTTGAAACACTTCTCGAACCAAAAAGATGCCATGTCCGTATGTAAATCTGCAGAAAATTAGCCTTTTCCTCAGATATTTTCTAACAGTTTTGCATGATATGAAGACGTTTGATTTATATAGTTCTTTGGACTTGTCAAATAACCTATTTGAATACAAAACCAGTGATTAAATTATTAAATTTGAGTAGAATATGCTGTTGCTTAACATGTTATTGAGTTTGGTGCATTTAAAATTCGTTTACATAACATAGCACCCGATAGCAGTTCAAGTGTTTACCCCTCTATTACAAGGAGTTCAAGATGGGAATCCTGAGATTTGAATTAAAATTGATAAATCACAAATAATTTGACGACAACTTATTAGATTCGTAGTACAATATATACATTATATATATTTCTAAGTAAATAAATTACAATTCATTTTGCGTTTATGAAATTAGTATTAGTTTGCACAATTTACATGCGTTCCTTGCTTACAAATTCATATGGAAAGAAATACAGCATGCATCTAACCTCAATTTATTTGTTTCTTAACACGTAGAAAATATTGGATAAAAAAACGATTTGTTCATTTGTTGATCAGGCATATCAGATGATCAAAGAAACATGAACGAGACAGTGTAAAAAATTAAACAGTTTGCATGGACAATAATACATCATACACATTGCAGATATGCCAGTCTCCTTTTTGTTGCCTTTCCCTGAGACTCATTAATAGATATACATTGATACAAACAGATAGTTGGATAGTTGTACTTATCATCGAATACACAAAAGCTACGCTAATAACCTCTTTGAAGGATATGACAATCAGCAAAATTAAGGTTTCACCGAACAAAAAAATATGATTGTTTATAAAGTTAATTAGTGATTTGAAACACTTCACCTTAAAATCTTTTTTTAAGAAAGACAAACAACTTTCATGTCAGAAATCTTCTTAAGGTAGTCCATCTATAACTGAGGTTAATTTAACAATTTTGATTGATATAAACTATATTGAATATCTATTTTAAAATTATTATGAGGCTGACATAAACCAAACTAGTTAATATGTATGCAGTCGATGACATGAACTTTTTGCACATGTAATTTTTTTAAAGAGTTGTCTACCCCTTGCAAAAGTATAAAAAAAAAATTCAAAAATATTAACAGTAAATAATGAGTTTTTTAGAATTGTCAAAGAAAAGGAAAGCTGTCGTAACTTTTTACCAAGAGATTTGTGGGAAATTATTTGTACTATAAAGATATAATTAAAATGCATTCTTTCCCATAGACTTCAATGTTAGCTTCAAGATGGGATAAATTTGTTAAAATTCAATTTTTTTTAATTTTTAAAGATGAATCAACCCCATAATACCACGGTAAGATTTTAGTAATCAAACTTGCAATCTATAGATATGAAATATGATAGTTATGGATGGACTACCTTAATGCTACATTTTTGAGATCATGTAAAGATTTCTGCAAAGGTTAGAGATGTTTAATATATAATCTATTCATTTTTTGAAAGAGAGAATATGATCTTGTTAAGTTTTGTCTCACTGTTTATTTAAGTTATACGCCCATAATTTTATGTCACCAAGCGTTAGACTAACACAGGCGTTTATATTTAAGTGCCATTGCTTCTTGGATGTGAAAACATCCCTCCTCTGTTTACGTTTTTGTCCATTGATATGTGTCAAGACTCGCTTTATGATCGGTGACTTCGCCGGAATTTCCTCCGAAAGAGAATGTGTTCTGAGATAACGATCGTGTAAATTAACCCCAGAGACATTAAGATAATAATCATTTGATTCAATAGACGTTTCCACAGCCTCAGTTAACCACTGTTGTGATTAATCGATTGTCTTCTCTTTTATGGGTAACTTGAATATGCACATGTAGCCTACTCTGCATTGAAAATTACAACCGATGCTTATTACTTTTAGTGTCGATATTAGAAATAGCTGGTAACTTGTAATTAGTTAATAACTCTACCAAATTAATGCTAAAATAATCATAAAACCATCTGCCTACAGATATCTTAAAAATTAAAATGATCCTCTACACAATTGTAATTGGGTCAAAAGGTTGGACTTATACCTCCAAAATACACAGAAGTACAGAGACTGATTTTATTTGTCAATTAGCTAACACAATTCAAAAACATTTCATCGATAAAATGTATGAATACATCAATTAAATTAAATCTAATAGATTGGATAAGTTTTTAAAACTTTAAGAAGTTGTTTTATTTTTTATAAACTTGCTTAAAGTTTAATCCAATTTTAAGTAAGGTTGAATCTGTGTATATCATTGTTCCTGTAGGTTATGCTGTATCAAATATTTTGACAATCCCCCTGATGTCAAACTTCTCCCTACTTTTCTGTTAGGGAGAAATAAATCTCCCAAAAATTAAAACTGAACTTTATTTATTTTACAACGATTGATAAACAAATTCTACAACTTATATTAATATCTCTCGTTGGCACGGATGTTAGCGCGAGGGGGTCATTGGTGTGGGAAGAAGCCGGAGTACCCGGAGAGAACCCACGTGTCCAAGCGGGCGACCGCCATACCCTATCACATACAACTTCTGTCGATCACGATCCCAAAAATTAGGTTGGTACCTGTATGAATTAAAAAACTCTTTACGTTTTAAACAATTTAAACAGTTCTCTTAACTTCGTCAAATTTCAAATCAACAGATACAAAAGAGTTGGTTTTGGTTATGATTACATGTATAAATTAAAATGAAATTACAGGTAGGTAAATTTACAAAAATCTTTGGTAACTAATTTTTTCTCTTCCCTAGCATTATGTTTCAAATTTGGGTTAAAATTTCCTTGTCAAAGAAGAACATTCTTTGTAGTGATTTTGTGTAACCTTACTGTTGTAGAATCATTAAATATGACTTCACAAATATTTACATTTATTACATTACCTTGAGGTTATCAAATATTATTGTTTTAATATACTTTTAGATATTTTATATAGCAAATTTTGAAAAAATAATCGATACTTTGAAGTAGGTACATTATGAACACTAAAATGATATTTAAATATAGGTTTACATGTACATTATTTTGAAAAATAATCGATGCTTTGAAGTAGGTACATTATGATCACTAAAATGATATTTAAATATAGGTTTACATGTACATTAACATACAAATGATAATGAATGTATTCATGCACATCTAGTCATTGAATCAAACATGTTAACATTTAAGATGAATAATATCAAATTGTGAATTCGATATTAAATCTGTTGTACATTCCATCAGCACAAGTATAAAAACTTGTCATATTTTTTTTAGTTTTGTAATTAATTAAAAAATTGTTTTATTTTTTTTTATAATTTATAATGTATTTTATATTGTGACAGAAAAAAAATTATTTACCTACCTACCTACCAAACTTCAAAATTTAGGGTCGGCTTAGGGGAAACATAGATATTTTTAATGATGGCCTTATTTCATCCTATAAAATAATTGAATGAATAAAACTATTACTGACAGTTGTATAAATTAAAACGTACGATGTCATTGTAACTATGTCACCTAAGTGTTGTATGGTAACTGTATCAATTTCCTTCGTCAAAATTCAATATCGGGGATTGAAAATGCAATAGAACCAAAATGTAAAGTATTTTATTGTCACTAATCAATGATAGTTCTAATATCATTTCTAGGGATAATACTTTTTGTTAAAAGATTTTTTTTTCATTTACTGAGTATTGTACATGTAAATCACAAAAATGCAATGATCTATGGTTTACCTACAATGCGTGAATGAAAGAAGAATCGATCTTAAAAATAAAGACTAAAACAAATAAACCCCCTTTACGGCAAGATATGATACAAAACAAAAACGGATTTATTGATTTGATTTGATAAAACGAGCCATGTCTCTACAAGAATATTTCAATTACTAAGTATTTAGAGGTGAAACGTATAACACAACACGTAAAATGACAATAACATGTAGTTTATTGTTTGATGAAAGATGCACAACTTAGTCTTAACTTGTGGTTTGGAATAGTGTTTGACATAGTTTTATGAATAATAGATGCTGCTACCGCTGCTGCTGCTGCTCTCTCTCTCTCTCTCTCTCTCTCTCTCTCCTCTCTCTCTCTCTCACGTTCGAGTTTATGTAAGAATCACTTACAAAGAAGACGTACTGGCCGGATCTTGGGGCGCTGAATACCCCGATATCCTGAATGTATCCACTTTCTTTGTTGTTTATCACCACCGGAAACACTATTGTACTTCCGGTCCCGATATTCCCTGCAGAAGATGTTCCGGGTGTGAAGGCTACTTTATTCGAAGAGCCTATTGATACATTGTGTATTCACTATATGTCAACATAAACTAGTATAGCGCAAAATTTGTATTTATTATTTTGTAATGATCTGCATTTTGCGGGAAAAGACGCTAGTAGATAGTAACGTAATCTTAAAAGATTTTTTAACTCACCTAGACAACGTCGGGGGGAGCTTATCTTATATCCCCAGCGTCGACGTCCGGACCTGGTTAAAGTTTTTGTTTCATGTCCTCTTTCTAATTATAAATTATTACTTGTCCTATCTTTACCAAACTTGCATGGATGATACATCTGGGCCTTCTTATGGACTTGAAAGACTTAGGTGGTGAATTTGGGCCAGGAATTTCAGATTCTGGAGTAAATTAAGATTTTAAGAGCTTGTTAAAGTTTTTGGAGTAGGTGCCCTCTGATGATTTTATCTTAGTTATAACTGGTCCTTACTTCACCAAAATTGCATGAATGATGCGTCTTATGATACATTGTATGATACGGATGCACTTGACAGGCTTGAATGCTGAATCTGAGCCATAGGTTTCGGATGCTGGATGAGGTTTAGATTTTTGGAAATGGTCACATGTTTAATAGATATTAGTACTATTTCAAACTTGCATAGTTAATTTATATATATAATAAATAAATTGCAAAATTAAATTCAGATGAAGAGCCTGATCTCCATTATCTATGATGCTAAACAAACTCCTACCTCATGATCACTCAAACTTGCTTGATAGATGTGTTTGTTGTAAAATGATTTTAACATGATATTGCTATGTACACATTTGTATATAATGATACATATTGTATAATATGATATAGTATTATATATTATTGTATCACGTGATATTGTTTCAAATGATATTGTATTACATAATATTGTATCATTCAATACAATATATTGTACGATATTGTATTATATAATATTTTTAAATAACATGAAAATGTATCATATGGTATAGTAATGTATAATATTTTATCATATGATAAAATTGTGAAGTATGACATTGTATTTTTAAAAAAAAATATTTTATTATATTTTATTAATATACCACATGATATCGTATCATATGAAATGAGACAATTTTCTATCAAATTATGTGTTATCATACTATACAAATCAAATTATTATTCATATATGATACATTATCTTACAAAACAATGTAGATACTTTATCATACAATATAATATTATATGTTACTATATTGTGATGTATTAATAATATGATATTGTATCATATATGATACTCTATTATATCATATATTATGATATCAAATACAAAGATGTATAACACTATACAATATTATATCATATTATATGATACAATACGTTAGCTTGATACAATGTTATATCATATATGTTACAATATTATATTGTATAATATAATATATATCGTAATATATAGTATCGTGTGATGCAACATTGTATTTCATATTACTGTATTGATAAGCATTGTATCTTACAATACCGTATGGAATGAATATATGATTATCAAACTAATTTTTAACATATGATTTACGATACTGCGTCAAAACAGTATCCATGAATATCCAAGATCATTAACTATGTTTTTCAAATAATATGATAAAGGTGATGCCTCACAAAGATGATGCCTCGTGTCGGTGATCTTTGTAATTTGTGGCAACCTTTGTTTTATTTTAGGAATTATAAGTAATTCTTTGAATATTACGAGGTAATGAAATATGGTTGGGGTGATCAAATTGAATAAAGCCCAAAAGGCTTTATGATATATTTGATCACTCCCGACCATTATTCAAAAGAATGATTCCTTATTACTAATGTTTATATAATTTTCAGCAGTGTGTACGATTGAAAATTAAATTAGGCATTAATTAACTGTATTGGAATATAAATTGCAAAAGTGTTATCACAGACAAAGACACTGGATAATGTAAATATTTGTAAACATAATTTTTTATGAGCTTTGCAAATTGTTTACTGAAAAAATAATTTTGCCACACAAGGCATGTTTCATCCCTCTCTGACGGATCAGGGATAAATAATTAAGGTGGTATGGGACACTTTCATATCGTAACTTACTTCCTATATAACAAAATAAACAACAAAATCAGTTGGTTAGAACGTTAACTACAACTCTGTAAGTCACGAGATCGAATACCGCAGGGCCTTTTATAATTCTAAACATACAAAAAAAATTAATCCGATTTTTTTTTTTGGGGGGGGGAGGTCACATACTGCAAAATTTAAATTAAAAACAGGAGAAAGAATATTGATTACTTTGATGTACTTTTTTCCACATTAATATCGACAGGTGTCCGTGTCCCATCTTAATACACTGTATAAACTGGAAACTTTGAGGCCGAATCTTATACCTAACCCGACGGCTGGCCCCAAACGCCAATAACACGGCCAATGACTAAGACCAAAGGGTGTTCCGAAAACATCAATGGCCAAGACCAATGTGTTTCGAATAGTGGTTCAGTTCAGATAAGCCAGCCATACGTCCAATACAAACCATTTTGGGTCAGGTTCTCTACTCTATCCACTAAATGGCTGTGCTCTGATTCTAATTCCTCGAATCGCTTCTGTTGCAGAATAATGCAGTCGACTAGACTTCAACATGTCAGCAGCGGTTTTGTAGACTGATTTTTCTTAAGTGCAAGTCAATTCCTGCTTATATTGGAGGTCATGTAACACTACTGTCCGTTATAAAAGTACTTTTACGTAGCAGATCGGACAATGAAACAACTATTGAATAACCCGATTGAAAGTCGTCACAATACCAACCTGCCAAATAATTTGCGTTTTTAAAATTGTCTGTAACTGTTTTAAGAAACTGGCATATTAATTAAATTCAAAATTCATACAGATATCGTATCGGTAAATATTTAACTACAATGAGTAACTTCTTTTATAAGTAGTGACTATATGCCGAAAACGTGTCTGTATGAAAAAATTTCAAAGAGTTTCGAGGCATGTTGGTTAATTTTTAATTTACAGAATCTTGTTCTCAGCTACAGTAGAACTGGGTTATAACAAAATCGTAGGAACCAATGGATTTACTTCGTTATATCCGTAGTTCGTAATATCCGTGTAATGAATTCGTCATAATAGCAATAGCAAATTCACTATACACATGTTTTCTTTCACCAGACTACAATTTTTGCTAAATAAGGCTTAGAATGGAAAGGCATTCTTTTGATAGGATTGTGAGTTGAAGAATTTATGTGAAAATAAATTCTTTGAAAATGTTATGTTGAATGGTTGTGCAAACTATTTAAACAGTAAAGAAATTCGTTATAAAAGTATTAAATTTTGTTATTATTCACCTGTACGGGACTCAAAATCAGTTCGTTATATCCGTAAATTTCTTATATCCGAATTCCAAAGATTTGTTAAGAATTTTACTGGGAACTCAGAAAAAAAATTCGCTATATTCGAAATTTCGCTATATTTGTGTTCATACTAAACGAGTTTTACTGTAGTAGCATTGTTAGTTGAGTGTTAGAATATTGTGATTTTGAACTTTTGATGTAACGCCAACATCATTTTTCTTTACGTTTTATATACTTACCCCCTTACTTATTACTTTTGTTCTTTATGACCATTCATACTCGGGGGAAGGGGCACGTGGTGTATATGACTATGACAAATATTTCAGTGTGAATGACAGAAAACTATTCGGTTATTCTTGAATACGTAAATATTGGTATCCAGAACAAAGATATCTCGAATACCCCGCTGTCGAAGTCAACCGCCGGTGTAACGAAGAATTTTGACCCGGGTTGAAAATTGACCCAGGGGTCATTTTTCCACGTTGAATAATGAGACGAAAGGTGTTGAATAAAGACCCTAATCCGTTGAAAATTGACCCGCATTGTGGAATTTTGATCATCAAACCGGTTCAAAATTCAACAGCAAAGAAGCACAAAATAAGGAATCAATATTAAAACTTGAGTTTATTTAATTGAAAATTATCAGTTTATACATATTTATTCTTTATATTTATGTGTTTCAAGGGGGTGGGGGGGGGGGGTTAAAATGAAACTTTATAAATGAATGTTTTTTAATTTACATATTATCCCTTTAAATATGTAATAACTATTTTATTCATAATAAACTTTTCGCGTATAATTGCTGTTTTGTGTGATATCTATATATTTCTTTAAAAAATATATGTTTTTTAAGAATATTTGCATATGTCACAGGATTAATCATTTTAGTTAATTAGTATTCATATTTGCGTTCACTTATTTCAACATTTCATGTTTTCATTTCCCATTGTTCATTTGTTTACATTCACACCGCTTCATTCATTCATACAATCATTCATAGTATGATAGTAGTACGAGAGGTCACTTGGTTACGTTTGGCGGTTGGATCAGTGAATGAATGGGTGTGTTAGACTGGTTTTTCGGGTTTAAAGTGAGTGAGTGCGCATGTCCGTTTGCATTATCGACTTTTTAGCATGAAATTTGATTAAATATCACGACGCCACCCAAGACAGACGGTTGAACTATTAAGCTTCATAGCTTGTCAACCCGACTATTATCCTAGTTCATATTGCTGTTACACTTGGTGAGTTATTTTAATCAAATATGTGTAATTTAAATACTATTTAGCTAAAGATGAATTTAATGAGTGAATGTAGAGAATGAGAGTGTTTTAGTAATATTATAATTGTATATGATTATAGATCACCTAGCTGTACTTGAGGAGACCATTTATTCGATATACAAATACAACAATAAATATTCAGCGTCATATTCACAAAAGGCCTTGGAGTTCTTAATTGTTCCCAAATGTAGCCCAGAATATTATTTATCAGCTACCCCTTGACATATACATAATTACACGTTAAAATATTCAATGCAGTTAAACTCCATTTTTTAAATTCGCTGGAGAAGTGTAGAAATGTAAATATTTTAAAAATTACAATACATCATATTGTTTAATTTTGGTTTTACGTTCACCCAGTAAATTGAAACTTTGATATTGTTCATTGTATATTTTCTGGGTGTGTGCAAATACAAAAATTTAGAGTATGTCATATTGAGATTTTTGTGCTCGCACCCACTCAGTTTGTTAAAACTGTGATTTTCTGAATTTTGTATTCACACCTATCCAGCCAATAACAGTGTACAAAATGATGATATGCTAACATGTACTCTTTCATGATTAATGAGTAGTAACTATATCTTGAAAGCCTTTTTTTTTAATTCTATTTGTTACGTAGTTACTAGGGTAACTAAATATCATCAAATCGCTGATTTATTTTAGGCATAAACAATTCTGCTTCATGGAATCTGTAGCAAGTTAGCAACCTAATTTTTGTACAGGATGACAATAAAATAATTTTGCTTTGATAGTTTCTAAATTGCTTTGATTACAAAAATTTATCATAAATACTAACAGTAATTGTTTTGGTCAATAAATAGGCGAATTGCATTTTTTGAATAGAAATATGTAGAAGAAGATCATACAGCAGCGTTGGAGTAGATGGTTGACCCTCCTATCACAGCCACCTACATTATAAATCAATTTAAACGTGTTTTATTGAACGGAATGTTCAGATTATTGAATTGATTGGATAAGAGTAATAGCCTATGTAAACCCTTTCAAACATACAAAGTCAAGAAGAAATTATCTACAGTCATAAGAATATAGTATTACAAGTTTATAGAATATTATTGATATTATGTGCATATAAGACAGGGGATACCTGAATATTAAATAATTATCGGAATATTTATCATATATGATTGTATGACATATTGTTGGTAGACATGTTGACTAACACCTTCATTAACAAACCTATCACCTTCCTTTATACCTGCAGGGATACAAACATAAGAATGACATTTTCATGATCCAGCCCATTTGAAAAGAACAGTAAATAAAAGGGGACTATATATTAAGCAAATATACATGTATAATACTTAAATAGGTTAAAACCGTGTAATCTAAGAGAATCAAAAACGCTTTGGAGCTCTAATATAAATATAAACATGGGAAACAATTTTACAATTTTATCTATATGAAAAATCAGAACTACCATAAAGTATATAGTTCATATAAAAAGGTACACTAATGTCAATAAGTTGTTTAAAAGTTCGTCTCTTTGTTGAGTATATCTTGGATATCCAGGGGGGAAGATCACATTTCCTTCAGATGCAGACCTACACTATAAACATCGACTCCCATCAGTTTAATAAATCCTTAAAGTAAGCTTTACTAGCTTTATTCCGTAATAGACGTAAAATAATATTTCCTATTGCCGTAACTGAAATTTTTGTAAGCTTTAGGTATATTTTGTTTTTTAAGTTTTGACTTAAAAAAAGATAAAGTTGATGAAATTTTCTTTCCTGCATGAAGATTATTCCATAATTTACATGTAGACGGAGCAAAGCTATTGTAATAAGTATATAGTGGTAGATAGTAAACAAGCTCATTCGACCTAAGATTATATGTATGTTCAGTTAGAAAATATGATTTAATTCAATCTAACATATCTTGTAGTGCTAAACCATTTTTAATCTTGGAGAATATAATTAGTTTATGTTTATCCCTTCGAGATTGTAAGGTTTCCAAATTAAGCTCACAATATAAAATGATTTTAGAAGAAATAACTCTGATCCCTGTCACTGTCCTGGTTGCTTCAATTTGTAAATGTTTAAGCAAATCGGATTTTCCTTGATACAGCTGCTCCAAACAACATCACCATATTCCATTCTAGGTCTGATAAAAGCCGAATTTTAACAAGTGTTTATCTATCAATTATATGCTTGAGTAATCTTAATATATTCAACTTTTTGCATGCCTTTTCATGTATACCATTAATATAATTAGATCAACCATCCTCCGATTGTATATTTAGATGCCAACCTACTTTTTAAAAAAAATTGATAACATTTTTGCTGTATGCTATATGTTTTTAATTTTGAGGAAATATATTACGTCAGTTGCCTGTGTTTCTTATTTACTGGTAATTAATGGAATTGAAAACTCAAAATGATAGTTCTAAATAAATTGCATTTTTTAAAAAGAACTACGATTCTGCATATGCAGAAAATTGAATGGTGCTTCAATAAAGTTAATCCGACAAGTTTATGAAAAATTATTTTTTAAGTATATTTATATGTATAATACAGTATACATAAAAAAAGATAAAAATATGACAACCATTCATTTATTTTTTTGTCAGGGATGCTGACTTCTTCAAATTAAGCATAGGTATCTGACATTATATCCTTTTGTCTTGATATAAATATATATACCCTTTACCCAATAAAACAGTATAGAGGTTATATTTTCAATTATTAGAAAATACAACGCCAGGTGCTTGTCGAATAGAGCTCTGTTGAATTGCTTTAAAAGTGACAATAACGGGCAATACATTGTTAGATATATTTATCAGAGATTATGACAAGTTGAAACTTAAAATTCTGTCACATGAGGGAATGAAAACCATGTCATCTATGTCAAAAAGTATTCTAGCCCTACTCGCCTGTTCCATTCCGAAGCAAACGGTCATTTTCTTAGCGTTATTAACATAGTATAGTAATAATAAATGGATATCATATTTTCAGTCTCAAAATTAAATGATTAATTGGACCTAAATGTATCAACCTAAAAGAAATTAGCCCGTCCGCATATGTATCGGACAGTATGAACATTTTAAAACTAAAACTTTCAAATATGTGCATGATTGTACATTTAAACTGTGTAGAGTAAGTTCCAGTTCAGATCAAAACTCTGAGGTTGGGATCAATTCTCAACAGGATCAATTTTCAACGTGTCGATGTCTTCAGAGTTTAGAAAAATCTTTCTCATACCGTTGAAAAATGACCCCGGGTATAAATTTCACGATTTTGGTCTCAATTTTCAACGTTGAAAAATAAACCCCCGGGTCAATATTCAACGTTAAAAAATGACCCCCGGGTCAATTTTCAACCCGGGTCAATATTCTTCGTTACACCGGCGGGGTTTGCTTATTTATATTTAAAGATTAAATCGTGCGATGGCCTAAAATTATAGTAATATATGTAATAAGTAATCATTCTTTGAAAATTATGAGGTGATAATTTCGGTCGGAACGTGATCAAATCTATCATAAAGCACTTCGGGCTTTATTGGATTTGATCACGCCCCGACCAAAATTATCACCTCATACAATATAATACTCAAAGAATTATTCCTTATGTTCTTAGGGTATGCTGAACTTTAAATACCTTTGAACTGGTCTTGAGTGAATAAATAATTTATTACGGGACTCTCTCTCTCTCTCCCATGCAGGACTATTACTGGGCCAACCGTGAGCTTATTTTCTTGTTGTTGGACCCAGCCTCATGAAACCTCCAACAAGCCAACACGCGTTTTAGTTTTCAGACTTTTATATAGACTTTACATGAAATATATTTTTACGTGAGTACACCGAAGGTCTGATTCCAACTAACTATAATTTACAATTCCGAATAATATATAATGAACAATGGAATAACACAATGAAGGATTAACATAATACGTACAGATATAAGTAAATCAATTATCATACAGCTATTGAGTAACTCGGGACATTTTAGCAGCAGGCACATAAAAGGATTAATAAGATGAAAGAAGCTTAAGTGTCAATAAACATAAACAGAAGTCAATTAAAAGATAAGCTGTCCATCATTGATTGAGCCTCAGGTGGAATTAATGCTGCGCGGAATTTATAAAGTTTATAAAACAGTTGTCGAAATAGATGAAAAGTTTTAGTAGCAATTAACACAAAGTCCGAAAAAGTTAATTTACACAATAATTAAAAATAGTCCGAAAGATTGAATTTCACACCGTGACATGCTTCGCGTCAGCGTAAAACACTTCCTCGTGTTTTGACGTTTTGTAACACAGCACAAAGGAAACAGAGTACTAAGTTCAAATAACTTTAATAAGGTTACGAAGCAAAAGATAAAGTAAATGCAAATCAGGTAAGAAAGTTATCTCGGTTATAAAGTCCAATACTAGTGTAAAAGTATAGTTATCGTTCCAAGCAACAAGTACACCAGACAACACAGTCTCTGACGGGAGAAGTTGTTCTACAGTCTTTGATCGTATAGCTTTAAGGTTTCAGGATGGCTGGAGAGGATGCTCTTCCTCACTGATGGTGATTTGAGGACTGATCTCTCCTGACCAAGTCCGAGTATATTATTTTCCAAGGAAACAACGAAGCATTGTTGTTGCGTGTCGTGTTTGACAGGTGAAAGTACTAGGATCAAAGGACATTCACCCATAACTCTGATGGTTCTGTCATAGGGCTCCACGAAGTCGGTGACCACGGCAACTTAGATGGTGTATTCGGTACTTAATGTCCATTTATGATCCCTTCAACATGGTCAAAGTGTCCTTGGTTGTCGTCAAGTGTTGGTACACCCATCCATCACTCCCGCGTAGAAGGAAAGTCGGTGACCATATCCCTCGAGGCGTCGTATACTGATGTACAGGTAACGGTCCGTGTCCGCATGAACAAGCACGGCTCTGGTCGAGTGCCTGAGGCTAGTGCGCTTCTCTGTACAGGTGTTAATTAATGTCCATGCAGACAAGTATAAAAAAGATAAGTGCAAAATAAACACGGATAATAATAATAACACAATTTGTTGTAGCTAATTGTGTTACAGTTTTATCATCGACGGTAGTCGCGTTGTTGTTTTCTTTGCTGCCTGTGTAGTTGAAATCGGCGGTCAAGTTGTTTATCAAGCAACACGGACTCTAGATGTTCTTCATCACTTTCCAATGCCCAAATGGTCTGCAGCAGGGTGTTGTTTTGTTCCCTCAGCTGTTTGTCTCGTCAGCCTCCGTCTGAATTTTTATTACATATTAATAATGTTCACTCCCGATATCTTTTAGTTTCCTATGCATTAGATTCATGAGTACTCGTCCGCCGTGTGTGTCTTCTTCTAATTTATGAATTTTCTTTACATACATATCAATGTCAGAACGTTTCGAGTTTTCTTGGAGCTTCGTTCTTAAATCCGTATTTTCACTTTGAAGTCTTGCGTTCTCAGACTTAGCACTTCGTAGATTTTCAGCTATACTATTCGTAAGTTAATTCGACATGCGTAGCTTAATCTTAGTGCTGTGTAGCTCAGTTCGTAGGATACTTGAGGTATCAAACAAAGAATGAAATTCACAGGCAAAAAGAAAAAGAAATTCTCTATTCCGGGTGGGGAATGGGGAGTGCATAGTATGCCTTTAGTTGTTCAATGGTATCTTTATTATTTTCACTTCCATTAGATGCTCCCTTGGGAGGCAAATCTATTTTCCTTATATGATCAGCAATTTTTTTTTATACGTTTGTCTAAAACAAATTATTATTTTAAAACGGGGGGGGGGGAATCTATGATAAGTCAATTTTTTATATGTAAGTTTACGAAAAATGTCTGCTTCAAGAATATGCGAAATAAACTGCAATGAACAGTATGTTAAAATCTTTTTTGATCAACAACATTGTTTCTGGGATATATTCTATTTATTAATGTTATATCCGGAATGTGTACATGCTCGGTTCTATATGTTATTTATGTCATGCGAATGAATACAAAAATAAAGTAGTTACAAGATGGCAACCTCTGTTGTATTCCATGTGGTATAGTGTTCGGGCGAATATGTAACATATTGGCGACGAGGATAAACTCCGGTAACCTAAAATTATTCCAAATTGTCTGTTTCTAACCCGTCCCATTATATTTTGGATCTGTGGTAATGGCGGCGTTTGGTGTAATTGGAAAAATTGACCCATTTGACGAGACTATCGAACCGTGGGAATCTTACGTCGAACGATTTGAGCAGTACTTTACAGTGAATGAGATATATCATGGAAAAAAGGTACCGTCTTTATTATATCTCATCGGTGGACGATTATATTCTCTTCTGCGGGACTGTTCCTGATAAACCAGCTGAGAAGACTTATCAGGAATTGGTGACATTACTCAACAGCCATTTGTCTCCTCAGCAGAACGCTTTCGTTTCGATAAAAGAGACCACAAGGAAGGAGAAAGAATATTGGAGTATGTAGCTCAGTTAAAGAAACTCTCGATTTATTGTGATTTTAATGCTTCGCTAAATGAAAAGTTGAGGGATAGAGTGGTATGTGGTATAAGACACCCTCACATTCAAAAGCGCTTGCTGTCAGAGAAAGACTTGACATTTGAAAAAGCTATCATGGAGATCAGTGTGGCAATGGAGGCGGCAGCTAAGGATGCAACAGAATTAGTACAGGCTAGGAATCGGACAGATACAGGAGCCGTGAACAGACTGCATGTGAAGAGTAAACGTTCCAGAGGAAACGACAGGAAAATTTAAGTACAGTGTTATCGGTGTGGTGAGAAAGGACATATAGCGAAAGACTGTCGGTCAGGAGAAGCACGGTGTCATCGTTGTAATGGAAGTGGACACGTAGCAAAGGACTGTAAATTCAGGAATGCAGTGTGCCACAACTGTCATAATACGGCACACATAAAGAATGCGTGTAAAACTTCAAAACCTCAAATGCCTTCGTCTGGAAAACATCAAAGAAGAAAACATGTTCATTATGTTGAAAATGACCCTCAGGATTTGAGTGATGACAACTATATAGCTAGTTTAAATTTAACAAGTGCAGACATAATATGGATTCATCTGAAAATAAATGGAATTATGATGCAGATGGAATTGAATACTGGTTCAGCTATTTCGGCCATGGCAGAGGAAGAATTCAGGAGGAAGTTCAGAGATCAGAAGTTAAAAACTTCAGACATCACTCTACGCACCTACTCGGGAGAACACATCAAGCCAGTGGGTTATATGGATGTGGAAGTGGAATACGGTGGCACTAAACAGACATTGCCATTATACATAGTTGAAAAGGGAGGACCAGCTCTTCTTGGACGGGATTGGCTGAGAAAAATTCAAATTGACTGGAGATTGATTAAGGACACGCATGCCATTAACACTGAGAAGCCTACCAGCGGAAGTAAAATTATAGACAAATATAAAGATGTCTTCGTTGATGAAGTTTGAACTGTGAAGGGCATGACAGCAAAACTGAAACTCAGAGAAAACAAACCAAAATATGTCAAGGCCAGGAATGTTCCTTTTTCCTTACGAACAAAGGTGGAAGAAGAACTCAAGAGATTAGAAGCGGAAGGAACTCTGACCAACGTACAGCATAGTGATTGGGCAACTCCAATTGTGCCTGTTCAAAAGAAGAACGGAAGCATCAGAATATGTGGCGATTTCAAGGTTACGCTTAACCCACTACTCAATATCGATCAGTATCAATTACCTAAAATTGATGACATCTTCGCCAACCTAAATGGTGGAACGCATTTCTCTAAGATCGATTTGAAGCAAGTATACTTGCAACTTCCAGTGGATGAATCGTGCAATGAGCTACTAACTATTAGCACACATAAGGGGTTATATCGTTATAATAGCATGGCCTTTGGAATAGTGTCAGCGCCTGCTATTTGGCAGATGACCATTGAGCAAGTATTACATGTAAGGAGTCCCTGGAACTCAGTGCATGCTAGAAAACATGGTTATAACCGGCAAGAAAAATGAAGAACACCTCAAGAATTTGGACATGGTTCTGAAGCGATTGAGCCACTATGGACTGAGAGCAAATCTAGATAAGTGCGAATTCTTCAAGGAAAACATTACCTTTTGGGGCATGTGATTGATAGAAATGGTCTACACAAGACACCAGAGAAGATTGATGCCATAGTTAAAGCACCTTCCCCAAGTAATGCCTCTCAGCTAAGATCGTTCTTAGGTTTAGTGAACTATTATGGTAAATTTTTACCTGACCTGGCAACAGTGCTTGGACCATTGCATAACTTCTGCGAAAAGACAGCCATTGAAATTGGACAGAATCTTGTGAAGAATCCTTCAACAAGGTGAAGGACTTAGTAGTATCAAATCTGGTACTTACACATTATAGCCCTGACTTGCCAATTTCCCTGGCATGTGATGCATCCCTTATGGACTCGGTGCAATTATTTCTCATGAGCTACCTCATGGAGCAGAGAGAACAATCGCTTATGACTACGACATTGGATTCCGTAAAACTTCTAAGCATGCGAATGCAGATTCAATGTCACGCTTACCACTGAAAAGCACAGAGACTGATGTAACCATAGATATGGTGGACGCTTTTTATCTTTGACTGATTAAAACTCTACCAGTTTCCAGCAAAAACATTCAAAACGAAACTCGTAAAGACATAGTTCTTGGTCGTGTCATGTTGTGCATTAACAGTGATTAGACATCTACTGATAAAGATGGAGAGTAAGCACCATACTACTAACGACGAAGTGAACTATCTATTCATCATGGCTGTATCATGTGGGGAGTAAGAGTCATTATACCTACCAAACTCCGCAACTTGGTGATTTCACAGATTCATGAAGGACATCTAGGAGTGGTCAAAATGAAAACACTTCCTAGGAGTTTCTGTTGTTGGCCAGAAATTGACCAGGATATTGAAACTATCGCCAAAAGATGAAATGGATGTCAACAATCCCAGAATTCGCCTAAGGGAACACCATTGAATGCTTGGGAGTGGCCAACCAAGCCATGGGAGTGAATTCACATAGATTTTGCAGGACCGTTTTTAGGATATATGTTTCTTATAATGGTGGATTCAAATTCAAAGTGGCCAGAGGTGGTGAAAATGAGCACAACCACATCAACCCGTACTATTGATGTTCTGAGAACCATATTCTCCAGAAATAGACTTCCAGTCACAATTGTGAGCGACAATGGCCCACAATTAACCTCAAGAGAATTTGAAGAGTTCTTGAATGTTAACGGCATAAAGCACATCAAGACATCACTGTACCACCCATCTAGTAATGGACTTGCAGAGTGTTTTGTCAAAACTTTCAAGCAAGCCATGAAATGCAGTAAGAATGATGCAGGGGGCATTGAAAGAAAACTGGCAAATTTCTTGTTAGCGTATAGAAATACTGCATATGAAACAACGAATGAAGCACCAGCAAAGCTTATGATGGGGAGGGAGTTAAGAACGAAAATGGATCTTTTGAGGCCAAACACAGAGTTACACGTCAAGCAGAAGCAAGAAGAAATGTGTATACAGAGAACTACACAGAGCAGAGAATTTGAACCAGCACAGTCGGTAATGATGCGTGATTATCATGGGAAGGAAAAATGGATTCCGGGAATAATTGCCCAAAGAACTGTACCTGTTTCCTGTCGTGTGCAAGTGGACCCTTCAACACAGTGGAGGAGGTATGCAGATCAGATTGTAAAAACACAGATTCCAATCATGTTACCAGATGTTGAGATACCTGAGCCGAGTGTTTCAAGTGCAGTTTCAATGGACAATTGGGCAGAGAAGTTAAAAACGCCGAACAGCAGATCTTTACCGTCGGTTTTATCGGACAGTGCGAAGAGATCAACTCCGTTGGTTAAACCTACTGTTGCGAAAAACATTGAGTCTAGTCAGTCTACACCGCTGAAATCAACAGCACCCAATCAGTCAGAGAGACGTTACCCGTTACGTACCCGTCAACCAAAAATCCTGGAATATTATGTATACTCCAAGTAACTCTGCGAAACCCCAAACTAATTTGTTATTCAGTTTAAGTATTAAGTTGTACTGTGTTTTGGGGCATGATAATCCCCTATGCAACTTACAGGAACCAAGAGGTTTTCTTGCAATTAATCCTAGTCAAGAATATTTGTATTTTGTATGTATCTTTATTTACATGATAAGGTCGTAATTCATATGTATAAGAGGAAGCATTTGTTTATGTTTATATATAAATTCAATTTCTGACAGTTAGCATAAGTAATATTGTATAATGAAACATGTGTGTACATCATTCTTAAGGAGGGAGAAGATGTTATATCCGGAATGTTTACATGCTCGGTTCTATATGTTATTTATGTCATGCGAATGAATACAAAAATAAAGTAGTTCTAAGATGGCAGCCTCTGTCATACTCCATGTGGTATAGTGTTCGGGCGAATATGTAACAATTAATAAATAAAAAATCATATAAATTATTAATAATGAATATTTACTGTTAAAAAATAGTTATTTTTATCTTATTTTGCATTCTAATTCATTTACGTTACGTTGCTACTTTTATTTTTATTTATTTATCATAATTCATTATTTGATCACATGCTGCGCTCGCTACAACGGTCGCACCGTTAAACATATGAAATTATTTATGTATAATTCTTTTATTAAGATATAAAGATATTAAATAAAATAGATAAAGTAAATGTCACTTTGTATGACACTTAGTGTGGTTCCCTAAATTAACAGTCACGTGATACGTCGGACCGTAAAACATATTATTCATGTAAAATTCTTTTATTAAGATATAAAGATATTAAATAAAATAGCTATAGTAAAAGCCACTTTGTATGACACTTAGTGTGATTCCCTAAATTAAAAAGTCACTTGATATGTGATGAAAATCCTACCGAATGAAGGTCATATACAATATTCAATACGCATGGTTATGTCCAGTTGCATATTCCAGCGATTTTACCCACATTAAAACTAGATTTTATGAATCTTGCTGCACAGTGAATATCATCACACGCCATTGCATGTATTTCCTTTTTGTTTTCAATTTAGCCGCTTCAGATTTCAACTCTCTATTTGTGTTTAATCCATTTAAATCAGCTCTGCTCAGCTAAAGGAGTTTCCATTTTTAAATATTGTTGCTATTGTTGTTTAGTATTCATACGCGCAACTTCGTTTACATTATTTACATTTTTGATCAATGACACTTCACATTTTATGATTTGAAAATGTTTTATTAAATGATAAATAACTGAATATATCATCAATTTCTCTGTATTACGTATAATATATATCATTGATTAGGTGTTTATTTAAGAGAAAATCAATGTCGGGAGAAAAATCATCGGAATGCAGTGTAAACAATGCCGAAATAAGACATATAATACAGATACCCAAGATTAAGATGAATGTCAGTTAGTATATATTCAAGATAATACAGGCATGGATATTTTTGTTTTATTAGCGAGTGTACTAAGGTTAGCATATGGACATCTATATGAATTGACCGGCCTTTACTTACTCAGTGTGTACAGAAAAAGGCAAAACTGTAATACTACCCCGATTGTTATGAAAGAGAAATTTTGCTAATATCAGAAGCACTTGACAAGTGCTGCTAGAATCCTGTGCTCTGTTGCTGTAAATAAAAATACGTTGTATTTTCAATGAAATTGAAGAAATTGAGGGGGGGGGTCCGAAAATAAATGACAATATTTATTTTATTTGAATAACAGTAGGTTTCTAGAAGTAACACTAATAAAGATGAACTAATTGCCGTAGTTTTTTTTTTCAGGGTGTTACTGTATCACACATACGAATTAACTTCAAGGTAGTGTTACATTTTTAGCTCACCCGAGCCGAAAGCTCAAGTGAGCTATTCTAGATTTGATTACATTTTGTCTGTCCGACCGTCTGTAAATTTTTCACCTTTTCAACATCTTCTCCTCTGAGCTAATTTCAACCAAACTTGGCACAAGGCATCCTTGGGTAAAGGACATTCCAAGTTGTGAAAATTAAGGACCACGACTTTTACTATAGGGGAAATAATGAAGGATTATCAACAATTTTTTCTCAAGAACCATAAGGCCTGAAAAACTTAACCTTGTGTGGAAGCATTCTTAGGTAGTGTAGATTTAAGGTTGTGAAAATCATGATCCCTGGGTGTAGGGTGGGGCACAATGGGGGGTCGAATTTTTACATACGAATATGTAGGGGAAAATTCTTAAAAATCTTCTTCTAATAAACTAATCGGCCAGGAAAGCATCCTCGGGTAGTATAAATTCAAAATTGAGAAAATCATGATCCCAAGAGATAGGGTGGGGTTACAAACGGGAGTCGAACTATTACAAGGGACTATATATAATAAATCTTTAAAAATCTTCTTCTCCGAAATCAATTAGCAAAAAAAGCTGAAACTTTTGTGTAAGCATCCTAAGGTAGTATAGATTCAAAGTTGAGAAAATCGTGACCCGCTGGGGTAGGGTGGGGTCACAATTATTATCAAATTTTAGTTTAGGAATATATAGAATAAATCTTTAAAAATCTTCTTCTCAGAAACTAATCAGCCAGAAAAGGTGAAACTTCTGTGGAAGCATCCTCGGGTAGTGTAAATTCAAAATTGTGTAAATCATGATCCCCAGATGTAGGGTGGGGCCACATAGGCGAGTTCAATTTTTTACATACGAATATATATATGGAAAAATCTTTGAAAATCTGTTTCTCAGAAACTAATCAGCCAGGAAAGCTAAAATTGTGTGAGAGCATTTTTAGGTAGTGTAGATTTAAATTTGTGAAAATCATGATCCCCAGAGGAAGGATGGAGCCACAAACGGGAGTCGAACTATAACATAGGTATTTATAGAATAAATCTTTTAATAACCTTCTCCTCAGAAACCAATTGACCAGAAAAGATGAAACTTAAGTGGAGCATCTTCAGGTAGTGTAGATTCAAAGTTGTGAAAATCATGATTCCCCGTGGAAGGGTTGGGCCACAATGGGGGGTCGAATTTTTACATAGGAATGTATAGGGAACTCGTTTTTTAAATCTTCTCAAAAACTAATCAGCCAGGAAAGTTGAAACTTTTGTTGAAGCATTCTTAGGTAATGTAGATTCTAAGTTGTGAAAATCATTATCCCCGAGGGCAGGGTGGGCCAAAAACATGAGTCAGATTTTAACATAGGAATATATAGGAGAAAATCTTTTTTTTTTAAATTCTCAAAAACTTATCGGCCAGAAAAGCTGAAAATTTTGTGGAAGCATCCTAAGGTTGTGTTAATTCAAATTTCTGAAAATCATGATCCCCAGGGATAGAGTGGGGCCACAAACAGGAGTAGAACTATAACATAGGAATATATATAATAAATGTTTTAAAAACCTTCTCCTCAGAAACCATTAGGATGAAAAGTTGAAAATTTTGTGGAAGCCTTCTTAGGTAATGGCAATTCAAATTTGTGAAAATCGTGATCCCCAGGGGTAGGGTGGAGCCAAAAACGGGAGTTGAAATACATGTATACATAGGTTTATATAACATCTTTTAAAAATCTTCTCCTCAGAAAGCAATTCCCCAGGAAAGCTGAAACTGTTATGGAAACATCCTAAGGTAATATTAATTCAAATTTGTGAAAATCGTGATCTCCGGGGGTAGGGTGGATTCACAAACGGAGGTAGAACTATTACATAGGTATACATAAAATAAATCTTTTAAAAACCTTCTCATCAGGAACCAATTGGCCAGAAAAGGTGAAACTTGTGTTGAGCATCTCCAGGTAGTGTAGATTCAAAGTTGTGAAAAATCATGATCCCCAGATGTAGGGTGGGGCCACATAGGCGAGTTCAATTTTTTACATACGAATATATATATGGAAAAATCTTTGAAAATCTGTTTCTCAGAAACTAATCAGCCAGGAAAGCTAAAATTGTGTGAGAGCATTTTTAGGTAGTGTAGATTTAAATTTGTGAAAATCATGATCCCCAGAGGAAGGATGGAGCCACAAACGGGAGTCGAACTATAACATAGGTATTTATAGAATAAATCTTTTAATAACCTTCTCCTCAGAAACCAATTGACCAGAAAAGATGAAACTTAAGTGGAGCATCTTCAGGTAGTGTAGATTCAAAGTTGTGAAAATCATGATTCCCCGTGGAAGGGTTGGGCCACAATGGGGGGTCGAATTTTTACATAGGAATGTATAGGGAACTCGTTTTTTAAATCTTCTCAAAAACTAATCAGCCAGGAAAGTTGAAACTTTTGTTGAAGCATTCTTAGGTAATGTAGATTCTAAGTTGTGAAAATCATTATCCCCGAGGGCAGGGTGGGCCAAAAACATGAGTCAGATTTTAACATAGGAATATATAGGAGAAAATCTTTTTTTTTTAAATTCTCAAAAACTTATCGGCCAGAAAAGCTGAAAATTTTGTGGAAGCATCCTAAGGTTGTGTTAATTCAAATTTCTGAAAATCATGATCCCCAGGGATAGAGTGGGGCCACAAACAGGAGTAGAACTATAACATAGGAATATATATAATAAATGTTTTAAAAACCTTCTCCTCAGAAACCATTAGGATGAAAAGTTGAAAATTTTGTGGAAGCCTTCTTAGGTAATGGCAATTCAAATTTGTGAAAATCGTGATCCCCAGGGGTAGGGTGGAGCCAAAAACGGGAGTTGAAATACATGTATACATAGGTTTATATAACATCTTTTAAAAATCTTCTCCTCAGAAAGCAATTCCCCAGGAAAGCTGAAACTGTTATGGAAACATCCTAAGGTAATATTAATTCAAATTTGTGAAAATCGTGATCTCCGGGGGTAGGGTGGATTCACAAACGGGGGTAGAACTATTACATAGGTATACATAAAATAAATCTTTTAAAAACCTTCTCATCAGGAACCAATTGGCCAGAAAAGGTGAAACTTGTGTTGAGCATCTCCAGGTAGTGTAGATTCAAAGTTGTGAAAAATCATGATCCCCAGAGGTAGGGTGGGGCCACAATGGAGGGTCGAGTTTTTACATACGAATGTCCAGGGAATTTTTTTTTTCATTCTTCTTCTCATAAAATAATCGGCCAGGAAAGCTGAAACTTTTGTGAAGGAATCCTTAGGAGTGTAAATTCAAAGTTGTGAAATTCATGATCCCCGGGGGTAGGGTGGGGCCACAAACGGGAGTCGAACTATTACATAGGAATATATACAGTACCGTCAACACGGATCCCGTATTTTCCGCGCACCCCCGCGGTCCAAATTGCAACGCGGTTTAAACACCTGTCTCAGGTAAAAACCGCGTGCCCCCGCGGTACAATCACCCATAATGACAACACCCCCGCGGTTTGAACGATCGATTACAGGTGTTAAAAAGTATCGGAAAGGAACACGAGTTATCTCCCTCGATTTAAAAAAAATATAACATGCATTAATTAAACATAAATGTAAGTTAACAAATGCATAACGATAATCATGATCCTTTTATAGAAAATCACATATTTTGAAGGTAAATATATTTTTTTAATATTTGCTGTTTATTTGGTAATACTGGGGTAATATTTGAATTCTAATCATTTAAAGCTGTACAATCCAAGGTGAAATGAGCCATGCCTGCAGGTGTTTGAAAAATCATGATTTACTAATTTATTGATCTATCGATATACGATTAAATTAAATTTTAAAATCTTACAAAAAAAATATAAAATTAATAAGACTTATTTACTTAAATTAGATATTTTACTTTATAAATATTCAGGTACGTATATTTTTATTTTTCATAATCATTTTATCCTATGAAACCGTTAAAAATTCATTCAACTTTTAAAAGTGGCTTAATCGCTCAAATTACGGAAAATCACGACTTTATAATTGCTGTAACAAACGTCATTGTTTTGATAAAAATTTTATAATTTGTTAGGGAAATTGATTTCAACCAGCTCTGAAGACCGACTAGTTGTAGCCTTATAAAAACACCTGCTCACAATTAAATGTTCAAAGAACAATCAGTTCTAATTAAAACACAAAGGAAAAAGGTACTCATGATTAAAATTGTATGATTCTTCACATCGCACGGGTTTTATTCAGTTTTAAACTAAGTGTTGCCCTGAAAAGATACAGGTATATACACGTATATTCTGTGATTTTCATAAAACAATGGCTAGGCGTTCTGGTGTGCGTGAAGATAGACATTTCTTTACAAGAAATGGAATGAAGTTGTTACATCACAAAACAACATGGGAAGTTGTACATGTTATTAAATGCATACATCTCGAGTTACTTTTTAAAAAATTCAAATGCCAACTATTTTTGTACACATTTAATTCATTGTGTATATTAATTATAAGTCGCGATCATTTCCTGTGTATAGTGATTAACAAACCTAGGGTAGAAAACGACATGCTCTAGGGGTTTTCACACCTATTCAAGACAAAAGAAAATCTCCAAATTGCGTACGGCTTCGTCTAACCGTACACCTATCTTACAGAGGAGGCTTCTTGAGCATGTTGATTGAGTGTCGCCGATCTTGATTTTATCTACGATCTTTATGTGTGTGTGTGAGAGAGAGAGAGAGAGAGAGAGAGGGTAATGCTCTTTAGCCCCCCCCCCCTCCCCACGACGCCACTGCATTCAACTGAAATATAATAATATAAAAATTTCCTAAGTTAAGTATTCATAAAAGACCAATATGCAGTTTCAGTCCACGTGCTTCACCTGTCAATCAAATCAGCCTGCGAGCTGCACCACGTGCTTTTTCCTTGATAAAGGAAAACAGTTTCGTTCTATTAGTCTTCAGGTATAAAAAGGAAAAAAAGTTTGTCTAACAATAAAGTATTTCACACTGTTTATGATGTTTAATTTAATGCTTGACACCGTGTTTATGAAGTTTAGTTCGTATACAACGTTATTTAAAAATAAAACTAATTCTCTCCCTCTCTCTCTCTCTTTTCGGGGGAAGAGACATGTTAAACACCTTTTACAGTTAAAGAAGGCAGTAAAATGAAACAATTATTTATTGTTTAACTGTTAGATAAATTGTTTGATATACGGGAAGAATTTCTGGTTGTCACTTGTTGCAAGGAATATCCACCTGCCTCATACCCGTGAATTCTGTGCGTTCAAGCGAAGAGTGATATCCTGTCAGTGCGATGGTTTCACACCTGATTGTAAAACAATTAGGACAAATACAGTTAACAGTTGACAGTCATTAAAACGTTGGAAAGGGGGGTACAAAAAACGTTATAATTCGCTGCAGATACGACATATGTGTAGTAGCTTCATATTCAACACACATAAAATGATATCAATATCTTTTTATATTTTAAGGGAAAAGTAAAATTTCATATTTTGCCGTTGATCGTATGGTATACGTACAGCGCGTAGCATGTGCTTGTCACGGACTAGGTTAATTGTCTTGAGTATCGACAGTCTCTCTCAGGATTATCCCCCTGTCTCATATACATGTACCAGTGTATTCTGTGCATTCAAGCGTAGAGTGATTTCCCGTCAATGCGATGGTTTCACACCTTTGTGTTAAACAATTGGGACTAAAGTCAAGTACAATTTACATGTACTTTCACAGTCATTAAAACGTTGAAGAGGTGGAGGGGGCGGTTACGAAAAACGGTATTCGCAGCTAATACTACATGTACATTTGTGTTGTAGCTTCATATTGAACTCACTTAAAATTGTGTCAATATAATTTAGTATTTTAAGGGTTGAGTAAAATTTTCATATCATGCCGTTGACCGTAGGTAAACGTTCTCCGTGTAGCATGTGCCTATCACGGACTAGATTAATTGTCTTGAGTATCGAGAGAGTGCCGTAAAACAAGCTACAAACTGATATGGATTAAAACATTTTTGTAGTCGGAAATGTTTAAAATCATTAAAAAATCGAAAAATAATATTTTATAGTTCTAACCCTCTCCGACATGTAGATTACATTATAAAAATGATTAAATATTTTTGAAATAATAGGTATATCAACAGTTACATGAAAATTATTACGGGTGCAGATGATTCATTAATTAAAACAATTCTAAAATAATCGATAAGGCGTTTTGAAAACGTGCATTAAAAATACGTTTAATATGTGAAATGAAAACAATACATCAGACATGGCCAGTATAGAATGACTCTTAGTGTTAGGTGGCCGTCTTATTGTCTAATAGCATACAGGTAAAAATCTCCGATCACCTTGTTCAACGGTAGGTCACACCGCCGCGGTTTAAACATGGCTGCAGCGAGGACCGCGATGAATTAACCGCGATGGTGTAACGCGGAAAGGATTAAATAACCGCGGGGGGAGCGCGGTCAAATACGGGATCCGCGTTGACGGTACTGTATAATAAATGTTTTAAAAATCTTCTCCTCAGAAACCATTTGGCCGGAAAAGCTGAAACTTTAGTAGAAGCATCCTTAGGTAGTGTAAATTCAAAGTTGTGAAAATCATGACCCCCGGGGGTAGGGTTGGGCCACAATGGAGGTCGAATTTTTATTAAGAATAGAATTGGAAAAATCTTTAAAAATCTTGTTCTCAAAAAGTGTAAATTCAAAGTTGTGAAAATCATGACCCCCTTGGGTAGAGTGGGGCCACAATGGGGGTCAAATTTTTACATTAGATAAATATAATATAGTAAATCTTCAAATATCTTCTCCTCAGAACCTCATCAGACAGGAAAGCTGAAACTTGTTTGGAAGCATTTCCAAGTTGCGTAAAAATCATGATCCCGAAGGTACAGTAGGCCACAATGCGGGGCCAAATTTTTACATAGAAATATACAGAATAAATCTTTAAAAGTCTTACCAGAAACCAATCGGCGAAAAAAGCTGAATCTTGTGTCGAAGTATCCTTAGGTAGGGTAGATTCAAGTTTGTTCTAATCACGACCCCCGGGGGTAGGACGGGATCACAACGTGGGGGGAGGGGGGTTATATAAGAATATTTAGGGGGAAATATTTTTCTAAAAAACTCTATGCCTAGAAAAGCTGAAACTTTAGTGCAAGCAACCTCAGATAATGAAGATTCAAATGTGTTCAAATCAAAATCTTGAGGAGTAGGGTGAGCCATATTGGGAATTTACAAAGAAAAACATTTTAAATATTTAAAAAAGCTGAAATGTAATAATATATACTTTTATTTATATGCAATTATTTTGACATATTGCTGATTCTTTAAAATTGATAGACTTTGGCCCCTGGACGATTCTTTGGCCTTTCAAGGGGCTCAGAATTTGATGACAGTTTATATCCCATATATAAACAACTGTTCAGAATCTTTTTTGGAACTGCATTGCTCAACATGTGATCTGACTATAAAATCACCCTGTTAGAAAAGGGACTAATTATAATAAACATTAGAATATCCAGGGAGGAATGGATTTTTATTTATACATGATCTACATGTAGTATACTATATTGTCCAGATAGTTTGTATTATGACTCCATTAAGCTGATTTTATCTTTCTATTTGTTCCTTGGGTGAGCGATGTGGTCCATGGGCCTCATGTTAATTTTTTGATAAGGTAAAAAAAGTGATCTATTTTCAACTGTAACGTGAAACAAAGTTTCCAAAGTAGAAGAAAAAGTATCTGGGTGAACACCTTCACTTGTTATTGATATTTAGCACTGTTTTCATAAAAATAAACAGTTTTTAAATTTATTATTATTTTGACGGTCATTAAACTCGTACTCGCCTTAACCTTTTAGTTTCGCCTTGTTTGAATTTAATTCTGGAGAAGAAACCCTGAAAAGGTGGTTATATGACCGCTGTCACTATGATAACCTTGACCAGAGTAATGTTGTATCCACACTCTGTCCTCTTTTTGTAAAGTTAACACTGCCAGGTTTGGACCTGCGTTGTTATAGACGTAAGAACCACCATACGCATATGTTCTGACTTTAACTACTCCATTCAGCACGACGTTTAGATAAATGGTATTAGTACCGGCAGCCTGCACATTGACAAAGAAGACATATTCCCCCGCTATGGGTGCGGTAAATACGCCGGTACTTGGGTTGTATCCATTCCCGACGTTTGTGATCACCGCAGGAAATACCAGAGTACCGCTGTTCCAGGTAGAACTACCAGACGAAATCGATGCTGTAAATCCTATTTTTTTAGACATATCTGAAAGAGGTTTGATTAATGATTAGATTTTGTTTACATGAATCACATTTTTTAAAGAAAAATAATTATCAATGTAAAAAAAAGATCACACCACAGAAATTGAAAAAAGAAAGTTTCAATTTAACAACAAAAATCTCTTGTTGTAGCAGTTTTTAATGATGCAAAACATTTATGCTATAAAGTTGCATTAGTGGTCAGAATCTCGACCATTAATGATATAACTTTATTATTAATCAACTCATAACCGTAATTTAATGCCACAATTTCAAAATCATGTCACTGTCAAAGTTCACTTCCAGTAATGAAAGGAGAAAAAAAACAAAATTGTTGACCTTAAATGATATAATTTTTATTGCATTTGGGGATGGACTTTAACAATTATGTATGAAATAGCTAGTATTGTTTTAAATTTGCATATTTGCTATTTTGCATTAGCCTCTGTTTAATTATTTTTTTCATAGCTAAGAGGAGTATTAGATTAACTATTCAATCAGTTTCTACTTTGCTTTACCAATTCTTTTGGTATATACTTAAGGTTTTAAGTTTTAGTCACAAGCTTATATAAACCACTACTTTTTACGAGTATGCATACTCAGCTACTACAAGGTTAATTGAATATTGTAGAATAACAAAATATGATAAAAAAAATTTCTTTAGATCGTTTTGCCTTTTATTTCGAGAATTAATTAGTCCCCTTTTCGCATTTTTCTGAGCTAAAATACGCAAATGATATTTTTACCTCAAATATCCATAAATGAGGTACGGAGAAGGAGTTAGTCAGTAATACAAGTAGTGAAAACAATCTAGTAAACTAAAACTAAAACATAGAATGGGTCGTCATTAATCAAAATAGGATTTGCGTAATTATGCAAAATAGCGTGTTTGTTATACCCATGTACTTATCATAATAAAGCTGAAATCAGTAGAAAAATTAAAAACTACAGATAAACCCGATTGCATAATATATTAAAATTCTTTACAGTTACATTTAACATGGAAATAGGCAGAGTGGCATGCAAAAAATGCATGTTTGAAAAAACAATGCTATTCATCATTCATAATTACTAGTAATTGTTTCATTAATGGTCAAAGCCCATGGAAAACTCTCTAATGACACAGTATCCTTTAATTAGCTTTTGTTGCATTTGTGGTCTGAATCTTGACATTTAATGATATTACTTTATCATTAACATTCCCGTCCAATAATGATACAATTTCAAAATTATATCACTAATTGTCTAAATACAGATAATCTTAAGATATGAAATAACGCGAAATGAATACATCGTTGACTATTAATGATTTATTTTCATTGTACCAGTGGATGGACTTAAATCATTTATGATACGATTATTATGAAATAGTACTGTTTTGAACAAGTTATGGACAAATCGTGCTTTTTTGGATACCCCTTCGCCTACATCTCTGGCTAAGGAGAATGTACTAGATATATTATAAACAAAGAGACAGATAAAATAAATACATCGTTGACAAATAATGATCTTAGTCTTTATTTGAATAACGCCTACTGGATGGTATAATATTGTGGATGGACAAATCGTGTTTTACGTGACACTTTAAATTTCTTTTCCTTCAGCCTTTTTTTCTAAATGAAGATTTTCTGCACATGCTCGTATGTACATGCACAAAAATGTGTAATTTTCTCTCAAATATAATGTTTAATTCACATTGATGAATTATTCAACACAGTAAGAATGATTGGATTAGTAATAATAGCATGTGCTTCGCTAATCTAAGTGATTTACTCGCCCTCTCTGGTGAGGCCCCCGGCTGTGGGTATTCTCTTTCGATACGTTTTCATGATCACCAAGAGTGCACTCGCCCCGATTACGTAAAAAACGGTTTGTGAAGCGATCTTAATTTTTTTAAATCTGTTTAAAGGGGCATGGTCAAAAAGTATTTTTTCGTTTTAATGTTTACACTGCTTCAGCAAAGCATTTTTAATAGTCAATGAGAATTTGACTGTTAGTCGTCGTGTTTTAAGCGAGATACAGGGGTAACAATTCTCTGTTATGTAAACAAAGCTTACGTCATGTTTTTAGCTTAAGTGAGCTTTTCTGATCAAAATTTGTCCGTTGTCTGTCGTCGGCGTTGGCGTTGGCGGCGTTGTCGTTGTAAACTTTTCACATTTTCTTCTTCTTCTCCAGAACCACTGAGCAGATTTTAACCAAATTTGGCCTAGAGCATCACTGGGTGAAGGGGATTCATGTTTGTTCAAATGAAAGGGGAGATAATTGAGAATTATTGAAAATTTGTTGGTATTTTTCAAAAATCTTCTTCTCAAAAACTATTCGGCCAGAAAAACTTAAAATTGTGTAAAGGCATCCTCAGGTAGTGTACATTCAAGTTTGTTCAAATCATGGTCCCCGGGGGTAAGGTGGGGCCACAATAGGGGGATTAAGTTTTACATAGGAATATATAGAGAAAAAGTTTTAAAATCTTCTCAAAAACTATCAGGCCGGAAAAGCTCAAATATAAATGGAAGCATCCTGAGGTAGTGCAGATTCAAGTTTGTTCAAATCATTGTCCCCGGGGGTAGGATGGGGCCTTAATAGGAGGATCAAGTTTTACATAGGAATATATAGAGAAAATCTTTAAAAATCTTCTTTTAAAAATTATATGGCCAGAAAAGCACAAATTAAAATGGAAGCATTCTCAGGTAGTGTATATTCAAGTTTGTTCAAATCATTGTCCCTGGGGAAATGGCGGGGCCACAATGGGGGAATGGATTTTAACATAGGAATATATAGAGAAAATCTTTAAAAATCTTTTTCTCAAAAACAATTAGGCAAGGAAAGCTCAAATTTGAGTGGAAGCATCCTCAGATTCAAGTTTGTTCAAATCATGGACCCTAGGGTAGAGTTGGGGGATTATTTTTAATAGGAATATAAAGAGAAAATCTTTAAAATATTTTCTTTTAAAAACTAATAGGCCAGGAAAGCTCAAATTGGCGTTTAACCATTCTCAGATAATGTAGTTTCAAGTTTGTTCAAATCATGTTCCCTGGGGATAGGGGGCACAATGGGGGATAAATATTTATATATAGAGAAAATCTTTAAAAATCTTCTTCTCAAAACTATTAGGCCAGGAAAGCCCAAATTTGAGTGGAAGTATTGTTTAAAAAATAATCCTGGGGTAGGGTGAGGCCACAATGGGGAATGAATTTTTACATAGGAATATATAGAGAAAATCTTCTTTTTAAAAACTATTTGGCCAGAAAAGCATAAACTTATTTAGAGGCATCGTCAGGTAGTGTAAATTCAAGTTTGCAAAATCATAGTTCCTAGGGATAGGGCGGGGCCACAATGGCGGTTTAAATTTTTACATAGGAATATATAGAGAAAATCTTAAAAAATATTCTGGGAAAGTCTTCAGTCCAAAACTCAGTACTTAGTGTGAAAGCACAGGTTATTCAGATTTAAGTTTGATGAAACCATGTTTCCCTAGTGAAAAGTGCGGCCACAAAATGGGGGGGGAGGGTATATAGGAATAGAGAAAAATCTTCTTACAGGTACAACAGCGAAAGGGGCTTGGTATTTACCAAAAAAAAAAGATGTGGATACAATTTGGCAGATATTCAATTTTTTTTAGCAAGATATACTGTACTTAGTTGTCAAGATATTTTTATTTTAATACTGTAATGCTAATTTGATCAGAGTTAAGGCAATTGTTGCTTAGGTGAGTAATGTGGCCCCTGGGCCTCTTGTTGCTTTCGTTTTGAATGTTGAAGTGAAAGTTCCGAATGTGATAGATGTTGGGAATTGTCTATTTAAGCTTCAAACGAATTAGAAGAGAGGAAAAAACAGCTTATAAATGAACTTCAACTGGTATATTGAACATTCTACTACAGTTATTGCCGAGATCAAAGAGATGCCGCGGACATTATTCTCCAATATACCACGAACGTCATCAGTAAATTATCAGATCAGAAATACCTATTTGTCTCGCACTGATCATGAAAGTACAACTTCAAACTGTTAATTTTTTTTTTAAACCATGTCAATTTCACGTGTTAGTTCCAGTCAAAACGATGTGTATTGCCTCAAATGTTTATTTTTAAGAGATCAATGCGGCTGTTCCTAGGACCTCCCTAGCACATTTTCACTGCGTGTTTTTACATAAAATATATAACGTGTAGTAGTAATTATCGTATTAAATTTTCCTTAAAATATCAGGAACATGATTCAAAGATATTTTATAAATAAGAAAAGAGTATTAAAAATCCAAAGAAAAATTCTGTCGTCTGCATGTGATTCTTTTGATCAATACACATGTAAACATTACTAACAAAACCATTGGGGTTACACGGAACAGCTGTCAAAATGACCTAGATCGTCTCTCTATAGGAGAAATGATCTGTAGAAATACTGAGCTGTTAGTAGAATAGAAATAAAGTTCTTGTTATCGTGAATGTTGCAGGATAACCTCCTCGGTCTCGAAATGTTGTTTGAAATATAAAAGCCTCGGCTTTTATATTTCAAAACAACATTTCTCGACCTCGGAGGTTATTCTGCAACATTCACGAAAACTCGTACTTTATTTCTCAAACATAAACAGTGCACGAGCCTTGTTTGCATATCAAAGAATTGTGAGCTCTGTATCTTGCTTATACATGTGCCTCCACGACTGACTCTTAACTTTAGATTAATCATTAGAAATGCATTTCTAAAGCAATGAAAACAATGAAAATAGAAATATAAAATTTAAGCAAAATGGTGCCTATGCCCCTTTGAATTTAAATTAAAATCCAAACGAAAATTAACGGTGTGGAATGATTGCATAGAATCGCTAATCTAAATAAAAGATATGGTGAAGTTTGAAAATAGCATGATTAAAATTGCGACTTCTAACGCTATAAAAGTGTTTAAACCACAACAAGAAAGCATCACCAGTATCTTTGATTGTGTATAATACATACTCTCTTACATTGAAAACAACTGTTCCAAAATATACAGATTGAATATAAAAATGATAATTTTTTTGTTAAAAAAATAATTATGCATACAAATTACTAATAATTATCTATTATTCCCGAAGAATTTCTTATTGAATTTGAATAGAATTATTAGTCAATTGAAAAATTAACTAATTTGTCCGAAAGAATGAATATTTTAAGTAGAATACCCGCTTTAGAAAGGTATCAGTGATGAAATTGAACAATTTTTGTATAATGGCATACTTACTTTTAATGTGTTCGGTTACTCTATCCTCAACCAGTTGAATTGCCTGTAAGGTACCATTCAGTTCGTCTGTCATAGATTGTCTAATATCCAACAATGACAGGCTTGTGTATCTAACCTGGACTTTAAGGTCATCTAGACTTTTAACCGCAACGTCTAACCTCTGTGTCAGGTTTCTATCATTCGCCTCATTTGTCGCCATATTATGAGTTAATTGGTTCATGCTACTCAGATACGTGGAGAACTCCTGGATAGAGGGGAGTTTGGATACGTTCAGTTTGTTAAGTTCTGCTTCCAGGAAGAACACTCGATTTTGAAGTGACTGTATGGTGGTTCGGTCACTTGCAGTCTGTTGTTTCAGGTTTTCTATCTCTGCAGTCTTTTGTTTTAAGTTTTCTATCTCTGCCGCCGTTTGTTGTTTCATAATGTCCAGTTCCGCAGTCTGGTTCAGAAGCATTTGCATCATGTCCACTAGGTCGATATTTTGTCCAGGAAACCCGTGAATATTGTCGGTTAAGTTCCCTGTGTTCCCGTGTACCATCAATCCTACCGTTTCTCCTATGTTACATACATGTAGAAGGAGCAAAATAAAACAGTAAACAGCATCTTGAAATTTCATTCTGATGTTCATTCTTAAACCAACAAACTTTGTCTGAAAAATTTGCCTTAAATACATGCAGGTTATTACGATGTTCGATCTAAATACTTAGATCTTGACACGTTGATCTCATGCATAATTTGCTTACTGAAATTAATGCAACAATTTCTTTTTCACTAGATAATTTGTGATTCTTAAATAAATATTCTAAAACGAGTAAAATGTGCAACTGAATTTAAAATTCCATTGGAGGGATGGAAACAAACGAATATTATCTGAGTTTCTAAAACCGGGCAGATAAAACGGCGACCGAATTTTATCCCTGAAGTCGTTTACCTGGGAGATAAAAAAATGTAGCTTACTTTTTGAACACATTTTAGATAGCAAGATGATAAACAAATAACAGCTCTTTTTTTTTCTTTTTATCCTCCTCCCCCTCTCTAATTCTGACATAACTGATATTCCTAAAATTGGAATATGTTTAATATTAACGTCAAATTATAAAATGAACACTATCATTTATAAGGACATTTACGATATTCGTTTTTATTTCATCATTAAGAGACCGACCCTAATTTATCTTGATCATAAATGAGATGTAATAGGACTGTAATAGCCATTTAAGTGATTTTATATAAGGGGTGGATTTTACTATTTCAAGAATTTACCATTAATCATGGTCATTGATGTCAACGTTTGTCATTGTTTATTGTTTATATTACACTGTGTTGGTCGGTCCCATGTTTTTTTTATTTTTATCCATGCACATACTTATTTCCTAAAGCATTTTTATTTGACAAGGTTTCATGAAGAACTCTTCATTTTATGGATAAAGGAACCTATTGATGATCAGCATTAAAATGTACTTACAGTAGTTTCAGTGATGATATAAGTTAATCCTTACTATAAATAACATGGCTTCTACACTTAGTGCATGTAGGCTGCCATTGTGTGACATCATCAAGTAGTTCACTTGGCGCAATAATTTGAACATTTGCATTTATGAATAGCAAGTATAAGTAGATACTGTTAAAATAATATTGTTATTAACTAATCCTTAATGCATTACTTGTAGACATGTTTTCTAATTCTATTAGATCTTTTAATTGGTACTATTTAACTCTGCCCCAGAATAGGAGTAATACAGTCAGTGTTGTTAGCTTTATGTAGTTTTATCCAAGGATATAGTCCCTATTCCAAGATAGTGATTACTTGATGTAGTAAGTAAGTAATTCATCAGCTTTAGATATAGAATTAGTACAAGAACAGTTATTAGGTAGAATTGAACACTTTAATTATTCTTAATTGATTTATTTATAATGAGTTATTCCTGTCAGGAATTGTCAGGAGAATAGAGCATTTTGATGCTCCAGCATAGGCTGGAGGGCAGGAAACGCAAACAAGACGAATCGATTGCATCATTAGGAGATGACCTCAGACAGATGTCCCAAAGAGCCCACCCTAACTTAGATGCTAGAGCACAAGAAGCATTGGCCTTAAACCAGTTATACAAGTCTATTTCTCTGGAGATGAAGTGCCGCTGCATTGACCGGAATTGTTCCACCATTGCCCAAGCTGTAGACATTATAGAGAGATACGAGTCGATACTGGGAGATGGGGCTGAGAGGAAGAGAGCAGTAAGAATGGTAGGCGCAGATTCCAAAGAGCAGGAAGATGACATTTTGAAAACCTTGCATAATATAATAACTCGTCTGGAGCAGTTAGAACGAAGACCAAGTCCGAGGTACAACCAATCAAGACGAAATGGACAATAGAACAACCAATGTTCTGGTTGTGGCAGCTCAACACATTTTATTAAGCAGTGTCCTGTAGCTAGAAATAGACCAGCAAAACAGGGAGGTGCAAGTGGACCGGCAGGCCAGAGGTCGGGAAACTTCTGCCGCCATCTCACTAGGCCAGGGGGTGACGGGAGATAGAGGGCCAATTGACATAGCAGACAGATATGGTGTGTGTGGGGAGACACTGGGGAAATGGGACAATGGTTTTTTATATATCCGAATTTCTGAATGGCCTTCCAATAGATTTCTTGATTGGTTCTACGTCTACCATAATTTCATCAAAAACTTTTACCAGAGAACTCAAAACTTGAATTAGCAAGATCAGATCTGGTGCTGAAGGGAGTAAATGGAGTTCAACTGCAGACCTTAGGCATGGCCACATTTGAAATTACCTTTAAAGACCAAAAAGAACAACAGACAGCAATAATCTGCGATATAGAACAGCCTGCAATTCTTGGACAAGATTTTCTGAGAAGAAATGTACATAGAATTGATTACAGAAAAATGGAGATAAAAGTTGGGAACAATTCACTCCCCTGCTGGGTCAAAGGAGAAGCTGAAGCTGTGTGCGCAGTTCATGTAGCAGAATTCACGACTATACCTCCTCTGACCGGGAAGCTTGTACAAGTGTCTATACCTAATTCAGACCATCTAAGTCCTATAGGACTGATTGACAGAAACAGGATTTTTCGTAGCCAGATTATGGTGACTCCTGGGCTTATAGATGTATGCAAGAAAAATCCAGTGATCCAGATACTGAATATCTCCAGTGAGGAGGTCAAGATACAGCCAAACCTTAGGTTAACCACCTGTGAATCTGTTAACCTGAACTCTTATCAGACATCACATGCTATGCTGTGACAACAAAGGAAGAACCGGATCTGGTACCATCATATCTCCAAGAACTTTACACCAAAAGCTCAGTAAACCTGTGTCCTCAGATGAAAAATCAAAATTAGCAGAGCTACTTATCCAATTTCAAGACATATTTTCAAAATCATCAGATTATTTAGGTAGGACCAATCAAGTTCTTCACAAGATTAATACCGGGACAGCTCATCCCATCAGACAACCATGTAGGCGCTTACCAATTGGGAAGAGGGAGGCAGAACGCGAGGAGGTAGAGAAGATGTTAAAGCGTGGAGTAATAGAACCATCTTGCAGTCCATGGTGTTCCAATGTTGTACTCGTAAGAAAGAAAGACAACACATACAGATTTTGTGTAGATTATAGATCACTGAAAGAAGTCAATGTACGAGATGCGTACCCCCTTCCTAGGATTGATGAGTGTCTGGACAGTCTCAGTGGAATGAAGTGGTTTAGCTTCCTCGACCTCAATTCTGGATTTTGGCAGATCGGCATGGCTCCAGAGGATAAAGAAAAGACAGCATTTGCGACAAGTCTTGGCTTGTATCAATTCACAGTGATGCCTTTTGGACTCACCAACTCCCCCTCCACTTTTGAGAGATTGATGGAGGATGTTCTTCGAGGATTGCAGTGGGAAGAATGCCTTCTGTATTTGGATGATATAATTGTACCTGGATCAACTTTCCATCAAACCCTTGAGAGACTTAAGCATGTTTTCATACGACTTAGGGAGGCAAATTTAAAATTGAAACCCAGTAAATGCATTTTATTCCAGACCAGTGCTAAGTTTCTAGGACACATTGTATCTGAGAATGGAATACAGACCGATCCTGACAAAATTTCAGCTATCAAGAACTGGCGCACACCAACAAAGCCAAGGGAGGTAAAGAGTTTCTTAGGTCTTGTATCGTATTACAGACGGTTTGTTCAACGGTTTGCAAACATCACCAGGCCTCTACACCGTATCTGTGACAAGGGAGCAAAATTCAGCTGGTCTACCGAACAGGAAGAAGCCTTCCAAACTCTAATGGAAGCACTCATGTCATCCCCAATTCTTGCGTTCCCTCAAGCCAATCTTCCATTTATTTTGGACACAGATGCCAGCCATTATGCAATAGGAGCTGTCCTGTCTCAGATAATCAATGACAAAGAGCATGTAATAGCCTACATGAGCAAAGCCTTGAACAAACATGAAATGTCTTACTGTGTGACCAGAAAGGAGTTGTTAGCTGTGGTGAGGGGATTAAAAAATTTCCATTCCTATCTTTATGGGCAAGAAGTGATCCTAAGGACTGATAATGCAGGTCTGAGTTGTATGAAGAGCTTGAAAAACCCAACAGGCCAAGTTGCGAGATGGTTGCAGTTCCTAGAAACATTCAATCTGAAGGTTACTCATCGCCCAGGTTATCAGCATAGGAATGCAGACGCTCTAAGCAGAAACCTATGCAAACCATGTAAGAGACAAGAAGAAATTAATCAGACAAGTGATGACTCCAATGATGAAAGAATGCATCCTACTGATTCAGTCAATGATGCAAGTCCTGTTTGCAATTTCCCAGAAATCGAAGTATCGAGAGCAATCACAAGACAACATCTCCAATCTACAGGGTTCAAAGAAAACCAGCTGACATTGCTTGGGTGGTCCTTAGAGGAAATACGAGATCAGCAGTTAGCAGATCCTGATATATGCCTTTTACTGTCAAAATTGGAAGAAAACAGCCCACGCCCAGCTTGGGAGGAAGTATCTCCAGGTAGCTCTCATCTGAAGACCCTATGGACTCAGTGGAATCGCCTCCATGTACTTGGTGGAGTATTGTATAGGACATGGGAAAAAGAAGATGTTGACGATCAATGTATCCAACTTATAGTTCCAGCGGCTAAGAGAATAGAACTTTTGAAGTACATACATGACCTTCCATCATCGGCACACTTAGGTGTTGACAAGACCTTTGAAAGATTAAAGAATGGATTCTACTGGCCAGGGATGAAAGAATATGTTAAGAATTACTGCAAGTCCTGTCATCATTGCTCAGCCAGAAAACCATCCAGAAAGCAAAACAAAGCACTAATGGGAAATTATATTGTCGGAGAACCTTTTGAGCGAATAGAAATTGACATTTTTGGACCCCTACCAATCACAAACTCTGGTAATCGATACGTATTGACCCTGTGTGATTGTTTCACCAAGTGGACGGAAGCCATCCCAGTACCAGACCAGACTGCAGCTACTATCGCCAAAGCTTTTGTCAACAATTTCATTTGTCACTTTGGATGTCCGCTCCAAATACACTCAGATAGAGGAAGTAATTTTGAATCTGAAATATTCCAAGATGTATGTAAGCTTTTTCAAATAGACAAGACAAGAACAACAGCCCTTCGACCTCAATCCAATGGGAACATTGAAAGATTCCACAGAACGCTTGCACCTATGTTAACTATGTACTGTGAAAAAGACCAAAGAAGATGGGATGATTATTTGCCTATGGTTATGATGGCTTATCGGTCCTCAGTCCATGCTAGCACCAAGCACACTCCTAATAAAATGATGCTGGGCAGGAAAACGGTGATGCCGTTGCAGGCGGTCATTGGACAACCAGATAAAGAAGAATGTTGGGAAGATGAAGAAGACTACGTACAGAGCCTTAAGAGTAAATTACAATCCATCCATGAGCTGGCAAGGAAGTTCTTAAAAGAGAGATCTCAGTACCAGAAAAGAAGATATGACCTTTATGCTAAGAGGCGAAAACTTGGGATAGGACAGGCAGTGTGGATCCATGAGCCAATCAGAACCAAAGGAGTGTGTAGCAAACTGACTTCACCTTGGAAAGGTCCATTTGTCGTGACCAAATGTATTGATGATGTTACATACCAGGTTAAAAGAAGTCGGTCACAGAGTCCTAAGGTGTATCATATTGATCGGGTGGCCTTGTATCATGGCAGAAATATTCCAGGGTGGATCGGGCAGTTCCGAAGGCAGCAGGGATGTTCTAGAGAGGCAACAGAAACACAAACCTAGTGTAACCATAGAATAGGAGAAATCTAAGTACTTAGTGGTGGATATAATGTAGTTTAGGAGGCTGGACTGATCACCCGGTGATCTCAATGAGAAGTCCTTGCTGATTTTTTTTGTTTTATTATTAAATCAGAAGATGTTCCAGTTTTAGAAGAAGGACAAGTTGAATATGTTGTATATCGTTGGAGTTTTGTTGTTGTTGTGTTGTTGCCTAATTCCTGTTGCGCTTCCCCTGCTGTTTTAAACTCCTGTCCATATCCATAGTTGTTCCCCCCTTCTTAAGCGTTCCCTATCTTTTGACTTGAGACATTTACATGACAGACGAAGATCCCTGGTTGCCAAGTTGTGTGACTTCAATCCATGCAGTTCAATATACCGACTATTAAATTTCAGAATGGCATCTCAACGTATCCTGTTGGAAGTGTAGCATGGAATTTGCATCCCTGAGAAGTCGAAAAAACCACATGTCAAGTAGGGAACATGGAGAGTCGTGTGCCCCTTCTGCCCGAAGGAGAAATTATTCAAAAGATCTACGCCAGAGCTAAAGGAACATGTGACTAGTCATCACCCGACAGATTTAAACAACCTTACAGATAAAGACTTCTTTGCAGAAAGGAATGGATTTTGGATGGCAATCCACTCGAAAGACTACAAAAGACTGGTTACACCCAGTCTGTACCAGGCACCCTCATCAATCCAAGCCAGGGAGTTGATACGGACTTGGTTTGAGAAAGCTAAGGTATCGAGGCACCGGAGAGAAGAGTGGGAGAATGGGTGGAAGTCACAGATTAATGAAGAACCTGGTGAAGAGGCCTTTGTCCCCGACTATGACGAGGACCCGGAGCCATCGACAAAGAAACTTAAGTATTCCCCGGAGGATCCAGCAATCAGAGAATCTCTGCAACTGTGTGCAGTTGAATTCGACTTCAATCCTGCCCTGACACTGCACTCACAGGACCACACACTGTGGTACAGAGTTACCCTCCGACCATTTAATAAGGAACCTAAGATGATGGCCAGTGTTCTCAGAAGAGTTCAGGGTTGCTCCACTGATCCGCCCAGCTTCAATGATCTAAAACATCCTGGGAGACAGCTTACGAAGCACCTGGCAGAGACAGTTGGGATAAAAGAAGATGATATACTCAAAGTAATGAAGGGGACGCAATCTATATTCACCTATGTCCATGAGAAGAATTTGACAGAGCCCCAAATGGAAAGCAGAAAAAAAGGGAAAAGTGTCCAGAAGGAGGAAAGCAGGAAAGAAGGGAAAAGTGACCAGAAGGAGGAAAGCAGAAAAGAAGGGAAAAGTGACCAGAAGGAGGAAAGCAGAAAAGATGGGAAAAGTGATGAGAAGAACATAGAGAAGGATAAAAAGGGAAATTGTTGAGACACAATGAAAGAGAAACAACAAGAAATGACAGAAGAAGCCAGTGAACCAACGAAGCAACAAGATGGAGACAACACCATTGTAAGTGTAGACAATGAAGGGATGTCAGCCCAGCCAGATTACTCTATCCAGGATCTGTGCATCAATCAAGCCTCCTTTTCCTTAGTGACGCCCTTGACGCCCTATGCCAAAAGCCCAACAATCGCGGAGGAATGCCCTGGAAATTGCAACTCTGATATCATCTTGGCAATCCCGGTGGCAGATGCCAGTATCCTGTCCGGTGTGCATGACCAGAAATTGAGAGCAATGAAGCTATTGGCCAAAGGAATAATGCCACTTTTTCCGCCAGCAAAAAGGGAATGGGATGGAGTCCAGACAATCACAATCTCAGATGGACCGGTCCCTTTGCAGTGGCCCCCAGCTAATTGGAAAACTTTCTCATCGGAACAGAAGCTGCACGCCTGGGAAATGGCAGCTATGTACATTGCCTCAAGGGATGGACTGGATTTTTCCATAGACCGAATTTACATGCTGTCACGCTTCAATTTTCTTTCCCTTCCAGGATCATCCATGCCAATTCTTCCAAAGGAGCAGACGAACGAGGTTAATATGAGACTTTGCAACTATAGAGCTGTCTGTGACATTGCCTTGTTTGGAACCAAAAGCATGCAGCAGGAGAAGTTCCTTGACATGCTGGAAGGTTGTGGGCAACTACGCGATATCTCCTTGGACTGGATTATTGAGATAATTGAAAGACACAACGTAAATTTGAGACTTCCGAAACTTCAAAATTGAGAAACTTTTGACTTTAATTCAGGAGAATTGTGAAATTAAGGTGGAGGGATTGTAATAGCCATTTAAGTGATTTTATATAGGGGGTGGATTTTACTATTTCAAGAATTTACCATTAATCATGGTCATTGATGTCAACGTTTGTCATTGTTTATTGTTTATATTACACTGTGTTGGTCGGTCCCATGTTTTTTTTTATTTTTATCCATGCACATACTTATTTCCTAAAGCATTTTTATTTGACAAGGTTTCATGAAGAACTCTTCGTGTTATGGATAAAGGAACTTATTGATGATCAGCATTAAAATGTACTTACAGTAGTTTCAGTGATGATATAAGTTAATCCTCACTCTAAATAACATGGCTTCTACACTTAGTGCATGTAGGCTGCCATTGTGTGACATCATCAAGTCGTTCACTTGGCGCAATAATTTGAACATTTGCATTTATGAATAGCTAGTATAAGTAGATACTGTTAAAATAATATTGTTATTTACTAATCCTTAATGCATTACCTGTAGACATGTTTTCTAATTCTATTAGATCTTTTAATTGGTACTATTTAACTCTGCCCCAGAATAGGAGTAATACAGTCAGTGTTGTGAGCTTTATGTAGTTTCATCCAAGGATATAGTCCCTATTCCAAAATAGTGATTGCTTGATGTATTAAGTAAGTAATTCATCAGCTTTAGATATAGAATAAGTACAAGAACAGTTATTAGGTAGAATTGACACTTTGAATTACTGACAGCTGAGTTCCTGACAATGTAATTCCTGACACTTTGAATTACTGACAGCTGAGTTCCTGACAATGTAATTCCTGACAAAGTAATTGCTGACAACCCCTTGTAAACATGTATTTAGTTTATAAGTCTACTCCCATAGTAGGCTAGCTCTCTATATTAGGAAAGTTATTCCCCTTTAATTCCCTTTATTATTTTTGCCATGGTGACCTAGGGCTTAATTAGCTATCTCCCACCACTCACGAAACCCTGCATGATATTGTGTGATTTGGACCAACACAGTTTTGTGTACAAGCTGTTGAATTGTTATAGGAACTTATTTGTGATGACATTAATAAACTGTTACAAAGAATATGAGTTATGTCTGAAGCATCAACAGCAGAAAGGAGGACAATAAGGCCAGCCTGTTACAGGACTGTATTGATATCACAATTAAAGAAATTACACACCTTCTTAATACAATTGTTTTTAAATTCAAAATAATAATAGTGTAATAATTTACTTAGCAGGTGATTTTTTTCTTTTTTATCCAATGAGAAACCCCGAAAAGGTTGACCCGAATAACGTTTGACCCACACTCTGTCTTGTTTTAGTAGGGTCAAAACCGCCATGTTTGGACCGGCGTCGTAATGATTACTTGCCATTGTTCTGACTTTTCTTGCTCCATTTACAACTACGTCGACATAGACAGAAAGAATGTTGTAACTCTGTACGTTGACAAAAAACACATATACTCCCGCGGTGGGAGCGGTGAATACTCCGTCATTTGGGTTGTATCCGTGCCTTAGATTTGTGATGACCACAGGAAAAAACCAAAGTACTGCTACTCCATGAACTGCTGCTAGACAATACCGACGCCGTAAATGCCACCTTTCTAGACAGATCTACAAAAGAGAAAATATTCATATTATGTAAATTGGTGTTCATCACAGATTAAAGTTTGCTAATATTTAAAAAATACTTAATATGTAGGAAGAAAAATTATATACTGTAAACGTATTACATTTGGCTGTGTATTCTATTTAGTGTTTTAGGCTGAAAACGGCGTCCGCAAAATCAAGTACATCGCCAAATGTAAAATATGTAAGTAGATAAATAGTTACATTTAGAAATGCGCTAAATCAAATCTACGTTAACTTGTTCAAAAATCATTTTCCGCCAAATGTCGTACACGCTAAATATAAAACGTTAACAGTATGCTCTAAAAAATTGATTTTTCCACTAAAGGGCTATCTTTATATGTTTTTGTTGCCATGATCACGGGTTAACATAAACACCATTGATTGTTCCTTGTTGTTCAACGTCACTTCATTTACTTTTAAACCTCAGCAGTAAAAGGCTTTAATATTTAAAGAAATAGAGCATTTTGATTACCATCGAAGAAAGTTGCGATTTCTGTTTACTGTATCAATTGTTAAGATAAGAATTACTTTCTCTATTTTATGTCGACAACATTGTGCGTTCGGACAAAGTTCCGTTTGCTTAACCTAAGGTCATGTGTGATACAATTTTGAACATCCTCTAGTTGTTATAATATTATACTTTATAATATAATATTATACTTTATAATATAATTTTTTTTATAATACATTTAGTTTTATTTAGGGAAGAGAAAATAAAAAATGTTAACATTAATATTTTTATGACTTTGAATTTGATACTTAGTACACCTACTTGCAATTTCATCATGGACGTAACCATTTATTCTGTCTTCCATCTGTTTGTTTAACGATCTGTTCATAATATGAACATCTATCAACGACAGACTCGTATACTGCAGCTGGACATTCTGGTCCTCGAAATTTTTTATGGTGACATTTAACAAATTGGTCAAGTTTTTATCGTTTGCCTCCTTTGTCATCGAATTTTGAATTAAGTGTTTGATGCCACTTAGGTATGATGATAATTCTTGGGTCGACGTGGGTTTGGAAGCGTTTAGTCTGTCCAGCTCTGCCTCGAGTGAGAACAACTTGTTCTGCAGTATCTGAATGGTGGATCTATCATTTTCTGTTTGCTGTGTGAGGTTACTGGTCAGTTCCTGGAGACAGTTTATCTCTACGGTCTGTTGTTTCGGGTTTTCTATCTAAGCAGTCTGTTGTTTCAGATTTTCTATCGCCGCAGTTTGGTTCAGAAGCATCCGCATCATTTCCGTTATTTCGACGTTAACGTTGGGGCCATGACCAGTCGAGCCATGAACAGCGTCGGTTAGATTAGAGTTCCCTTGTGCCATTGGTCCTTCTCTTTCTCCGATGTAAATCAATAAAAGAGAGAATGTAAAAGAAACTGTATGTAGAAAAAGCGTTTTCAAGACTAAATGTTAAACACTTCTCGAACCAAAAACGATGCCCTGTCCTTATGTAAATCTGCAGAAAATAGCTTTTTCCTCAGATATTTTCAAACAGTTTTGCATGATATGAAGATGTTTGATTTATATAGTTCTTTGAACTTGTCAAATAACCTATTTGAATACAAAACAAGTGAAATAAATTGTTAAATTTGAGTAGAATATCGTGTTGCTTAACATGTTACGAGTTAGGTGCATTTAAAATTCGTTTACATAACATAGCACTCGAGAGCTGTTCAAGTGTTCCCCCTTTTATTACAAGGAGTTCAAAAATGGGAATCCTGAGATAACAAACTAATAATTAACAGATGATTTGACGACAATTTGCCATATTCGTATTACAATATATTATTTCTAAGTAAATAATTTACTATTCTTTAAGTAGCATTTTGTGTTTATGAAATTAGTATTTTAAACATTTTACATGCGTTTCTTGCATACAAATTCATTTTGAGTAAAAACACAGCAAGCAACTAATTTCAATTTATTTGTTTCTATAAAAGTACAAAATATTCGGTAGAACCATTTTGACCATCTGTCAGACAGGTCAAAGTAACATGAACGAGACCGTGTAAAAATCATACACATTAAAAATATGCCAGTAAACTATTCGTTGCCTTTCCCTGAGACTCATTAATTGCCCGTCAATGATACAAACAGATACTTGGGTAATTGTGTTTATCATTGGATACATAAAAGCTATACTAGTCAGTGCAGTACTAGTTATTCAAATACTAGTATATCAATTTGGACCGAGACTTGCAGCCCCAACACAGGACACCGTATTGACAGTTTCTTCGTTGGTATCTGAAATCAAATGAGAAAACCGGAGTACATAGAAGAAGGTCTGAGGAATTCGGCAAAATACTGTGTCCTGCATGTGTTTGAATCCCAGTCTGTCTCCTGCCTGAAGGGTCAGCACAGTGACTTTGTGTCCTGCGTTGTAATTTGTATAGGCCAATGCCCTCACCCGTGTCTCTCCATTCTGCGCGATTTTCCACGTAGATGGCAAGAACTTTGAAACCCTGAACATTGACGAAGAAGACATATTCCCCTGCTATGGATGCAGTAAATACCCACGATACTTGGGTTGTATCGTATGAACGTGACTACAGGAAATACCAGAATATCGCCGTTTTATGAACTGCTAATAGTTGGAAGCGAGGTTGTAAATCCTTTTCTTTTGAACACATCTACAATGAGGTTTTCTCGAAAATTTGATAATGTACAATAAAGTACACTCTTTTTATTTTTGTTCTTTGGGTGTGTTTCATTATATACTCTTTGAAGTATATTTGAAGTATATGACCATCAAAAAAAAATTAAATTTCACCAAACATGAGAACATTGCTTTTAAGATGACACGACTACATCTTGAAATCTTTTTGTATTTTTTAACAAAGAAAGGCAATCAACTTTCAAGTCAAACGTTATCTTCTCAATACTACATTTTTGAAATCGAGTAAAGATAATCGCAAATGTTATTTACATAATCTATTTTTTGCAAGAGAAGATATAACGCCCATAATTTATTACACCAAGCATTAAACTAACACAGGCGTTTACATTTAAGAGTCATTGCTGCTTGGATGTGAAAAAATCTCTCATTTGTTACGTTTTCGTTCGTTGATAGGACGTCAAGATCATAAGATTTGAGATCTTGAATAATTTCTTTGCATTGTATTGTACAAAACGTATTTAGCGTTTATATATCTGAAACGTAAAGTTATATTTGGTTTTAGTGGTTTGAACGTTTGAGATGTACAAGGCGTGCAATGTTTTGTGACTATATAAGTAAACGTTAAGCCATAAATTTGTCATTTTATATCAAAGGCTATTTTATCATATAGAATCAAATTAAATGAATACATCTACTACTGAGAGTTGTTTTAAGTAAAACTTTGATGTCATTGATATCCATATCACCTGGGTAAGGGTTGGATGGTAACTTTGTCAATTTCATTTGTGTTCATTTAATATGGGGGTGTTATATAAACCAAGGTGCAATAGAACCCAAAACTAAAGCATTTACATCTATCATTGTAATTGATGAAATAAAACTCAAATATCAATACATGTAATACATTGAGGAATTGTTGGAAGTTTTCTCAATAATTATAAACCATGGAAACGCAAGGATATATCGTTTACCTACAACGTGTGAATGAAAGAATAGTCGATATTAAAATCCACTTTCCAAAATTAAAGACTAAAACAAATAAACTATAAACTCTCTTACGGCAAGATTGAATTGGTTTGATAAAACGGGTCATGTCTCTGCAAAAATATTTCAATTATTTAGAGGTGAATCACATAACACAAGTAAAATAATAATTAGTTTATTTTTTGCTGAAAGATACACAATTTAGGCTTAATTTATGGCTTTAAACAGTAATGTTTGACACAGTTTTATGAATAATTGAATAATAGATGCCGCTGCCTGTGTTCTCTCTCTCTCTCTCTCTCTCTCTCTCTCTCTCTCTCTCTCTCGTCAATCTTGCATTTCAGGTATTTAAATGTAAGCGACATTCATGAACACAATCAAAATGCATTTATACCAGAATAATTACATTTGCATTTATAAATTAAATATGTCTTAATTCAGTTCACAAATGATCAAATAGCCTAATATAAAAATATAAGTATGGTGCTTATATTTTTTCAGTAAAATCATCTAAGTAGAAAACTTCACAAAATTACATCACATAACCGTTGCATAAAATTCCAACACATATTGTAACATTAAACCCCTAAACTTTTATTTATTAAAATGCAAAAGATTAATGTTGACGTCAGTAATGCATTCTTCTTTTTTTTTTTAGAAAATATATGAACTTTACTTCATTTATAGTTAAACCATTATCTTTGCTAAACCATATGACGCCCACTTTCATACCAGTTTCATATTGTCACATGTTCATAAAAAATGCACACGTTCGAGTTTATGTAAGACTCTCAGAGAGTCTCTATAGATGCTCATTGGAATCATAATTTTTAACGCTCTGTAGTTGGTGACGTCATATTTCATATGAGAAAACCAGAAAACGTTGTAATAGGAATTCCCTCGCTGTAGAATGACGACCCACTGTGGCACTTGGCCCACACTGTATCCCCCTGCTGTAAATTCAGAGCCGCCAAGTTCGTCCCGGAGTCGTAGAAATCTTTCCCCCGCCCTCCGTCCGACATAGTCATGACCTTTGCACCGCCATTGTGGACGATACTCACGTACAGTGTGTCGCTTCCATAGCCCTGTGCACTTACAAAGAAGACGTACTGGCCGGATCTGGGGGCGGTAAATACCCCGGTATCCGGATTGTATCCACCGCCTTCGTTGTTTATCACCACCGGAAACACTATTGTACTTCCGGTCCCGATATTCCCTGCACCAGATGTTCCGGCTGTGAAGGCCACTTTATTCAAAGAGCCTATCGATGAGAAAAAAAATGTCAACTTCTCAGTCGGTACATTGTGTATTCACTCTATGTCAACATATACTAGTATAGTATATAGTGCAAAGTTTGTATAAATTATTATTTTGCGATAATCTGCATTTCGCGGGAAATGACGCTAGTTGACAGTAAACTTAAATGTTGGGGTTTTTTAATTCAAGGAATAAGAAGTCATTCTTTGAGTATTATGAGGCAATCAAATACGGTTGGGGTGATCAAATCCAATAAAGCCCGAAGGGCTGTATGATATATTTGATTATGCCCGACAGTATTTGATCACTTCATGATATTCAAATATGATATCTTATTACTAATGTCTATGTGATTTTCAGCAGTGTTTACGATTAAAGATTAAAATAGTCATTCGTGAATTGTATTGGATTTTACATTACAAAATCGATCGATTTGTAGATCGTTTCATGAAACAAATCATTTTACAACACGAAGCATGTTTCGTCTCTCTCTGACAGATCGGGAATAATTAATTAAGGTAGTATGGGACACTTCCATATCGTAACGTACATGTACTTCCTATATATATCGAAATAAACAATAAATCAAGTATAATTTTACAATCTTTTCTTACCCATAATAATTACCTAACACTTGGCGCAATGGGTTTCAGCGTTGACTACGAATCTGTAAGTCAAGAGATTGAATACAGCACGGCCTTTTGTAATCTTAACCATTCAAAAAAAAATTAAATCTATTTTGAGTTTTAAACCAGTAAAAGTATTTTGATTATAGTGCACTTTTATCCACATTAATACTGGTAGGTGTCCCAAAACACCTTGAAATAAACTGAAAACGTTCAGGCCGTAACGAATAACAAACCCGACAGCTGCGCCCGAACACCAATAACAAGTCCGATGGCTAAGACCAAAGGGTGTTCTGAAAATGTCAATGGCCAAGACCAGTGTGTTCCGAATAGTGGTACAACACAGATCATGCCAACCATGCAATGAATACAAACCATTCTGGGTCAGGTCTTCTACTTTATTCCATAAATGGCTGTGTTCTGATTCTAATTCCTCGAATCGCTTCTCTTGCAGAATAATGCAGGCGACTAGGCATGCAAGAATCACTCCTTGCAACATGTCAGCAGCGGTTCTGTAGACTGATTTCTCTTAAGTGCAAGTCAGTTCCTGTTTATATCGGGGGTCATTTAAAACTACTGTCCGTTATAATTGTACATGACAGATCAGACAATGAAACAATTTTTGAATGACTCGATTGAAAGTCGTTAATGCCAACCTGCATGAAATTGTCCGTAACTGATTTAATCCAATATTCAAATACATATCGTATCGGTAAATATTTACCTTTTTTTAATGAGTATCCAAGCAGAAAACTCCTTTTCTAACATTTTCTTTAAAAAAAACATTGCTCTTTGTCATTTCTAACTGACTGGATCAATTGCAGATTTTTTTTTATTGAGGTCAGTTTCTTGTTAGCTGACTCAATTAATTATCATTTCTTTCTTAATTATTGACTCAATTAAATTAATTATTAAAACTTCCTCTACTTCTATTTTCTGTAAGATTACAAATACTTCCGTTATATTAAAATTAAGTTTTAAATCACAGAATTCTGTACTCAACCACTAGTATTATTAGTTAAGTGTTAGAATACTATGATTTTGATCTTTTAATGTAACGCCAACATCATCCTTCTATTCGTTCTATATACTTATTCATTCTCTCTCTCTCTCTCTCTCTCTCTCTCTCTCTCTCTCTCTCTCTCTCTCTCTCTCTCTCTCTCTCTCTCTCTCTCTCCTTACTTTGATTCACTTATTTTGGTCAAACAAAGATCCTTATTTCCTCAAAAGGACCAATATCCCAGCGTTAATTATTGTATTTTTGGAGTAAGAATTGAAAACGTTAAATCATTTTGCTATTTGGGTAGTGTTTTTTTTTCAAGAAGTGGAAAATTGAATAATGCTGAGAAGCATTAAGTAGAACAAGCTAACGTCAAAGGCATTATATGGTACGAAAAATACGTTATTTTAACCTACCTATTAATTGTCAAATAGACCTATTTGACAAAGTCATTAACCCAATTTTACTCGTGTCATAGGCGTCGGAACCGGGGGGGGGGGCTAGGGGGGCTTAGCCCCCCCCCCCCCACTTTTTTTGCAAAGTTATACCTAACCATTAGAAACATAGCATGATAGAGGGTTCAGCCCCCCCCCCCCCCACTTTTATTCGCAGGGAAGATTATTGTTCCAAAGTTTGCCTTGAAAGATAGACAAGTTGGATTCAGAAGCATACTAGCCCCCCCCCCCCCCCCCCCCCCCCCCGGAATATGAATTTCATGATTTTGAAAAAAAAATTGGGGTAAGTAATTTTTTTTTTTGGAAGTATAGGTATACTCCCCCCCCCCCCCCCCCCCCCCACACACACACACGGATTAGGATTTCCCTGATTTTGGGAATTACTTTTTTCTCTATATTTCTGAGGATAAGTCTAGCCCCCCCCCCCCCCCCCACCGCCCCCACTTTCAATTTGCTTCCGACGCCAGTGCGTGTGAAGTGTGGGGTTACGAAAATATAGTTATAGATATTATCGAAAAAGTACATCTAAAATTTTTGAAAAATCTAGTACTCCAATCTGTAAGGTGCATGGAGAAGGTGGAAGGTATCCTTTTTCACTCTTTGTTATCATTAAAATGATAATATGTACTGTGCGGAAGTTTTGACAGCCCACGATTGTAAACTCACTAATGTAATATGTTGTTATTTTTATAGATGTTACAAATACAACCATGGATAAAATGTACACATGATATACTCAACTCATGCGTGTTGTCTTATATATATGAGAAAATCAAAAAATATGCAGTTATAACTGGCTTAATTCAATTGTTAAAGAAATATAACAAAATCAAATTGTACATGACTGGAGAAATATAGTAGATAACTCATTAAAATGCAATAATTAAAGAAATTTTAAAACAAATTTCAATTTAGAAAAGTACTTGTTGATTTTAGCTACAGATCTACAGATCGCGTTTGCAAAATTACGAACATGTAACCATCGAAATAGATTGCTCTATATTGACAAAAATTTAAGAAAATGTACACTGTGTGACTCACAGTATTAGTATTAGGGATGAATCTAATTATATTTTGGAATGTACACATTTTGCAAACGATAGAAAAATGTTTTTGTCCTAGAGATACTGTTAAAACTCAAAAATATTATAAAATATAACGAGCTAATGAATACTTATAATGTGAAAAAAAGGAACTAAAAATATTGTCAAGATTTATTGAGAAAAAGTGTGCTCTTCCAAAAACAAACTTATACAACCTACGTACTGTAGTGTAAACTCAACTTTTTTCATCTTAATTACTTCTAATGTACATGTGATCCTTGACTGTTTTTGTGTTCATTTGTATATACTTAGGGTATGCTTAACTTCAAATACATGTGGACTGGTCTTGAGTGAATAAAGAATTGAATACAATTGGTCGGGTGTGATCAAATCCAATAAAGCCCGAGGGGGGTTTATGATAGATTTGATCACGCCTAGGCCTCGACCGAAATTATCACCTCATAATATTCAAAGAATGATTCCTTATTAAGCGTAAATTAAGTTTACATAACTACTACTTTGTTGGTCTTCTTGATATTTTTCATCCACTATATACTTTGTATATATATATTTATATAACCTGCCTCCCACAATTATTGTAAAGTACGATTAAATTTTTGTTATGGGAATGTATGTAATAAATGTATACGCCAATAAACTACTACTTATTACTTATATTTAAATTTCAGCAGTTAACGATTAAAATTAGAATTTTAAGTATGCAAACTCCGCTTGTGCCCCAATAATTTCATTTGAATTTATTGATCTGTATAGTACAAAACGACTCGTAGTGTTATCACAGACAAAAACTTAAAAAATCCCTCCCTCCTGGATCTGGAAATTTCAAGGGGGCAATTTCAAACACACATTTTATAAGGATAGCTTTACTTGCTGATACAATTGCAGAGGTACGTTCCTAATTCCTCGCTTCCTTATTTGCCAACATAATCACTTAGGTGCCTACCTCCTTACTCGCTGACATGAATAGTCGTTTGCTGTATTAATTTTCTTATAATTTCTGAAGCTTTCTCGCTCAAATAGTTACGCACCTGTTGTTACATGTGTTACATTAAAAGTTAAAAATTTATCAATTTAAACTTAGGAAACTGTTATACATGTAGTTAAGTTTAAATTGATAAATTTTAAACTTTTAATGTAACACATGTACGTGGTTTTACGTTGTTACGTTGCTTTTTAGACAAATAGGGTAACGTTCCATATTACATGTACCTTTTTTACTTACTGACTAATTGTTTGATGAAAGATGCACAGTTTAGGCTTACTTTATTGTTTTAAATAATGTTTGACATAGTTTTAAGACTAATAGATACCTCTACCGCTACTTCTAGTACTACTGATGCCGCTGCTGCTGCTGCTACTACTGTCCTTTACAAAAAATTAAATTACTAATAATCAAAATTTGTACCATGTTGTATATTTTATTTGATAAAATGAATGAAATATATCGGAAAGGACTCTCTCTCTCTCTCTCTCTCTCTCTCTCGTCAATCTCTCTCTCTCTCTCTCTCTCTCTCTCTCTCTCGTCAATCTTGTATTTCAGGTAATTACGCGACATTCATGAACACAGTCTAAATGCATTTATACCAGAATAATTACATTTGCATTTATAAATTTGCTTTAATACGGTTCATCATGCAATGATCAAATAAACTAATATAAAAATCAGTATTGTGCTTATATTTTTTCAGCAGAAATAATTATAAACTAAGTAGAATATCACACAAAATTACATCAATTTCACGACATTGTAAACGTTGCACAAAATAGCACTCAATATAGTAATGTTAAACCCTTAAACTTTTGTTTATTATAAATGCGATAGTTTAATGTTGACGGTGTTATATAGTGCCTTTTCCCCCTAGCCATCTTTCCCCCCGGAAAAATGGCTATATAGCAGTTCTTCCCCCCGGAAAAGTGGCTATATAGCAGTTTTTCCCCCACGGAAAGCTGACTATATAGTGGGATTTCCCCCTTTTTATAGCCAGATTACCCCCACGGAAAACCTACTATATAGTGGACTTTCCCCCATTTTTACTTTCCGGCCATGTTTATTGCGGACCATTCGTGACAATAATTTGCAATAACTGATATGATATTAATTTCTCACAAAAAAGGATTATTATGGCATTTATATATACATAGAATAAAATACATGGTTTTCCAACCCCAAATATGAACTAAGGCATGCGCCTTCATAACATGCAAGTGTCATCATCGTTTATTTCACCTGTTCTGACCCCTTTTTGGAACACCTTTTACACGGATTTACCTCGAATCTTTTTCATCTAATCGATGCTTATCTACAGTTTTGACTTCGACGTTATGAACACGTGAGAACACATTTGAGTGAAAATACGCCGGTTTGTAAATCCAATTTTCCAATGTATTACCATCAATGTATAAGCTTCTCCCAGGAAACTAACTGACCAATCTTGACTTAATTTCGTAGAGGAAGGGAATAAAAAGTGGAAATGTATTACTCCGTTCGTCCAAAAGGCTATCAATTTTAAATAAATACCGTTAGAATTGACGATCTTAAAAACAGTTATATATTTCTTCTTCTAAATATCAAACGGGAGACAGGATGCAATGATATGATGAGAAACTGAAATGTTTTAGTTTTACTTTGATTGATGGGGTTCTAAATTATGGTTAAGGGGGTATTTTAATTATGTATTAAAAGCATGTGTAAAGTTAGTGTTTACAATTTCGTTTTAAAGTTACGCATATTCATATTTTAAGCACATTTCTACGAAACGCGAGATATTATGATGTAAACATTTTAAAAAACAATGAAATGTCTTCACAACCAGAACAATGTCGATATCTTTGCTGGTTACTTTGGAAAATGTGAAATGGAGCCTGATTATATTGTCACTCACTATTTGCTAATTTTTCCACTTTTAATGATAATGAATTTTACCCGCGTACCTTTTTAAAAAATTTTGTTCGTTAATTTAAAAAAAAAAGCAGCAGAATTAAACGTAATTTTCAATCATTTTGATAAAGAAATATATGAGTGATTGTGTATTTCTAAATGATGTTTTTACTTTTAAATGACCGTAAAAATATGTTCATGTGGTCATCTATAGTTTTTGAGATATGGGGCCCTAAAAAATACATATTCTTTATAATTGGATTTCAAACATCGGGCTAGAAAACAACAAAGGCTCCTACCCTGCATAGGGGCTTAAATTTTCGGTGTCATCTACTAGTGGTATACCACTATCACTGTGAAAATATGGTTAATTGGTCATCTCTAGAATTTGAGATTCGGGTCATCACTTATAGAACACTATTCAATCATTATAATGGGGTTTTATACATTGGGCCCTGAAACTTCAAGGGCCCCTACCCTGAGGGCTGAAATTTTCAGAGTCATCTTCAAGTGGTAAACCACTGCCACGATAAAAATATGGTGATATGGTCATCTCTAGTTTATGAGACATTGGACCCTAAAGAATATGCACTATAATTATTATAATAGGATTTTAAAATCGGGCTCTGAAACATCGGAAACCAAATTTCTCTAAAACAGAGGTTTAGCCTGGATGAAATTTCACAAACAGACAAACAGTCTGATAAATTTATCAAGAAATTCTTAAAACATTCTCGTTTAATACAATTTCAGAACACAGAATTATGCATATAAGTGTATAACTTGTAAAACTTTTTTCAATAAATTACCTAAATTAAGTTCTATGTGTAATTCCATTACACACATGTTCAACTTTTAGCATTGTCTATAAAAATAATAAATCGGCAAAACGAAACTTAACCTGTACAGATGAATGCAGATATACATGTATGCAACCTGGGAGTGTAGAAACATTGATTTTAATCCTTACTGGATTTCCATAAATATTTTTTATAATATCTGAACCAAAAACGTGAGGGAGAAACCCTACTATGGGGGAAAAGCTACTATATAGTAGCTTCTCCCCCGGGGGGGAAAGGCTACTATATAGTAGGTTTTCCGGGGGGAAAAGCTACTATGGGGGAAAAACTGCTATACAACAACGGCAGTAATGCAATCGTTTTCTCTTGAGAAAATATTTAAATTTTTACTTCATCTATAATTAGACCAACCTAAGTGAAATCATATGACATCAACTTTCATACCAGTATTCGTTTCATAATACCACATGTTAAAAAAATGTACACGTTCGAGTTTATCTATCGAGTGTATCTATCGAGTGTATCTATCGAGTGTATCTATCGAGAATCTCTATATATGCTCATTGGAATCATAATTTTTAAAGCTCTGTAGTTGGTGACGTTATATTTCATATGAGAAAACCAGAAAATGTTGTAATAGGAATTCCCTCGCTGTAGTAAGACGACCCACTTTGGCACTTGGCCCACACTGTGTCCCCCTGCTGTAAATTCAGAGCCGCCAAGTTCGTCCCGGAGTCGTAGAAATCTTTCCCCCGCCCTCCGTCCGACATAGTCATGACCTTTGCTCCGCCATTGTGAACGATGCTGACGTACAGTGTATTGCTTCCATAGCCCTGTGCACTTACAAAGAAGACGTATTGACCGGATGTGGGGGCGGTAAATACCCCGGTACCCGGATTGTATCCACCGCCTTCATTGTTTATCACAACCGGAAAAGCTATTATACTTCCGGTCCCGATATTCCCTGCACCGGATGTTCCGGCTGTGAAGGCTACTTTCTTCGAAGAGTCTATTGAAAGAAAATATGTCAACTTATTGGCTGGTACATGGTGTATTCACTACATGTCAAATGCAGGAAAATACCTCTAGATCTAAACGCCCATTTTTTAAATTTGCCTTTTTCATGAGTTACCAAATGAAGTTTTAATTTGCATTTCAATATAATGCATACTTTGTGGTGTCAAAACGTTCTAGAAGTCTATGCAAATTAATAATTAGCTTTGAATAATGCAACAATAATAATTATCCCAATAGAAGTTGTCTTACTTATAAAATGTGCATTTAACCTAAACTTGAAAAAAAATTCAATCACTTAAATGCTATCTTTGTTTCATAAATGCGAGATATTGCAATTATTTTCTTTTGTATTTGTGAAACAGCAATAAGGAACAGTTTATTTGTGAAATATCAATGAAGAGCAGGTTTTTCACATAAAATGAGTAAGATATGCAAGATATTGTACATCAATCAGTATGTTATACATGTACATTGATTGAAGAGCTAAATTTAAATAAAAAGCGACGACCTTTAACACCAGTCGTCTCCTTATTTGGTCTATAATGTTCATTTGATTAGATAGAAACAAGAATCTGATTAGTCTAATCTGTAGAAGGTCATGACGATGTGCATACGTCATTTCCGATGAAATGAAAAAGTAAATCTAAATCAATCAAAACTTACCCAAAACTTACCCTGAACTATTTTTGACAAATTCGTATTTGCTAGTGTAAGGTTTGCAACCGTTTCCAGTAAATGTGTGTGGGATAATTCCAGTTCCTTGAATTTCCTCTCTTGTAAAATAAAACAGACAGCTAAAATTGAAGGTATCAGGCCTACAAAAACCTCACAAAACAATGTTGCTGCAGAACTGTAGCTCTACAGGAAATTTGGGTTGACGAACCTTAGATCAACAGTCTGTCAATCTGAATTTCCCGTAGAGGTACAGTTCTACGCCTAAAAACTATATGTAGTGTTTCTGCTAATTGTTAGTCACTGTCTGGTCATGTTAGTTGCAAGTACTGGCTTTTAAACACAAATTAATTTGTCTTTATTCTGGACAAACTTTGAGGCTAATAAAATAGTTCATTCGCAGTGGATACTTTTTGGGAAAAAAATCTTTCTTTAAATGTTATAGAAGAGAAAAAAATATTTAGAGGTTGAATTACTCATAATTCAAAAGTTTGTGGAGTTTTGTTTAGTGTAATGTTGTAAATTCTGAATGTACCTACTACCAGGTGGCAGTCAATTGATACAAAACCTACAACTGCCGGACTTCATGTTGTAAATTACAACATAACTTTTGGTCAATTCTCGCTATTACGGTGGCGTATCTCTGCCCCTTGTGTGCAAGTTATTTTTCTTTCAAATATGTCGACATGCAAAATAAATATGTTGACATGCAAGATAGTTATGTCAACATACAACATGACTATGTTGACATGCAAGAAATATCAATTTAAAACATGGGTTTTTTTTCACCTGAAATAAGTAAAATATACAAGATATTGTACATCAATCAGTATGTTATACATGTACATTTATTAAAAAGCTAAAATAAAAAGCGACGACCTTTGACACCTCTCCTTATTTGGTCTATAAGGTTCATTTGATTAGATAGAAGCAAGAATCTGATAAGTCTAATCTGTAGAAGGTAATGACGATGTGCATACGTCATTTCCGATGAAATGAAAAAGTAAATCTAAATCAATCAAAACTTACCCAAAACTTACCCTGAACTATTTTTGACAAATTCGTATTTGCAAGTGTAAGGTTTGCAACCGCTTCCAGTAAATGTGTATGGGATGATTCCAGTTCCTTGAATTTCCTCTCTTGTAAAATAAAACAGACAGCTAAAATTGAAGGTATCAGGCCTACGAAAACCTCACAAAACAATGTTGCTGCAGAGCTGTAGCTCTACAGGAAATTTGGGTTGACGGACCGTAGATCAACAGTCTGTCAATCCGAATTTCCCGCAGAGCTACATTACTTCTACAGCTAAAAACTATATGTAGTGTTTCTGCTAATTGTTAGTCACTGTCTGGTGATGTTAGTTGTAAGTACTGGCTTTTAAACACATTAATTTGTCATTATTCTGGACAAACTTTAAGGCTAACAAAATAGTTAATTATCGGTGGATACTTTTTTTTTTGGGGGGGGGGGGGGGATCTTTCTTTAAATGTTATAGAAGAGAAATATTATTTTAGATAATGAATTACTAATAATTCAAAAGTTTATGGAGTTCTAGTGTAGTGATTATGTTGTACATTTTGAATGTACCAGATGGCAGTTAATTGATACAAAATTTACAACTTCATGTTGTAATTTACAACATAACTTTGGCAAATTCTCGTTATAGTTGTACGTACATGTATAGTAAAGGAATTGGTTTTTACAGGTACATTCGAATGTTAAACGTCGTCAAACACACATATATACGTGTATAGCCCCTTCCATAATGTGAAAAGTCTGTATTGCATTTTTGTAGTCATCAGCAACTGGCGGAAAGAGACTCTTGCAAATAGTAAATAATTTATGGGTTTGTTTAATTATAAGTAAATATAAAATTATAAGTAAAAATGTTTCCGAGCGCAAAAATTGGTTTACCAAAACATTGATATTATCAAAACGGGGCATGTTTCGGCCTCCTCTCTAACAGATCGTGGATAAACAATACGGACGGAATTAGCCGAAATATAACCAAACAAACCGAAGGCTGGGGTGGTGTTCCGAAAGTACCAATAACAAATCCGACGGCTAAGACCAAAGGGGGTTCCGAGAATAACAAAAGCCATCTATTTAAAACAACTTTGTCGGTTAAACCCAGATCAGCCAACCATGCAATCAATACAAACCATGAACAATATTTGACAAATTCTGGTTAGCCTGCGTCAGTTCTTCTATTCTATTCCACAAATGGCTGTGTGCTGAATCCAATTCCTCGAATCGCTTCTCTTGCAGAATAATGCAGGTGACTAGAAATGCTAAAATCAATCCAAACACAGCTTCTCGAAACATGTCAACGATTCTGTTGACTTATTTCCCTAGTGCAAGTCAGTTCCTGATTATTGGGGAAGGGGGGGGGGGGGGGGTGTCATTTAAAACTACTGTCCGTAAGATGCACATAGCAGCTCGGACAATGAAATGTACAATCCCTGAATACCAGTAGCCTGATTGAAAATCCTTATACCAACGTAACTTTTTCTTGTTGATTTTCCTTAACTGTTTAAACAAACTGGCAGATAAAACCGAAAATTTCAGTTAGATGTTTTAAGAATAAGTTTTTTGTGACGGTTTTAGGATGACTTGTTCGTATCGGTAAATATTTAACAACAAGGGGCATTCTAAGCAGAACGGGTCCTTATTCTGACATTTTAATTCTAACAAAACTCACTGCTCAGATCTTTCATTTCTTTCTAGACTGACTCGCTTGCAGAATATTTTATTAATAATATATGTCGTCACTTGTTTGTTCGCTGCATGACTCTCTTACTTTTTTAATAGACTAGTTGTTTCAGTAAATACCAACATATTTCCTGATATTTTTTTTATAAGTAGGAATATTTATAGAATATCCTATCTATATAGCTAATTAAGCGGCTTCCCCATCGCCGCATATAAAGATATATAATAACCTTCTTACAAGTGCTTTAATCAGAGACATAAATAACAATGTTAAATGTTATTTATGTCGCTGCTTTACCTTAAATATATTGATTCAACTTCTCATTTCATTACCGACGTTCTTATATATGCGTCTCAATTTTTGTTGTTTTCATATTCAGACGCATGTGCACGATAGCTATATTGTCAGCACCTTGTTTATTTATTTATTTATTTATTTATTTATTTATCTGTATTTTTATATATATTTTTTTATTTATTCAGTCAGTCAATCATTCTGGTCAAAATATATTTGCCAATGAAAATATATCTGTGGCATCGGAAGCAAATTATCTAATATAGTTATGTCTAACTTTGCAAATATGCCCCTCTCCCCCGGTTCCAACGCTTATGTATATTAATGTTAAAAATATTAAATGAACGTTTTAACTATTACGAGTATGCTTTCCGTACATTAGTTTAGTCCAGGAAAGCCTCGCTTTCGTTTTGTTTAGACATGGCAGACGATGAACATCCGTTCTAAAGATTACACGAAAAAAACTAAAATTTAACTTTAATCTTCTAACGTACACTCAATCAACTAATGACATTTTCTGTATAAATGAGGAACGAAGACAATTTCCAAAGTGGTAAGTCTAGATATGCAATTAGTTTCTAATTGACTTACATTTTTTCATAGAAATGTTGCCGTATTTTGAACATGTTGAACCATGACATTTTATAGTTAGTAAACACTTCATCTATAGTTTTCATTATAAACACCTAAACTGTTAAACAATGTTGGATTAAGAAACATTATATGTGGCGTTTCAAAACCATTTAACAACAATGTACAGATGTAAGAAGAGAAAACAATTTTCCCTTATCAACAATAAGAACAGGGGCTTGTGTAGAAAAAAATATAACAAGGGAGGATGCCATCTTGGATACCGCCACGCTTCATCAGCTAATTCCTCATTTAAATTGTTATTAATACTTTACATATGCGCTGATTCGTATTCCTTTACAAATGATTCTTCTTTGAGCTATCACCTCGAGTTTAGTTCTTTTTTTTATCAACAAACCTCTTGATTTCTCACATAAAAATTCAAATGGACAACTCATTGGCTTCTGCAGAAAGTGACAGTATGGCAAGTGAAATTTCTGTCATACGATTGGTTATGGGAAAAGCTAAGGAGTTGTCGATTTCGGATCTTTATGCAAGAAAAAGGTAAAATTTGTTGATATAGACTAGAAAATAATTAAACTGAAGGTGGCATCTTAAAAAAGATTTATTTATCTTTCGTTAATATGAATGAACACAAGTTTCTAGTATAGTGTTTTGAAAGAGAAATTAGCTGATAAAGTGAGGCAGTATCCAAGATGGCATCCTCCCTTGTTATTTTTCCTCTGAGGTACCCACTTTTTTAACGATGTTTTTATTTCTAGACAAGCTCCTGTGCAATAAGCAAATGAATATCCATATTGTACTTTTAAATAGCAGTAGGCTATATAAATAGATATCGTTTGTCATTTACAAAATTAGCTGTAGAGCGCTTATGGCCAGACATACCAATTCAAAGAATTAAGATTCTATGTATATATATGGTGATCAGTGGTGATTGGTCAGTATTTGTCATAATGTACCTCTTGTCTATGGTGAAACATCGGACATCATGCATGAACAGTGCATGTCCCCCTATTTCTTCACAGATTCCCTGTTCCAGATCATATATGTGACCACCTGACAATAGAAACCTAGCTAGCATATGTTTTTTATTATTTGTAAGTATATAGTCTGTTGTAATAAAAACTGTATTTGTGCCCAACTCAAGGCCACAAGATTGAATTACAGTTAGATTGGTAGTTGTGAAACTTTGGTTCTATTTTTTGCTGGTTATAACCTTCATTTTTGTTGACTGTGATACTGTGTGATGGTTGCTAACTAGATGCAGGGAGATGGTTTATTCCTGGTTTAGTTTATTTCAGCAATTGTTCACTTTAAATGTTTGGATGTGTATCACGGTTGGTTGAGTTGTTCGTACTAGCATTGGGATTCTGGATGGAGATTAGATCTTCCTGGGCCAAAGCCCTTACATGTAACTTATCACTGCCATTGTGGATAGAAACCTCCTTCATGTAGCTGCATTGAACCCTTGTAGCTTCAGGCATCCCTTCAGAGAGTCCTGTATTCCTATCAAAAATTTTGAGTTGAGATTACTTTGGGGCACATGCTTCCAGTAGGGAGGTGGACTGTCCCAGGAAGAAATGCCAAAATCATTCAGGAAAGAGAACTACTGGTGGGAACTTGGCCAAGCCGGAAACCTGCATGCAAGAACAACAGGAAGTCAGATTCCAGAGGGTCTGGTGCTGTGCTTTGGACAACCTCAGATTCTGATGACACTCATCTGAGCTTGGAGTCCGGCAAACAGGAAGTTAGCATGTCACCTTTTTGCTGTAAGGTAAAAAAAAACTGTGATAGGAGTTGATATTTCAACCGGAGTTAGGATGTTGAGGTACCTGACAAGAGCAATATTAGCTAGCAAACCTAGCAATATTGATTGACTGGAAGAAGAGAGTAAAATGACTAAGCAACTGTGAATCAGTACAAAGTCCATGTCAAACCACTAGGTTTGCTGTTTGCCTTAAGATGAATGGTATGGCCATGAATGTTGTGGTGGACACTGGAGTGGGAAGTCTGTATGCTGACCAATAACTTGGGCTTATCAGCTGATGTACCATACAACACATGTTAAGGAATGCGTCAACATGTTGCAAGCTAGATGCATGATTCATCACAGCCTAGAACCAGTGAATATCCAAATAGGCCCACCCTACATACAAAGCAGACTTGCCTGTTGCCCCTTTGAATGATAAGATGTACTATTTAAGTCAGACCTACAGTAGATTTCTTGTTTGATCAAAAGGTGCAACTTTACCTAGACAGTGCAGTTCTGGCTTTAAAGTCCATTATTATGACCTCATGCAGTGCACAGAGGAAAGCTAAGCCTTACAACAATATATATGTATATTCACCAGATATATAAATATGGATTTTGTGCAGGATTGTGAAAAGTTAAGGCGGGTACTGATCATTTTATGTGGGGTATATATACTGGCTGGCCACGACATGTACATGTAAATGAAATATTTTATGTACGTCTATAAATCGGAGGTTTAAGCAATAATGCATGCATATTTAATTTTTGCAAATGGAATTGTATGTAATAGTAACATCAACATAAAGGTAGTTTTAATTAATATTTATGTTGTAGCTATTAAAGCTTAAGAGCATGTCTACGAGAAAACCATGCAAAAGGTGGTGGGAGCAAGGTTCTCTGATCAACTTCATATTTTGTGTGCAACAATGTGCATCTATATGAATTAATTTGCCACAAAATTTTTTTTGATGTGGTCAGTCTAAACTTGGTTCTGCAGCACTGTTACTAAAAATAGCATTTTGACCCTTTTAAGAATAAAATTTTGTATAATTTACCAAATTAATGTTAAGAATTCTGAGTTTAGTTTAAATATGAATTCAAAAAGTCATTTAGAGTTAACACTAACAAGGTACACTTGTGTAATTCATTTTGTGAGAATTCCCATATATTCTTTCTGTTAAGTGCAGATAGGTCACGAATCTGGCATGTTTCCAACTTTTTGTAAAATTGTGAAAATATTCATTTTTTAAATGCTTAAAAGTCAGAAAATGGCACTTTAAATTCACTAAATCTGTTTCTAGTTATAAAAGGACATTTATCTTTACAATATATCAAAAATCTGTCTTTGGACTCTCAATAATATTGCAAATATATTGTCTTAAAGTTGGACATTTTTCTACTTTTAAAACTCTCAAGAATCTGTAGTTTGGCATAAGCTTTACATTGTAACATGTATATTATGGGGAAAAAACCAGACATATTCGCGAGCCAAACAATATTTTACTGAACTGAAGGATTGCTTCAACACATTTCAGTTCTTTTTTTTTAAATCAATGCCATTAAAACACGAGAAATCATGGGAAAATGGGAATTTGAATATACATGTAAGCTGAATTGGACTTATTTGCCAGTGCTACACATTCACTGGCGTCGGAAGCAAATTGAAAGTGGGGGGGGGGGGGGGGGGGGCTTGACTAATTCTTAGAAATATTGGGGAAAAAAACTAATTCCCCAGATCATGGAAATCCTAATCCGTGGGGGGGGGGGGGGGTATACCTATACAAATCTCACCTACCAAAATGTTTTTCCCCAAATCATGAAGTTCCTAATCCGGGGGGGGGGGGGGGGGGGGGGGGGGGGGGACTAGTATGCCTGTGACTCCAACTTCTCAATCTTTCAAGGTAAATGTAGGAACAATTATCTTTACTGCTAGAAAAAGTGTGGGGGGGGGGGGCTGAATCCTCTATGATGCTATGTTCATAATGTTTAGGTCTAACTTTGCAGAAAAAGTGGGGGGGGGGGGGGGGGTGCTAATCTTTGTTGAATTTAACAGAATGTTTTTAAAAATGTGGAAGTGGTGTGGTATCAATTGCCAATGAATGTCCATCACATTAAATGATCATAGATTTGGTAATTATTTTTGTCCGACAGTTTAAAGGATTGAACTTTTATTGTTTGAGGGGTAGAGGGACCCGATATCAAGCCTGAAAAAATGTTAATAAAAAATATGATACATCATAAATTACACTTAAAATTAGTAAATATCAGCAGAATATCAGCGTAATATAATATAGAGACCATTTTATTAGCATTTCATTTTTTCAATTTTTTTTTTAATCACAAGACAATAAGAGAGTGTAAAAATTTTGACTTTTTTATTAGACTGCTTCATAACTCTGGGACCAGGTCTTCTTATGATGGGTTATAATTAAATAACAACCCAAATAACAATCCCACAAAAACAAGTTATGATGTCTATTTTAATATTTGGGATAACTTTTTTATACCGGTAGTTTATGTTTGTATTCATCTGTGGTTTTCGCAGGTTGAGATCCCCGGGGGAAAGGGTAACCTAACACCTCATTCTTTCCTTTACACCTATATTTTAATTTTAAGAAAAGATACAAACTTTAATTTTTTCCAAGAGGAGATCAATTGCTAATAGAGAGGTAGGGAGTAGACCTCTCTATTAATTTCAGATGTACTTACTGTGTTACATTCTCAAGAACTTAAAAAACCCTGGCCCCCTCCCCGTCATTTCAAGATTCCATGAAGTCTAACCTTAACATCTAAAGGGTAATTTTTAGATGGCCAGTGAAATGTACACGTGTAGAAATGTGATGTCTATTGCAACAGACTCCGATGATAACGATGAAAAATTGCACGAGGCATTCCTTGTGAATTCCGAATTATTTCAACATAGAAAGAATAATCTTAGCGTGACCTGGCTACGCTCAGGTCATACCCCATTATAAATTAAATCTTTGTAAGAAATCAGTTCTCGTTTTTGTGGATTTTTTCGAGTAAAATATGATAATCTGTGAATGAGATTATCTTGGAAAATTTCCCCTTCATCTATTTTAATTGTACTTCTATCACAAGTTTGTATATTTTGATTAAAATTCGTCCAAATGTGCTGCTTAATTATATTGGGACAGAAAATAGCAGTTTATAGACTAGATACAAGTCTCCATCAAACTTCAATATGTATGTGATATAGTGAATAACACTAACAAGATGGGGCAATTTTTGTGCAATTAAAATCATTCAATATCATAACATATATTAACACTCACAGCATTTCTCAATACTTACACATGTAGCCTGAACTTGAACTTGTATAGCTTTGTCAACATTCTGACTAGTTTACCTTCTCTACAGAAGAGCGCAACAGGGGAGACAATTCTAACAGTAGTAATGAAATGCAAATGTAATGAAAAAGAATTCTATGAGAAACAATGATATCCACTAATTTTTTTTAATTTAAAGCAAAATAGGGTGGTTTTTTCATGTTTAATTACAAATATTGACTTCAGTTGATTAAAATCACTTGTAAAATAAAATTTCAAAAACCAAAAATTTTTTATTTTATTTGAAAATGGGATGTTTTTGTTAATTTATTACTTTTTAGTCCTTGAGAGTCCAAAGATGGATTTTATATATTTGTAACATTACATCAAACAGTTTCTTATTAACACAAAATTTCAAAAAATAATATGCCATTTTTAACCGGGTTTTCCAACGGAAAAATCCGGTTATTAAAATGGTGAAAATGGCGGGCGGGCGGGCGGATGGGCGGGCGGGCGGGCGGGCGGGCGGCTGCCAAAAGGGTACCCTCATTGTACGGATAACTCCTCCTACAGTTTTCAAGATAGGAAGTTGTTCTTTTGCAGATCAATTGTACATATATCAGAGGTGTGCATATTGCTAGGATTTTGATTTCTGATAATTTATCGAAAAAATACCAGCTTTTGAACTTAGTCATTTTTTGGCAAAATATTGCATATAGGGTACCCTCATTGTACGGATAACTCCTCCTACAGTTCTCAAGATAGGAAGTTGTTCTTTTGCAGATCAATTGTACATATATCAGAGGTGTGCATATTGCTAGGATTTTGATTTCTGATAATTTATCGAAAAAATACCAGCTTTTGAACTTAGTCATTTTTTGGCAAAATATTGCATATAGGGTACCCTCATTGTACGGATAACTCCTCCTACAGTTCTCAAGATAAGAAGTTGTTCTTTTGCAGATCAATTGTACATATATCAGAGGTGTGCATATTGCTAGGATTTTGATTTCTGATAATTTATCGAAAAAATACCAGCTTTTGAACTTAGTCATTTTTTGGCAAAATATTGCATATAGGGTACCCTCATTGTACGGATAACTCCTCCTACAGTTCTCAAGATAGGAAGTTGTTCTTTTGCAGATCAATTGTACATATATCAGAGGTGTGCATATTGCTAGGATTTTGATTTCCGATAATTTATGAAAAAAATACCAGCTTTTGAACTTAGTCATTTTTTGGCAAAATATTGCATATAGGGTACCCTCATTTTACGGATAACTCCTCCTACAGTTCTCAAGATAGGAAGTTGTTCTTTTGCAGTTCAATTGTACATATGTCAGAGGTGTGCATATTGCTAGGATTTTGATTTCTGATAATTTATGAAAAAAATACCAGCTTTTGAACTTAGTCATTTTTTGGCAAAATGTTGCATATACATGTAGGGTACTTCATTTCACTGGATAAGGGTTGACATGGATTATGGATACAGTTTACATAAAAGAAAACCCGGTTTGCTGTCACATTGACAGCATTTCACTTGTGTTTGATTAGAGTCACGTTTGTTAACATAAGGATACAAATGTCCTCATGCATTAACAGTTAACTTGAACTAAAATGGAATTTAAAGAATAGAAATTGGTTTGTGTATTCATATTCGCATTTACACAGGGTTTTTTTAACCGGATTTTCCAACGGAAGAATCCGGTTATTAAAATGGTGAAAATGGCGGGCGGGCGGCTGCCAAAAGGGTACCCTCATTGTACGGATAACGCCTCCTACAGTTTTCAAGATAGGAAGTTGTTCTTTTGCAGATCAATTGTACATATATTAGAGGTGTGCATATTGCTAGGATTTTGATTTCCGATAATTTATCGAAAAAATACCAGCTTTTGAACTAAGTCATTTTTTGGCAAAATGTTGCATATAGGGTACCCTAATTGTACGGATAACTCCTCCTACAGTTCTCAAGATAGGAAGCTGTTCTTTTGCAGATCAATTGTACATATATCAGAGGTGTGCATATTGCTAGGATTTTGATTTCCGATAATTTATTGAAAAAATACCAGCTTTTGAACTTAGTCATTTTTTGGCAAAATGTTGCATATAGGGTACCCTCATTGTACGGATAACTCCTCCTACAGTTCTCAAGATAGGAAGTTGTTCTTTTGCTGATCAATTGTACATATATCAGAGGTGTGCATATTGCTAGGATTTTGATTTCTGATAATTTATTGAAAAAATACCAGCTTTTGAACTTAGTCATTTTTTGGCAAAATGTTGCATATAGGGTACTCCATTTCACTGGATACGGGTTGACATGGATTTTGGGTTCAGTTCACATAAAAGAAAACCCGGTTTGCTGTCACATTGACAGCTTTTCACTTGTCTGAGAAATTCTTTCTGAAAAATTGACAAAAATGTATAATTATCATTTCTTGGCATCCTGCCAACATTTACACCCTTGGGACTTCATGGTGTAAATAGATATATGAAAAAAAATATGCAACGATTAAAGGTTTGAACTTCCTCTTTTAGAATATAGTCTTATTTTTTTCAAACATTGTTTATACATTTTGTAATTAATTACTGAATTTGACAATTTTTCTCTTAACTTTTTTAGATTTTAGAGGCTAATTAACCAGAATGCAATACTGGCCGTTACTATAAATAGAAACATCCAGTGCAAAAACAAACATCATATATCTGACTCTAGATGGGTATCCTTTAAATCTATGATAAAATTCTGTTCATTCTTGAGACTTGCTGCCGCAGCTTTTTTCCATATTTGCATGGTTTTCTCGTAGACATGCTCTTAACCACTATTCAATATTCATACAGTTAAATATAACACCCTTTAACTGTGTTAAAAGTGCATCCATTTTTACAATCTAATTTATTTCTTTTCAATTTATTTAAAGGGTAAATGAAACTTAATTCAAATATTTTTTGGTGATTTAAAGTACTGGTATTGAATAGGCTGATATGAATAAAAAAGAAAGAGTAAAAGAAATTAGGAAGGTAGGGTTATATTGTAATCAATAGAATTGTCTGGCTATGAGATGGTTTCTGTTTAGATTTGACTGTACTCTTGTTTGAATTTATAGACTTCTGCAGTTTGAGACCAAAAAATCCAAGAATTGAGTTTGTTTCTGTTTTCAATTTCAATTTTTAATATGAATAGATTTATTTCTAAAAATTAATTAACATCACCATTTTTGTCGCAGCGTATGATTTTATTGGTTATTTGAAGGTCCAGATTGTGTTATAAATATGTGTAATCCTGCCAGTGATATTGATTTAATGGGTAAAGATTTTAATTGTGAAAACAAGGGATATTTTCCTTCCAGCATCAAAAGTATTCGTTAGGAGAGCTACTGTGTGCAGAGGTGATTATAAAAACACAAACCGACTGGAATTTGGAAGGTTTTAAGTGAAGGTGTCCGTTATTATGATACTGTAGAGAATTTTTTTGAATTCTATTGTGAATGGTTGCATTTCATGTCAACTGTTGATTACGCAGACATTGGCACAGTAAACACCTCCTTTTCTTTTATGGAACAAGCCACAGAAGGTAAGATCTATATTGAAAGCAAAAACTAGCGAGCAGTTGTTTCAGAAAATCAATAAACAGCTCCTTAATAGCTCGGCTGTCAGGTGAGGTTTTTTCATTAAGGTACCTCTAATATCAACTATCAAAGCAACAGCACTCTTCAATACTCCAAATTGCCACTCATTGGAATCTTTCTATTTTTCTCTTTCACATTGCCATGAATATGTACAGCAGTTTGAACCCCAAAATAAAGTGAATGCTTTTTTTCATGCAGCCATGCATCCTTCTGTAGCAGATTCAGCATTAGAACCTTCCATCCTGTCACTGCATCATGCAGTAAATTGAACCTTAAAACATTTTAAACCATGCACTCCTCTTGCGGCAGATTGAACAGCTTCCACTAAGCCACTGCACCATGCAATAGAACCCCAAAGCATGGTGAACCTCCTTTTAGACATGTACTGCCTCATGCAGAAGCACCATGATTTTCAACTGGTGTCCTATATGCTACAAATTGAAATTTCCATGAATACTGTGAACCTGTCTTTTCAACCAGAGTGCCAAATACAGAAGATTGAAACTCTTTACATTGTCTCAGCTATTAATTCATCACTCCATAAATGTAGCAGACTGAACCTGAAAAATCACTGAACCTTGATCCATCCATTCATGAACTGCTGCATGAAGCATATTGAACCCCTAAAACAGCCAGCTGTGAACCTCTTCTCATCCACAGAAGATTGAAACTCTTTCACTGTCTCAGGTAATAATTCTTCATTCCATAAATTTGGCAGACTGAACCCGAAAAATCTCTGAACCGTGATCCATCCATTCATGAACTGCTGCATGAAGCAGATATTGAACCCCTAAAACAGCTAGTGAACCTCTTCTCATATACATTTTCAGATCCTTTTCTCAATCATGAATTTTGCCATGTAGAAGATTGAACCTGAAGAAAATCTTAAAATCTTGATCTTAAGTTTTCATAGACATTGTCAGATACAGAGAAATCAAACCTCCTCCCCCCTTGCAGTATAGATTTAAACCAACAACAAAGTGAACCTCTTCTCAATCAGCAAACAGAAAAAGACTATACTATAGTGTGAAACTGCCTTGAATAAGTGGAGAGGGATATAGATATGACAAACAGTAATGCACTGTAATTAGGTTCAATTTAAAATTCCAGGCCACCTATCAGTTTGATATCAACCAAATCGTGTTCACAGAAAGACAATGAATGAATAAAATGAGTCTGGAAGGTGCCAATTGCAGGCTTTGTTTAGAGGTGATCAGCCTAACACATGCCTGGTGCTTTGATCCTTACACCACTGTTCTCAGAAGCTTTGGGGTAAACATTGGTCCACTACAAAGAGGATTTTTTAAATCGTCTTGCATGGTCTATCAATTATTATTATACACAAACAAACCAATATATATTAGGGTCAAATTCAAAAGCTAATCTGTAGTGTATTACTCAATCGTTTAAAGGTCTATTTTGGTGCGGAGTTGTTGCGATTGTTTCGTTTCTTTATTTATGCAAGTTTACGAATTTGAGCCTGGAAACTACAATGATTCAGTCATTACGTATTTAATTGAGTACAATTGAATGTACATGTATTACATGTAACCAAGCTGTGTAATATAATTAGCCATTGGGATCTAAATTTTACTGGAAACACTTGGGGACAAAGTGGAAAGATATTTATATAGGAATTACCAAGTACATGTATAATATATGTGTGATTGAATGGAATTTGAGAGATGATTTAAATTGATGACTTATGTAAATCATGAAGAAGCCAATCAGTCCAGGTGAGCTTGAAAATATTCTTTTTAATTGATATACTGTAAATTAATTTCTTATTAAACATAAGGAATTCATACCCATGTAACGTCCTGAGAAGCACATCTCGTGAATTTTAAAATCTCACTGGTTTTTTTCGGACAGATAAAAACTAAAGAAAAGTATCAATATGTATGATAAAAATTTGTCGTTCGGAATTTTATATTCTCGTGGTTTGACACAAAATGATTGAATCGCTGAATCTAGTCCTCACGTAAAATAAGGAATCTACACTATGTATTGGCTATTTGGTTTATATTAAGGAGGCTGGATGGTCAGCAAACTAAACATCAGATCTACCATAAAATTTTGAATATTTTTTTAGCCATAAACTGTGTTATTTTTTATTTAAATAAATATCCAGATATTTCAGGTTTGCAATTTTAATATTTTCTTATTTCTTTAAACAGAGCTCTTCATCTCAAGGAGATTATTAAAGTCTATAAAAATGGCCACAACCATCCAGCTCTCTTAATACATGACACATGTACATTTATACTCTATTACGGTACTCCTTGATGTGTTTTACATTAAATCCCCCACGTAAAATATTTATAATTCAGAAGGTAAATGTAACTCTAGATTTTATTACATTGGAAACTTTAGTTTCAGAAACCTTCACAGAATAATGGATTAGATGTTTAGATATTTTAAATAATTAATTGATATCAGTCACTGAGGAATTGATGCAAGTATAAACAAATGGTAATTCTATACATGTATAGTGAATGATTTGATAGCAAAATATCAAGAAGCATATTGATGAGTTGCTTTTCATTATTTATGATTATGAGATACTGGAATATCGTACTACGTATTCAAGGTTAAAAAATGAATTTTAGTTCGTCATGCTTAAATATACATGGAGTAGCTGTGCTTATAATGATAGCAAAAGAGCAATTTTTCAAGTGCGTGGACAGTTGTCATAAATTTTGTGGGAATCCTCCGATGCATGTTATAAGGCTGATCTGAATGCAGCGGTTCTGCTCCACTCCCCTAGACTCGAGTTCAAAAGTCCATCTGAGATTTGTTTGTGCCATTTAAACACTATCCTGGAATGCATTTTTTTTATTCCGGTCATTGGGGAGAGGCCAGATTTTAGAGTATGCCAAGAATTTAAGTGTCTTTGCTTGTTTCCATATCTAATCAAAGTACATGTACTGAAGTACTGAAAGCCGGGCTCTTTTGGTGTGTCTTTATGCATATTGTGTAGTAAAGACTGAAAATCTCTCTCTCTCTCTCTCTCTCTCTCTCTCTCTCTCTCTCTCTCTCTCTCTCTCTCTGCCTTGAATTTTGCAACAAGCATTATATATTCAATCCCCGTTTCTTCATCGTGCAGCAAAGTAGTTCATGGAAATTCATGCGCATTGTATGTGTTCAAAATGCATAGTAATGTTTTAAAAACACGTTATTAATAAGAAAACTAAAAAAGATAGACAATTCATTCGAAATTTAAAAAAAGAAACACAATGCCAACACTTTTGACAAAACGTGGCTCTTTGTGTAACTATTTGGTATAGCGGAAGCTTTACCATGACGCTGTTTGGTTTTTTGTTTATTTGTGCTATTTATAGTAACATTGGCGATTTGCCTGCCTATAGCCAGGACTCTGCTTTCAGCAGAGCCCGGCTAAAAATGGAACAGATTTTGAAAAAAGTTAGCAGCACACATTTGAATATATATTTTTTTTTATTCATATGAATGTACGTGAGTTTAATGAATTTCAGAGGCATGTAGTCTTAAATCTGATGATCTCAAAAGATAACTTTCTGACATGAAAATACATAAAATTCTTGTTCAGAACAGACAAAAGAAGAACATCTATGAATGGAAATTAATAATTATTGATTAAAATTAATGTTTTAATCTGTCCAATTGATGGGGCCTATCCATGAAATGGATAAACAACCCTCATAATTATAATGATTCCAGGTTCCATTTAGATTGATGAGCAATACCATAAATGAAACCCTTATATTCGTTTCAGTCTGATTTATTTATATGAGAGGTGTTATTAAGAGAGAGAAAATATTTTCTCGATAAAAATCAATATAACTATGGTCATCTATGTTGCCAAGGATACCATGCACAAACTGGTAGATTGTACATGTATGTAATGGTACTCTTTAGCACTGAAAGAATTCATCCTGAAATATATTAATGTTAGTTGTAATTTACACTAAAACAAAATAACAAATAGCTCTTTGGAGAAAATTGAAATTATAAATTTTAATAACTTGTACATGTGTTTATTTTAATTACTTTTAATAATTTAATATTTTCAGTAATTATTAATAAGTATATAATGCTGAATTTTAGTGTTTCGCATGCATGTATGTATCTTGATTGTATGTATATACCTCTGTTATTTTAATATAAAATTCTGGTTATGACCTGACAAATTTTGACTTGTTTGCAAACAAGTATAATAAATAAAACTTATCAAGACTGGGCATTAGAGTGAAGCCTTTCTAAATGAAGACTGGATTTTGGGGGGATTTACTCGCCGTGTGATCATTCTGATAAGGCTCTCCGTGGATTTATCTAGTCAGAATTCCCCATTTTATTTAAATAAACAAGACAGTTTGATATACACCCATTGTCCACACAGTAAAACTCATTAACTTGATATATAGCTTAATATGTCAACTTTTTAGGAATGTTATTTTAATTAAGGTTATAACCCTTAAGTTGGTCAGTCCCTGATATCCTAAAATCACAGCTTTAAAGATACTTATTTAGAGACTTTATTAATTAACAATTCAGCTTTTTCAATTGTGACTTCTTATAATTCTATTTTATTTCAATTTACTGTGGAATCATTTAAAATTGTGATGACTCAATTTTCGTGGTTTTTGTTGGTAGCCCTCTAGCTCCCACGAATTAACAACCTCAACGAAAACAAATTAAGAGTTATCTTAATTGAAACTGAAAACCGATGCATCCACGAACTTACATCACCATGAATAAGCAAAAAATTTCACACTCCGCTAAAATTGCCCCCCACGAAATTAAATGATTCCACAGTATTAAACCTTTTTAAACACCCCCACACCTTCTTTCTAACCATGTAGAATCAAAATCATTAATTTGAAAACTAATTGATATTAGAATATCATACTTGAGTCTGGTACATGCTAATATGGCATTATGTTATTTCAATTCAATTAAAGTCTTAATTTGAATGAAGAAAATTTCTTTTTTTGTTGTTGTGGAAATATGCCTCATAGCAGTTCTTATTTCGTCAGAGCTAATGACACATTTTCCCTTGGGATTAAGATGTAAAGTCAAATTGCTTTTCAAATTGAAAAACCTCTTAAAGGAAGAAAAATCAATATTCAGCATATACACATACCATATACACTGCACAGTTTCTTACAGACGTTGCAAAATCTTTGACAAGAGCCTTATCCATTTAAATGGAATTTTTCACCTGAGCTTATAAGTTCACACAACAATGGAAGAGCAGATAACTTTGTAATTTTCACAATAGCTAGAATCATTTATAGTGAATTTACCATTATACAATGTATTTCAAATGTTTTGGGACTTTGTCTTTGTACCCAGAAATATATGATACAATGAAGGAAGTATAAATAAATGGTATCCTAGCTAGCTCGAGCACCGTTTTTTTATCGTCTATTTGTACATGTAATTGTCATTTGGTGACATTGTATATATATCCAAGTTTGTGTACAGTGCCATGTACTTATAATAAGCTATAGCTGTATATATTTATTTGTGTTCAATACGTTTAGAGAGATTGTGAAAGAGAAATGGCAGCGTGAAAGCCTGGTATAGAAATACTGTTGTGATTTTGTAATTACGGTACAAACCGTTCGGCATTGTCAGCTAAATTTGGTTGAGCCAATATATGACTGTGTATATTCACACAAGTCTCATAATGGTTATTATGTTTGTGGAAGAAAAAATCTTCAGACATACTATCACTGCATGGCTAGGACACACATATGTTTGTGTATTATAAACGACGGTGCAATGAGACTGGTTGGAAGCAATATAATTCTGTTTATTAATTATCTTCTGTGGAGGACAGAGATTGGATTGACACTTCTGCAGAAATATTGATATTTTCTTTATTTTTCTGAGTGCTGAGTGATTCATAGAAGATGTAGATATTTCATCAAGGAAAATCCATCATGAATGGGAAAGGTGTGCTTCTGTGTTCCTATATAGCATGCAATTCGACCATCAATCCATCTTTTGCTGGGAAACTGAACATTTTTCACTCAATAATGCATGCTAATTTGTTTTGGACTTTTTGTATCTGCAAGATGAAGGTTATGTTTTGGTAGAATTTATAAGGGAATTTTCTTAGTATTTTAACCTGTCCTGATGATTTCAGGTAACACCAAGAAGTTCTTGTACACGGGGGCCAAGAAGGATGACCCCGGGGAGGATCAGTGGATATTTTCCCCTCGCAAGGAGACCAACCCTGTCTCTGGTAAGTTCGTACCGCATGGAAAAAATGTCCTCAATTTGATGCTTCTACAAGCCTAGCATATTGTTGTTTTCATTTTGGTTTTTTTTGGGGGGGGGGGCAGATTGTTGTATAGAAATAGTTTATAAACATGCTAAAATCTTATTTTGAATCTTTATGATGAATATTAGTCTTTCATTTACTGTTACAGGCCACATTACAAAATGGTCATATACAATTGATTGGAATTTTTTTTCGCACATAGAGTGTTAAATATAGGATCGATATAGATCCAGAAAAAAAATTTAAGTCAAGAAATTAAAAAACAAGCAGAGTTCAATGCAAAGAAATTCATCCTTTTCTCCTTTATTAAAGTGAGAATGTCCAGAGAATGGTAAAAGAAATCTTTTACTGGTTACGTCACAACTGTACCTTAGTTTTCAGTCCACCTCCCCCATCCCAACTTTGATTATTTTAAGCATTTAATGATGATGCAAATGAAATAATAAAGACACTATAAATAAAGCAAGTTTTTTAAGTGACTTCTCCATTCATAAATTACTGATCTCAAGGTTTATGAATTATGCTTTGATGTTTAGATAAAAATGATTACAAATTTAAGTGATAGAGACAAGTCAGCAATTGCTAAATCACAAATATTTCTTGCTGGAGAAAAAAAGGATCTCATCATGCCATCTGATAGATTTATTTGCAGGTATACCGTATAGACACTTGCATTGTGATCTGTTGTAAAACTATTGCATTACAAATCCAGGTTCCAAGTTTGATATGGATGATGTCTGGAGTATAAAGAAGAATGTGTCAGCTAGTGGGGGCCTGATGAATCCGAGTGATGGCCTGAACCTTAAGGCGAACTCCACGTACTACTCCAGATACGGGGGCATTAAAGGTAGTGTAAGCGTTGGATATATGCTGCATACATGCAGTTCTGTATGAAAAATATCATAGTTTGATGCCTATTTTTTTATAAGTACGGAAAAAATTATATCTAGTGTGATATCAGACTGATATAGAGCTCACTTATATCTAATACCTAGATATCAGTACTGAAACAGTTTTAAATTAAATGTGATATCTGGGACTGATATAGAGCTCACTAATATCTCACTCCCAGATATCAGTACTGAAGCAGTCTGATATCAGGTTTGACATCATACTGATAAAGAGCTCACTAATTCTGGCACCTAGATATCAGTACTGTAACAGTTTGATATCAAGTGTGATATCAGACTGATATAGAGCTCATTAATATCTCACTCCCAGATATCAGTACTGAAGCAGTCTGACATCAGGTGTGACATCATACTGATATAGAGCTCACTAATATCTTACACCTAGATATCAGTACTGAAACAGTTTGATATCAAGTGTGTTGCAGATATCAAGTGTGATATCAGACTGATAGAGTTCACTATTATCTGACCCCCTGAAGGTAAAAAATAAAGGACTAACATCACAACAGTTAAAGATTGCTTGTTGACCATATACATGTACACTGGTATTTTTGACTAGGTTGAAAAAAAATGTTGTGCAAGTAAAATAACAAAAAGAAAAAATTAAAATTGACTGATTCCCTCTTTGAAGATTTTTAAAGTAAGATTAAAAAAATATGAATGTTTACCTGGCAAGTATCTCACCATGCTTGTACAGTAAAACACGGTTATAACGAAGCGCCAGGGACTGGCGATTTTGCTTCGTTATAAGCGTAATTCGTTACATCTGTCAGCTTTACAACAAGTAATATAGTCACGGGGAATGAAAATCACTTCGCTATAAGCGTCAATTAATTATGAGCGTGTTCGCTATAACCGTGTTTTACTGTAATTTAATACTTGTATTTTTACCAATACAATGTGATTTGTAATTAGGGATTCATAATTATATGCAATATATATATATTATATCAAAGATCATGGCAGTTTTGCAATTCAATAATGATTGTAAAAGAATAACTTACCACTTCTGATTGTATCAGATTTTGAGCTCTCACTTGTAAACATGACTCTTGATTTACTGTGATTTGACTTTTAGTGTTCCCATTGTAGATAAGAATGACTCCAGATTTGGAACACCCAGCTCTAACAAGAGCAGCAATGCTCAGGGTATGTAATATGTAGTATGTAATATGTAATATGTAATGCCAGAATGCATGCTAGCTCAATGTAATATGTAATGCCAGAATGCATGCTAGCTCAGTCCACTTTATTATTGATAGTAAATTAAATGTAATCTTTCAAATATTTGGCATCGATTTCTTTTATGCATTAACACAAGTCATTGAGAAAAATTCCACCAATTGTATGGGAATGAGAGCAAGGAAAATTGCAGATATTTTTGCAAACTCTTGATTTACAATTGAAATAAGTTAGACAAAAAATCTTATTCAAAATCTGATGATTGGCATTGTCAATGGTGATCTCAGGTGTATTGTTTCTGTCTGAACCCACAGGTACTTCATCCACCTGGAATTCCAACTACACATCTAAAGGTTTCAGCTACGGCATGAACAGTAAAGATCCGACCCCTCAGCCCACACCCCGAACCGGACGAAACAATAACGCTACATTCAACGACTCCTCCCTTTGGTGACAAAAATATGCAGAGAAAGGGGGATGCAACTCCTGTCAACTCGCATTTAACATAATTGAAAAAGTGCTGAAAAAAAATTGTTTCAAATTTTATATTTATAAATATCAAATATTTTAATATATTTTTTTTAGGTGGGTTGGTAATTTTTGGGTAACGGAAACTTTTATTTTGGAAATTCATCCACAGAATTTAAGAGAAAATATTTTTCCATCAAAATTGAAAAATGTAAAATTTCATTGCTAACTCTTATTTGTCTCGCAATGGAATATATAATTATGAACACATTCATGAATATGCATAATTATCAGAGTTTTATTTTTCGTTCCTCTTTTTAATATGACAACATTAAGAGCTCAATAGAGAGATCTCAAAGTTATTTTGTAAATGGGATGGAATTTCCTTGCAAACTTTTTTTTCTAACTGAGAGATGAATGATCAGGTTTAGATTGTTCATATGAAATACATGTACTGTGCATGGAAGTTGTCACATTGTAAGTTTCTTTAACTGGTTCAATCTAAAAGTCATCTTTGCTGCAATTTGTTCATGTAACAATGCTAAAGCTATGTTCATGAAATACAGTGACCTTTTTTGAAGGAGGATGAAAAGATGATGTAAATGATCTGCTTATAAATAATTTGAAATTTGTTAAGTACCAACATGCAATGATATGTATTTTAGGTTTATGATATTTTTGGCACCGTTGTATTCTGCCATGCTTTGACTAGAATACCAGTCATATAAAATATTTATATGTGAATGAAATGCATTACAGTACACATGGAAGCAGATGAGTATTTGTGATTTGATAACTTGTTAACATGTATGTGGTCATATGACCAAAACAACGAAAAATTTAAACTTACATTGTACCATGGCTATAATTATTACAATCCAATGTATAAGAACATTGATTATTACAGTCTTGTGAGTAATAACATTGGTTATTACAGTCAGATGTGTAATAACATTGATTAATTATTACAGACTGATATGTATTACGATGGAATAATACAGTCAGGTTTGTAATGACATTGATTATAACAGACTGATTTGTAATAAGATTGTATATTACAGTCCAGTGTGTAATAGCATTGATTGTTTCATTGTATAACTTCACCAGTATGTGCCTTGATACTGAAGTTCATTTTTTTTCTTGATCATGTATATGATATGGCAGATATGTTGGAGGATTTGATTAACAAAGCATGAAAATCTAGACAGTGCCAAATGATTGCTCTTGTTAATGGTTGAATAATTATAGTGGTTGTGTTTTAATTATTTTTTTTTTTTGATAGTACACTATTTTATAAATTTAGAAAAAAAACTATGTTTAATATAAAACTAGATGTATTTCAGTAAGATTACATGCCAGAAATAGCCTTGGTATTTTTTTAAGCAGTTCATATTTTCTAGATAAAGACCATGCATGCATTCAACTTTTTCTTTGTACTAATCTGCAAGAAGTGTTTTTAAAATGATTATATCACTATTACATGTATTATTAAGTACTTTTTGGGGTTTTTTTTAATTTAAACCTGTTGAGATTAAGCATGTATAAAATGATGTTATTATATTTTTTATGTGTAAATTGTTTATATTTACTGAAGTACTTACTTGGATCGAGAGATATATTTTGAGAAATGATGAAATTAAGAATGGTCCAGAACTGTCATATAATTACGATAATGATATAAGCCTTTGAATATATCCAGTTATCTGCATGAAAGACAAAATGAACTAAAATACTTTCCTAATGAAAGCTTCAAATTCTTAAAATAAATTGGAATCGAAGATACTTTATAATAGGAGAATAATCTTCAATGTGTATTGCATGCTTAGGGAGTTGTGGGTTTTTGTTTTTGTTTTGTTTTTTGGTGGAAGAAAGATCTTTTAGGAGTTGAGAAAAAACTGTTGTTGAATTTGATGAGGGGATAAGACAGTTAACTGTAACAATTGTTGGGTGTTAGTAGACATTATATGTGCAATAGTGACTATGGGATGTATGTGTGACAAAACAAAGGGAGAGAATATATCATATCATGAAGGTCAGTAATTCTTCAGATATCAATCTTCGATCTAGACTGGCAATTTGTCTTTTGCTTGTACTGAGACAGTCCAACTTGCTAGGAGTGAGCACTTTTAACAAAGATCATTATTATAGTTGGTTTTTTTAAAAGGGTTAACCAAAGTTGATGAATCAGTGAATGTTGAATTATTTTTCAAGAAAATTATGAGACATTTTGAAATTCTGTACAAACAGATCAGCATTAAATAAACTGAATTAGTTGCATTGCTGTTTAGTTTTAGAGCAAGAATCATGCATTTTAAGTTTGAAATACTGTACAACTATATTTATTTTGACATTTAAGATTGTAATTTTTATGTCTCTCTATATATAGATTAAAATCACTATTTGATATCTATGTTTAGCTTATTTAGGGGTTTTTTCTTTCTACTTTTTCATCCATTGTAAGTTTAGGTATTACAGTTTTTGTTCATTTTCGCATTAGTAATTATACTCTGCAATATATTACCATATTATTAATTAGACACTAGTATTAATCTAGTAATTTATTTTATTGTTTATATTAAATGCTGTATTGTTCTGTTCCGTTTATATCATTTGTGTAGCTATAGTGTTGTCTCTACAGAGGTGATTAGTGCTCATGCTATTTCAGTGTTAACACATTTATATCTCTCTATATATACATGTAGGCATTTGGAGATCTGAGTGATTCTTGTTTCAGAATTTCTGTTTTCCTTATTTATTTACTGTTTTTTCTGTATAACATTTTTTGTTACAATTTTGGGTTCATCTGTTAAGAGAGAAAAAAAAAACAAAGTTAAATATACATCATATTGTTTATGCATTCTAGTCTGTAGCCCTTTTTTGTTTCTCATTTCTTATATATTTTGTGTTTGTTATATGACTCCTCATGAAAAGTGAATAAAGCCACATTATTACATAAAAGAATTTTGAAAAATTGTGTTGTCTGATTTTTATATAACAATTTTAAAGAATGGCTTCTTTATCTATACTCTTATTTTTTCCTTTAAAGGCCTAAACTTATATATCTAATTTTGTAATATTCTGCACTTTGTGGAATCATTGAAACAAGTGGGCATTAGCCTAAGGCAGGAATAATTTGTCCTTTGGGTATTAGAATATTTGTATTTATAGGGCAGGATTTGAGGGGCCAACATGGCTTTTTGCATTTCATGTTATTTTAAACCATTTACTCATTGACAACTATTTACCATCTTTTAGAACTGGAAATATGTTCCCTATATTAAATAAATACGCTGAAAACAACGTTGTACACTCCTCAGCACTAACGTGCCTCAGTCCATCCAATATCTTGACAGAAATTACCGTAGTTTTCTGATTAAAACAATCACAGGTGTTGCTGTTGACGAAGAAAATGGGAATTGCCATTTATATATTGAAAATCTACATGAAACTGATGGTCAAACTTTTTCATTGTAAGATTCAGTAGCCTTTTGTAAAATATAATCTTGCATTTTTATCATATGAGGAGAATGCATAAAATTTTGTTCCTTTTCATATTAATTAGTTTTAGGAGAGTCTTCATTCTAAAACTTGTCACGCATTTACAAGAGCCCATGCCCTTATGTAAGTACATGTGTATGTATTTCAAAACCATCATGGTATTACGATAATGAAATATATTAGATTCTGATAAACATCAGTCCTAGTACATTGTCTAAGTCGCTTCATTATAACACCATTTCACACTTTTTTTCTTTCAATTTTTGCAGTTATTGTAGGAAAAATACACAAACTTCATTAAAACTTTTAAAATTCTTGTACACCAGACTTAACACACATTGTAACTGTGACACAATTTTTCAAATTGCACTATGTGTTAATGGTTTGTGATATCCTGACTGTAAGAATTTTGATTTATCATTATACTTTTAATATAATTATACTAGTACTTTTATTATGGTCAAGATCTACTAAATGATTTCAGGGCTGCATTTTACAAAAGAACTTGCAACAAAGTAGTAAATATTTACAGTCTCATAAAATGGTTTAAGAGAACAAAATTGACATAAAACCCATTTGTTAACAAATATTTCAATTCCCATAATTATATTTTCCAGCCACAAGAATAAATCATTGATTAGTTGGTGATTAATTAGCATTCATTAATTTGTCGTAAGTCGTAATTCCTTTTATAAAACGCTGCCCAGGCTGAGAGTGTCTTTTTGATGCTAGAACCATTATGACGTCATAATTGATTTGATGAATCGTTTCCCGTATTTTACAGCTTAATTTTTTCTTCTTTTCGATTTGTTCACCATCAACAATGAAATATTTCTTCTCAATATTTCTTTCTGCAGCTGCATCCATCTTGTCCTTGCACAAATTTCCAATTTCTGACGATAATCGAGTACAACATTAAAAGATTAAATGACCAACACTCTATAATGAGTTATATTTTATTGTTTCAAATCAACACAAAATTCAGCTTTTCTTTATATAAATGTAAACATGTAACAAAACAACATTTCTTGGTGCATGTATAACAACAAATGGAGTAAATTAATAAATTAAATAAAATATAAATAATGGTCAGAAGACAAATCCGTGTTAAGTTCGATAATTCATGTATATCATAAAGGGAAAATATTTTAAAAAAAGAACACACCCAGAAATAATCGTACAAAAATACTGCTCTGGTTAGGAATATTACTGGACGGATGGCTAAAATATTTAATAATATTTCAAGAAAAACTTGTATACAAATCGAAAGTTTATAATAAAACAGCTTCACTGTGTATCTCTCAACAATGTCTTGCAGACAGTGTTCATTGAATTTTCTTTCAAATATAATACATATCATATAGTCCAGGTTTAGCAGATACCGGTAAATATATTATATATATATTACACATTTTATCAGGGGAAGTCAATCAGAAATGGCAAAAAAGAAAAAAAATCCACACTGTAGTGAAAAAGAATTATTTTTTTCAAAGTTCACGTTTTAACAATATTTTGAAGTTGGATTGCAAGTTTATTTGATGTCGCACAACAGAGCGACACCACGCAGGATCCAGTGGTCGGGGTTCTTGTTGGTCTTCAGAAGCAGCGGGAAGATGTAGGTCAAGTCGGTACGACGAGGCTTCTTGTAGACGGGACACTCATACAGGTTGGTGGCCTTGCTGGGCTTGTCCACGTTGGTGGCAAAAACGTGGGCGACCGGGAGGGGAGTGTACAGGACCTTGGGGGTGGGCTCTACCAGGCGACAGTTCCTGCGGTCCCAGCCGGCCCCATCCAGGAATAGGCCGTAGATGTACACACCTACAAAAGAAATAGTCATCACAGTCATTAGGAAACAGTTTTGAAAACCACATTGTCCATACTGAGGACTTAAAGATGGAATCCTTCTCTGACTGTCATTTTGAAACAGTTTCATTAAGTTTATAGACACAGAGGTACTAATCATTATTATTTCCATTATTCTGAAGATGTTGATGCAAAAACCAAGCTTTTTTATAATGTTATTTTTATTAAATTGCTCTGCATTTGTCTCTTTAAACCATTCAAAAATTTCTGTCTGCTTCAGTAACAAAGGCCTTATTCAGGACTAGCTTTGATAGGTACACTTTATTTAAAGATCTGTTAAATAAGATTCCCCTGGCGGTACAGGGGTTTTGATTGGCTACTGACCTTCGTTGGGCGGGGTGTGAATGTCCTCCTTCATCATCCTGGTGATCTCGTTGTCCAGTACCACGGCGTCCAGAGCCCAGCCCTTGTGGGCGCGGGTAATCTCCTGTCTCATGGCAGTCAGGAAACCCTACACAGAAACACAGTCAGTCATATATTCTCACATGATGCACAATATTCAAACCTACATCATCTCTTGATGCTGTTTAAAAATCATGTAGTTAATTTTTTGACAAAGCAAGTTGTCATCTCAATACAAAATACGCTTTGAGAAAAAATTATATTACTGAAAACAAAGTTTCTTTATACCTAAATCTAGCAAATATACCAAGCCCTGTTTCGTTAATTATGTATCTAAACATTCAATTTTTTTTACAAAATATTGCGATGTAAAAATATGTGTATATTTTAAACAATACACCTACGATGTATATAAACATGATTCCTGAATACCAAGTTACTCTGTTATAGCAAGAGAGCTACAAAGCTTGAATTACCTGAGGGTTGAAGAATCCGGTCATCCAGAAAGAAGTGGGTCGTCCCTCAAACAGCCAGGTGGAGAACTGCTGGTTTCTGTCCAAGAGGTCGGTGAACCAGAACCCGAGGGTGGCTGACTCCCAGGAGATCTTCTTCCAAATGGTGGGGATACGGGCATCGAACATGTTGTCCAGCGCGTCACGGAGGTTCTCACTCATGATGATGGTTCCGTCGATGGCCAGTTTGAGGTCTGACAGGGTGGTGCGCACTAGGGAGATGACCCTCTGCATTCTGTCGATCTCCTGGCGGAGGAAGATGTTGATGGGCTGCAGCATGCCCATCTTTCTCAGCCTGTCTTTGACCTGTAATAGATAAATCCGATTAAGTTAATCTTGGTCAATAGAAATCTTTTTGAAAATTTTACAAATATAATATATCAACAAGCTGTTGTATGGTAAAAGTTAGAAAATTACAAACAAAACAAATATTTTGCTCAGAAAGTCATCATTTACAAATATTTTTTTGTACATTAATGAATTAAAACAGTGTACTTATGTTGCATTTAAAAAAAAAATACAATACATCTAAAACAGTCATGGATAAGAAGTTAAGGTTTTTTTGATTATGCGGTACACTCCACGTACCTCGTGTGGTACATAGTCCTGTGGCAGCTTCTCCAGCATGTCGTCGGCCAGTCTGTACACCACAGCTTCTCTGGTCTCACCGCCACCACCGCCGGCGTCTTTTGGCTGAATGTCCACAATGTTGGAGAGCATGGTGTTGGATGTATTGGTCTGGTACCTAGTAATAACAAACAACATGATAGAGATATTCTCAATGGTTTTGGATAACGAATAAGAAAGAATTTATGAAAGAAAACAAATGAAAAGAAAACATAAGAAAGGTGTCTTTTGAAGCAATCAGAGTCAAAAACACTCATCTTATTTTTAATTTCCTGGCATAAACTTAAAATCATAACAAGCTCACTTTTGCATGGATTGAAAGTGTGCTCATTGCAAGTCTTTACACCCTGGAGTCTAAATTTAAGTTACCGTTAATCTGAAAACAAAAAAATATGAAGAAGCATGTAGATACTAACGTAATGTCTGCATTGGAGTGAAGACCAAAGCACTCTGGTGTGTCTCTGAGGGGCAAGGTCTCGATGTAGGCCCGGTACTCGTCCAGGTTCTTACAGCGGGGGATCTTGTAGCCGGTGTAGAACTGGAAGCTGTCCGAGAACATGGCCTCACTGAACCACACCTTACAGTACGTGTTCAAAAGTCGCTTGTCATAGTCGTCTGTGACACGACCTCCATACTGTACCTCACCTGCCATGTATCTGACTGTGTTCCAAGAAACACCCTGTAGGACAGAAGTCAATCATTTAGAGATCCTCAGAATCCGGCTTAGTTTAACTAAAACATTACAGTTACTATCTATACAAATAAAACTGTCAAAAAAATTTGCGTTTAGAATCTTTAGATGAATAAAATCTTAAAGTAAAACCAATTCTTAGTAATATGTATGAAGTAAATCTGAAACATGTATTTCAGTGGCTAATTAACTAAATCATAGTTTTCTAATTCCAAAGCTCTTTGAATAAAGTTCATTAACTATCACAGAAATATACATATCATGCAAATCTCAAACCCCTTAAAAAAAAACAACCCTCACCTTCTTGGGGTCTATGTCATCCAGATGGTTCTGAATAAATTGGACAGTGGAAGTAAAGTCAGCCTGGTTGAACTCGTAGGGGATGTTCCATCCGATGGGTCCGAACTTCCTCCTCTCCTGGACGGTGGTATGGAGGAAGGCCACCCCGTACAGCATGGGCTTCCACTGCGGCAGGTTGGTGTACTCCAGTTGTTCCTAAAAGGCAGCCATCACAATCAACCATTAATTACTTTACTTTTTTAAAGTATGCAAGATAAAATAGCTTTCACTGCATACAGCTTTAGTTACATCTGACCAAAAAAATCACATTTTCATAGCTTTGTTTTTTTAATCTCAAGATGTGATAATTCATGACCACATAGATCTATTGATTATTTTTTCTTCAGTTAGGTGTTCAAACTTTAAACAACTGCAGATTTTACTGAAGTCTTAATCAGGAAATACATGTATCATCAGAAGAATTCAATCAAATTGACCTGTATAATCTCTAATTACTTATCTAATGATTTTTTTTCAGACAGGTGGTCAGCTGTAAGAAACTGCAGCTTTCACTGAAGTCCTAGTCAGAGAACAAATGAATTTATCCGTTATTCAGTAGTAGAATACATTTTGATTACCTGTGTGATGAGGGCATATGTCCTCTTGAGTCCAGCTTTGACACCTTGTGGAGGTTCATTGGTGAACTTGATGGAGCTCTGCAGGAGATTGATGGGGAACTTCTTGTGTTCCTCAGTGGTCATCCATAGTCTGAAGGCATCGTTCACATTCTCTGCTGACGTAACCTAAACAGAAAAGATTACACACATGCAGACCTTATAGAATTTAAAAGCTATAACATTAGACAAAAGCCTTCATAACCATTCCCCAAAATACCAAAATACTACCAATTCCAGGGAACAAATGAAAATGAGTTATTAAACTTAGTTCAAATTTAATGTGGGCATGTATATTAGATATTCAACAATAAAGGGATTTTACGTCATTATATTTAAATTCATGGGAATAAAAAAATCAACAATTTAACTTTCCACTTTGGCATAAGCATCAATTAATGATTCCCAGGGCCATGTAAAGTAAAATAAAAATATATAAATATTAAATATGGGCAAGAACTCACAGAATCCAAGCATTCATCCATGAAGTCAAGTCCAAGATGGCAGTTCTGGAGGAGCACCCAGGAGCCGTCCTGCATGGAGGAGGAGATAAGACGGCGGGCGTGAACCTCCTGCCCTTGTCCCATGGAGATGTAGCCACACTTGATGTTCTTTTTCTTGGCCAGGGCCATGATGTTCTCTGTTGGGTCAGAACCCATGGACAGGAAACACACCATGGGAGTGCGGATGTTGGATTCCTTCCACATTTCCTCCAAGTTTAGGATCACGCTTTCCGCAAACTAGAAAACAAAGTTTTATCACCTTCTACTCAGTTGTATGGATTGAATAAAAAAAAACATTAACTTATTCAAATGAAAATCAGATGTGGTTTTTACAGTGTATTAATAATCATTTCTACAACCAATAAAATGAACTAAATAAGACGTCATAGGCACTAACCCTGGGTCCCATTGCCTCTGCAATGTACGTCTTTGCCATTGGAATTGTTCTGTCTGGGCACCAAGATCTGATCAGGAGCAGTTTCCGGAATGTCTCTAGAGTAGTGGTGTAGCCATCAGGAATGGTACATTCCTCTGGGGCATCTTCATCAAACCATGCTTTCCAGGCCTACAAAAACAACACAATGCATTACTGTAAAATCATGCATCTCAGAGCAAATAGTTTTTTACTTGCACATCTCCCCCGAGTAAATCATTATCAAATTACAGACAGTAAATAACAGTTTTTTAGAATTTCTCAACTTTTCTAGACGTTTTAAAAATACCCTCTTTTGACATATAGCATAAAATCAGAAAGATGGACAGGAGTAAATCCCCTTTTTTTTTTAGTTTTAAAAGATGTTTAATCAGGGTTTTTTAAGTTTTGCAAATACAAAATCAACTCTTGTTTTTTAAATTGCAACTTACTGTCATTTACTTGAACTTGACTTCCTTGTCATTAATTTAATTGTTCAATTCTAGAATAGATAAATCTCCTTCCCCAACAGAAACCAGAATTCTCTTGATCCAGCGAGCCTCACCTTGTCATTCCTGGCCACTTGACCACAGATCTGGCTGAACTGTCCCAGCTTGCTCAGCTCCACCAAGTTGAGCCAGGTGATGTCCGAGATCCACTTCTTGGGTTTGGGCTCCACGGCATTCAGATCCAGGGCGGCACCTCCCTTGATGAACGTCTGGAACTCCTCCATCCGGATCTTGCCCTGGTTCAGCTCCACCTTACAGGTCAGGAGGGTGGTGTACAGGAACTTGTCCACCTCATACAGGCCCCGGGCGGTGTAGCGGAACACCTCAAACGTCAGGTACTCAATGATGTTGTTGATGCGCTTGCTGGTGATGGGGGACTTCTGGGAGTTGTGCATGGACAGGTCGAAGAGCTCCAAGAACTGCTTCAGGGAGGTCTGGTACATACAGTTGACCATGCTCATCTCCACAATCACAAAGTACAGGATACTGCCTCTGTTGGATACTAGAGAAAAACAACACCAATTCTTTTACATTGTCGACACCAACTTAAAGCTGATCTTTGAAACAAGAACTTATGAACACAATTATGTGAAAGCCTTTTCTTCAGATAAAATACTCATCTTTTTATTATTTTCACTCACCAGGTCTGAACTCCTCACGAGCCGAGTTGATTTTGATCTCGGTTTCAGCAGCCACCTTGAGTTTCTCGCTGACATCTTCTGCTGTGGCCTTGGTGACCTGCAGTACTTGGATCAGGGACTCATCTTCCACCAGTGAGCCCTGAGTGGAGGTCAGCCTGTACAGAAGGTTGTCTTCCAGCTCCTGCATCTTCCTCTTGTTGGCTGTTACCTCTTCCATCAAAGACACTCTCTCCTGCTCCAATTCCTGTAGGATTCATCAAAGGAGAGAAAAATTTAAATACATTTATATAAAGAGCAGTAGGGTACTTTTTCTCTAGCAAGTAATCAAACCTATTTCAAAATTCTTGTGAAAAGCAAGGCATATATTGCACACACCAAAAAATCTATCCAAGCTTGACTCCTAAAATCTAGAATTATTAACAATAAACAAAAAAGAGAAGAGATGTTAATGACATCAACTTATATATGTTGCTTTCAATTCAATTCTGTACCTGTTTCTCTGTCAAGATGACGACACCTAGCAGTTGGTCCTCCAGACCTTTCATTGTGACAGTGAAATCTACGATGGAGGTGCGGGCGGACACTTCTGGGGTGTAGGTGGGGTTACCCAGCTTTGTGGTGATGTACAGACGGAATCCGTTCATCACATCAACCTCCTTGTCTCCCACTTTCACCTAGGTAAGAGAAAGAAAAAGATTTTCTTAAATCAAATGGAACTATCATAATTTAATTTTTTACATACTGTTGATTGCTTTTAATGACTTTATGAATGCAAAAACCATTCACCAAAAAAAAATTATAAAGGCTTTTAATGAAAACATTATTGTGGTTCTGTCAAGATAATCATCGATTTCCGTTAACTTCATTACTTTGTAGATTCCACAGAATCAAACATTCGGCAAAGTACAGCACATGACAACAATTTATCCTGGTGGAGTCATTTTCAATGAACTGACTTATTCTTGAAACTGTATGCTTTACACCATAAATCCCCCCCCCCCCCCCCCCCACCAAATTAATGCCAACAAAGAACAATGAAAACCCACAGAAGGCTAGCTGTGAACAAACTGCTTACCTTGAAGGTGGATCCTGACTTGATAAAGTTCTTTTCCAGCACGTTGTCCAAGGCGGGGTCTAGCTCCTCACCCACGTCCTCAATGATGAGGGGTCGCCCCAGGGACAGGCTGTCCTCAAGGTGGGCTCGGAAGTACTTGTGGTTGAGGGCGGTAACCTACAGAGATGAACAGGTGTCTACAGGTACAGGTATATTTGTACATTCATTGCTTTTTTTCCATTACTTTGATCATTCCTATATATGTATATGTGGTATGATCATTTCTTAAAACCCATGTAATCTAGGATGTCACTCTATCTTTAAATCTATGAGCCTTTATTATATATGCAAGATTCATCTGAACTTGTTTTTTTTAGCTGAATATTCTTGATAATCTAGAAATGGTTTTTTCATAATAGATGGAAAGCTAATAATGCCTTCTGGATAAAAAGTAAAATACAATTCATAGCCCCTTGGAGCAACACATGTAAACAAAACACAAAAAAATTTTCCTCCTTACTCCTCCATTCAAATTCCTATATTGTCAATCAAATGAAACGCCTACCTGCAGTTCGTTCTTGCTTTCTCTCTTCTTGATCCAAGATTTGCCCTGGCCCTGTGGATCGATCAGCAGGGGGAAGCGTGAGGCTTTGGTCACGATCAAGCCGTTCTGAATTGACAGCTCATCATTGGGCAGACCTTCCAGATTCCACTCAGAGATAGTGGCATTATCCACCAACATAGACACGATATTCAGGTCCTGCCAAAAAGTTAACAGAGTTTCATTTTGCTAGAAATTTTTGTTTTATTTTTGTTTTCTGTTTTTACATGAAATTTAAACTTATTTCAAATTGGTAAATTTCTAACGAAAACCTGTGAAAAAAAAAATCAAAAAACAAAAAAAACTAACATCACTGAAGGGGATTTTCTGGGCAATCATCTCTTTCTTCCAGTTCTTCAAAATGAGGTTACGGAACTCCTGGTTGAAGGGGCCGGTGTAAGACAGGAAGCCTGTACAGAGTAGGACGTCGCCCACCAGTCGGTGGATCTGGGCCTGGAACCCCTTACTGGCCTCAGTCCATCGGATTCTCTCCCCAGACAGACCCTGAATCAGGGCGGTCGCATTGTTCATCTTTCTCCTGCAGGCCTCAGCATCATCCACTAATGCCTACAAATTTGAAAAATTGTTATATTTCAAGTATTAAAAATAAAAAATGTGCAGTCATTTTCATGTAATTAATGAATTTCTTGTCAACTTTAAAATTTTTTGTGATGAAATTTATATATCATAATATCAGCACACATCATTACCACAACTCCAACACTCCTCTAAAAGAAGAGAGGAAATGGCTGCTATCAACTGCTTCTTTCCCCCTTCTCCCTCTCTCTCTCTCTCTAAGGTAGTGAATTATTCACAACCGAACTTCTCACCTGTTTCTCTTTCATGGCCGCGTCATACATGGCCATTACAGCTGCCAGCTCCTTGTTCTTATCGTCGAGCTGAGCCTGAGCTTCGTTTAGGTCCCTCATGGCTGACTGTAGACGGGCCTCCTGCACTGCCAAGTTTGCCTTCAGAGGCAGGACTTCTTTGTTGATGCCGTAGAAGAAGGCCATGGCTTTGGTCCAGGAGCAGAGACCGGCTACGTCACCACAGACTTTCTGGGCGGTCTCTAGTGTGTAGTCCTCCATCATCAGGTAAGGCTGTAACAGCTCCACCGTCTCTTCATTAATTGTGTCCTGAAGTGAGTGTATAGAAAATCAAAAACCAACTCACCATTAATGGTTTGCATAATTTTAAACATATATTTATATTAGCATATACACATTACAAAATAAAGTATCCACATCTGGTGATTTTTTATTACTATATAATTATATAACAGTATAAATATCTTAAAGAGATTAATATTATTTGCAAATGTTTAAGGGGTGTGTTGAACAAGTATAGATACCTTGTTAAATGTCATGAGACCATTCAAGAAGCCACTGCTGCTCATAAGTTTCAAGGCATCTGACCATGACGGCTTGATACAAGGTCTCTCTGGGTCCTGTTGCACTGACTCCAGACGTTTCTGGAACAGCAACAGCACACAGTCCATGATCCTCATGATCAGGTGGGGGGGTTTCCCCAGCTTCCTGACCGTGGAGATGTGGGCGGGCTTGATGGTCTGGAGCGCAGACTCAGCCTCCTCCAAGGCCGGCCTTGCTGCCTCCAGTTTCTCCTCAGCGGCTGCCTTGTCCACGGAGATGGTGTCTACGATGTTCTGGGCCTTGTCCTTCACCACCTGTACGTTGGCCTTCACTTTCTCAGCGGCCTGGGCACTGACGGTCACCTCAGCCAACACCTGGTCGGCCTTCTTGGAGGCCACGGCTAACTCCTTCTCCTTCACAGCCAGTTCTTTGGACAGTTCGTTCACAGACTCTGTGGCCTCCACTAGTTTCTTCAGACCTAGCAAGAGTCCACATTGTGTATACAGATGGACCAAAGTGATTAAAAATGTCTTCTACTTAATTAACAGAAACTGATAATGTTAGCTCATGTTTATAGAACCATATAATTATATAAAGATATGGTAGTTGTTACATGTAATTCGTGATATTATTTTAATTCATTTATTGGTCTTCTTCATACTTCATGCAATACACACATACCAACACATCTTAATAACAAAATCTTTTTTTAATTTTGCTAGATATTATATTAAAGTACATGGAACAATTTAATGTGACACTATCAGCAACCTACCAGTATTCATTCTCTCAGCCAGAATTCCAATCTCGCCTTTCTTTTCGCTGTAGATGGTCTTGTAGCCAGCGATGAAGGACAAATAGGACTTGGGGGTGACATACGTCTGACGACGGAACCTCTGGAAATACTCAATGCACATCTCTGCCACAAGATCCTGTCAAAACACAAAATCATGACTGCATTTGTACATCCATCATCTAAACACTCCAACACACTGTTTTACACTTCTCCATGTTACTTTACACTTATAGGCCTTACTACTTTACATTCTTTACACTTTACACACAACTTTACCATTCAGCACATTACTCTACACTTCTACACTACATAAGAATTCTAAAAGGAAACAGCACCTATACCTAATTAGCTGCTACAGTTAGGAGTCTTTTTTTTTGCTCGCATTTCTACTATAGATTCATACCTGGAACAGACCCATGGTCCCCTGGACAGCGGTTTTGACAGCTGGGGTGCAGGAAATGTCAAATTCTGCCAGGAAATGGTTGGAGACGGCAATCAGGGCATCCTTGGGCCAGCGCTGGAACCAGTTCATGGTACAGCCAGAAATCAGCCCCGGGAACTTCAGCGATCTGCTGCGGAACTTTTCTCCAACCTGTCGGCAAAGGGAGATAACGTGCATAAAGTTTAATATATTTTTCAAAGTCTTCACACTTTTTTCAGTTAAATGAATCCAAATATGTCACAGAAATAAGTAATTATAAAAAATTGTTCTTTTTATCTAAAACTATCCAAAACATTTTGTTTACAAAATGAAGAGAGCCTATAGCCTTGTTATATAGTAAAAATGCTCATCTTGAGTTCTAGACCTAATGAATTACAGACTTTTAAAAAACACAGACCTGACCTTTAAATTTTGGTCAAGAAAACTTTTCTGTCATGTTAAGGATCAAAGTTAATGACCACTGTTATAGTCCCAAAAACAAATCACAAGATAGATGGTTTACAGTTTACAATAATAGTTTTACAGCTGTTTACAATTACAGTTTACATTTATAGTTTTACAGTGTACATACAGGTGAGAAGCAGAGAGCCACGTGAAGATTCTGTCGACACCTAGACAAGTAATAGTCATACAGGTTTTCATTAGTGGGAGGACGGCGGGGGAAATCCTTCTTCATTTCTCCGATCAGTTCTTGCAAGATCTCATCCATCTCATCTCTGGCAAACAGACCAGAGACCTAAAAAAGAAAATAACCATGTAGTCAAACCTAAATTTTTCATGAAACAGTAGAAAAAATAGCAACACACAGTTGCTAAATATGCAGAACAATAAGTTTCAAACTACTCAAAATAATTACTTCCTAACTATTACAACCCCCCTCTTCCACTTCCCCAACTGGCAAACTTTTAGTCCTGCCTTCCATAAAAAAGATCTGATAATAAATTCTTTTGAGCCGAAGTTTTCTTTGAGGAACCCAAGGAACCCTCTCTGGTCCTCCAACTCACCTCTCCGGAGGACAGAATGTTGTTCATGTACTCGAGGAAGCCTTCGTCCTTGATTTCGTTGTCGGTGAAGATGAAGGTGATTCCCTTGCCCTGCTGGCCAGCAGTGCGGTACAGGAACTTCAAGTCCTCCAGCAAGTTGCTCACGTTGTACGACCTACAATACACAACTCAGTATATCATACTTTCTATTTCCTCCTCTCGTTTTTTTAACGTTGCACCCCGTCTTTCATCTTCTCTCCCTTTCTCCTTGTACCTCTTTCTCACCTCTTATCTCTCTCTCCTCTGATCTCTCCCCTTTCTCTCATTCATGTTTACTACAGAGATTTTTTAGTGGCAATAAATGATTTAGAGTCAATGAATAGTTTTACAATAGTGTCTGACAGTTTACTAGAGTGAAAATTGTGTTTGCAAAGCAATTGTATCACTTTATGCTGTGAAAAAAACCCCAGACAATTTAGCATCCATCATGGTAGGAATAACTGCAAAGATGAAACTACATGCAAGAAGTTCAGTGGTTTGGGGTTTTTTAAAAGGCCTTTATTCACCAAAAAAAAAAGTTTTTTTTTGGGGGGGGGGGGGGGGGGTAGGGGGAATTTACATTTTAATTTCAAACAATTCATATGATATATCATGACACATATATTGTTATTTGTGCATTTTTCTTAACATAATCAAATGCAACTATTTCTTTGGTGAAAGCAATGATGAACATTGAACATTTTGTGTGTGAAACACAACAGACTCCCCATGATCAACACAACATCGTCTGTCTTACCTCCTTAATGTTAGCAGTTACAACAAATCAAAGTTCATGGTTCTTACATCTCAGCTTCATCACCATTTCAAATTTTACATTATGCAATTTTTAGATGAATTCATAAAGACCAATGACCATTCTTATCTCATCAATATTCTCAGATTAAGAATTGCATGACTAACCATTGCTTATGGTTTCATTTTTTCAAATCAGATGAAACATTTTGCAGTTTTGGCAGAAATTAATTTTTTCTTTTAAAGTGTTTTTACCTGGATAAGGTGATCTGGAAGTTTTTGTAGCCAGCAATGAAGGATGCCAGTCTGGTCAAGCTTTGTTTACCGGACCCGCCCACACCCACTAAGAGCGCGTGGCCTCGCGGGGTACGGATCACTCGCGAGATCTTTACCAGATTGGTCATGGCGTCCTGTGATGTCAAAAAATAATGCTTGTTAATTTTCATTCCATACCTTTTAATACTTCAACATATTTAAATACAGGTTACTTAAAAAGGGTTGGAATTTTATAAAGTATCTATCAAAGTTTATAAAGTATCTATCAAAGTTCTATCAATATCCAACTTTAAATTCTGTAAAACACCTGTGATCATGCACAGATTAACATTTTATTCTTTAAATTGCATTGCATAATGAAAAATACCCCATATCATGAAACATTTGAAAAAGCAGAGAAAAACCCATCCAACTCGCCTTGAAAAACACGAGATCCATTTTGGCTCCTCTGATGCTTTCATTGTACAGTTCTTGGTAGGACTTCAGACGCTCGGCCAGGAAGTCGAGTGAGGGGATAGGCTCGTAAATCTTGGGGGCCTCCAGATCAGCATCATCTGCCTCCTCACCTACCCGAGGAAAGCAGAACGTTAAAACACTGTGTAAAGAGGGATGACTCAAAAAAAAAAAAACCCACACACAATTCTTATGCACAAGCTCAAAAAGTGTATAATATACATATATGCATATCAAACTTCAATATGTTGAAAGATGAAAGCTACAAAATAAAAGTTGTTTCCCATGTTAAATGATAACATTGATTTTCTTTTTCAAAGGAAATTCATTTAAAACGATGAATAATGCCAATTGAAATTATCAAAATTCATTATAAACTGATTATCTTTTATATTTAGAATGATTTCAGCAAGATGTTTTTATTATTCAAACAAAAAACTGATTACACAACAAAACAATTGTCTTGTATGGCTCAATTCATTTTTTAACTAACAGCATTGATGGCACAAACAATTTACTGTCAGTAACAAAACAAAAACTCAAAAGAGCACTTAGAGACTATCTATTTAAATATTTTATTAAAGAATGGAATTCTAAATTCACTATACACGCTGACAAAAAACTAAGTTGCTACAGCACTTTTAAGCAAAATTTTGGCCAAGAGAACTACCTAAGATTACTTAAAAATTTTGAGCAGAGGAGAAGTTTAACTCGTTTTCGCATTTCCGCTCATAGACTTAATATTGAAAGAGGACGATATCAAGACATTCCACGACAAGAAAGATACTGTAATAGATGTAATGTCAAATCAGTGGATGATGAAAAACATTTTTTATTCTCATGTGATCATAATAAGGCATTAAGAGATACTCTGTACAAATTAGCTAATGACTCTTGTAAAAATTTTCAATATATGGACAATAACCAAAAATTTTACTGGCTTATGACAACTGAAGATCTACAAGTACTTGTACAACTCAGTGAAATGATTCTTAAAGGTGGAATATAATGGTTATAGTTATATATACAGATATATTATGCAGTGTATTTACTTTGGTTGGGGGGGGGGGTTATGTTATGTATAAGCATACTGGCTTGAACACTTTGAGTACAAGTAGGCCAGTCTAATCGACTGTGCAGGCACCGTCCCTTGGTACTCTCTGTTTTCAGGCCACTTTGTTTCTGTATAGCTGTTGTATTCACTGATGTGTAAATCCTATACATATATTTCATTGTATTAATGAAACATTTTGCATATTGTTGCCTGGACATTGTGAGCAGTATTTCATTCATTATTTGTTATAATCATGATATTATTATTATTTTTTTTTTTTTTTTAATGTATATGCCCCCTGAGGGCCCTTGATTGGTGAATAAATATATTGCATATATGTAGTGAGTGACATCATGCTTAATAAATTTAAACTTAACATGCATTTTTTTCTTCAATATTTTGTTTATATCAGTGTGTAATAAACTGGACATACATAATTTTTAAATTGAATTATAATAAACATAAATTCACATTCATGTGAAGATAAAACACCATCTAATTGTATAATAATAGCTAAAACTGTGTGTGATCCATTGTGTTTACAGGTATATGAACAACATTGACAATGATGTTTGACAGAAGAGTGAGAAATCTAAACTAAGTCTCTACTCTACGTGATTGAGATTTCTTTTTACTCTGCTTCTTGGATTTTCCTGGGAGGAAACATCATAAAATATTGTTAGATCCACTACTTGTGACTTTATATACACCATGTCAAAGTAAAATGTTTCATGACACACTGATTTAGCTTTATGAAAAAAAAAATCTTGGTACACAATTCAAGTGGAAGTTAATCTTGCAATTTTAATATTATTCAATTAACCGATACAGTTTTAGAATAATGAGAAATATGAACACAACATACAGCCAAAATTTATTCCTCGCTTAAGAATTTTCTCTTAAAACTAAGAATATCAACAAATCAAAGTACTATTAAAGTGATTTGGAGAGTTGCATTTTCTTAAAATTAACCATTTACCAGTAATGCTACAGGACTTCATTCTACACTAGATATTCATAAAAAAAAGAAATGATTCAAATGACAGTGAAAACATTTTAAGTTAATATAGAGCAGAGCAGCACCTGTCCACACTGTAACAGAGGGGGACATTTACCTGTAGGTTCAGGGGCCTCACGCAGGAAGTCTACAAAGTAAGGCTCAGCCTCCATTTCAGCCACAGCGGCCGAACCACATTCTTCCTCCGCCACCTACAAAGTAGGTCATCATTCACAGTTTGGATGTCTGTTATAACTTATATAATACTATTCAAATATGATCCTCCATTATGATAGTAAACTACATTAATATATTTTGCTTATTTGATTTTTCCTTGACAAAAGTACATGTATTTATCAATTTGTATTAAAAAAAAATGATCCAACGCAGATCACATTGTTTATTTTGCCCACAGTTTAATTGACAAAAAAGACCCAAAAACTAGAAATAAAGGATGTCGAAATACCATCAAGCAGTACCTGTTTAATCGTCTTCTCAAACCAGTCCTTGTCAGAAATGTCTACGAATCTGTCCACGATGGTACGGAAGCACTCGTGTTTCCATAGCGACATCATTTTGCCAGCATTGTTGATGATATCAGGGGTAGTGTTCAACATTCCTTGCCAGATTCGGCTCAAGTCACGCAAGTTGAAGACATAGTGGAACTTGGCAGGGGTGGGCAACATCTTGACTTTGACCCGTTGCCACACCTTTCTTGTGGCCGGCACAAGGGAGTTAACCAGTTCACAAACCTCCTCCGGGAATTCTCTCCCCTATTAGGGCAAAAAGCAAAATTATTAGTCATAGATTTCAGAGCAAGATTTAGAGTATTATTTTAATCTGCATTAAACTTTCCACAGTAAGATTTAGAGTATGCAAGATATTTCAATCTACAATAATTACAAACTAATAAATAAATATTTTTTAAAACTTTTCTGAGTTTCCAGCCTATCTGATATCTATGGTTATAATATCATCATTACAATATTACATATTGGTCTATACAGTTATAGATCTAAAGTCAGGAAAAATTAAAGCGACCCTCTATTTGTCAGAAACCATAGAACTAATAAAGAAGAGAAAAAAAACAGGATAAATTAATGATAAATTGATTTGATAACTAAAATAATGTGCACAATATAGGTGAGAAAATTCAAATAAAGTGTTTCAGGAAAAAAATACCAACAACATAAAAATTACATGCTGCACATACATATCAATGAATTAACATCTTAGAATGAGACATTCCATCTGTTCATGCATCACAATTTGTGCAGTAATTGATATTGATACTTGTATATGTCCCAGCAAAAATGATTGCATTGCATATCTACAGGTATTTCATAATGTAATTTCAAATTTTGATACACATATTACCTAATGATAATGGAATATGACATACTCTGACCACAGGAGTTGTCATTTGAAAAAAAATTAACTAAAGATAAAGAAACAAGAAATGGTGGGTGGAATAGGGGAGGGTGAGGTGTTCGAGGGAATATAAAAATTACAACAAAGTGAAAAATTAATAGAACTTTTACAATGTAAATGTGTTAAACAACTTGGATACTCAACATACATGCTGCAATTAAAAAAAATAAAAGACAAACAAATTAGACAGGGTTATTTTTATTACATGGTAGAATATTTAGTTAATTACATAATCTATCAAGAGTTTTTGGGGGGGAACACAAATTTGACAATGGATTTTTTTTCTTCAAACATATATATATAATATATATAATACATGACCTTCATCGACCATTTTTATCAATAATTAAATATAAATACATAGAAACTTTTTTTTATCTTCGATTGAAAAGGAAAACTTACTGTAATGAAATATCCATTGCCGATGGTTTTGAAGATCTTGTCAATGGAGCTGTTTGAGGGCAGGGTGCAGTTGAAGATGTTGAAATGCCTCTTCAGACGGGAAGGGATGTCATTACGGCCTCCACCAGGGTGAATCATGGCCGCGATCATCTGAATGTCCACGATGTTGGTGAACTCTCCAGGCTTCTCCAGGTTGTAGAAACCCCTGGCTTCCATCATCTGTCGAGTGATCTCATTGGTCACCTACAAAAATTAATGTTTCGATCAAGTGATCTCATTGGTCACGTTCAAAAAATCATAAGAAAATCATTGTAGTAAGCTACAATTTCAATGGATGTCTATAAAATGTCAAAATCAAGCAATATCATTAGTCCTTTCCAAAAAGACAATGCAGTATCAAAAATATAAGCAATTTTAAATATCTTATCGCCCTTTTTAATTGGTCCCTTTCTATTATAATGCATGTATAGACAAATTCACAAACTAAAGAAATCTTAGTCCTTTTTAGATGTAAAAGGCAGTACGGGTAAGAGAGTTTGATTCTTTGGAATTTTCTTTCAGAAGAAAACTGTAAAGTACTCATTTTATAAGCTTGCTGAATGAGTATAAAATGCCATGGAGATAGTACCTGATCTCCCCACTCGTTGATGATGGGCATGTTAATGTCATCCACAAACACGGTCATCTTCTTCCCCGCCGGTGGTCCATAGGTGGTACCCATCCTCTTGTCTACATAGCTCTCAATGGTTCTCTGAAATGGATAATAAAAGTTATGAAAGAACACTTTTAATAGGGGCACAGATCATTGGAATAAGCTTGAGTGAGATTTAAGCAACTGCCTCTTTTCTTTCCCAAAGATGAGTTGTTTGAGTCTTTGGCATTACATTTTCAAATTAGACAGTCCCTTTTCCATTAAATGAAGTTAATTTGACATTGGGAAATATCTAGTTGAGGTATTGTAGGTATTTGGTAATGCTTCTTTATTCCCCCTGATATAAAGTGTGTTGAACATTGGACAATGCCTCTTTCCCCAAGAATTGAGGAACTGTGAGCATTGAGCACTGCCTCTTTTCCCTGCATGATAAGGTGTTTTGGACATTGAACAATTCCCCTTTTCCCCCCTGGATTGAAGTGTATAGTGACTTACCTGGAACATGTAAGGGGTACTAGCACTGGAGAAGTTGAAGCTCTTAAACATGTGTAGCTCTGGGTCGAATTTACCACAGTATCCCTGCACCATCACAGTTTTTGCTGTACCCTATCCCAAGATAAAAAAAGACCAATGATCAAAATTGATAATTCAGTAGCTTACAAACTGGTCACTATAAAAGAAAAACACAACAATGTACAAAAACAGAAGACAGGATCAAGCAAATTGATGAGAAAGTCTTCCTACCTGTTCACCAATCAGCAGAACAGCCTTGCCCTGTTTGGAAATGGTTCCGATGAGGTAGTCCGACCTGACATTGTCCACGTTGGGGACCAGGATTCCGGTGTACTCGGGGACAGAGTCCGAGGGGTAGACATACTCGGGCACCAGTCCTGACCAATGCTCCCAATCTCCGGTCTCTCCGACCATGTACTCAAAGATGGTGTCATCCCCGGACGCTGGAGGAAGGGGCAGGTTGCTGACATTCTCTTTCATCCAGTCCTCCAACTTCTTCCTGTCTTCCAGCTCCAGCAGAGCTCCCAGAGACCACATGTGGGCAAAGATGATGATTCTCTGAAGATGGGGTACTTTAATGTCTTTAGCCTCCTCCCCTGAGGGAATCAGGCCCTCTAACAAGTCACAAAGCTGGCGGATGTACATACACTCCAGAATTTGCATCTTGGGTTCGTATTTCTGAATGACCTGCAGGTAAAGCTTGGGGAAGATGGATTCACAAGTCTGCATGATTGTGTCCTGTTGGTTGGCTGGCCGAGTGTTCAACCATCCTGTGAGAGGAATAGTTAAATAATTCAGATTTTCACAAAATATTTATTTCCAAAACTTATTTTACTTTATATTTTAGATATATATCTTTTGCACAATACCTTATAATGGGGAACAAAGACTATCAAGTTAGAAAATCATAAAAACATTCTTCTTTTCTAATGAAAATGAAATTTCAAATTCTACATTTTTTTCTTTTTGGAAAATGAAGATATACATTGTTATAAGAGCTAAATGAGGATGGAAGATAATCACTGATGATTCCGAGTATGGTAATATTGAATGAATTATTTTCAAATACTAAAAATAAATCCAAAGTTTATTGAAACAATCTCCAACTGCACCAACCTTTAAGGATGGGCTCCCAGTCGAGGATGGAGCTGGACATGAACACCATGCCGTTCCTGGACACAGTAGCTGGGGAGGCGTTGTCGATGTTGTGTACCTCAAAGATGATCTTGCAGTTTGGAGCCATGGGGATACGGTCTCCGTTAGCCAGGGTCAGGGTTTTATTGTCGTCCAGCACAGAGTTCAAGTTCTCAATCCAGATGGCATCTACAGGGCCGTCCAACAGCAACCACACATGCTCACCCTGAAAGAGTTGATAAACACAAAAAAGATTTTAATTTTTTGTAAGCATCCTGGCCTCAAAGCCATAAAACCTAAGACAAGTTTCTTTTTTATCTCAGTCTCACATTTCTCAGTACATGCTCTTTTGTAAAAGCCAGACTTCGATCAAAGATGTGAGCGAGATAAAAAATAAGCTTGACTTAGTTTCATGGCGCTGGAGCCTAGAGTTAAACAAATATAGTTAGGGTGTTCATATATAAATAGTGCCTGTTTGGGAGGGTAACAGTTGAAATTGACACCCCGAGAAAACCATTGTCAACCGACGCTTCGCGTTATCCTCCCAAACAGGCACTATTTATTTTGTTATACTGAATGTCTTTTTTAAAGTTTTTAAGAAAATTTTACTGCTTTTATATAGGAATAACGTGAATTCTACAGCGAACCGTACGCGCATAATTTTCGCACATGTAACATTTTTTATTGTTATACTTTCATGTTAAATACTGAAATCTGATTGGTTAAGACGCAGTTAATAATATTTTCTATTACCCTCAGCGTTAGCAACGCACTTAGCAACGGGTAACATTAAAAAATGTTAAATGCGCGAAAATTATGCGTGTACGGTTCGCTGTAGAATTCACGCTATTCCTATATAAAAGCAGTAAAATTTTCTTTAAAATTAAGACATTCAGTATAACAAAATAAATAGTGCCTGTTTGGGAGGATAACAGTTGAAATTGACACCCCTCGAAAACCATTGTCAACCTCCGCTTCGCGTCGGTTGACAATGGTTTTCTCGGGGTGTCAATTTCAACTGTTACCCTCCCAAACAGGCACTATTTATATAATGTTACCCGTTGCCAAGTGCGTTGCTAACACTGAGGGTAATATAAAATATTATTAACTGCGTCTTAACCAATCAGATTTCAGTATTTAACATGAAAGTATAACAATAATAATTATCATTTTTGAAGAAACACTTAGTATCAACTCTGTGTCAAATTTCTGCTCAAAATAACAAATTAATACCAAGGCACCATCAATTACCCAATCAGCAATATCACACAAATATTTTTTTTTTTACATCTGTGTGGTGTGCTTTTCAAACCAACCACAACAATGTTAACAACATTTCACTCGTATGTAGTAGCCCCTTGGATTCTGACCTTCTTAGTTTTGTGGGTCCTTCTCCACAGAGTGGAGAAAATTCCGTCAGTCCAGTCATTGGTGGCCACATCTAGTCGACCAAACATCTGGGGGGCGCTGATGGCCTTGGGGTTCATCCTGAGCTCCTTGTGGGGTTCTCCACAGTCTGTCATAGCCTTCATCAGCATGTGGATACACTTGGTCTTTCCGGCTCCAGTGGGTCCGAGGGTCATCATGCCGTGTCTGACACGCTGAGTCTCGAACAGCTGGATCAGTTTCAGTATCCAAGGGGCATGGAAAATCAATCCCGCTTCCAGCACCTACAAACATGCATTCAACACTTTAATCTAAAATATCTTTTACATCAATTTTTACTTCAGCCTTTAATTTTTTCTTAGATTTTATCCTTAAAATAAGTATCAATAGTACTTTAAAAAGTGTTTTTTGTTTCATTACAAATTTCATGACCCAATTTTTTTCTTAAATTAATCATTAAGCCATCCAATTCTTCCTTACAAAATGTTTTTTTGCTTTACATATTCAACATCATTTTAAAGTCAAAAGAAACAAAAATGTACATTTTTCTCAATGGCTGCTTCAATTTCTGGGTATCCTGCTTTGTCGAGGGTAATTCCCGGGAACAAGTCATCGATGAGAGACATGAACAGAGGTTCGTCCTCATCCACCAGCTTAGACAAGTTCATGTCACGCAACACTCTCATCACGATCACAGTTTCTGCGTCCTCTGGATTCGCTCGCTTGAATGCTCCCAAAGTACGTAAGACAGACAGAATGTTACGTAGACCGAAATCGTAGTGGACCTGCTTAGACAGCTGTTCCTCACACAGTTTGTAGAGAGTGAAGAATTTCTTGGCCAGAATGATGTTCTGCATGAAACCACAACTGGCGAGCTTGACGCGGATGATGATGGCTCTGTCAGGGACCATCATGGCCACTGTACGGAAGTTGATCTTCAAATTCTCAGGCAGCTCCTGACGTCCTGCGTAACCTGGATTCTGTGTACATATGAAAAGAAATTACAAATCAATTATTCAGTTTCTGTTTGTAAATAACTGTATTAAACTAATTTTTGTTTGGCTAAAATTTTAAGTTCATACGTACACATATAAATGTTTAAGCAGATGTCACTATGACTTGTGCTTAAAATATATTAAAAATTTTGTACAATCTTTAACTATTTAGGACCACAGTGCACTTAATAACAATTTTATAAGAAATTAAGTGTTTCAATCAAGTTTTTATGAGAATTGAAATTCAGTAAAAATTTTATTCGTATCAAATTTTAAAAAAATTTAATTTTGGGTTTAAATGGTGAAAATATGATTATTTTCTACTTCCTAAAGGCCATGTACCATGGTTAAGAAGATGCCAAACTCTGGGTCCATGTCTACATTGTCTCCGTCTGTGAAGATGAACTGCGTCTTCCTCTCCTTCTTACACAGCAACACAATGGCGATCTGCTGGGCAGCCACGGACAACACAGGCAACTCAATTCTGTTGAACTCGTCAAAGCAACCCCATGATCCTGACTGGGCCAATCCTATCAATAGAAATAATCGTATGAACCCATTTTCATTTAACAAAATTTTACTATAAAATTTGTTAATATCATTGATTCAAATGCATTGGTTCTGTAACATAAAAATTTGTTGATACTCTTGATTAAAAAAAAGGTTTACAAAGACTTTTTTTTTCATTCTTGAACGTAATAAAAAAAAGTATATATGTACTTCATGACACTTAATGAAAAATCTTATATCCTCCTTCAAAGTTTTACACATGTATCTTAAACTTAGTCTAAAAAAGTCCAGGCAATTTCAACCTTCAAAATAAAAAAAACCTGGAAAGTCAAGCAGCAGCTTGTTACATAGAAGACCCCCTGACCTTTGTAGATACGCCCCAGTCCTCTGTAGTCCATCTGATCGGAGCAGTTGAAGACCACCACGTATTTACCCAGACAGCGACCCATGTCTTTGGTGGTCTCTGTCTTTCCTGTACCGGCGGGACCGGCTGGGGCACCTCCCAGGGACATACCCAGGGCCTGAGCCAGGGTGATGTAACATCTGAAATAGGTCAAGTGCAACTATGAACTAATGCTATAAACAATGAACTTATCTAGTAATCTTATAAAAAAAAATTAAAATTATAGTTTTCACTGGTATATTTTTTAATTATTTGTGTTGATACATTACAAAAACAATGACAGAATGAGACTAAGACAGGTCCTGGGGCCATCAAACAATACAAGCTCACTTATGATTCCAATCTCACTATTCCACTACATATTCTTTTTCTAAAAGCGAGACTGAGATCAAAAGTGAATTTTTCCAAGTTTGATGGTCCTGATTCCTGCTCCATTGTGACCTAGGTGAGACAGATCTGCTTTGAGACCGAGATGTGCATCTCCTGACCGAGATACAATCTTTTACCTGTCAGTGAGGGGGGTGATGACCAGACGGTCGGTACAGCCCAGGAACTCGTTCATGTAGGTAAAGTCTACATCTGTGATGGAGACCAGACACTGGTCCGTGTCCTCCTTGAAGTAGAAGCGGGACTGCTTCAGCCACTCAAAGTCGTTGGGCGACCGAATGTGCATCTTCACCTAAGAAAGGATGGACAAAATAGTTAACAACAGAGGTTACAGTGGTCTCCCATTGGTTCATTTAACCTTAATTTTGCACTATCTATCGAAGTTCTTAGCCCTATGCCATACGACAATTTTTTTTATTAAGATAAAAATTCATTATTTAATAAGGGTATCTAACAATCACATTAATAAACTTAAAACATAATCTTTGAAAAAGGTACACACTGTCAGGTAAAGCTTATTACACGTATTAAAAATTATGTGTGTAAGTCCCAAAGAGAGAAAAGTGCTACAGATCCATATATTGTGTTCATTTTTCAAATTTTTACAGAAATATAACTTAAAGATATCATTTTCTTACCAAGTCATCAAAGATGTCTTTCTGATGGACATGCACTGTAATGAGGGTCTCGTATTTAGTTCTCTCAATTTTGGTGAGCTCAGTGGTTGTCATGGCAATGAGCTCGTTCAGAATGTCCAGGAACTTCTGATTGGTGTTCTGCATAACTTTCTTGTCCACTCTAGCATTGTTCAGAGCCTCCTCGGAATCTCGGGTCCACAACATCTGGAGACCCAACAAACCGATCTGGGATGGGAACATGTTCTCGAACTCAATGAGTTTGAAGCTGGGATCTCCGATGCTAATGGCTGCGGATCTGGTGATACTGTGGAGAGACTTCCTGGAGATACGGAGCAGGTCTCCCAGCCAGATCTCCACGTTACCCTGAGCCATGACTGGTTCCTCCAGAGGGACGTTTTCTCCCTCCTGGGAGTTGAGAGCAAGAATCTTGTCGTACACCTTCTCGTCGAAGCTCACAGTCTTGGTGTTGTCAAACACGCTCAACAAGTGGGCTTGGATGGTGTGAGAGTCGCTGGCCTGACCCAGAATCTCCAGCAGGGCGGGGTCAGACACGAAGAAGAATCGGGGGAAGACCAGACGCTTCTTCTCCAGGTATCCAGTCAACGACTTCTGACAGATCTCCAGCTGTTCCAGAAGATGAGGCAGGAGCTGACTCAAAGTGTCGTCTCCCACGCAGCACTGCACCACGTTAGGAATCTCATGGGCCCTCTGCATGATCTTCATCCAGGACTTGTCAATGTTGCTGAAGCGCTTGGCTTCCTGAGGCAGCTGTTTGGCAATGTCACCGCCCACAAATACAGCCTCCAGGTAGATCCACAAGTTCTGCACCACCAGCCAGTTCTCAATGATCTCAGTCGTGCCGGTCAGTTTCTGGACCCACTCCTGGATTTTGGGCTTGAATGGAGCATTGTATCTGTTGCTGAGGAGAGATCCCAGCACCATCAAGCTGTCTTCCATCAGCGCCACCGTCTCGGAGGTGGTGTCACCTTTCAGCAGGAGCTCACCCCTGGTCTTGAAGCTAGTGAACTGGAAGTCCTGGGCACTCCAATCATTGACCACTTGCTTCAGCTTGGCTTCAATGTCCTTCTCTTTCACGGCGGAGATACACACATCCTCAATGTCCTCTTTATACTGTAACAGGGGAGCCTCAATCAGGTTTCTGAGCAGGAAGTTGTCAGCTTCCACATCAAATGTGTGTCCAGTGATCTGAGCGATGCGTTCCCAGTGGCGAGGCATCATGGCTTTGTTGGCCATCATCTCCAGAAGAGGACAGGTCTCGTTGAAGTCATCAATGGTCTTCTTCAGCTCCTCATAGGCCTGCCATTCTTTCAAAGCTTTGGGAAGCTTACGGCATCTAGATATCAAAAACAGTGATTAAACATTGAGCAAAATCTTTTTTATAACAAACGTTTCGTGAAAAAAAAATCATCATCTAAAATTGAAATCAAAGACACACTTGTTGCCAAAATCAAGCAGCTCATTGTTGATCTTCTCGATATCTATCTCAACCCATGGGATATCCTGATATCCGTTGACATTTTCTAGGACGATGTTGTAGAGCTGATAGAGTTTCTGTAAAAGGTTCAGTTCCTTCCTGATTTTCTGTAGTTCTGGGTACTGGGTGACAGTCAGACCAAACAGCTCCTCACCCCCAGAGTATGTGGTGTACTTCCTCCATAACTCGTCGAATCGGGCCTGGTAAATGTTCAGTCTATCTGATGCTTCTCTTGGATGAATGCCGTCTTCCATGGGACCCCTGAGGAGAAGAATAAAGAAAATGATTTAAAAAGAAAAGAGAATAAATAAAACTAAATCATTTAATAAAAATAATTGGCATTTATCCATTTAGCGCCACTTTCTAACTTTCTTTTTCTACTGATGTTTCTTATAGAGAAAGTTATTTGTGAATGAAAAAATTCATACTTGGAGTCGTAGTCCCCAACAAAGACGTCATTGTCTTTCTTGAACTGTTCCACTCCAGCCAAAAGGTCAGACTTGAATTCAGGCTGAATCTTCAGCAGATGGTTCTGGACTTGCTGCGACTGAGCGATCAGCTTCTTCCAGCCGTAGGACAGGGTGTCCACTCTCTCAGCATTGCCATCATTAAAGAAAATGTTGTACTTGTTGAGCATGGCGTAGCTCTCTTCCATGGGAGTGATCGTCATGTCGATGCGGATCTCTGCCTCCCGAATCTCGGCCAACGCTGCCATGTGGGCGCGGACATCGTCCAAGTCCTTGACGGGTCGAGACAGTCGCTTGGTGAGATTTTCGATGAAGTCCAAGATTTCGTCCATCTCATGGGCACACTTTTCATTCAGGGCCTTGGCGTAGGCCATCTTCCAGTTCTTTGCCTCGGTGATCAAGGCCAGTTTGAGTGGTTCCGTGCTCAACAAGGTGGCTCCTACTCGGTAGCTGGGCTGCATCTCTTCCTTCTCCGTCTCGAGTTTCTGTAATAAAACAACATCACTATTACTAAATCCCTTTCTTCAAGCAATTAATTTGGTTGGACACCATATCCCAGACTTTCCGGAGTGTGTGGTTTAATACAATTACCTGGTAATATCTGATCTGGGCCTCAATCTCAGTAAGTATAGGGTTGGTTGTCATGAATTCTTTGACGGTGGCTTCTGGTTCCTGTAACACAACAGAAATTCCCCCATTAGTTCAATATCCATGTAATCACAAAACAATCTCCCAAAAGTTATTCATCAAATAATCAACTGTTCACACAAAAAGATGTCTTTTATAATTTATTAAAAATCTGCATTTGTATAGGCATCTTAGTTTTGTATAAAATATTACAAAAATATCATAACCTCTTTCATTATTTTTTGCTTTTTAAAACCAAACATAAATTTTTGCATTGGCATCTGAACTTTTGTATGGAACATCTCATAACTTCTTTAATATATTATTCTAATTTTTTCCCTTAAATCCAAAACAACTCAAATATTCTCTAACCAGACACCAGGTAATATGATTAATAGCCCCCAGCAGCTGGTCAGGATGAACTATATCTACCTTATCCCAGAGGTGGCTATCCTTGGTGAAGATGTCGAGCACTTCCTGGGCCTCCATCTTGTTCTGAGTGATGATGGAGTTGAGCTGGATCACGATCTTGGTCACATCTTTGTGCTCGGCGATGATTTTGTGCAGTGGCTTGATCATGGAGTTGGGCATCATCTTGGCCTCCTCTCCTTGGTCGGCTGCCAACTGCTCCATTTCCTGTGTGCATGCAATAATATAAATAGGTCAAGACACAAATTTCTATAAAAAAAATTGATCGAAACCAAAAATCCATCAACTGTCTGATTATTAGGTAAATAAATATTTTTCTTTTTTTTTATCAATCTGAAAAAAACTATTGTTTGAAACTAACTTCCATACATTTGACATCATTTATTAGAATATTTTTCATTGTTATGTAATATTTTTCACTGATTTATATATCATTAATCTGAAGATGAAAAAAAAAACAACATCCATACATTTGATAAGTTCAATATCATATTTAGCCATGTTTAAAATTTTCATTGTTTGACTATTTCATATTATTCAAATCATTTAATATCATTAATTCTTTTGAAACACTGCCAGGAACAATTAATTAGAGACAAAAAAAAAAATTAAAAAATAAAGCTGAAAAATAAGCTTGAAAGATTTTTTTTCATTTTTATCCCAATATACAATTAAATAAAACTGTTAAGATGATTAAGACATAATGTAAACTTGATGGAAAATGTAAATCAACATGGCGGTGAGGACATCAATGCCATATGCTACCCAAGATCAGTAACGGCAAGCAGATGCTAAAGTTAAAGCTTCCATACACCCTTTCTTCTTGTTACATGCGTCAATAAAACATATATTTATATTAAATTATATATTGGGGACACAATTCTACTTTCATTTTGAAATTTCTTTTAAAATTTTCATGACAAATCTTAACTGAGCTGAAGAATTCTTGTATCATGGTCAATTATGACTTTTTTTTCTACATTGGTGTTAAATCCTCCATTTAGAAAATATTTACATAAAATAAAAGGAAACAGAATCATCGAAGTGAAAGGACAATTAAGAATGTATAATAAAATCTAACACATATTTCATGCATAAGCATATGTCTCTAAACTAATATCCATTAATTTATCAACTACACCATGTAGTTTAACTCTGAAATTTAAACATATGTAGAGAATAGCTAGAAGTGTTATGAAAGGGTAGACAACTGTGAAAAAAAAGTTGTCAGTGTGGAGTTTTCTCCCTTTGATTATTTTTGTTGTTTTTTCTGTGTGTGTACACTTAACCCCTTCACAACATTAATATAACATTGCCTGCCCCTTAGTGTGTACAGAAGCTGTGTAACACATCTACCTTTCCTTCACCTCGTGAGGACCTCTCAGGTATCTAGGACAGGGAAATTCAAATCATTAAAGTGTCAAGTACTTCTTTTTTTTTTAAATTCATATCTTCTAAAACATCAAAACTTACACAACTATTCTACCATGAAATTAATACCTATTAATATAAATGAGATACAAAGTAACTGTATTTAACAGTTTTTAAAATCATCTAGATGCTAGAGGCGAGCTTGCAGAAAGCTTCATACATAATTACTAACAAATCATACATTCCCCCATTTCCGTGCTCTATTCTAATTCCATGCATCGTATTAGATTATTTTCTTATATTCATACTGACATAAGACGAATTCTCGCCAAAACCTATGCTTGCCACCATTTAATTTTGCTTGTTAAATTGTGACATTTCATTGCGGAGACTTGAACAGAATGGTAATTAGCGGTTATTCGTCCTCGGCCAGTATACATATTTAGCAGAATATAGCTGTGATACCTATTGCAATATTTGTATACCACATGAATTATGGTATACCAATTACTGAGAAACTGAAACGAGTCTGAATCTAGTCTACAGACCTATAGATATCTACAAGTATCTAAGCTTACATTATTATAATTAATATGAAATATGTATACACATTATTATAGGAGACATATATGTCTTGGTGCTTCATACAGATCCTGTTCCTACAAGAAACTTGCTAGTTACAGATTGACTAAGTCTTCTTCCCGCTAAGATTCAGAATACCTGATTTTTGGGATATGTGTTGATTTACAAAAACAGCTGCTTTTTCTTTCTGTCCTATAATTCAGGTTAATTTGCGATTCAATGATAAGATAATGTTTCCAAAAAAAAAAGTAAAAAGAAAACAATTGTACATAAACACACGAGCACTCTTGCATGATGTTCAAAAATTCAGATACAACAGCCCCCCCCCCCCAATAAAAAGTAAACAAAATAAACAAAGAATCCATCAAAATCTGCTTCTTACCTTGCAAATTCTCTGGTTTTATGCATTTAAATTCATTATTTCATTACTATATTTCATTCACAGCCTACACATGCACATTTGTTTTAATTTTTAAACAAAATTTGAAAAATTTTAGATCTGAATTTTAGAGATGAGAATTGCAATCAATGGATAAAATTTTTTCAACCCATTCAACCATGGACACGAAAAAAAAAATGAGCGCACATACACACACACAGATATATACACACAGCCACACACATCATGCGTACCTTTTGCTGCTGTTTCTGGTGGTAGATAAGGTGTTCCCACTGGGGAATGTCCTGGGAAGTCTTCAGTATCAGCTGCACCGCCTTGTTGAGGGCGGACTGAAGATCATCCAGGCTGGGCTTCAGGACCACGTTAGGAATGGCAAGCACAATGTCGGCCCGGAACAGCGGGGGCTTGGAGTCCATTTTGTCAGCATCCTTGCTGTACTTGTTGAAGATCTGGAGTCTCCTCTTGATGGCGTCCAGCGACAGACGGGTGCCTGATGGAGTTAACAAAAAAATATCCCGATATAGCACACATGGTTTTACTTTTTTCACAATCCTCGGTGCAACTGATCTTAAAATCTTATATACACAATGTTTTAATATTATTATGAAAGACAAATAGGAATGAAAGGTTGCTTATATATAAGTTTCCTTCATAAAAATCTTGGAATTTCAGAAAAATTTGCGCAAAGTTTTGAAAAAATTTTCACAATCACCATTGGAACTATTATTTGAAATGAATAGATCATTGGCACTAAGAAGTTTCTATAAGATTGTGGGCTGTTGCTCTTACATTTGACCAGGGCCTCTGTGTTTCTCTGGGTGAAGTAATTCAGCAGGGCGTAATAGCAGTCTGTCTCAGATGTCCCTTCACCCTCGGCCAGGGCTGCTTTCTCTTTGGCATTCAAGTTTCCTTTCATTGTGTCTACTAGCTCATACACAGCCTTTTCTACCAGCTGGCTTTGACTAGAATTGAAATTTCAGCAATGTTTACAACTCACATTTGCTATGAAGAAAGAACTTATAATTTTGCTGCTTCAGGGAACAAATTTCATATAAAGTAATTCAAAAAATCATCATCCCCTCCCCTTTCCTCACACCCTCCTTAAAAACCATTCTAAAACAAAAACAAAAAACACCCTCCTCCCCATTGAAAAAAAGAAAGATTGATTATGCCGTTTAATGAAGTCACTAGCTGATGTCATTGGCTTACTTGGCGAGTTGTTTGGAGGCGCTGTCTACAGCGCTGGCGGTCAGCTCCAGGAACTTGTCCATGGTAACGGGCTCGTCCTCCGGGAGGTCACACAGGGCGGTGACAGACATGTCCTGTAGCACTGCCTCAATGCGACAGTCCAGAATGTCCTTGACTGTCTTGGAGAGTTTATCCAGCTCACCCATCACCTTGTATGTGTTTTCTATGTCTGCAAAAGCAAAACAATGGGGCTCTTGATACTTGTGCATCTTTTAAAATTACTTCAGTTTCTGATTTTCTTCATCACTTGCTTATATAGTGAATCATTTTCACTACCGGTACATAGATTACTTGAAACTTGATTTTTTTATAACTTGGCTTTTACAATTACATGAAACTTGCTAATGGGCATGATTTTTCTCCCTCAAAGAATTATTTTGAAAAGGTGAACATGCAAAGCCAGGAAAAAGTAACATGGTTGAATTATGAATACAAATTAATATATCAGAATACTAAGTGAAAGAAAAACTTTCTTACAGGCTTCTACATTGAGAGCTGTCCATGTAAGGGCAGTAACTCCTGGAAGAAGTGCCTCCTCTACTCGGTCACAGAAAGGCTTCATTGGAGGCTGTAACACGGCTGGGATCTCATCCCTAATCCTCTTGTATTCCAGCAACATTTCCCTCAGACTATTCCAATTAAAAGCAAAGAATGAATGTAAATTCAATACAAAGCCAGTTCAACAGAGAAGAAAAAAAAGTTAAAAAGACAATGTAATAACAATTTTAGAAAGATTCTAATCCCTTCTTTTTTTTTCCAAGTGCAATAAGTCATCACATCATCATATGCCTTTTCATCATGTAAACAGAGAGAGAGAGAGAGAGAAAGAGAGAGAGAGATTGAGAGAGAGATGTTATGACTTACGAGACTGAATTGCTCTTGATTTCTTCTTCCTTGACAATCAGTGCCTTGGCCATTTCTGGAACCTCTAGTTTCAGAGCCTGGAGACACTTAGACTCCTGGATCAACTCCAACACTTGGGGGTCAAAGTTGACGTACAACTGGTTGGTCTCTGGGTGGCGGACCAGCAGGGAGGCATTGAGTCCCCCCTTAGCGGCCTCCACAGCCCTGCACCAGCCTCTGTGATACAGCATCTGAAAGTTTCCCAACATTTCAATTATTTTTAAAGTACATTACTAAGTCAATGAATTGCATGAAATAGCATAATTGATGAAAGTATTTTTGTGCAAGGGAAAAGGCATTTTATGTTTGTTTTTCTTACCTCATACTCTAACAAAACTCCAGCCATTTTGTTGTAATTCCTCACAATTTTCTTTGCCTCTGGATGCTGCAATTCAAAATAATGCGTTCAAAATTTACATTTGGATGTTGTAACAGATTATCAAAATTAAATACATGTCAAATTTTCATCATCAAAACACACAAAAACAAACCTTCAGAATCTCAGGCTTGGTCTTGAATACTTTCATTGGGTGTTCAATCTTCCTGTAGAGCTGTCTTGACCAGGCGATTCGGCCGGCCACTGGGGGCAAGTTCCTGGGAATCAGGGGCTCAGCCTTGTACTTCTGGTACGCCTTTCTGATGGCCTCCAGATCCTTCCCATAATTCATCAGGACCCGCATGTACTTCTCATTCATGTCCAGCTCTGCTCCTCCTATGCTCTCAAACTTAGTCAGAAGTTCCACTGCTTTCTCAGTCTGTCACAGAAATTGTTACAAATTATGCTTTATTTGTTCTCTATTGTTAGTACTTTCTTTGCCTTATCCTGTCTCCTTCTTTTTTCCCATCTATGTATGTTTCTTTTTCTTTCCTACCTTTCTTTCTCAACATCTTTTAACCTTCTCTCTCTCTCTCCTCTCTCTCTCTCTCTCTCTTGCTCTCTCTCTCTCTCTCAGCAAAACATGCAACTGTGATTACATGTACAAAGACAAGTGGCATTCCTGTCAATTTGTTTTCACAACATCTAACCTTTTTCATAATTGTGGAGTATAAATATACTGAGAAATCTTACATAAATACTATTAATGTGTGCTTTTGAACATCATCATACAAAAGTCGTGGAAGCACAATATTCATATTCTGTCTCTGATATATTTCTTATCGGTCATTGATAATAAAAACTTGAAATCAAAGGAAAAAGAGACAAATTCCATGTTGGAAGCTACTCACAGTAGAAAAATGACAAATTCAGAAAATCCCATAGAGATTTGCATGGATGAGATAGCTGACTTTTCTACACAGTAATACAGACATGTATAGAAGATTCCTCAAAGTGATACTACATTTAACGAGAAACTTACCCTCACTCCCTGATCACAGACAATCATTAAAAGATATTAACTTAAATTCTCCTCAGTATTTGCATATCAGTATTTGTATTTACAACATTAGTCAACAATATAATTCAACTTTTGTTTACTATTGAAACTTTTAAAGGTTTTCTTTACAAATCCGTTTGACATTTTTTTTCTTGAAAATTCTTGAAAATTAATACAAGTCTAAAATGAGCAGTAGAAAACATATTATTCATGAAATGAATATTTTTTTTTTTTAGTTTTTGTGGATAGAGAGATTTTGAATACTTACAGTTAGAGACCTAGAAAACCAGGAGTCCATGAAGTTTTGGATGTTTGCTCTGAGGGCATCAATCTGACTACGGAACTCAATGTAATCTACATCATACTAAATTGAAAAAAAAAACATGTTATTTCAAAACATGATTTATTTTCATCCAACTAAACTTTTCATCTCATTTTGCATAGTAAAAAATATTGTTAAAAGTATGAAACTTTGCAATGTAATTCTGTATGAAACAAAAATACAAGATCTTATTTTTCATACAAATATAGGAAAAAAACTCATGCAGGTTATTAATTGAACTTTACACCAAATTCTTGTAACTGAATTATCTCCCTTGTCATTACCTCTGTTTTCCTATGGTCAAGGATGTTATAATTCTTCTTCTTGGTGGCGTCTACAATCGTCTTGTACTTGACAGCGATGGTGTCAATCCCTTCAATCTTGACCGTGTGAAGGCTAGAAAACATCTCCATCGTGTTCACCATGTCAGCTATCTTCTCCAGACGCTTGCAGAACGTGTCAAATTTACCAAAGATGTAGTTCTCACTGAACTCAAACTGCCGCTCATTCGGGTTCTCTCGGAGCTTTTCCTTGGTTCTCTGGAACTGTTTCTGGTACTCCTCGTTCAGTTGGATGCACTCGTTCAATCTCTGCAGGAGCACTGGTCTGTGATAGCAACAAAAAATCATATCAATTAAATGCAGGCAAGATTTATTTATTCCTACTGTTATCTGTACATCATTTAGACATAATTCACTATTTTTCACTGACATGGCATGATCTCATCTCACAGTCTTCGACACAGCCCAAATCCGATTTTGGATTAAGAATTCAAACACCTAGACACTGACTTTTAAGTCTTCTTTGAATTTCATAATTAAACTGACTGACACAATTTTTTCTACATTTACAAATAACTTCATATTTTCTATCTGTTGTTACATAAGGGTAAGTAGACGTACCGTGGGATTTCCCAGATTTTACTGACATCGTGCATAATGTAGGCTTTACAGGTAGTGATCATCTGATTGGTGACCTTGACAAAGAGTGAAGTCATTCTCTCGGAGGTGTTGTAATACTGAGAAATACTATAGATCATCCTGATGGCATTCATCAGGCTTGGAATGTGTTCCACCATTGTGGCCTGCAATCAAAATACCATTCACATAAATCCTCAGATGGCAAAACAATTTTTTGGGGTACCAAATTTTCTTTACTTCAAAAATTGTTACCCTACTGGCTTAAGACTAATTCTCACCAAGTACAATTCCTTGCAAAGAAATGTCATAATTTAACAGGCAAAATGATGTGGTTGCAAGAATAGGTACTAAGCGAGAATTAGTCTTTGGCCAGTAGCTTCGGACAGTTAACTTAGTAGCTGTTAAATATAGGTACTTACAGGTGTACATTTGACCAATGGACCAAAGAACTTGTCCAAGGTGTACAGGTACTTCACATTGTCCTTGGCTTCATTGGCTGTGTCTGTGATCTGACCATCCTGTGATTTAAAAGAAAAGCATAAATATTTAAAGGAACAGTGATGTCTAAGATAAATTCAACAAAATTCTCATTGTTTTATGAACAAAGAAAAGTTAAGCATTAATATTCTCCTCAATTTTTTTTTCATTTTTTGAGCATTTCGTGAGCAAGTTCATATTATTCAAGTCAACACTGCTTCTATCACTGAAGCTCAGCACCAAAAACAGACCTGAGTTTCCACCTTTTTAGTAATGCAACTTTATCTTGTATTTTCAGAGTTAACCAAAGGATTCCAAAGACAAATCTTGAAAAGTTAGAAATAGGATAAAAGAGAAGCTTAATTCTTACCAACTCCTTCCATCTACGGAGTGACTTTGACTTGGCGACTTGGAGCACACCAACTACAGCTTTACAGCGGGGACTCTTCATTTGTTCCAGCAAACTACAAAATATATCCAAAGTTTATTCTCATATCCTATTAAGTTTTCTGTAGATTGAAACCCATTGCAATCCAAAGCAATGCTAATAACTTATTTATTCACAATCAAGATCAATGCTGCTTTGCTGTTCTTGAGAATCTTTTTGCCTACTTGTTGAATTTAGCCATCCTGCTCTTCCAGTAAGCCAACTCAGCTGTTGGACCAATGTCGTCTGCTTCTCTCCTCATCTGCTCGGATTCAGCCAATACCTGTTCAATCTGCTTAGACCATGTGGCCAAGAGATTCTCAAACTTTTCCAAATATTCAGTGTTGGCAGCTGTAATAGAGCAAACAATTCTTTCTCTGAAACAGTTTCAAAATAACAAAGACACAAGTATGAAAAATATTTGCTTTTCTTTTTCCCCGAAACATTGGTTTTAAAATCATATATTTTTAAGAATCTATGCCATTAATGCGCAAATCTGCTACAACTTTCAAATGGTTAAATTAAATCAACATGGTAGATTTAATTCATCAATTAAACATTTATTTATACCTGCAGCCTGGTAATCTTGAGGAGAAGCAAAGCTATCTACGACATCCCCGATTCCATTCTCCGCAAGAGTGACCTGTCCCTCCATATTGTCGACAGCAGAAAGCAGATTGCTGATGAAGTTCTCCAAATGTTCCAGGAACTCGTCCACTTGGGGGGCAGTTTTCTTTTCTGCGTTTTCCTCCGAGGAGGAGGGCATGGAGATGGTGCCCCAGGCCTCAAGCGACTTGAGGGCGGGCAGGATGATTTTGGAGAGGTATTTCTCCATGCTATTGAGGACGTTTCCTCCGGTGGCATCCACCATGCCAAAGTTGACCTCCTGTGCAATGTTGGCAGGGGTAATGGCCTTTGGAGATGTTCGTAAGAAGTACAAGCATATGCCATGGAGGCCCTACAAAAAAATTCATTTTCTTATACTTAACTTTCAGACATTTTTGTATTTTGTAGAAAAAATTGGTAAGAATGAATGCCATTATTGTATCCTATCAACAAAAGATATAAAAGAAATTACATTTGAAAAGCAGAATAGTTTATCAATGTGTAGATGCATCCTTGCATCTCAGAGGATGTATTCATTTTTAAAAATTCTAAAAGCTAATGTTATCTTTTCAGTAATACAGACAAAGGAGATTCAATGACTGACGTAACACCGTCATAAAAAATATCAAAAGTAATCAACCCTTTACAAAGCTTCATTGGTGAGAGCAAAAAAGTCACGTTTTAATATTAATTGAACACCCAATAAATCTGGATTCCACTTTTTCCCCACCATTCTGATTGCATGTTTAGCTACAGTGTAATTAACGACCAAACGTGGCTGCTTTCAATAACCTTCTTTGAATGTATCGGAGGTAATTCATAATTCATTTAGTCCCCCGATTGAAGCCTTTACATCAGGTATTTAGCGGCTAGCATATTGATTAACAGTGTCACAGCATTCCCCCTTATAGAAGAGGCAAAAATATCAATAATCTCTCTACCCCTGGTGTTGATCAAAATCTGCCTTCACTCCTGACAACTCAAACTTGTGAACCAATCTTTGATACCAATGACCCAATACTGTAATTCTTCTCTTAAGACTCTAGGGACTACATAAAAAGCCAGGTTTCTTTTTTTTTCTTTTACTACCAAATCTTTGACTCGATTGGATATCACTTATCTAAAATGCCAAATCAATAGAAAGCCCGTTTTTCTCGGTAGGCATTGCATTTAGTGGTCTCTAAGTGCTTAACTTCCACTATCGGAAGTCCGAAACAGTTCGACAACATGTCAATATCAAAACACTTGGGCTATGAATGGCTTTTTTATGTGGGAACTAATTGATATTCTATGGTCTAGCTCTGTGCCCCGAGTCAGAATTTAGTTCTATTGACATGTTGTAATAAAGGAGAAGAGATCAAGAGCATCCTCGCTCGGCAGAGTCATTTAATATTAACAGGTTACCTCTACTATATACATGTCCATTCCCCTTACCCCAATCCAACCCCACACCCCTACCCTCCTCCCCACTTCCCTTCCAATTTTTTTTTTATTTTTCAGCTATAAAACATGAGATTTTCTATTGACAAAGAACAAAACAAGAACATGATTATCTGGGATTAAAGGCATTTTAGATGCTAATTGGAGCACAGCATTAAAAGATCCTTATTTATTCATGAAATCAATCTGTATTTTTTCTATTAAGACAGGGGGTGTTTCAATGAACCGTGCTTTTGTTCCCCTGAATCTAGTCCACCGCTTTATTCAGCATTGATTTTGTTAAACTGTCTTTTAGTACTTCATACACAAGGCTTTTTCATAAAAAGAAGACTCTATTCCGGCTTTTTAATTTGATCGAAGTGTTTCCTTTTTAATTTGATTGAAGTGTTTTCTCTTATGAAACTTTTCCTCTCCCTCCATTAATCTATTCAATACGGAATCTAACATCAAAGCAATGCGTGCTGATAAGAAAGATTTAGATATACATATATTTATCTATACCTCTGCATCTCCTGGGGTTAAAAAGAGTTTCTTCTGGCCATTTCCCTGATGAAGAAAAAAGACAAGAAAATTATTTCAATTCATTGTTTGTAGATGGGAATAGATTATATGATATAATAAATATCAAATTGTAGAAATCATTTCCAGTCATGAACTTACTGCGTCTTGATAGAAGAAGATAAGTTTTCGTGTTCCATTCTCCTTGAAAAATGGCTCAATCATGTCAAACTAAAAGAAGAAATATTGGCATCATATTTATAATAGCAAATCAACATGTGTCAACTTAACTACAAAGAAACTCTCCAACAAACATGCTCATAAATTTCGACAAGGTACAGAATACCTTTTACAAATAAAATTCTATTCATTTAATTCCACAAAAAATTTCTGTGTTTATATAGACACATCTTTGGGAAAGTGGAGTGACTGTTTTCAAGAAAATCCATCCGCAAATCCTAACCACAATTGTCTTTAATTTATAGAATGAATAACATTTTAACAGTCACAAAATATCATTTCTGAACATTTTTTAATGACTTCTCTCTATTGATTTTTAATTCATGATGCACAATTGTGTCAGGTCAGAATTCCTACATGCCAAATTTGCTAGAAATAATCATTCCCACTTTGAACTCCAAACCCAATTTACTCTAATTCCCATATAGCCCTTTAGCAAACAAGTAATGACAGAAAAGCAAATAGAGATATAAGAAATGTATCAGATTTCAACAATTTAAGCATTAAACGTTTAACAGTTTTCAAACCCAGATTTAATACACCTTAACACCAGGTAGATATATAGACCAGGCCCTTCAAAGTGTCACAAGATAAATATTGACCCAAGCTATTTGGAACTGTTGAGTCCACTACTGAACTATTTGATTACCGGCCCAATCCAAACTCAATCCGATAACTCTGTCTGTGATGAACACAGAGTAAGATCTTATGGTCATTGTGAATCAGGTGGCCATATATCAACAGAACTGGAGAATCGTCTCTTCATAGAATAACATTTAGGGCTAATTCGAGGACATGTTTTCTTAACTTCTTCAGGACAAGAGCCCAATACTCCACTCATTCAGTAATCTTCTATTCTCAACCTGACACATCAGTACTATCATTTATTTTATTCTAATGACAATTTTCGAACGAGTTATCATGTGGAAATAATTTCCAAATACATGTACAAGAGCTTGAGATATGTTTATTTATTCTGTAGTTATATATTAAATTTCTCGCCAAGTTTCTTCGAACATATTTATCTGTTAAGTTCCCTAACTAAATATACTTTTGACTTATTATGATTTTTATACAAATTCCATACAAATTTTATACAAATTCCATACAAATCACAAATCATGCAGCTAAAAGCGCTTATTTTTTTCCTTAACTTAACCAAGTCTGTCAGACGTTTTAACACAAGGACAGTGAAAGAATGTTGGTGGTATGAGGAGATATCAAGGAAGAAAGAAAAGATTCATTTTTACTTACCCTCTCATCTCCAAACAGAAAGTCTTCCACAGCACTGACTTCTAGGTTCAGGGCATTTGCCAGTTGTTGGAACATATGCTGGTGCCTTGCATCACACTGCAAAATAATTCAAAAGATTCAAAGTCCATTCTTGTGTATGAAAAGCAAAGTTTATCATTATTAATCGGTATATCATATATCTATTCATTTTCTTTTCAAGTGTTATCTTAATGGTTAGTCATTTCATCTAAAATTCAACTTGTGTTTTGCATTTGTAATGTAGAAGATGAATGTTTCACAAGACTTTAACAGTCCTGCATGTAGTGTTGCCCCTTTTTTATAGGGGGTGGGTCCCACAAATAAAGAAGCAGTAGAAGCATTATAAAGCCTCAAATGTTTTCAAATCATAAATAAATTATAAAATACCTCTTTCATAATAGAATAAAATTTAAAACCCTAACTTGACTCCGATCTGTACAGTGTATAATAAAAAAACCTATTCACTGGCAATTCAGACCATAGCAAGTTTATTGCCTATACTTCAAAAATAAAATAGGTTGCATTGAAGGAGGTTATAAACTTGCTATTGGGTATTCATAGTCAGAAAATATTTCATATTTATATTATGTTTTGGTCTTTTATGCATTTGCATTGGGTTTTTTGTAGTGTGTGTGTGTGGGGGGGGGGGGTATTTTCTGTCCCCTTCCTGTTAGTTTTGTGGTTAACTTGGCTCTTCCACTGAATGCATTTGCACAAATAGGGACTTCATATTACGTAATCAAATCAAAGTTTGAAAACCAAGTTTATACAGGTATACAATGGAGGTTTTAAAAGATTAACAAAAAGCAAGCAATAGTTGTATGCTGAAGTTGTTCGATTTTTAGGACCTGAATGAAATGTCTGTTAATAAATTCATCAAATGCAATAAATCTCATTCAATTCCAATGCAGACACCATTGATATAATGTGAATAGGTGAAAATCACTTGCATATGAAAATGCCAATGCTGGTTTTAAAAAATATCTTGGCCAATATTTTTTTTCGGCCTTTTAATTTTGATGCCTTTGGTTATCTGATTATGGACCAAATTTCTGTGTACCGGTAAAGACCATCACGATTTTTACTCAAGATTAAATGCCGTTTAGTTTTAAATACATGCATTGTCCTTATATAAAGTGCTTAAACTTTAAAGAACTATAAACTACCAAGGTATTTTTTCCACTACAACCCTATCATTTTACAAGGTTAAATTGAATTTTCATCTTAGTCCTAGAATTGAACCCTGCACTGCATATCTACAATATCAACAAAATAAATCTATGGAGCTGTATTAATCTTCATTTTAGCTGTATTACAACCAGTTCTAAATGAGAGATTTCTCAACTCCAGGATTAATGAAGGTTAACAGCCTTCATTTTTTTTTTAAATGGCTGGCAGATTTGGACCAAAACAATAGGCGGCTTAACGTATTAAGACGGTAAGTGTGCGAGTATGTGTGCACCCTTAGAACCGGTCTCCGATGGCATCTACTGCATATATGTCTATAAAGCATTTAAAAAGATTGATAAAGAGCTGTGTCCATGGCTACAATACAACAAAATGGGGGCCCCTGTAAAGTTCAACCTACACGCAGCGATATTATCAATCTCTAAGCTACCTCCTGCATTTTGGCACAGAAATAACAATCGTCCATTTTTCATATTATTCAAGAACAATTGCATTTATAATTCTAAGCCGAATCATTAAATGGAAAGATTAAACATGACAAATTTGTTACAAAAATTTCGTAACTTGGCTCCAATATGCGTCATGTCTGATCCAAAGGTTTTTCCTGCTTCTCAACTATTAATAAATATGATACTTGTATTTACTTTTAAAACAAGGTTCTTTTACCCAAGGTTAAAAAAACTGAAAGACACTTAAGACTGATACAAGGTTGCATGCATTTTAAAATTGCTTCTACTAGTAGGGCTCTTTTATTTCTTTTGATTCAATCTTTCTAGATGAAATTAAATTACTTCATTTCCAACCCCTGAGAAAAATTCGTAGTTCTATATACCAAGGCCTACTGGTAGATCTTGAAAAAAAGAACAAAAGCTATAGCTAATAAATCTAGTCTTAGCTCTGAACTTAAAACTTCATAAGAGAAATCTTATGCACCACTGACTGGAAAAAAAAGAAACATTTCGAAACATTATCTAGATTTAAATAATAAATCACATGAATGATTTTCTCTGCTATTAGCTGCCTATTTAAATGAAAACTAAGCATTAAATATCCTGGAGTAAAGTTTGACAACTACTTGTCTTGGAGAGAAAAAAATTTTTAATTCAAACATGATTGCAAATACATGTACCTGTGAAGAAATGCAAAGAAAAATGAAAGCTTTTGAAAGAAAGAAAAAAGTTAACTCTCACTGGAAGAAAATTGGTTTCTCCGGTCTATCTAGACAGATTTTGTGTTACTTAAGTAAATTCACACTTCATTTATTAAAGCCCTTTGTTGGTTCACAGAAAGGGTAAATATTGACTCAAGATTTAACACAATCAATTGTAAATAAAATCTAGACATACTGTAAAATGGTCTTTTTATACCCATTGGTAATAATCATTATGCAATTTTTTTTGTTCAAGCAAAGGGCAATTGAGAGCATAATTTCTGTATTTGATAGGAGGGAAATGTATGCGGACTGAGATCTCCAAATGATAAACCAATGCTACAGACCAAACATTAGCCGAGGTATTAATGCTGCTATAAAGACATTGTTAACTCCAACAAAAGAATACCAATATTGATTTGCGAAATGTCTAACATCGTAAATGTGTCTGCATACCCCATATACTCAATACATGGTCATTTCACGTTGGCTAGAGACAGCGTAGTTTAATTTCGCTCAAGATTTCCATTCATGCCGTTTTCTCAGTGATATTTATTCTCAAATTTCTGACGCGGGATAAAAGTGGATAAAGCTCGCAATTTCAACACAGAAATAAAAAGCCAAAGAGCAGAGTAAATACATGCATGTATTCAGGATCCATCCATTTCTTTATTATCTCCCGGATTATGTGATTTGAGTCTTTTCAAACCAACCACATGCATTTACCTCAATTTCAGACGCCTTTAATAATTTTGAAAAGTTTTATTATCAGAAAAAAGTTACATAAAATTGGAAGTGGGGGATTTTACATACAAATAGCACATTAAACTATAAAGTTCTATCACTCAACACTACCCCCGTGGTGAGCCTTTCATACATACCTGCATTTGTCTTTCTTCGCGGTTCTGTTTTGCCCGCTTCTGCATCTCTTTCATGGCCTCGCTGCTGAGGACATTTTTCTTTTGCTGCGTAACCTAAGAAAGAAGCATTATCATGTTTTAGTTTTCAAGACATCAATCAGCAAGATTTGTTGGGCCATTTAGGCAAGCTGTGGAAATATATTCTCTTATACTTAATTCTACTTCAGTCAGGCCACATTGATTTCAATGAAAATTGATGATTCTTTTGCATGTATTCATTTTTATAAAAAAATGTTTTTATGGTAAAGCTAGACGTTTTATCAAAAATTTGGTGTCAAAAATTAGAAAAGCCCTTCTAAAATTTACAATTATAAGAAAGACACTATTCACAAATCATCTATATACTTTCATTTAATGTTAAATAAATTTGATTCATGTGAAAAAAGCAAACCTTTGGTTGCGCTGCTTGCTTCGCTGGAGGTTTCTTCTTTTCATCTCCTATTCAACCAGAAAAACGCATATTATACCAAGAAAAATATGTGCTTTCTCTTTGAGTCTTGCTTTAATTAATATAAGATGAACCAAGGAAAAACAAGTAAATGATAAATTATTCATTGTACAGGGTAGATCAAAGAAAAAAAGGTGCCAAACACTCCATTTGCTGTGTAAAGTCTACAAAAGGTGAATAAACTATAAGGTATGCAGTTTTTTCCTTCCTTGCAGAATCTGAATTCAATAAAATCAGATGTTTAGCCCTAGGCTAGAAGACTTCTATCAACAATTTACAGTAGGGGTGCAATGGATGTAATAATTCTTTTCATAGACTATTCTTTTAAGTCTTAGATACGCAAGAACTCCAATGTGTTACCAATATCTAGACACCCATTCTCTCTCTCCCATTAAAACAAATTTAACTCTGAACTGACAGAAATCCTCATAACATTAGAATAACTGTCAAAAATTTTTAAGTTTCCAAATGTCAAGAATCCACCATTTTTATGGCATTCTCATAATTTAGGCTCTAATGTTCTGCCTGTTTTGATAATTGAAAATTGTATACAGATTTATACATTTGATTTTGAAAAATGTTAATTCCTTTGATCAACTTCTAAAAATTAACGCAAAAATTTGTTTTCTCTCAAAAAATATTTTTTCCTCTGTTTCCTTTATTCAAATAAATACCCTCTCATACATCAAAATAAAAAAAAATCTTCAAGGGGGTCTATCCTACATACCCTTCACAGATACCAATGGGGGTGCCACCTCTTGGTCAGGCTTGGGGCTGGGGGGTTTAGTGGACTCCTTTTCACTTGGTCCCCCATCCTGTTGCTCTGTATCAGCCATTTCGTAAAATGCACTGCTACAATAATCCTAAAGTAAACTACACTACGATCTACCGATTAGACGGGCGACATCCCCGTCCTTCACAACTTGAAAAAGTAACAGACCGTTTCCGGTGAGCGCGTATGAATACTCGCAACTCGTACGAATATCAAATCTTTTTAAAACGTGAACAAGTACGCTTCAAAATCAATGAATTTTCTACATAAATGTATATGTACTTATAACCGACAAATTAGCGTCTCTGTGGCAGATATTGATAAGTTTCACGAAGACCTTAAATGAACTTTTATCGCGGAGTAACATCCATAACGACAAGGTAGCGTCGTGTCCATAGAAACATGATGCTAAGGAGTAAGGTGCGCGAATATTCGCGGGAAATGTCATTATGGTGAAACACCATTACGTGAGATTTCTTTCTAGCATACATAAACACTAAGATTTGGATAACATTGTAATTAATTTGTTAGATTAATGAACAAGTAAAGATTAAGCTTAGATGTTGTGTGGATTTTTTTTTCACTTTCCATTGGCCTTGCTACATGTGGATTTAAAAAAAATGATTCGACATCGAGTCACCCACGACCGTATAATTTATAGATTCTTACGTAATTTGAGAATCGAAACTATATGAGTTGTGTAAACAAAGAAATTAATATTTAAAAATTTTGTAAACTGATATTTTAAAACACCGTCGCTTGCGACAATATGCTTCGTAAAAAAATATTTATAAGACGGGAAGAGTTGTCATTCTTCACAAATATAACATTACGTTGCAAAAGAACTTGCTTCATGTAAAGGCTTTAAGCCCATCAAGTTAACGTTGCTTTCAAATATGATTTCAAGTGCTACAGTGAGACAAATTTTGGTCACATGGAATATATTTTCGATTTGGATAGGCAATACACATCCTCTTTAGGTGAAAATCTCAAAAAGTTGGATATTATAGAGTATACCCACTGCATGCATATAAATTCAATCATTCGATCCTGAAACGAAGTCGATGCACTTGTAGTATCTGTACAGTAATGCCAGTTGTTCAAAGGTTTGACCAAATGGCATGTACCGGTAATTATGAAATTATTGGTCTCAACAAGAAATCAAACTTCATCCAAAATTCTCTAAATAAATTATATCCACTCACAAAGACATAACTTGGTTAATATTTATTGATAATTTAATTTTTGCCATCCTTACTCACGATGGAGCCAAATTTAAAATTCCACAAAATTGAATCAATATTTCGGACTTGAATTTATCTTTTTTTTTAACACAGTTACAATATGAGTATTAATCTATTTTTTAATAAATAGATGTTCCGGTATAACTGTAAAGTGAGTACTAAATACATGTACTAGTAAATTAGAAAGAACAAAAGGCACTGTACATATACATATATAAACACCTGCTCTGTTTTTACATGTACTTCTGCTGCAATTGCAATGCACATACAAGGCTGCAATATAGTCTTTCGTACATTTATTATTTAATCAAACAACTATCGAAATATTTAAGACAAAAATAAAATCATACAAATGTGTGAACATTAAGATTTTACACATTCAAGTACATGTATTATACTTCTTTGCATCAATTTGAAAATATAAACAGAAAATACTGTATATTTCTTATTTTTCCCTCACTACTTAACTGCACCGTTTTGCATCAACTCACTAAAATATAAAATCCTAAGCATCAATTTCTTATTATAACTTCAGTTTGTTAAAAATTGTCTGCAAAATAAAAGCCAGATCTGCAAGGATCACAATAATTTTGTGCGAATATTAATTACCAGCGTTTATTAAAAAGGGGTCTACAATACACTATCAGGTCTGGAAAGACTGCAAAGTAATCAAGAAAATGATGTCCTTTTGCAAAGATTTAATTTAAAGAGATAGTTTAAAATAGATGAATTAACAGGGGATTTATATTTCTGGCAATCTTTTTTTTTTTACTCAAACTATGGTACATGAACCTTCAGATAATTTTGTAGAGATATTTCTATGGCACATGAACTTTTAATGGCTCTCCAAAATAGACAGGTATGTACCAAGTGCTTTCTTTGTAGATAATTTCAAAGTATAAACTTAAAGTTTAAAGTTTGGTCAAATTCTATTTCTCTGTTTTTATTATTTACAATGCTTAAGGAATGCATTTTTAATGATCAAATGAAATTTGGGTGCCAGTCGTTGAGCTTTTAGCAAGATACAGGGCTCACAATTCTTTGTCATGAAAACAAGGCTTGTGCCCTGTTTTTGTTTACATAGGTTCAATATACCAATAAAAAATTGTTTTCAAGCTGATTTGTATATCATCTTATTCATTTTAAGCATAAATGAACAGTTCCTAACGATTAACACATTTATTTTAGGTCTAAAACTGGAATTTTCACTTCAACATTCAAAATGTAAACAAATGCTTTGTTTACATAGCGAAGAATTGTAAGCTCTGTAACTCGCTTATAACTCAACAAATGACACTCAAATTTTGGTTGCCTATTAAAAATGCCTTACAGAAGCATTGTAAACATTAAAATCAAAAAAAAAAATTTGACCAAAATCGTGACCATGCCCCTTTAACGCTTTGTTCATCCTTTTTTTTTAATGACCACAACCTAATTCTAAGGTCAACAATCCAGAAATTTAATTGCATGCTCTTGAAGCTGATATATGCTGCTTAACTTTTCCATGATTGGTCCTATGAGTGAACTGTATAAATTTTCTAGCTGAAGATTTTGAGTGGGAACATAAAATGGTTTCACCTTTTCAAAAACATGTTGAATCAAATGTTCTGTCAACTTTTTTTAATCAACAATGGTGTCTAAGAGCTTCCAATGACTGACTATTCTCAGAAGAGAGCATATGTGTGGTACTATGAGGTATGATCATTTAATATGATCAAATCACATATAGGAATGGAAAAACCCCTTCAAATTTGCAACCAAACATCAATATCACAGCTTACATTTACTTCCACAAAACTTGAAACATATTTAGAGTTTGGCAGCAATAAGAAGTTGTACTCTCTTTATTTATCACAACAGAGCTCAAGATTTTAACAAATTAAAGTAAAAATAACATTTTAATATGTAGAACACAGGGTGAATTTTCTTTGATTGAATGCCAAATAGACCTAATATTCATAAAATCTGTCATAAAGTTCGTCCTCTTTGAGTATGGCATTTGCAATTTCCAATGGCAAACAAACGGACACCTGGGTCTGCTTCTCGTTGTTGGCAATACATGGAGCTTTTGCCAGATTTACCATTATGTGAGGTCCAAACTGATCGTCTTTTTCCTCAAACTCTCTCCGACTTAACTGTTGAATGAGTGAGGATATCTTGTTATACTGTTCCTCAAATCGATTTCTCTCTGCTTCCACTTTTCTGGAATATTCCTCCCTCATAAATTCATCGTCTCTCAAGGCTATACATTGGAGATGATCAATTTGTGCCATGTGGTCTATCTTTAGCTGCATGAGTTGGCATCGTTTTACAGTTGGGTCTATATAATGATAATGAACAGATCTCACTTCCATTTCTTGTTGACATCGTAGGTTTCTAATGCGATTTCGGTCAACAGAATCTTTCTCAACCATTTTCGATCTGAATATACATTTCATGTCCTGAAGACAATCAAAATGGTTCCGCTCTAATTCCATCATATCCATTTTCAGCTTTCTAATACAATCTGTGAGCGATCTTGTGTTTAATTCACTGTTGCTTCTGTAATTTATGTCACTGTTTTCCCCGTGCAAAGTTGAAAGATGAAAACCTTCCAGCCGACCTTTCACTCCATTGTTCTTTCTTCTAAAAGTTGTCGCATGAGTCAAGTTACTGTCAGGATTATGAATACCATTCGAGTTCCATCTTCTCATCACACTCCTAGTCAATTCATTTTCATCTTTCAAGAAGGACCTTTCTTTATTATAATCTATTTCAGCGCAATAGCCCTCTTTGGCCTGACTGCTTCTAGAATCACACTGATCCTGCAAAATCTTGTTATCTACAAGAGGGCTCACGCACACTGTAGGAATATTATTCTTTCTAGCAGTACTTGTCTGGCTTTTCTCTCTGTCGTCTGCTCTCAAAGTAATATCATTGTCCTCTTTGTCCGACTTCCCATCTAAATCAGATTCCGAGCTGTCAATCAAACTGATTACCACATATTCAACATCAGACCCTGTTTCATCCTTCTCAACACCCTTTTTTGAAAGTCCTTCAGCTGTCACCACCTTCTTCGCATTTGACACTTTTGACTTCTTTGAATCGTGTTCATCCTTTTCTACATCACTGTCCTTTCTCTTCTGACCAGTACACACAACATTTGCATTAATATCAGCATAAGTTGTTGCTGCACTGGATGTCTTTGATTCAGCAGGTCCTGTACTATGATTGTTCTCAGTATCTGATGTTGAATCTATCACAATGTAATCATTTTGAACTAGATGTAAGGATTTCTGATCAGGGTCCAAATCTTCCTTGTTTGATGCTTCAACTTTTGAGAAGTTTTTCACAGTTTTGTCAGTCACAACAGTATCTTCTCCAAACAACAAAGTTTCTTCATCAAAATTATCATCTGAGTCTAACTGACTGTATATAAACTCATCCAATCCAAGAATGTCTTCTGCAAGTTCCACTTCTTCATCATCATCTTCTTCAAGAAGAAGTGAAGCTACAGGCGTTGTAGTGGAAAGGCCTGCAAATCTTCCAGGTGTTCTTTCCTCCAGTTTAGAATCTTCTGTGGAAGCCTCTTCACCTGTCATCTGCTTATCTTTAGTAATGTAGGACTGAGACAAAATGCTGTCCATGTTGATTTTGCTCAGCTGTGTATGATTGAGGTTTTTCAAGGAATCCTCCATTTTTAACCTGGATGGTCCTTCAGAACTACATAAACTGTTTCGTGGAAGACCACAGAGCACTGTTACCTCTGATAACAAATCTTCATACTTCATCTTCCTCAATTCTTCCAGCTCAGCATCTTCTTGATCCCCATCTTCCTCCACTTTCTCTGTATCTCTAGCACATTCCTTTTCTATTGAAGCAGGAGCAGCCATAGGACAGAGCCTTTTTGGAACTATTGGAGTACTGTGAGCTCGCATTGTAAATGTCATATCAACTTTAGAAAGATGAGGTCCCAGTAAACTGGGCGTACATTTATCGTCAACAGCATCTTTAGTCGATGGGGTTTCCACTAGACTGGCTTCGTTCGCCTTTATCGGAGACAAATTTAAAGTCTGATCCAGTGTTTTGGATTGGGATTCATCTTCACACAGACTCAAAATGGAATTGTGCAACTCTTCCAAATCAGATTCAGACCCCATGCTACAAAGGTCAATACTTTATATTAAATCAAAGAATTAGATGTTTATTAAAGTATGAGTTAACATTGGCTCTTGCTTCTAATGAAGGGTCAGGGCTATGAAAAAATCACTGAAGTAGCCCAAGAGGTCTAATGTCTGAAAAGGTTAATGTCAAACCGTGATTTTAAACAAAGTTTGTATAAAGTCATGAATTTATACAATTTGGATTCCTCTTATTATAGGGATATTTCAAACCAAAATTGGTAACAACTGGCTTTGTAGTTTGTAAGAAGTTAAAATATAAAATTGTTATTGCATGATGCACAATTACACAATGACAAAGACCAGTACCAATAGGTCACCTACGTGACTCATATGACCTAAAAATCTACACTCTTATAGTACATAACAGTATATCTCGCACAATGTACTATCATTGCTATACAGTCATACTTGTGTTAGTCTCAAGCATACAAAATATTTCACTTCGATCTTTACAAAATTATGTCTTCCTATTCCAAACAAGAGGTCCAGGGGCCACATCATTCACCTGAGCAATATAGCCATAATTCTGATCAAATCAGCATTACAGTATCAAAATTAAAATATCTTGACAATTTAACCTCCCCCCCTCCTTTGTGGCCCCACTTTTTTCCAGGAAATAATGGTTTAATAAAACTTTGATCTTGAAGCTTTTGTGCCATGTTTGGTTGAAATTGGCCAATTTATTCTGGAGTAGAAGCTAAAAACGTATTAAAAAGGTTACAGATAGACAGAACAACCCAAGACAAAAATTATTAGGAAAACTCACTTAAACTTTCAGCGCAGGTGAGCTAAAAATGCATTTGTTGCAATTTGCAATTATCCAAAAAAAATTAAAATTCAACAAAGAGCCCTTTCATGCAATGCTAAAAAAAGATTTCATTGAAAATGTATTACCCTTTGTGTTTGGTTTATTTTTAGGCTTTTTTTTTTTGGGGGGGGGGGTATTATTATTTCATTTTTGTTTTAATTTGTATAATACAAATATAAAAGTGTTGTCAAGTTAAATTCATGGGGGGTGGATAATAATATGTACATATATATAAGTACCCCCCACTGCTAAGCAGATTGGTACATGGAACTAAAAGTCTGTCTAACAAACAGTAAGGGGAATTCACATCTGGTAAATTAACTACCAGGGTCAATAACAGTTTGCAATTTTAATAAGTAGTAATATAAACTACATTGGAATTAATTAATCAAAGGGACCCCTCCACAACTTCAAATCAAAATTTTCTTTTCTTTTTTTTGTGCATTTTGAATGATTGACCAAATTTTTAATGTTAGAAGTCAAGTTACAAGCTAAATACAGAGGTAAAAATTGTATGTAAACAAAGCTTGACTCGTATATTTGTTTACAAATAATGTTAAGTAAGATTACTATTTCTTTTTACTTATGGGAAAAAATATAACATCATAATAAAATAATGATTTGATGTGTTCATAAATACTACAATACAATGTAACATGTAGATAATTTACAACAAATCAAGAATCATTTGATTGAACTTATACCAATACAACATATATGTTAACAATAAAAAGACCAATGTTTTGTTTACAAAACAAAGAATTCTAAACTTTGTATCTTGCTTGTAACTCAATATTTGACTTTAAAATTTTGATAAAGCATTAAAAATACCCATACTAACCAATCTGGACATTAAAAATTGAAAAATAAAACTTGAAAATTTTAAGCTCAGATCGTGTCAAGATACCTTTCAATAACAGTTAACTCTTTTGGTGAATTTTAAATTCAATACAATAAATAATGTTAAAAAATTTTCAAGCATTATCATTTGCTCCTGTTTTTATCAATCATTGAATGCTCTAAATCCTATATACATGTAATACTTAGTTTATATCATTGTGATTAAATTAAAATTCATTAATTGATGAATACATTGGCTCCCTGTGTACTAATTAAGCTGAGTTTCAGCTGACATCTTGATATTTGGAGTCATATGCCATCACCTGTCCAACTATCATGCCAAGCCAAATATCAGTCAAGATTTACTGTGTGCAGGCAGATATTTTAGAAAATTTGAAAGAAAAAAATACCATAAAAATTAAGCCCACGGACAATAACTTTGTAAAAATGAAAATTATTCACTGGCCGAAGATTAATTGTTATTGAAAACTCAAAAAGAAATAAAATATGAAAACCTACAGAAAAATCGAATGACACATTGAACTGTTGAAAGCCAATCAGTTATCATCTGAAAATTACTCAAACATACCCTGATTTGTAACTTATAAATGCCTTTTTAAATTTGCATAAACAGTTATAATTTTAACTCTGTATATTGCTATAAGTGATGAAATTATTAGATATCATACACTAATGTATAAACACACACTGATCTGTAAGAGGTGGGGGTATTCAAACTTTCCAATATCCTAGGGCCTGCATGCCCCACCTGCATGCATATTGTTCAAGATGTTAATAAATGGTCTTTCCCCTAACATTTGCTCATGAATGATCAACTGTTTTCTCAAATTGTAAACACTGACGCTTTTCTAAAACATTTAAAAATAAGTTAAATTGTACAAAATCTTTGCAAAATAATTTCAGTCGGTATCATTGTTATTTTTGATACACCTGTCCATCAACTTCATGCTGCATGCATGCTGACGGTTATGGTAAATTAGGTAACGTAACGGTCGTTTTGGAACTGGAAATGAAGTTTGCTACGTGTTGAGAAATTCGACAACTGATTACTTTTTACCATGTTTCGGACTTACCTTTCCCTTTTCTCTCCCTCTTTCCCTTGACTTACTTCGGAATTTGGACGTCTGACACTTGATATCGTTTGCAACCTCTGTCAACACTTCCAAAATATGGCGCGCTACTTTCGGAAGCGGTGTTGCGTGAATTCGGCCTCCTGCTGCTGGACCAAAGGATCGAGGGGGGGGGGGGGGGGGGTCGAGTAATGCTGTTTGGTAACGCTGTTTCTGAATTGCGGGCCCCATGTTATGCAGGAAACATTATCCAGTTATCCAGAAATAATTTTTTGTCATCTTCAGACCGTCTGACTGCAGGCATACCACAGGAATTGGTATTAGGTCCACTTCCGTTTGAGGTGTTTTTTTTTTGGGGGGGGGGGGTTGTTTAGTTGGTTTTTTGTGTGGGGGGGGTACATAATACAATTGATGTTGATGTATCAATTATGATAAATTGCTCAAGCTCAACATTCTTTATACAATGTTTACTACAGACATTGAATACAATTGAATGTTTGGGAATCGTGATTAAGCTGGACTGATTGAATTTGATATTATTTTTGCATGGCATATACTAGTATTTATATAGAAAAAAAGGGGAAAAAACGGCGTTTAAAAAATTGGCGGTATATTTTTAATCTATTTAATAAAATGTATATTTATACATACTGTATCCCCATAAATGTTACTTCAATATAAAATTTGGTGTTATTGCTGCTTTAAAGTAGAACTTATGTGCCAAGCGAAACAATCATATTTTAGCGCAACTTTACGTTGCAGAAATCAGAGGCGGATCCAGCAATTTGGAAAAGGGGGGGTTCCAATTGATGATAATCAATACTTGCAAAATTCATTAATTTTCAACAAACAACGCCTTTTAAACGTTTTCCGTGCGTAAATTTAATTAACAGTTATCTCGTCAATATCTACATGTATTTCATACCTATTTTAATATCAAAGTGCACTGCAAAGCGTTTTGGGTTAGGTAAGGAAGATTTGCACAATTTCTAGCCTTAGAAAAAAAAACAAGTCTCCAGCAATGAGAACGTGCGTCTATGGTTTAAAATAGAAAGAAACACTAAACAAAGTACTGAAGAACTGGCGGGAGTTGATTTTGTCGATGTTTATTTATTTTAAAATCAATGATGTTATTTTGCATGACAAGTACATGTATACGTAGTTTCTAATTTGAATTACGTATATTTTTATAATATGAATTTTTGAACTTTTTCGACTAGAATGTCGAGAAACCTCCATATGAATCATGTTAAATAATATTTAAAGATAAAATTAATTCAATCAAACTATATGTATCAGTGGTAGAAATATTTCTCGAAAATTGTATGGATCCAAGCAATTTTGAACTCTAGTCTCGTTCAACCAAACGCTCGGCTGACACCGTAAATCTCCGACAAGGGTTTACGGAGACAGCCGAGCGTCGAGTTGAACGAGACTGTATTGAACTCTGGCGTAGGAATATATACGACTACAAAAATATTTAAATTGTTCGTACCATTTAAAATCTGACTATTTTTAAGGTATTTCTAAATAATAAGTTTCCTTGAAAAACAATGCTTTAGCATACATTACATCGAATTCATCAATTATTTTTAAGAACTAAGTCTTGTCAGGAGCAATGATTTGTGCTGAGGTCCAAACACTGTTTCACTTTCGGTTTGTCCGCGTGACTGCATAGGAGAGTTGATTAAAAATCAACTCCCAAAAATGATTCAGACATATTACGACAAGCTATTATAAATATGAATTTTTTGGTAATATTTTTTATGTCTTTGATGTTTAAATTCTGAACTATTTATCGATTTTGATTTCTATCGATTGCCTTCTTAAATAAAGGTCTAAATGATAGGATATGACAAAAAAGGGGGATACTTTATCTGCTGAATAGATTTTACATGTGTAATACAATGGTACAAGCAATAGTCGTCCCAGGGAACTTGATGTGACCTCTGTAATGGGTGCGCAACATCACCCGGCACTAGTACAGATGCTATCATATTCAAGGAAGTTGTGAAAAGTTGTGCATTTACATAATGGTTTACATATAAACCCCTTACACGGTATTTTTGTAACGTAATTTCCGATTCTTGGAAACAAAAAAAGGGCTTCGTATGTGATTCAGGTATGAAGGTAGCTAGCATTCCAGAAAAACAGCAAAATCCGCGTAAGAAATTCTTTAAATGAGCAATTTTAAAAGCATTTATTTGAGATAATTAGAGTATTTATAGTATAAATGGGAAAAATTGCCTTTAAATAGGCAATACAAGTTTTCCAGAAAAATAGCATAACCCGCATAAGAAATTCTTTAAATGAACCATTTTAAAAGCATTTATTTGAGATAATTAAAGTATTTATAGTATAAATGGGAAACATTGCCTTTAAATAGGCATTACAAGTTTTTCAAAAAAATTCATATGTCCCAGAGAAAGGGGGGGGTTCCGACCCCCGGAACCCCCCCTCTGGATCCGCCAATGATTTGAAATGACTACAATACTTGGTATTTTTTTTTTCAGTGCATTGTTTCCAAACGGACATCACATTATCATATCCGTAAGAAAAGCATGAGTATCAAACTGTACATTAGGATGATTGAAAATGTCATTTGTACCAAATGCTATTAAACAACTAGAGCAGAGCTCGTGGCAAAGCCACGAGTAGGTCTTCCGTTGTTGCTGCGAGTTGAAAATGTATGTGATATGGTGTCAATAATTTATAATGACTAAACTTTCAGTTCTGCTTTTGTTATAAAAATGTGTTGTGATTGAAAGCCTGTATATAAAACGTGTTTTGAAAAAGAAAGAAAGAAAATGTTATAGGAAAACTATCTGTCGAACACAGTTTATGTAATCGTTTCAAACATTCTTTAAAAAATGAGATGTTTAATGGCGAGTTAAATTTTCAGAGGGTAGCAAGCATTGTTACATGTACTCATGATTCATGTGAGGAATTGTGTTTTTTGGGAGTTGATTTTAATCAACTCTCCTATGCAGTTACTCTAGCATACCGAAACTGAAACTGTGTTTGCACCTAAGCACAAATCATCGCCGCTGACAAGACTTAGTTCTTGAAAATAATTAAGTATTTTTTAAAAGGAAACTTTTTTATAAATACCTTGGAAATAGTCAGATTTTAAATGGTACGAACAATTTGAAGTTTTTTTAGTCGTGTGTATTCCTACGCCAGAGTTCAATAAATAGTCTCGTTCAACCATCGGCTGTCTCCTTACATCTCCGGCAAGTAGAGAGTCAGTCTATATTTAGAGGTCGCATCATCAAGCTATCACGTGACCTGGTATCTCTTACTTGTCAGAGATTAACGGAGACAGCCAAGCATCTGGTTGAACGAGACTAGAGTTCATTATTGGTTGGATCCATACAATTTTTGAAATATTTGGAATACCAAAACATAGTTTGATGAAATCAATTCTATTTTAAAATATTACACAACATGATTCAATAGAGGTTTTCTCGAAATTCTAGACGGAAAAGTCAGAGAATTCATATCATAAAAATGTGCATAATTCAAATGCAGATTATAAACTACTTGCCAAGCAAACTAGCATATCGTTGATTTTAAAATAAATAATATTCGATAAAATCAACTCTCGTCAGTACATCAGTACTTTGATTTAAAAACCGAACCCGCCTACAAAACACGTAACCTTTTCTTTAAGATAACTTCTTTATTTAAAAATATTTCTAAATTTTTAAAAACTATGTGCAAATTTAGAATTGTTGTGTGATGACAAAATTTACAGACCCTGCAACGTACTACTACACCAAAAAACGTGCGACTTACAAGCGAGAAACGTTTCGTGTAAACCGTTTAGCGTTTCGTGTGATTGTGAAGCGTTTCGTGTAAACCGTTTAGCGTTTCGGGCAAAGCGAGTAAATCGTTTCGGGAAAAGCGTGCGAGAACCGCGTGAAACATTCATCAGATTTCATTCGGAACTCACTGACACTTCAATTCACTTTCAATTGATGAAAGGGAATATATCCAAGATATCTTCATTGAACAATTTTTACTCATAAAATTTCACAGGAACGAAAACAATTTTCTTACGGAGATTTATAATGGGAAATGTTTACATCTTTTCTCCATTCGGAGGTACTCGGGATACCTCGCGCAATTTTTAAACGTTATCATCCGGGCTTATTAATGGCTGATGCAATGCAAAATCCCCGTAGACTTTCAATATTGGGATGTGTATTAAAACCTGAAGCGGTAGAGGGGGCGTTTCAAAACATATAATCTGGTCATTTTTCATATAAGTGGATGAACGTAGTTTGAGCACAAAGGTATTTACTATTATTGAAATATCAAGCAAAAAGTGGTGGAAGAAAAAACTCGGGACATAGTATACCTTATAAATTTATGAAACTTTGAAGTGTTTTGAAATTCTTTAACCAGGGAACAACGATGTCTATATATAGATTAGTAATAGGATAAGGTAATTTCAAACATCGAAGACTGTACGAATATTTAATAAACTGTTTTTATTACAAGTGTTACCGTTAATAACTAAATCAAAGTTTGCCGAATCTTCCTGGAATTAAACATAGGTTGTAAATTTACTTTGTATAAAAACTTTCTTCATGGTTACTCAGTGTGAAACATTCTTTACCTTAGACGTTTTACTTTTCCACTAAGCATCCGCCTTCGTTGCCTTTCCTTTACACTACATCTAAATTCATCATGTTCATAAGTGATTATTCGTTCGCATTTTAAAATATTTAATGTCCGTATTCTCGGATTCCATGCTAGGAAATTTAGTTGAATATAAGCTACGTCATTCTTATTCATGTGCATGTTGTCGACGGCGCGCGGCCAAAGAAATTTTCACAATCGTTCTTTAAAAAGCTTTAAAGTTATACAATATAGGATATACAAGTAATTTTTATATACAGACCTTAATTAATTTGTTTGCAAGTTTATAACTAACGATTATTCCTTTATCGGCACCACTTATAATTTACTCAACTCTCTCTCTCTTCTCTCTTCTCTCTCTCTCTCGCTCTCTCTTTTCTTTCTCTCTTTCAAGTCACGAGCGGCAATGTCTTAACTCCGCCCAGCTACGATCTGATTGGACAAAGGTCAGTGAAAACATTAGGTAGAAACTTTTCTGGAGTAAACCCCTATTAAACGCTTCAATGTACTTCGCTGTAACTTAAACGATCATGTTTTGATAAGCATATATATTTTTTTATTTACTTACATCGATAACTCTTACTGAGACCATTCGACTTTGTACAAGCAGCACACATAACCTCGGACATAGGGTGTCTCCTGCACCTGGCTGAACCGTTCAATCAACCTCTGTGTATTTGTTTTCATTGGATGGTCAAGCGTCTCTTTTTTGTCAATAGCCAATGGAAAATTAATGACTTCAAGGTAATCGGAATCAGTATTTGATGAAGCATACAATTCAAATGACAAAATTTGTATTAATTATCTGAAAATTATTTAAACCACTGTTAATGGAAAACAAAGAGTCTTAGAAGTAATTAACACACAGGGATTTGCCTATACAATATACACAGTCATGCAATTACTAGTAATTATTATGAGAATCTTTACGCATGGTACTTAATTCGAACAGATTATAATAATCTATACACTGTACGCCGTTACACATGTACGAGGCGCCGGTAATATATACGAATATTGAGTCAAAAATTTAAATCATTTTTATTTCTTGTTCTTTTCAATACAATGTGAAATTACTTTCAGAAAAAAATTCCGAAATACTAATTACAACTTTCTTTTTTGTGTAATCATTTGAATTTTTTCTGGGTTCATGTATATATATGTACAGAACATATTTATTTACGCGCGAATGATACGACATAGGAAAAAAATAATCGGTTGTTCGTAGAACATTTTTATCTTACGAATGTGACTAATTTAATTTTAAATATTTTTCAACATTATCAGTGTAAATAATATCAGGTGTATTTACTGTTTGTGTTTTTACATCGTAATCTCTGAAACCAATAAAAATACTAATGTTAGCAGAAAAATCAAATCCCGCCGAATACTGAAAAACCGATTTCAGTTAGCAATCATACGGATTTTATTTTTGGTATTCACTATTGAGTTACGGTACCTTTTTTTCTGGATGATTTTATTATTTATTATTTTATGTAAAAGCACCATTCCAACAGTTACTCAATTATATAACAATTGATGACCTGGGACTATATATGTTCCGAGCTGTGTGCGCTGAGGCGACACAAGATTCTCGGTCGCATGTGGCGATTGAATTTATACAGACTGACCGAATAAACAAACGGGTGGGAAAGTGAAACAAAATGTTACACATGAGAAGAAGCCACCAAAAAATGATTTTCGATAGATCTTGATATCGTTTTGACAATTAAAAAAGTCCAGCGCGAGCTCCTGTCAGCGGGGCGGGAGGGGGCAGCAATGAGTTCGCTTCTACAAAGAAACGAACGACCATGTAGAAAAACTACAGAAGTGATTAATATGTGACCGATAGAATCTAATCTAAAGTTGTTTAAAATTCATGTGAATTATTTTTTTTTTAAATCATCGAATGCCTCAATTCAATTTTTTATCGTGCTAGCACCTACTGCAAACATGTTACATGGAACTTTGATTATAATTTGATTTTTAAACTACCTTGTATGCTATCTATAAATCAATGCTTAATCAACTGTACAAGTTTAATGAATTTATCTTTTCATCTTAAACGAATATAATAGTTGAAAACATAATAAAATATAGTTGTGTCCGTGCAAAATATGAAACATGAACGCGCGATAAGGTACATGTAGAAGAACACGAACCGACCCCGGATTACTTGTCCACTCGCGCCGGTTCTCCTCAGCCATGTGCGAGGGATGATCATCATTTAAAGGTTTACTATTTGTGTGTGTGTGTGGCGGGGGGGGGGGGGTGATTTAAAACATTATTTGTGCAGTTTCTAAAATATTTTACATAAACAAACTAACCATTAATTTATGTCTTACGTGTACGATGTTTACGATTTGGAGCAATATCGCTCATTAATATTCATTTACACTCAAATGTTCAATTGAATAAATACAAGATGGACAAACTTTTATAGGAATAAATTAAAACAGTTCCTGTTTTTACGGCTATATTAAATCAAACACGTTCATATGCATGTAAGTGTGCGTCGCGGTGTGAGAATCTTGTGTATTAAATACCCGCTTAATTACCGCTAGGTAGTGCAGCCGTGGCTGATCTCATCGGCCGTTGGCGAAGGATATATTACGTAAAGGTACATGTTCAACGCACAGACAAGCACAGTTCAGAACCCAGGAAGATTTGAAAAGTTTGCAGTATAATGACCATACTCTATCAAATAGAAGTTATTTATTTTAAACTTAAAACCCACAATTGATCTGTGTCTATTATTGCTTTAGATTGAGAATGACATTGCTTTTATTAATTAACTGAACGATTTCTTAATTGACACCCAATCGTTTAATCCATAAAAAAATTATGTGTTATCAAAACGAAACCAATTATCGAGTTCGCGGCTAAATAAACTCATACATGCATATGAGAGACACAGCTCTCGTGTATTAGATAACCGCTGACCGCTACAGCCGCGAGCATGGTGACCGATTTTCTCGGCCGCGGGCGAGGGAGAGCTTACGTAATGGTACACACACACACACAGCTCTGATTCAAGGTAGATTTTAAATGCATGGAGTTGATAAATAAAATGTAATGCAAACAGTTTTTTTTATTCCATATTTTGTGGTTAAATAAAAAAGAAAAAGAATGTTTTGTTTTCCAATTGCCGTTTTTAATGATTGTGCACTATAAGAACTTAACAACAATGACTTAAACTCCTAAAAAAAAGCATGTACTCCAACAAAAAAAAAATTCCTATAAATTAATGCCTCCTGTATAAACCAGCATACTTTCTACGGCAACTTTATGCCAGTTGTACGCACAAAGACTTTCGTTAACTTGTCAAATGAAAACAGGTACATGTCAACATGTAAAGCTTTTTACACTCATACTACACAAATCACTTACAAAATAATATTGTTACGACCTTAATGAGATCCCAACAAACAACTTTTCTAGCGACATCTATATCAAAATCCTAACCGTTTTTTAGTTATTTAGCAAAAACTTTTAGGGGCTATTGGCCCTTAATTTAAGGGGCCAGCCCTTTTTTATTGGTGGCAAATGAAAGCCCTTGATATTCTGCACAACTTTTATTCTACATGTTTTAACAAAATATTTTTCGTTAAAAAGATATAAAGGAAAATATGTCTAAATTTTTGCACTTTTTGGAATCCTGTTTTTTGACCCCCTACCTTTTCCTAAATAAGGAACGTAATCCAAAAACAAAAACCGATGTATACAACTTCAATGTCTTTGTTATTCAAATTCGTTGGATTCCCATTCCCTGCTATCATAGTCTCGGAGCCTTTGTCTGGAAACCAAAGGCCCTAAAATTTTTTAAAAGGGGAATAACTCGTTAACGGAAAGGGAATTCTAACTTTTATGAATTGATGAAGATAGTGTTTTGTAAAGTCCATTAGCCCTGAAAATTTGAGCAAAAACCGTTCAGAAATGAGCACGATATGAAGCCTCAAAGTTCGCGTCTAGGAAGAAAAAAAAAAAAAAGAAAAATAAGAATAATCTTAACCCGCACAATAATAGAAAGGTCTTCCGTTGGAAACGGAAGACCTTAATTAGGCTAAATGTAGAAAGCAGAGAAACCATAGTGGTCAGAAATACGGAATGTACTGTCATCAATTATGCAAAGGAAAGACAAATACCTACAACAAATTTTAAATTGTGAGGGTAAAAATTTATAAATATCCGATTTTGGTAAAATCATTGAACTAGGGAAGAAAAAAGGACCAATTTTGAATTATTTTTTTTTTTTTCAGTGGACGATAGACTACCAATTTTTCACTTTAACTATTAATTTAGTATTAATTTCTCGTGTCTTGGAATAGACTCGCGACCATACCCGAGAACTTATACAATGCACACCAAACAGTTATGTACATGCAGAGTAGCAATATGTACGACAATTGGTATACTATGATTTAAGTGTAAATTAAGAAAAACAATAAAATACAAATAAAAAAGAATAATAGAAGTCTTTTCCTACAAAATCTATCTATGAAACCATCAATGTACAACTATTTTGATTTCTGAAATCATTATATGGTTTGTTCCCGTTTTGCGCACATTTGTAAATTAGGTATCGAAAAAATGTGTGCGAAACGGGAATTTGACCAGGTGAGATAATTGCTATAGTCTATATTACAATTCCTGCAAGGGCAATTGACAATAAAATAAATAAAATATATCTACTCAATTCAATTCAATTCAATTTATTTCACTCAAACCGTCAACATGACGGTACATGAGGTACATATATATATAAATATTTACAAGTGTAGGTTTAGAGTCAGAGGTACACGTACAGTACAAATTAGAGAAAAAAAAATATGAGAAAAAAGTACAAATGTTCAAGGAGGACAGACTGATTCAAAAATTTCATTTATAAATAAACAAAGTTTTTTAAGTTTTTTAAGTTTTAAAGTAGACAATAATTCACAAAATTTAAAAGTGTTTGGTCTTTCACAAAATCTGGGTTCCAAGTATTTTTGTCTAATACATGAAAGAGCATTACATTCTAATATAAAGTGCATTTCATCAGCTATTTGATTGTTATTGATTGTTATTACATAATGTGCAACATCTTTAGAGGAATTTAACAAGTATTTTTCGAAGTTTTGATGGTAGAATACTCAAATATTTTTCATATCCAAAAGTAAATTTGAAAATTTTATATATATGACCTTTTGAAGAATTTGCAATATCAGCCGACCATTTCTGCACAAACTGGTCTTTAAGCCTTTGCTTGACAGCATTTGTAATCCAATTAACATTTACAGTACATTGTTCATTCCAAATGTTTGAAAAACCACACTTATCAAAAATAGAATGTATACAATCAATCCATGGGTTTTTAGAAAAGTCATTATTACATTGACTCAATAAGTATTTGTAAAGTATATGAACAATTTTATTTTCTGGCCCGGTGAACAATTTTGCCCAGTATGAAACCATTCTAGTATATATATTAACAGATAACGGAAACCTTCCGGTTTCTCCATAAACCATGTATGATGGGGTACAGCTTTTTAAATTCAGTATATGTTTCAAAAATTTCAAATGAATACGTTCTATGATTTCTATGTTTTCAAAGCCCCATACTTCACATCCGTATAATAATACCGGCGTTACTACTTTATTTACTCGCAATTGATATCTCCATTTAATTTATGTTACAATATTACTTGCATAAAATCACATAATAATTGACATCCATATTCATGAATTTGATTTTAAACATCAATTTGGTCATGAACAATCTTATTATTTTATTTAAACATGAATATTGCAAAAATGTTGAATATGTAGCGCCTTTGTTTAAATTACTGCCTATAGTAAGTACATGTTAAAAGTTTGAAGAGAAAATATCATATGTTAATATTTAATTATTGCTTTTGCTGACATAAATGGAGGAAATGTGTCTAGTGAAAACGCTGCTAAATATTTTTCATTTATGTTGTGGCTTGAATAATCGAAGAAAATAGACAAACTGTATGATGATAAATCGGCAATTTCATATGCTTCAAAAACTGTAAAAATCAAATCATCTAATCATTATTTTTTTTTATCAGTGCGCGGAAATTGAAGACTTTTTAATTATATCATTATCTTTATTTTATCAAACGAAAAAAATGGTGATAGTAATTAGTTATAAAGCACAACAAGATATCTGTATTCTTCTTGTTCTATCGTTAAGGCGCTGATAAAACACAGGTAAAAATCCAGGTAAAATCTTCGACCGAAAGCAGACTATAATTGCTATTACAACACATATCACACCTATACCCAATTATCAAATGTGTGCAAAACGGAAATCCATTATATTTTACAGCCATTAAATTGAAACATTGATTAATTGTGATTAATAAGCATTCAATGATTTGATCGCAAGTCGTACTTGTTCTTTTGTAAAACGCAGTCCTGGAAATAAGCGGATTCAAAAAAAAAAAAATCCGGGGGAGGGGTTTGTGAAGGATATCATGTTAACCGGTGTGTGGACTCAAAGCCTATTTTCGGCAATTTTACTGTAAATTAAGATATTTGATGAATTTTCCCGGGGGGGGGGGGGGGGCTTCAACCTACTCTAGATCCGCACTCGGAGTTGACTGTCGTGTCAACTTCATCTGAAAGTGGTAATAAAAATACCAAAATAGACATAATGAAATTTACTTAAAGAATTGAAAGAATTTATAGAATGTTTGACAATTGTTGAATTGTGTGGAAGATGTGAGATAAAATTGTCCCTTCAGAAGCGTAGCATCAGTTGGGTTTTTTTTTGGGGGGGGGGGGGGGGGTCGGGGGCGTCCCATTCTTTTTCGTTTTTCTTCGCAGCAAAGATTTTCCTTTTTACACATAAAAAAGTGAATTATCAAAGAGTTGCACCCCCTCCCCTGCGAAGAGTTGAAGCATGACCCCTCCCCCAACATTCAAAACAACGATATATATCTATACGTGCCTGCCCTTGTATAACAGTTATTATACACGTACTAATTTAACGTGTCATATATTCCCGATCTGCTATAATTTTTCCTTTTTTTTTAAATATATTCTGCTATAAAATTTGACATTCTTCTCCATTACTACTCTATTTTTGTATGCCATCGATAGGATATATACTATTTTCGTAGAAAATATAAGCATTTCAGTCCAGTGTGACTGCTTAAAGGACAGAAATACCTAGTATATAACCAGTTATCAAGAGGTTTTCTTAATAATCGAGTTATTTAACCACTTTACAACTTTGGTATGGTTCAATCATATATCAATACAGTTATGGTTGATTATAATACATTTCATTATCCTCCGTCGTAAATTTTTCGTGGATATTTGGGAAATGGAGTCTGCGCAAATTTTGAACTTGCAATATCTATGCCGAAATATAAAAAAAAAATGACAAATTGTTTTCAGACTCTTTCTTGATTTTTGGGAGTTGATTTTAATCAACTCTCCTATGCAGTCACGCAGACAAGCCGAAAGTGAAACGGTGTTTGGACCTCAGCACAAATCATTGCTGCTGACAAGACTTAGTTCTTGAAAATGATTGATGAATTCGATGTAATGTATGCTAAAGCATTGTTTTTCAAGGAATCGTATTCATAAATACCTTGAAAATAGTCAGATTTTAAATGGTTCGAACAATTTGAATATTTTTTGTAGTCGTATGTATTCCTACGCCAGAGTTCAATATAGTCGCGTTCAACTCGACGCTCGGCTGTCTCCGTAAATGCTTGTCGGAGATTTACGGTGTCAGCCGAGCGTTTGGTTGAACGAGACTAGTGTTCAACATTGCTTGGATCCATACAATTTTCGAGAAATATTTTGTATTACTGATACATAGTTTGATTGATCTAATTTTACTCTAAATATTATATTTACCATGATTCATATGGGGGTTTCTCGACATTCTTGTCGAAAAAGTCCAAAAATTCATATTAATATAAAAATGTGCGTAATTCAAATACAAATTAGAAACTACATGTACTTGTCATGCAAAATAACATATCATTGAATTTAAGATAAACAAACATCGACAAAATCAACTCCCGTCAGTTCTTCAGTTCTTTGATTTGTGTATGTTTTCATGTAATAAAACAAATGTTGAATGTGTTAGCACAATGACATAGATTCCGATTTTATTGATTCACATAGTAAAACAGCAACATTTAATCTGATGTTATTGATCCACAAATTAGTACAGCAACATTGATTCCGATTTTATTGATTCACATATCATATTAGTACAATGATGTTGATTTCAACTTTATTGATTCACACATTAGGCCTTTAGTACTATCAATTTTATTTAAAAAGTATTTAATTTAAATATATAGATACATTGAAATGGATTGAACAGCAGGCATAATGCCTATTTATATGTTCTCTCCTATACTATTAATGTGCATATTAGTCCAGTGGTGTTGATTACGATTTTACTGATTCAATATTAGTACAATGATGTTGATTTAAACTTTATTGATTAACACATTATGCCTAGTGTCCTTTCCGATATATGAAATGAAAGTAGTCATGTTGTATATTTTATTTGATAAAATGAAATATATCGGAAAGGACCCTAGTACTGTTATTAATGTACATATTAGTACAGTGATGTTGATTCCGATTTTATTGATTCACATATTAGTACAGATAGTTTACATTGGTTTAAGTCTTTTTCATAAATTCCTTATTTTACGCGGATATTTAAATCCGCGATTCTGCTCTCTTGTATCAAATCGCAAGAATTTAAAATCGCGAGCAGCAATATTTTGTAATAATTCAATGGAGTTCATAACTGTCTGAAAAATAAAAGCGAAACTTTCAAAATCCACAAGGGCTGCTTTTTATGCGATTTTGCGCAGATATTAATTTTTCGTAATGATTCCATTTTCACTTTAGTACAATCATTTTTACTTCGCTTGATTTGATTTTAATATTAGTACAGAAATGTTGATTTAATTTTACTGATTCATATATCAATACAGACACTTTGATTTAATGTTATCAATACATATATTTTTATTAGTACATTCACCCTGCTGAAGATTTTACTGTCATGTTGATTCCGGTTAGGCTGAATCACATAATAACAAGTCCATAGCTGTCAAATTAATTGATTTTTACAATAGTCAAGTAATCATGTTGATTATATTTCATTGACTCAAATATGTGTATAGGTATAGTTACGTTGATTCTGATATTCCAATAGTTTAAAACATCAATAACGAAATCCAATAGCCTTTGCTATTTAAAACTAAGATACTTAGTAGAGTACAGTAACTGGATGCTCGTGGCCATTTTTAGACTTTATAAATCTCCTTTATAAAAAAAGCACTGCATATAGATGTAGGGAAATACTCAAAATTTACAGAATTTTTATACTGGTAATACTCTATAGATTAACAAATGATATAAAAAATGATATAAAAAATCCACTAGGTAGTTCTGATGGTTATTTTGTTGACCATCCAGTCTCCTTAACGTTTACACCCAAGTATATGTAGTACCTTATATATACAAGTTTGATCAGTACCCCATCCACTAACAAGAGGCCCATGAACCACATCGCTCATCTGAACAGTTCCTAGTATAATCTTATACAAGTTTTTTAAAACATCTTACCGATATATTTCTATTTTAAACTTTAAACACCTCTTGGGACCCCTGTATTAGTCAAGAGATTACAATTTAAGCATGAAGAATCTACATGATCTTAGGCTGCTTGCATTGTAATTTCACAAATTGTAGCATAGTAGTTCTTGAGAAGGAGTTTATTTAAAAGTTCCCCAATATATTTCTCTGTTAAAATTTGAACCCCTCATGGGACCCCAGTATTGGTTCGAGGGTCACATTTGTAACAATTTAGATTCTACATTATTTGAGGATGCTTGCAAAGCAATTTCACAAATTGGAGCATTGAAGTTCTTGAGAAGATTTTTTAACATTTTCCCTCATTATTTCTATGTTAAACTTTGAACCCCTCTTGGGGCCCCAGTATTGGTCCGGGGGTCTCAAATTTACCCATATATAATCTACATTATTTGAGAATGCTTGCATAGTAATCTCACAAATTGTAGCATCGTGGTTATTAAAAAAAGAATTTTAAATATTTTCCCTATATATTTCTATGTGAAATTTTGAACCCTTCTTGGGGCCCCAGTATTGGTTCAGGGATCACAATTTTAACAATCTATAATCTTCACTTTTTTAAAGACATGCACCCTATTTTCACTGTTTTGCAATTATCTCCCTTTTGAAAAGGAATTTGTCCTTTATTTTAATAATTTAGAATCCCCTTACCATAAGAATGCTTTGTACTAAGTTTGGTTAAATTTGGCCCAGTGGTTCTCGAGAAGAAGTAAAAAAAGTGAAAAGTTTACAGACAGACGGACGACCAGACAGATGGATGGACCACAGACAACAGGTGATCAGAAAAGCTCACTTGAACCTTCAGTTCGGGTGAGCTAAAAAACTGCTTTGGTCTGCACACGTGAGTAAATAAACAGACCTTCCAATGCCCCTCTTCTAGATCTGCGCATGAACACAACCAATTACAAACAAATAGTACATGTATATTTATTTTGACAAGGTCAACACAATGGTCAAATCACTGAATCACATGACCAGAAAACCATATTAGTGTGAAACAAAACACGAAATTGCACATAATGTGAACACAAATGTAAAAATCAGCATCAAACACTGATAAACACTGAATCTATCAGTTATTTTTTGTACATCAAACATTCAGTATGGATATATAGCAATGTACATGTACAAAAAATATATATATGTAACAGAAAGGACAACCAGCCATTTAGTGATTCAAAATTAACATTAAAACAGGTAATATAATATAGACAAGCATGATATATAAAATAAAATGTCGATAACACACAACAAACTGTAGGCCTCTTCAGCTAATTCTTCTTTTCAGCTTCCATCACTTACAACTATAAACCGACACAATCTAAAAAATGGCCTCTATTGCATTGATGAGAGAATGCATTAAAATTTAAAGATATATAATTATACAAGTATTTAATCAGTTTGGAAATAATCGACGCAAGTCATTCCAAAAGTTCTGCATTCTAATCCTTCAGTGAGAATACATGCATTAAAATAAAGTAGATTTTTTTTTTAGATCAAACTGAAACAAATAAACAATTCCTTACAGAAACAGAGTATTAAAAAATTGAAAAAAAAGAATTATTCAAAGGATGCAAACCAATGATTCTTTTAAGGTACTTCACTACACCGAGACTTATACTTTTTAAGACACTACGTCACAAGATGGCAATTTAAATGTTTTGGTAAACTGTTTGTATCAATCGATTCAGATGTATATCGTCATAGCTCAGTGGTTAAAGTATCAGGCTTGTGAACCGCAGGTAATGAGTTCGAATCCACCTGGGGCTTTTGTTCATGTTTACTGAATGACATTTTTGAAAATATCATTTTTTATCTAAAATTGTACATTTTCTCGCCTCTTTGATATATATAATTCTTATCCATCATTCTTTCTATCATAATCAAGTAAATTTCTGCTGATTTGAGAAACTATTTCAAGGTGTAGTGAGGTACCTTAATTTGTTTATATTTCAATGGTTTTTTTTACACCACTTATCTATAGGAAGTTACAAATCAGATTGCTTCAAGTGTGAAAACAAAACAAGCATTCAAAAGGTTTTAATTATTAAATATATAGCTCTTCAAAGCATCTAATTTTAACAACAAAATAAATTTTGGGATTTTTTTGCACAGGTGTTTTAATATTCCATTTCAAGAGATATTGAGTTAATTTTAAGCCCTATATGAGAACAATATTATATTTTGCCTCACAAAAAAAAAGAACTTATTTACCATCTTATTAAATTTATTTACAAAATCCTTCTCCAATTTTATCTACATACATTTGACCAATCTGGATTCTTGTTTTGTTTTTAGTTCTACATCTAAGCAGTTTGGAAAATTCAGCAATTATAGATGAAAATGATCGATACATAATTATGCAAATTACATAATTATGCAAATGACATCTTGACCATTTGAGTATTCTAAACATACTCACTTGGATTATGTTTCTGTAATATCATAAATATCTGACTTACTACTGCAATGTTCTGTGTTTTGTTCTATATCTAAATGGAATGCCCCATTGTCAGATTCAACTCTACTCTATTTAATAAACTATACTCTGCTCTTAAGACTAAGATAGTTCCACTGATATCTATTTCACTTTTATGCTAAAAACATAAATCAACGTAAAATGTTAAAAATCTGATCAGAAATAGTTGATAAAAAAGATCTGCGGAATGAATTTTGATGAAAAAGAAATGTATGTGTCAGAGGATAAAATTCCCAGAAAAAAAATATATATGTAACTGAGATCTGTTCAGAATGTATATCTTGCTTATGATTGAATACCCCAGCCCCCTCCCCCTCCCCCCTTATACAATTTGTTTCATCAAATAGCTATGAGTATTTATGTACTTCTTTAGTTTGTTTTGAAACAAGCAAGCTAAATCTTTAAAATAATTATATTTTCCATCTCCGTAGTCATAAAATTCACTTCCCTATTTGTAAACCAATACCTTTCCAAGACATTAAAGACACATATCCTTAAAGACACGGGCGGCATCCCGGCCATCTTAAAACTGCGGCAACAGAATCAATAAGCCAAATTAATAACACTGTCTCCTTCTTTTTTTCTACAGGGAAAACAAATAATCAATATCTCCCAGAATTAAAGCATTATCACCATTATTTTTTCTTTTTGAAATGTGCAACATCTGACAATATGCATTAAGACTTGTAACTGACATATTTCCTCATCTCTCTCTCTCTCTCTCTCTCTCTCTCTCTCTATGCTTCATCCAACAAATATTTCTTTTGACAATAAGCCCAAACTGATTCTGCATTTCTGTGTCAAAAACAAGAGTACAGCCAAAGAAGGAAGAATATAAAAGCCAGCTAGCCTTTGCAATCACTGGAAGGAATCCAGCAATAACTGCATCAGAGATAATCAATGCCAAATTCAGGCTTATTCATACAGAAAATCCGCTATCTAATGGTACTTAACAGTGGTTTCGCTGACCCAGTCATTATCCCCAATCTTACTCTAAATAAGTGCCAAAAAATCCTCCTCCCCTCTCAAAATGTTTAAATATTCATTCCATGACTCTATTTGTCCTACTACTGGAATGCAAAGATGTCAGGAAAATATATTTCAATGCACTTTCCCTCAATTATCAATGATTTTTTTTAAAAACACAACCTAATTTATCAATCATGCTAGGCAAAATAAAATATTCCCCGGTCCTTTATTATATATTATCTGAAATTCTCTTCTATCATTGATGCGTTAAGATGCTAGTGGAAAGTCTGAAGTCTTTATTACTTGGGTTGTTTTTTTTTAACGACATTATATAGCATTTTATGAAAACATGAAAACACTTTTTGAACAAACTGAACAAGAAGACTTTTGTTATAAGTGTACAAAAAACCCTCCCCTTGTAAAAAAAAATGTCAAATGAATATCATGGATAATGAAATGCTTGCATGTATCAAATAGAAAATTTTATAAGCATAGATCAATGCGATAAGATGATTAATAATTTCTACCTTTGACTGAAAATGTCACATACATGTATAATTAAAGGATATACCTTACAACAAATAATATCCATATTATTGCTTCAGATGTTTTTATATATGCACATGTAAAATAAAAGAAAAAAAAGACAAAGTATTTTTTTCTGACATTGACTAGAAAACTGAAATCCTCCCTCTCTCTCTGCTTAACAGTCAAAGCATGGATCATAATGTACCTTCATGTGCACTCAAAAATGAAGAAGAAATATGGTTTAACAGACTTAGTTACTATCCAGGTACTAAGGTTGTGGGAGGGGAAATGTCATTTTGGATATGTATTCTCTTTAAAATTCCTACAGAGGGACCAAAAAAGTTTATCATTCAAAATTTTTTGGATTTTTTTTTTTATTTTTAAATAAAACCCATTTTATTTTTGTTTACTTACAAAAAAAAGTTTATAGTCAAATTCATGAGTATTGTAAAATTAGTCACTGTGACCAGTTTACTACTGGTAAATTGCTAAATTAAGTTGTCAAACTTTGGACTCTTAGGCTGATTTTAAAATGCATTCTTTAATTATATTCAATATTTTGCTAAATTATAAATTTGATTATTGATTTTAGAGAAAGGTGGGAGTATTGAGTAGAAATAAAGGGAAATAAAATATCGAAGAAGGTGGAATTTCCATGATCAAATAAACACCGTAAATATTTATAGTCGTATCAGATTTTAAAAAGGTCATAGCTGCATGGCAACACTTGTGCAAAATCTTTCATAAATAACTTATGAAGCATGTAGGTTTACGTAGAAAGACCTGCAGTGGTGTCTGAAGTTAGCATTTCAATAAAATATTAAATCACCATCATATAGTTTCATTTCAACATTTTCAAACATTAAGTATCGGTATTTTACCTCTTAACATTGGAATTAAGGAATTAATTTTTTTTGGGGGGGGGGGGGGGGGGGGGGGGTTAGTGAGTTTGTTTTATATACTTTATCTGCCAAACACCTGTCTCCCACTGAGTTCAAATATTTCTCTGGTACATTTAATGAAGTTCAGTAATTTGTCTTCTTATTACATGAATCAATTTATGAAACATGCTACTCTACCTACAATATACACAGAAACATATTTCTCAGTATGTGCACAGGCAATGCAATGTCTATTATCGGAAGTAAATGATAATTTTGATAATCTTATTGACTTTCAAACATTATGAGAGATAAAAAAAAAAACCTCAAATAAATAATACATGAAGTCATGAAAAGTCTGATGTGCTTCCAATACAAAAATGGACCAAGATAACATACAATATTGATACGCTAGATGATATGTGAGATGACATTAAATGAATTTAAATGAATTTAAAAAAAAAAAGGGTAGAAAGTAAAGCTAAAAATGAAGAAATAAAATAATAACATTGAAAGAAATCAAGAGTTACATTTTGCAGAATTAACAAGTGATAAAAGGGCATCATCACAAATTACGCAGCATAGTAAAAAGTAAAAAAAAATTACTTAAAAAAAAAATGTGAACTTGTAGCTTGTTTTTTTTTTTTTCCAGTGTAGTTCTTATTGGAAAGGCACTAATGTTTTGTAGGATTATCAAAGGATAATATATATTCACATAAAGAATAATGCTCATATAGTTCACATGTGTTTGGCAATAAGTTAAAAGGTTCTATGTGAAACTTCTACACATTTATCTACACACATTCAACAATAATCTGTTCACATTATATACTTTCCTGAGAGTTTTAACATACTCACAGTTTTGATAAAAAAAAATGCTGTTCACATTTTGAAATCATTTCATTTGTTTGTTTTTCTGCATATACATGTATTTAAAATACAATTTTTAAATTTTTCAAACCTTTTTTTTTTTTGAAATAATTATCATGTATTACTCCACAGGAAAAACAATACACTTTTAAAATACAAAATAAAAAAAAAATTGCACCAATTTATGTAAATTATTCCTAAAAATCCTTTGTTCTAATGCTTCAAGATGAAAGAAAAGCCACCAGTAGATATTATTCACAAGAAATTGGCTAATTAGTCCAATGAAAGTTGTGTCATTCTGGTTCTTAAAACGAAACTTAATTAAGTGCAACCACTTTTAATATTTTTATCAAAATATTTCCCCCAAAGTTATCATTTTGAATTTAATTACCCAGTATTCTTAAATAACCCAAAATTGATCTTTTCTGCATTAACAGAACTTTGTATGACATCAGTTTGAAAAAATAAAGTCTTGCCCAGTGTATTTGAGATGCTACGTTCAGATTTAATTCAAAATTTACTCAATAATGAAAAGTTTAAAATGAGATAAAATGTTTTCCCTAACTATCGACTATAATCATTTTTTAAGTTGGAACAAGAAATACACAATTTATTCATTTTGGATGCACAGAAAGACAGTTGAAAGAAAAGTCAGTAAATGAAGACATGGACAACCTTAAGAACAATTAATTGATAAATATAATGGATTATAAAATTAATGCTATAAAAATTCATACTCATAACAATATGCACAATGTACAAAAATACTGAATTCATTTTTAAACACATGTATGGGGAGGATAATTGGGAAGAAAAAATATCCACATAAAGCATAAAAAAACAGATACAACTCAACACCTTTGTTTGAAAGACAACATCATGTCAATATGAACATTAAATCTTACCATCTTGCAATTCAATCACAAAATTAACAACCTTCTTTTTTTATAGGCATGGAGAAATCTGGGTAAAAAACCCACTGATCGAAGTACATGTACATACACATATGTATTAACTAAGCAATACATGTACAAACTGATGAAAACAACTGTTTTTCTTAGATGGCCTTATAAAATGGTTAATATCACTAGAAGACTAACACAATTATTACCCTTTGGTAGCATGTACATATTAACAAATCCACACATTAATCTCTTTCTTGAAGGGGTGAGGGGGGATTAGTTGAAGGTGCTGTTGTGCCGCGTTTTGCGACTGCCATTGTCATTATCCTCATAACGACTGCTGACACGGTCCCTCTGAGTGTTCTGCAGAGCCTCCGACTTCGCGATGTCTATCACAGCGTACGTGGGTGGCTGCTCTCTGACCGGAGCGGGTGGGGCTGGGACAGCCTGTGTGGAGACTGACCCCGTGTCTACGGTTATGTACAGACACCCCTGCGGATCCATGGTCGACACGGACTGATTGCTGTAGTTACTCAGTCCGTTGTTCGTGTCTCGCCTGGTCATGAGCGGGGGAGGGGGTCTGGGGGGTTGCTTGTCCGGCTCAACATTCACATAGTTCTGCACGTTGTCTTCTAAGAAGACATCCTCCGTATTAGCCGGAGATCCGTCTTCGGGCTCCAGACCACCATTCTCATTATTACACAAGCTGTCATCACTTGACGTGAACACTAGGTCCGTGTAGTTGATATTGGGCTGATCCCGACTCTGTGGGGGGATGTCCATGTGTAGGATATCAAAGATACTCTGAGTAGCATTAGCAGGGGGCATGGTGTTCTCATACTGATTTCTAATATCGACAGTCGATTGGTTCACATAATTCTCAGTGTTCGGGGGGACGTGTGGATTTCCGTTTCTTTCCATTCCGTTTCTTTGGTTATCATCCCTGTTTTGGAAATCGGGGATTTCAATCATGGATGGGGGGCGGCTATTGCTATGAGTATCTCCCAAAGGATTGGCAGGTGGATCACTTTGTCCCGCCCTTCGAATAGACTCCTGCACTGTGTTGAACAACACTTCTGCTCTCTGACATTTGAAAGCGAAAATTCCAGGTCCTGTGGCGCATCGGCGGCCACTTTCAAATGAAAACAGTTCCTCCTCCCATCCGTAGCGCCTCAGGCAACGTAGCGGCCATCGAATCTCCTTCTGACGGTGATACAGAATTAGGTCCGATTCTGTCACCTCAATTTTCCCATTGTTCAATTCTTCTCCGTGCTCGTCCACGTTGTACACTCTGAATATCCTGCGGTTTCTGCCATTTCTTTCAGGCTTTGTGAAAATGCATCCCATGTTTTGAAAGATTTATGGCATAATCTGCAACAATCAAAATCAAAACACTCAAAAGTTGTTTTAATAGGTAAAATGAATTTTCATATATTATGATGTATAAATATGTATACAGAGTTATAATAACCCTCCCCCTTTAAAATCAAATATCAATCCCCCCAAATAATTTTCTTGTCATGAAAAGTCTGAGTTAAGTTGGGTATATTCTCTGGAACTTTAAAAATTAAATCATTACACATTTTTCTTACATTGTGCCAGAAGCATGTTTGAAAACTGTTTGCGATGTGATCATTTTCAAAAATATTTGTCATTAAATTTGCAAAAAATCCCTCAACTTAAACATTTCCAAATCAGTTACAGCATCTTTCAACTAGTAATTCATTATTAAATTCAGTCTGCACACATTGTCTGTATTTCACTAAATTTGGTAAGAAATAATTCCTGCAAAACCATTACTCACCCAGATATTATGCTTTCTCATTTTCATCTGCAATGCAAAGATAATAATATTAGAAACCAAACCTGTATGTAAATATTGTAAAAAAAAAAAAAAAACATCAAATATCACAGACACCTATCAACACGAGGAATGATCCCAACTAACATATATATAAACCAATCATGCTTGTCTAACATCATCTTTAAACCTAGTTCTTCACTTATTTGTCTGCTTTATTTGTGTAACAATCAACCTAAAGAGATATAAACCTTTGTTCTGTGACAGTTTCTAGATGGAAATGTTACAAACTGAAGATAAACAGCAAGGGGCTTTGCAAGCTGAAGAAACAAACCATGTTTATAACAGGGGCCACATCGCTCACCTGAGCAACAATAGCCAATAAAGGCTTCATACCATGTAAGGGTATCAAATACAAAATATCTAGACAACTTAGCAGAGAATATTTTGATTTTTAAAGATTTTCAATTTTTTTTCCAAACATAGTCTTAAATTAAACATTAAGCTCCATTTGTTGTTTCCATTTTTGAGAATAAGATTTTTCTCTATTTATTCCTATTTTAAAAATTCAACCCTTTCCATTGAGTCCCTACCCAACACCCAGTGATCATGGTTTTACAAACTTGACTACACTACTTGAAGATGCTTCAACACAAGTAACAGCTTTTCTGACCTAAAATGTTTGTTAGAAGATTTTTAAAAAGTTTCTCCATTTATTCTTATGTAAAAATTCACCCATGTTGTGGCCCCACCTTACCGCCAGGGATCATGATCTGAACAAACTTGAATTCACCCTGAGGATACCTCCACACAGGTTTTAGCATTTCAGGCTAATAAATGGTTTTTGAGAATATTCTTGAAAAATTCCATTAAAATTTCAACAATTCAAAATTATCTCCCCTTTATAGAAGGTGTGACCCTTTATTTGAACAAACTTGAATCCCCTTCCCGAAATAATTCCTATGCCAAGTTCGATTGAAATTGGTCTGGCTGCTTTGGGGAAGAAAATATAAATGACAACAATGACTGACAAAAGACAAATTTTGGCCAGAAAAAAATCACTGAAGCCTTTGGCTCAGGTGAGCTAAAAAGACCAATAGGTAACCAAGTTGGGATCTTAGTTGAATACTGCTAAATGCTTTCAAAAAAATCATGTCCCTTAACAGCTGCCATCTTGGGGGGGGGGGGGGGGGGGCATTCTATGGTCTTAGAAGTTTTAGGGTTTGTAACTTTGTCATTTGACATTTAAAATACTAATTCATTTCAATCTTGCATTTTGATTGCCCCAGGATAGGCTACCCATACAATGAAGGGAAATTCAATATTCAAAGAGAATTTATCACAAGATGCAACTACCGGTATGTTTGGTAACAAAAAGAAGTAAAAAATTATTTTTTAAAATCTTTTTGACACTTTAGATGATTCCGCTAAGGGAATAATTGTGTTTTTGTGTGAGATTTTAGTGTCAGAACAGCAAGATATTTTTTAATACAGTTTATTGTCATGTGGATGAAGTCAATCCATTTATATAATTGTACAATGCCAATTGCAACAAGGGCACCGCAAAGCGGAGCATCCACTCCCAAAATGAAAATATTGTGCGGGGAAATGCATTATTTAGAAAAAACATGTAATTGAAGAGACCAAATATTTAACTTGCTAAAAACCATTTGAATTAAAATATTTCGTTTATTCCTATCCCCATGCACGCTCTGTGCGTATCCATGGGGGATGGATGCATTTACGAGGTTGAACAATTGCTCCCATTACTAGGAAAAACACACCACAAACGTGTTAAACTTTAGTAATGTAGTTTAATAAATTTTCTTTATCCAGTGACATACCATCTTCGCTAGCCAAGGGTTTTCGGTCCACTTTGCTCCCCATAATTTTTCTCTATGGGGAGCAAAGTGGACCGAAAACCCTTGGCTAGCGAAGATGGTGACATACATTATGCATGTAGAAAATTAGTGTAGGCAAATTTAAGTTTCATTTTGAAAAGGAAACGTATCTAAGATCTGTCAATTTATAGTCTGCTATATGAGAAAATTCAAGTTAACATATGTCGTAACTTTAACCCCATATTTTAAAAAGAGTAACATATCTTCAGTGATTAACATGAAATGAATTCCCTGTTAATCGCGTTGATGATATTTGTCAAAGTCTCTTCTGAATTATGAACCTGTTCTTCTCTATTAAGTAATTTGTTAAATACAGACCGAAATTCGGCTCAGACGGCTGCTTATTTCGATTAAATTAGGGTGAACTTAATCTCCTGCTTGCTTCAGTTTTTCACGTTGGACATCCTTTAAACTCCCCATTTCTCAAAAATGTTTGCTTTTTACCTTTACAGGGCTTACATCCAACAAATTATCAAGTTGTTTACTTTCTCTAAATTTTGCTAAAAAGGCTGAAATGGACACACATATATACATACATACATACATACATACACACACACGCACAGCAGCGATGCTATATCCCCCTCGCAACAAGTTGTGCGAGGGGATAATAAAGTGTGTTCTTATGCTGTCCAAAGTTAAATCTGTATATATGTATATTCATATAACATCACCTGAACACATTAAGTTTTAGAGAAATTATCGTTTTGAAGTTTAAAAAAAAAAAGAAGCCCTATTTCAATATCATCATTTCCAGTTTGGTTTTATTTTTAACTTCTACCTGCATGGTGGTGAAAATTTTAATTTGTCAAATCTGTTTAATCTAGCTGTCGAACTGGATAGGAATGTCAGGGCATCATGTAACTAAAACAGTTGCAATTAGCACAGGATAGAGAGTGGCCTCTGGCCCAAAAGGGATATCACTATCAACAGTAGGCGTAAGTTTTAATTTACTTACGGAGGCTGGGTGGTCACAATTTAACCATCAGATCTTCCTTAAACTTTCAGAGATGATTTTTTCGTAATTATTTATCATTTTTTTTTTTTTTTTAAATTCGTACTTTTTAGCTTTAAAATCGGAGCAATTTTCTCTATCTTATACAAAGCTCTCCTACTTAAGGAGATCTATATATATAGTCAAATAAAATGGCCATGACTATCCAGTCCTTTTCAAGGTATTGACCAATCAAAATGAACTTAGAGGTATCACACCGGTAATCGACCAATCAAAATGAACTTAGAGGTGTCACACCGGTAATCGACCAATCAAAATGAATTTAGAGGTATCACACCGGTAATCGACCAATCAAAATGAGCTTAGAGGTATCAAACCGGTAATCGACCAATCAAAATGAACTTAGAGGTATCACATCGGTAATCGACCAATCAAAATGAATATAGAGGTATCACACCTGTAATAGACCAATCAAAATGAACTTAGAGGTATCAAACCGGTAATCGACCAATCAAAATGAACTTAGAGGTATCACACCGGTAATCGACTTCAGAATTATTTTTTTCCTTGACTGCATTTATACATTTTCAATTGTAGTTCCATATATACTTCAGAATTATTTTTTTCCTTGACAGCATTTTTACATTTTCCTTTACTCAGTTTTAAAATTATTTGTACCACTGAGAAGGATATTTCATGTATTTTGTTAGGTGTTGATCTTTTTTCACAGGGACTACTTCTTTCAGGGCACATGCAGCAGCTTCCTGGGGAGTGTACAGTCTGTTTGTATACAAACAGAAAACACGTGGTTTTGAGGGTAGACCTGTTTGGAGCTAGATATTTTGAGAAAATGCCGTATCGCTTGCCCTTTTTATGGTGTTAGCTGATGAGATAGGTAACAAATAACATTTCCTCTGAATATTTTGTCATGAGAAATACAAACTAATTTTTAAGATTTTTTTCCCTCTATAGTGCTATATAGTGAAAACAATTATCGGTGTGATACCTTAAACATCCAATTGTTTTCTCAATTTTGTAAAAAAGGACAGAATCTGATGAGAATTGCTGCCCTGCAGTGTAGTGAAGTTTTGCAAAAATCACCATTAACTGTATGATATTTCATAATAAATATGTGATTAGGGAGTCCCAACCATTTCTATTGTATTCTTAAACAAGGTCTATAATAACCGGATTTTTTTAATAACAAAAACAGCATCTGGTGCATAGATTGAATAAAAGATTGGCTTGCAGAAGAAACTGTCTAGAACCATGTTTCATTGGTCAATATCTAACCCCTGTTGATAACATGTCCTTTATTGTACATCTCTTTTTATCTATTTCCTACTTTGATTATTCCAAAATCAATTTGCTCTTCCATTAGCAACTCTGTGTCTAATCAAAGCAGTATGGGTACATGTATATTGATACGCGTAATATGGGATCATCTTACAATTAAGGTTGCTGTGAAAACTTCATTGTTAGGACAAATAATTATCTGATCCAACACAATGGATGTTGAATAAATTCATTCTCTTGCCTAGTTTCTTGACAAGTTTATTACAACTACGGCAAGCTGACTAACCAATGAAAACTAGTACAACGTATCTCATTTTAAAAACATACGCAAATCAAGAAATTTCAGGAAATACACAAAAGCCACGAACATTGGTCCCCCACGAACAATGACGATTGCACAGTACACTATATATTATTTAAAAATGTGATAAACTGTATTGTTGTAGATCTTCAAAAAAATTATTTTTCAAATTTGAATATAGGAAAATCAAAATGTTTTCCTAAATTTGGGTTTTCTAAGTATAAAATTTAAAGACCTTATTTCTTTAAATTAGAGAAACACAAAATTATGAATGAGCTTGGTAAAATGCTAATTACAATCCAAGCTTGTTGTGAAACGTCGACGTGATTTGTAAGTAATAACCACTTATTTTTTAAGTAATTTACCCTCGATATCTCGAATACTTGCATATCTCAAAGTTTTTAAACAGTCCCATCTAGTTCGAGATAATGAAGCTTGACTGTAATGACAAATTGCTGTTAAGGTACATAAACTGTTGACTTTAAATTTGTAAGCACTATATTGAAACAAATTCATAAATGTCTTTATGGATAGAAAAAGCTTGCTGCCAATAGGAATTTGATCCAAACTCTAAATTGCTACATGCAATCTTTCAGACACAACTTACTCAAAATATAATACTATAACGCTGGTACATCTAACCTCTACTCAAAATTTGATTTCTGTTGGCCTGTGCTTAGTGAAGTAGCAGCATTAGATACTCAAATCCCATTTCAACAAATTAGTTTTAGTCCATGGCCAGGAGAATGAAAGTGGGTCTAACAAGCCCCTGGGACAAGCGTTCGACAACAATTATGGAAGTTAAGCAACCAAGAGCCAAAGCGTCTCCCATGAAACACATGTGACCAATGACAATCGGTGGTTCCAATATCCTTCGTTTCATGATAGAAAGCCTTGACTTTGGACAATAATTGTATAACAGACACGCTTCTGTCCACAAATACACAGACTTGTTAACGTCCAAGTCAATTTACATGGATTGCCTTGTAATGATTATAAACTTTTAGAAATAACAGTTTTAACATATTGCCTTTCTGTATGAATTCAGGTGTCAAATTCATGAAGACAAAACTTATAAATATAATAGACCCATAAATTTACCAATCGCCCATTAACTTTACCTTACCCAAGATCATTTAAGGTACACAATATGAATGCAAATATGCATTAACTTATCAATTATTCAAAAGTTTTCCAGAGTGCTTTAATCATTATTAACTGAAATATGTGCAGATTCAATCATGATTCAATTAAAGATACAACGCTTCTAACAAATATACTTGCGATAAAACCCACAGAACAGGATGATAATTAATATTTAAACAAAAGCTTATCACTGAACAAATAGACTACATAATGAATAAACAATGTGAAAATTATCAATTTTAGTACCCCAATTTTGAACATGACAGTAATTTCAGACTGTTTTTTAGTCTTTACCATTGATCATTTCAAATTCTCACAAATCATAAATCACATATGAAATTAAAAGTGAAATTTCCCAATCCCAAAGTTATTCTTTAAATTTATTAATTATCATATTTTAGGATATGATGGTGTTATTTCAAAAATGCATGTTCAATTTCACTGTAATATTTATAAATTTAGATTTACTTACAATTATAAAAGAATAGGCCAAAACCATAATCCAAATTGAGACACAAATGCCCGTTCAAGAGCATTATTTTCAGTCGGCCCTGTCTTTAATGTTCAAGGATCACTCCAAAATAGATACAAGACAAATCTGGAAGGAAACATTTAAACATGGAAAATACTTCATGTAAAACTCAACTTTAATTAAATTAGGTGGCCTAGAAACCCACAATTACGGTAAAAACACGAGAGGCGGGGACATATCCTTCTTGATGAAGCACTTAAAAAGGTTGGAGCAAAGAGCATGATTGATACAGAGATGGAATAGGACGAAGAGAAGATAAAAAGAAAGCTTGATGCAGACCTAGATTGCACTCGAAACTGATAAAAACCTTTTAATAAATACCCGAACAAAAAGATGGTAGCGTCTACAGAACAATTGTTTTATCTGATAGCGGGGCAACACCTTCCTGTATAAAAATCCAATAATCTCTCCAGTCGACAGTGAAAGTCTGTGCAACTGCTTCCAACTGCTAAACAGCGTCTGCTGTGGAAATGAGCTAATACAATTGTAGGACACGCATGAAAATCATCTCCAATTTGTCTGGATGAGCTACTACCGTTTTGTGCTTTCAATGAGCTTTTTCTCTGTGTGTGTTTTTCAACATGCTACATTGCTATGATCAAATTTTTCCTATATTACAGGAACTCAATTCATCCTTATACACCCCTTGAGCTCCCTTCTTTAATTAAATCAACCCCCCCCCCCCCCCCCCCCCGAAAAAAATTATCTGGTATTTTTTTAAAAATTTGAACAAAAATGAAACTTGATTAAAAATACATGTGCATGTATATACAGTTGAACTTCAATATCTCGAACACTGATATCTCGAATACAATGGATATGTTGAAGTGATTTGTAAGTCCCAATACTCAGATATCTCAAAGTTTTTAAACAATCTGATCAAGTTCAAGATAACGAAGTTTGACTGTATGTTTTTAAATATTAAGCAGGGGAATCAACAAATTACTGGTACTATACCTATCAAATCCAATTAGAATTGTCTAGCCATACATTAACAATTCAGTACCTAAAAAATCTACAAGTTTTACCTTTAAAATTCAATCTAGTTTAAATCTATAAAGAACACATTTTTTCAGGAAGGTTTATAAAAAATGTTCTGTTTTTTCTTCCTGCAACATTCTGATGATGAATAAATGCCCATTCAAATTTTAGGGTAATTTTTCTCTGGTTAATTATATATTAACCCAATCTGATCAAAGTTTCAACCTGCTTTTGTTATAAATATCTCTATGATAATAATTAACATCTAATTCAATTGGCAGACGAAAAGAGCTAGAATATGATAAATGCTTAATTTAGTACATTGTAGAGAATGAAGACTGACACAGATTCTAAATATTCATGTCAGATGTCACCAGTTATCCTAGAATTCTATACCAATTATCATCACGCTTAACCTCAAATTCCACAGCCAATGGATCGAATTAAGGTACCTCACTACATGTACATCTACACTTATACTTTTTAAGACACTACATCACAAGATGGCGATTTAAATGTTTTGTTAAATTGTTTATATCGTACGATTGGGTTGTACGATTGGGTTGTATATCGTCATAGCTCAGTGGTTAAAGTATCAGGCTTCTGAACTGCAGATCAATTGAGTTCAATCCGCCAGGAGTTTTTGTTCATGTTAACTGAATTAAATGAAAATGTAATTTTTCATCCAAATTTGCACATTTTTTTTCCTATTAGATTTGAATACTTCTTATCCATAATGAAATCTATCATAATCAAGTAATTTTTTGCTGATTTGAGAAAATATTTCATGGAGTAGTGAGCCACCTTAACCTTTATCCCAAATTCCATATCTAATGTCATCCAAATTCAACTGTAAAATTTCAATTTCCAATGCCAGCAATGTCAATCTGATTAAAATCAGATCTTTCATTTGATCTGCTCTGAAAAATTCGATGTCACTTTGTCTAGCAACAGAGCCAATCAAAAATCTAATTAATTAATCATCTTGTGTAAAAGTGCTCCTGAAAATTTACATCTTGTACTGTCAATGGAAACAAAATACTCAAAAAATGCATTTTTTAAGTATGAATGAAAGATATACTGGGCAAAAAAAAAGAAAGGATATAACTTACAATGTACATAACAAAGTAATTTTTCATGCGAACTGAAAATCCAGCCTATCTGCAATTTTTTTGTTTCATTGTTACTGAGTATGATGTAACCATTCCTGGGTAATTTCATGAATTCTGATTGAATATCAAAGAATATTCAATGAATTTGACAGAAATGCTGTAATGCAATGTCAATACTAATCTATAACAAAGTCAGTTCTTCTTCCATGTTCTTTTAGTGCAACCTAAACCCCTTCCCCTTACACATGCATACAGACTTATGAATAATGCTTCTTGGTAATCATAATAATAAACTAAGTGATGGAGAAAGCCTGTAATATACATAGTTTTTCTGATATTCATTTATAAAGGCAATTATAATTATATTCACTCTCAAAGAGCTGCAACATAAACAATGCATAATTATATAAGAGTGCGATTTGGAGGTCTGAATATTTCATGACTAAGTCGTAGTAAAGATTTCAATAAAATATTCACCCCAAATTAGTGTTGTCTGGGAAATCTATTACCCATTTCCTTCTCAGAGTTTGCGCTCGTAGACATGAGTGTACATCACCATGTTTACTGTCAATTCAGGAGCCTCAAAATCCCATTGCCACTAATGAAAAGCCACGGTAAATTCATTAATACAATTCCATTGAGAAACAAAAATTCACATTCCTCACCAGCCTCCATATAGATATATATGTACTGGTAACATCAAGTGATGGAAAAATGCAAAGAGAGGGAGAGAGAGAGAGATTGTGTGAGAATGGCTGCACAATTTTCAAGCAATTTGTAGGCCAATATTCCTTTTTTTTATTTCTTTTTTTTAAAACTATTACGGCACAGCCCCCGTTGTCGAAAACAACTTTACGGTAGTTGTCTGGTGGTTCACGAGGGCCATTATACTTACTTTAGTAAATTAATAGGACAAGATAAATGACTGTGGGGTGCAATGTGTCACTTTCTGCAGACGACAGGTGTTGAAAATAGTCTAGGCGACAACAGATTCCAGAAATAACTTGCCTATACATCCTCCTCGTGGCTTTTCTCTTTTTATTATTTTGAATTTAACGCAGACTTTCTACAAATATACTGCATGTAGGATGATGATGTAAAGGGCTCCTGGCAAATCTGTCTGTCCAAAGGCATTTCTGTATTGTTTGGGGAGAATACAAATCAAGTCGGCATCATGATATTTGCATGCAGACATCTTGTTTCTTTAGAAATAAAATGTTTTAGAGACAAAAGAAGGCCTTCTATTTCTGTCATATTTTTCTTCTCCTCATCTCCCAATAAAAAGAACTTTTATTAAATATTATTATTCCTTTTTTTCTTTTGAAATTCAATTTCAATGTTTGTTGACACTTGTACCTTGCATCATTTATAACCAACATTTGTTTAGGGGGAGATGGGGGAGGTTATTACTTGGGGGAGGGGGAAGGGGGAATGGGAGGGTGAGAGGGAATAAGAAATTTACAGGTATTAAAATTATTCTTGCATGTATATCTTTATTCATTAGACATACCGGAGGAGTATAATAATATTCATGGTGCTCAGAATTCATAAATATGTCTGCACACACTCTCTTTGGGAGAGGAGGAAAAGTTTTTAGAACTTGTGCCAAATCCCATTGCTTAAAATTATTTACAAAATCATGTTCTAATCAAATTACACTCACATAGTTTGGATTTGATGCACAAAAGATGTTACTGACCCCCCCCCCCCCCCCCTTCTATTTTTCATGACTGTGTTACTTATTTAAACATGGTCAAAATGCCATGCAAGGTACATGTATTATTAAATGAAAGATGAGAGGTTAACATGCTCAGCTGATCAATCTGAAAATATCTGTATCATTTGCTGGTTAAGGAGGCTTGATGATCAAAAATTCACCATCAGCTCTACCTAAAGATAAGATATGATTTGTTTACCTATAAACTATTATTTAGTAAAGAAAAAATCCATATATTTTACCTTTTAAATTTGGGTATTATTTTCTTTAATTATGATATACAATTCTTCAAAAGGAGACCAATACAGTCTAAAAATTGCCACAATCATTGAGTCCTCTTAATTACAAGTCATATGTAAATCAATTTTCACTTATTGATTTTTTTCTTGCAGGGTTCTGGTGCGATACATATATATACACATGTACCTATATTATCTGTAAAGTTAAGATATCAATATGAAATGATTAAAAATAAAGACATGTTACATTTGCAAAATTTGGATATTTACCCCAAAAAAATGAAATATTCTGAACTTAATATATTTATTCTATACGCAATGAACAGTTTCAAACAGCATGCATTTATGATTTTTTTTAATAATAATGATCATAGACAAGAAAATAAAATCAAAGGTGCAAAATATTAATCCATCACAAATAATTCCTAATCAATTGTCCCAATGAGATTTATTTATCAAAGGGCCGCTTTTATTTGTGCTCCATATGAGATTAATTAAACATTAATCTCTCAAACACTTACACACAAAATAAATCTAGAGCAGGTAAAGATTTCTTTCTTTTAATATTTGATTGGATTTATTTACAAAACGAGAATTGATAGGTCACTGATCTCCACTCCATTTAATGGATACACTGGTTTAGATGACTGTTGTGACTATTTCAGAGAGAGAGAGAGAGAGAGAGAGAGAGAGAGAGAGAGAGAGAGAGAGAGAGAATATCTGAAAAATTGTACCAATAAATTTCAATTGTAAAAGTCAACATTATTAAGTAAAGTATTGACAAAACTTGCTTTTCAATGCAGGAAGCAGGAAGGTCAGAAAGGAGAGAAAGAAGAGAAGGCTGTGTTTCCTCTCTTTTTTATGGGGGGGGGGGGGTAGGTAGGGGAGGGAAGAGGGTTCAAGTCTATGATTTTAAATACTGTTGAATCATTAGATTTCGTGGTGGCTCAATTTTCGTGGAATTCGTGGGTACCTCTCATCCACGAATTAACATCCTCCACGAATTAATAAATTAGGGTAATAAAGTCATATTTTTTTTATAGGTTTAAGAGAATACACGAAACTACGTCCCCACGAACCTGTTAAATTTAAGCAATCAACGAATATTCGCCCCCACGAAAATTAATGATTCCACAGTAGGTTACACTACAGAAGAATTGTTGTACATAAATAATGAACTTGACACACTGTTAGAAATCAAGGATGCAAGAAAAAGGAGATAATGGACAACAATCAGTTTGGATAAAAAATTCATAACTAAATGGTTATAGTTAAAGGACCTACATGTGAATAATTAATATCTAACCCTAAAATTAAAGTCAGATCTAAATAATTCTTTTATAGACAATTTTTTACGATGTGAAGGCTAGTACATAAAACACTTTCACAGACATATTTTTATATCATACATTTTAAAAAAGATAATTTGTCTGGAGAAGAAAACACTTGATGAATAGGAGAGAAAGCAGACAAAATATTATCTCTTTTTTACTATTAAATGAAAATGCCATAAACTTTTACAACACTAATTATTTTTTTCTCAACAAATTTGAAACCTCAACTACTATACATGTAGATTAACTCTGAGCTGCTTGTAACAGCTGTTATACAGTAAAGTGAATTAATGGTATGGTGTGGTACTAAGCAAAACTGTGACAGGAATCATACCACAATTATCTACAGTTGAACTTTGATTTCTTGAACTCTGATATATCGAAAACAATGGATATTTATGTCAAAGTGATTTGTAAGTCCCAACCACTTATTTTCAAAGTATTTTACCTTCAGTATTTTGAATACTCGGATATCTAAAAGTTTTTAAACAGTCCCATCTAGTTTGAGATGACGAAGTTTGAATACAGTTATCATTGTCTGTCTGATAATATAGCTACTACTGGGTTACCCACGTAAAAATCCCCTGTCCACACAACCTAATTAAGAAAATTATCAAATGTTCATTTGTTAATAATTAAATTTTTGTTGTAACACATTATCTAATTGCTTATATTAAAAAGATTTGTCTTTATTGTATAACATAACTTGCTTACATCACTTTATGACGCCTGTGCAAGATACTAGTATATTAATCCACTTAACATTACATATAAAGTTGGTACAAATTAATGTAATTTTTTCATAGTAATACATCTTATTTTCTAAACTTACTACATGAATTAAAAAATTTAAATTCTAAGAATTCAGTTGGATTTAAAATCTACCTATGTGATATGAGTATACCATAAATTAAAGACAGTTTACATTTAAAAAAAAAAAAAACTCTTTACCCTTAATGCCACCTTTTGAGAGAAAAAAAAACAATTTGCAGTTGTTAAGGCATTAAGTTATGTCATACATGTTGTAGGTAGAAATTAATTTATTCCTTAAATAAAATGTTAAAATCTTCCCTGTTAAATTGAGTGATATAAGAACACATGGATGGAAAGTTTTGTGTTCAAATAAAATCTTTTCTACAAGCTACTTGTATCTGTCACATAGGGGTGTAAGGAGATAAACTAATTAAAATTGTTAATCTTGGATTTCTATTTCCCACCTTCCTTTGAATTTAGCAAAAAAGTTTTCAGTTGTTTGAGTGATGTTAATGATACTTAACTGTAAGCTAGAAATGATTAAAGCATGGAGGCTTTGGTTAACAGCAATAAATGGGCAAACAATAACGAGCAAGCAAGTGATCTTTCAATATACAAGCATTTGTGAAAGAAGCAAAATCAACAATATGCAAAGATAAACTAAACTGTATCTAAGATTTTTATACACAAGCTGAAATATTTTATAAAAATTCAATCTACATATTACGCACAGTTTAAATAAAGAAAATACAAGAAATACAGTCACAGTGGGGTTTTTAGGTGGTTTTTTTTGGCAAATTAATCTCTGAACATGAAAGCTAGACTTTTTCCTTTGCCTTAAGATATTCATATTCCAATTTCATTTTCAGAGGAAAATAACATAATCATAATTCAATACACTCTGAATTCTCACCTTAATACAGCTTGCTATGCCTCTCAAACAAATGAATGAATGAATGAAAGACATGCAATAAAAGTACTTTGAATGACATTTCGTGAAGATATTTGAACTTAAAACTGCGTCGTTTGAAATCGTAAATGCTAAACATCTCCCCCAACATGTTCAATAACCAGCTGATAACCCACGATTTTTGGCTACAAAACCCACTGTGTAGGGTGCATGTGGGTGGGTGTTGGGGCTTGGTGGTCGTCGGAAAAGCAAAGATACCAAGAACCTGACATTTAAAATCTGCGTTGTAAAACTCAAAATAAAGAAACGGAGTCGACATTTTCAGCCTCTTTCATTATTGTCCGTGACTTTGCAATTAACCGGGTCTGTATACATATACATGTACCATGATCAAAATCATTTTTGAACAAAGACGAGTAAAATAAGATCGTAGGGCTTGGTTAAACACACGAGCCTTCATCTACTATTTTTCAACATTTATCAATAAAAACATTTTTTCTTATAATTCATGTAATTATTAAATATAAAGCTTTCTTACCATTTACATCGCAGTCAATTCTTAATGAAATCTTTAATTCATTCGCACTTTGGACACGGGTGGTGCTAATTTCAGTAAACACCAATACACAGTAGAATTGACGAAACATGTACACTGTAAAAAGTATGTGTATGGTATTCTTGTTATAAACTAAATTCGTGCAAAATAATAAAACATGAACTCGGATTTAACATTAAAATACTAGTTGTATAATAAATAATCATCATTTTATGATCGTGGTTCATTGTGGTTGTTCCTACACCTCGAGCCCGATTCATACTGTTGAGATCGTCCTGACAGTGGACATGCATATAGTAAAACACAACCATTCAATGTTAGAGGGAAAAAAACCCCACAAAAAACAACCACAACAACAAAAACAAGAAAAAAACCAGTTAACATTAACTTTTAAAAATATGTAAGAACAGAGTTTATTTTTTCTACTGTAATTTTTAACCCTCATTCCAGCCTTTTCGAGTTATCTTCTAACATTTATTTTGTGATGTCACAGCTAGGTTAAAAATGCAAAAAATCTAAATTTATGTTGAGTTCATGCTATTGTATCAAATATATTGTCTTAAAATCGAAAAATATCTTATACTGGACAAATATTTATCAGTTTATACATTTAAAATTCTATAATATACGTTCGTGTAAATGTAACCGCATGAAAAAAAGAGTGTAATATATAATATATAATATTTGTTCAACAAGTATTTTTAAAAAAAAACCTGCGCAATAAAGCTAACAAAAATAAAATAGAAAAAAAAATATTGAATAGAAAATAGAACACCATCATAATTCTATTTTTTATTAAGGGTAGCACTATTGGAACATCATTCATATATACAAGATTAAGATAAAATTGTATTTTTTAAATAAAGATCTGTTTAGATGTAATGCTCTTGACAGCCCCCACTATTTTTTGTAGAAGTGAATAGAAGATAACACTAACTTTTTTTTTGGTAAAATACAGTTTTCAGAGAAGTGAATTGTTTAATGCTTTTTAAGATAGTTAAAAGATTGTAGAAACCCATATTTTGTAATAGAAAGATGGTCTTACAGAAAATGAAAATCTATTTTTTCCAACTACAATTAATCGTTTGTCGTTTAGTGTCATGTACCGTATTTGCATGTTAACAATTTCAATATCTCTAACGTTTCAGTCAGTTGAGAGAGAGAGAGAGAGAGAGAGAGAGAGAGAGTTGTCGTTCGTTATACACTCAGACTCCGATATGGGTAGAGAACGTTAACCCAATCTACATGTATACGTATGACCCGCTGGGGCATAACACAAAGTTTTAACAATGAAATGCTTTGTTTGGTGATTCATGCGAGATATGGGGGTAGCAATATTTCAGGGAAAAAACATAATCCGCATAAAAGAGTTAGATTCTATATTCTGTGTACGTAAAGATCATGCAAAACAATTTTGAACCTATCATATTGCTCTTGCAATTTTATTATTATTCTTCAAAGTTGGCTAAAACAGCATTCTCTCAGTCAAATGGTATATTTCTGCATGGCTTTTGGCCTTGATATCCCTCAGGACCGACCTACCCCTAAAAATTTCTTAAATATTAAAATTTCGGAAATTGATTTGTATCACACTAGTGGTCTGTATTTATATCAGCATGAGTTAATTCTGTATAGCGGAGTAGATTAAACCGCTGACTATGTAATAAAAGATTTAAAAAATAAAAAAAAAAATAAAAAAACCCGCTGGCTATGTTACACAGGATGTGTTTTGTGCCCTGGTTCGATTCCATCTGTGGGCATCATTTTTCTTTTTTAAAATTATTGGTCTGTATAAACAACTTTTCATTTTTATTTTTTTTATGCAGGGTTGTTGTTTTTTAATTTTACTCCGATTTTCTTCCTATAATGCACGTTTGCTCTTCCAATTGAAGACATTTATGACAAAGTATGTACTGAAATGAAACCACTCAACCGTAACTATACCTTAGTGTAAGCACGCTTTGTTTGAGGACAAGCATCATCCACTTTGTGTTACTCGAAACAGGTGCCACTTAAATAAAATCATGCCCAGTAAAGATTTTGCGTTTGCCTTTCCAAAGAGAACATCTATAGGAAATGGTACAAGCATGGGAGAAGTATTGCAAAGTAGATGCAATTTGTTCTTTGCAAATAACGTGTGCATTGCAATTGGTGACATTTTATGCCTAAAATGCAGTAGGAAGGTTTATAGATTAGAAAAAATGTGGATGGGTCAGTTAGACAATTGACAACAAGAATTGCTAATTTATTTTAATGAATAACTGACAATATTTTTTAACCTTATCCTGTTCAAGCTGCAGGGCTACATTTCAGTATCGACACACTTCTTAAATTTCTTTTTTTTAATATATATATAATTTGCATTTCTTACACCAATGACATTTTTCGAAATTCAATGTATCATCTCCAAAGAATTTAGGTGTAAAAGGACGTATATACACTAAGGGGACAAGCGACTTCTTTACCGCCATGTTAAAATTTATTTCAGAAAACATCATGTTCAAAACTGAATGTGATATAAGGAAAATAGATACCCGATTTTACCGTCATTGTGGACACGGCATATGTTAGAATTAAACCATCGTAATTATAATCCTATACGGGAATGAAGTGTTCGATCTTAAACTACTTGAAAAGTGCTGCTAGAATCCCGTGCTTCGTTGCTGTAAATAAAAAATACGTAGTATTTTCAATGAAATTGATAAAGTCGAGGGGGTTTCCGATAAAAAATGTCAATATATATTTTATGCGATTAACAATAGGATTCTAGCAGTAAAACTAATAAACATGAACTAATTGCTGATCGAATAATTGTATCATATATACAAATGAAATTCGGGGTAGTGTTACTTTTTGAGTTTTTGTTAAGGTTAAAAAGTTATCTACTTTTAACTGTCACGTGATACCATGGCACGGCAGCTTCAAAGATCGACTCGATTCCGAAGTAGAAAAATAATATCATGGCGAACACATTCACTTGATATTAATATTCAGCACTGTTTTCATAAAAATAAACAATGTTTAAATTGATAATATCGACGGTCATTTAACTCGGAGTTGCCTTAACCTACCCGCGCAATGCAGACAAAAAATATTCCAGCGGCTCTGGCTGTGTTCTTAGTTAACATTCTGGTCACGTTATGTGGTTTTCTTTGTATACCATTACCAAATACTAATATCAATCACAAAAAAATTGCCAATCATGTTAAGCGTGCGCAGAAAAATAACAATTTAATGTTTTGTCGTTTCGTCACGGGTAAGTCATTTCAAACGGCGTTGTTTGATTTCATATGTGCTATTGATAAAAAGATATATCAGTTAAGAAATGTTCAAAATTTCACATCATTTTATTTTAAAGCTGCTTGGTCCGATTTTATATCAAATTTTATGCACGCTTTTAAACGATGGCTATGCTTAGTATAATTATGTATAATAATAGACATTGCAGTAGTTTTACCCGTCAATTATGCCAAATTTCAATGAAGAAAAATACGTTACAAAATTTGCTAACAAAACAATATAGCATTGAATGATTTATTTTTGACGTCGTCGTGTCAATAACTGCCGTCAGGTGAGCAGACAAATTGAATAACGCGCGTTAGCGCGTTATGATAATTTGTCTGCTCACCTGACGGCAGTTATTGACACGACGACGTCAAAAATAAATCATTTAATGCTTATATTTACATTCCCTTACTGAAGAAATCAATTGTTTACTTAAATAAATCGATATAAAGTGCAGATCACGGAGGGAGTGAATAAGTAACAGCAAGAACAGCTGTTTTGTAAAACCGGTTTAAACTGGTTTTCACATAGACTGTTGAGATGAGATCGACGAGCATGAAAATATAATCCATGATAAATAACTCTTGAAATGTTGCTTTTAACAATAAAGTCAAATTTCTTGTTGAATAAACATGGTTTTTTGACAATATTCTTGAAATACATTTTTTAACCGATAACATAGAAATCACTGTTTGAGAACTACTTATGTAAATTACTCGTAAATTCATACGCAGTGAATAGGTGTTGCATTTAGAGGCATTTAAACATCACGGAATTTAATGGAAAAACACAGTAGAATGTAAATATACGACATTAAAAGGTACCGCGTTATTTCGCCTCATGTTAAATTTCACCCCTGACGACGAGACGGGTATGGTTGTATTACGAATTTGACCTCGATTTAAATAAAGGTCGAAATGATCAGACAAATTACAAATAAGCGTGTGTACGTTTTGTTCGCTAATATTTCCAAAGTCTGCTTTCATTACAAATTTGTAATCGATGCATAGCATGCGGGTTGAATAACCCCAATCATTCGGGGGACGAAACCAGGCGGTTTCCTTTTCTAAACATTCCCGTGATGCATTTTGGTTTGTTTTTTCGTTTGCCCAAAGAGAAATTATTTTTATTTACTTTGAATATTTCTAACTTTGAAAGGAGACTGATTCTGCTGGTGTAAATAGGAGAAAGTCCATAACTTTTTAAGATAAATGATTTGTATGAAAAAAAAATTGATACTGTAATTACAAAAAAATCGGACCAAGCAGCTTTAAAATAAAGATTCTTCGTTTTATCATGGTGAACACTTAGAAGTTTTGTAGAGTGTATGGTGAAGTAAGTTGTATATGTTCAGGCACGCACATCGTTTTTATTTTATAGGGGAGGGGACAGACTTATGCGAAATCAATCATGACAAGCAAAAAGAAAAAAAGGGAAACTCTTTTTAGCCAGATTTCAAAATCCTTACGCTGGGGGAGGGGGGGGGGTCTCTTCAAACGTAGATATAAGTACATGTAATGAACAGCAATGTTAAAAGATTCACGGAGTAATGAACTTGGTTGCCAAACAAGTTTACATTATTATAAAGTATACTTTATTAACACTCAGTTAAGAGATCATTTTCCACAATTTTTATTTTTTATTTTAACAGTGGGTCATCTCTCCACGTTTTTGTTGGTTGGAATCGGTTTGATTTCCTTTAAACTTTATATAGAATATCACAAAAATATGGAGCCCAGACCCACTCTATGAAAGAATTTGGAGGTTTTGACACGCATACGCCGGTTTTAATCAACCTATTCCAAATATTTACAGGTTATAAATCGATGTTGTGGTAGCTATACATTGCTTTCAATAATTTAGAAAGAAATTATGAGAGTTGTTCATATTTTATTTTTATAGTATCTTATCTAATCCTCATATAGGCAGTTTATATATTACACGCCTTATTCACCCATCTTCTTTCCATTGCAAACACATAGGGGGAAATATACAACAAATGTAAATAATTATATGAATTAAAATTTAGACAAAATTAATCCGTAAGCCATTAATTATCAAACATTTTAAGAATTAACGTAAAGCTAATTTATGGTGGCATATCTCTGCCCCTTGTGTGCAAGTTATTTTTCTATTAATTATATCGACATGCAAGATAGTTATATCAACATGCAACAAAAATATGTTGACATGCAAGAAAACTGCAATCAAATAAGAGTTATGAAAACTCTCAAATATCGCCAACATGTGACATCCAAGATGCTAGATACGCTACCTATATTGATGTTAACATGCAACTTATTTATGTTAACATGCAACTTATTTATGTCGACATGCAACTTATTTATGTTAACATGCAACTTCTATATGTCGACTTGCAACTTAGTAAACATGCAGGATGAATATGTTGACATGCAACATATTTATGTGGACATGCAACTTAGTTATGTTGACATATAACTTATAAGTTGCGTGTCAACATATTTATCTTGCATGTAAACATAACTAAGTTGCATGTCAACATATTTATCTCGCATGTCAACATAAGTAAGTTGCATGTTGACATAAATTAGTTGCATGTAAGCATATTTATCTTGCATGTTAACATAAATAAGTTGCATGTCGACATAAAAAGGTAGCATCTAGCATCTTGGATGTCACAATTGGGCGATATTTGAGATTTTTTGAGATTTTGTATAGTTCTTGCCTGATTACAATTTTCTTGCATGTCAACATAGTTATGTTGCATGTTGACATAATTATCTTGCATGTCGACATATTTCATAGAAAAATAACTTGCACACAAGGGGCAGAGATATGCCACCATACTAATTCTATTGCTACGTGATGTTATACACTGTACTGAGATTATCTATATCCTTTACACGTATCAAGGTTGCCTATGCATGCAAGATCATGTCTGTACATATCATAGCTCATTTAATTCTATCTAAGGCCGCCCAAACTTAATTCTACGTCTAATGTCACTTCAAAAACACCAAATCTATGAGGAAGGACGACAAAATTAAACAAACAACATTTTCAAACAAATGATTCTTATTGTCCTTTTTGATCAAATAAAATATATCGGAAAGGACATTATCTATTCATAATAATATTGTGAGTATTACAGCTACCAGCTACCCCTGTATTAATGATCTTTTTTGACAATCCCATTGAGTATCTGATTTATATAGTTAATAATATGCTTTATGCCTTTTCGAGTTTCTACAGATTGCAGTATTTTAGTCTAATCAAAATAGGTGTTTGTATGTTTTTTCTAAAACACAATTTCTCTTATACCTACGCACGCGGGTTTAATTACGTTAAACGTAGAATTAACTTTCGACAGCCTAATAGCTGATGTATAGTTACAAGTTAACTTTCACAAAGTCAAGCGATAAATTATAAATGTAGATGACCCAGTAGATATACACAACCATATAAATGTCATAAAGAGATAGGAGAATGAAATAAAGTTCAGAAGTTTCAAGGCAGGAAAGATGGCGGATTTAAAACAGGTCGCTTGTAGTGCTATAGATAAACAGGCCGAAGATTTGAGTCTCTTGAGCAAGGAGATCTGGGACCACCCTGAACTAAACTTCAACGAAGTTTACAGCCATGATTATTTAACAAAGTTTTTAGAAGACAGAGGATTTCCCGTGGATCGGAAGTACAAAAATGAGACAGCTTTCCGGGCCGTTCTCGGGGACCACTCTTCCGGTCCTCACGTGGCTGTTCTATGCGAGTATGACGCACTTCCGGAAATTGGACATGCCTGTGGACATAATCTTATAGCAGAAGTCGGAGTGGCAGCGGGAATCGGTATTAAGGCAGCTTTTGAAAAGGCCGGAAAACCACTTGGAAAGGTTAGCACATCTACATTACTTCATATATAGGTGTTGGAGTCATCGTCCTCCGCAGAATTTTTTTTTTTTTTGGGGGGGGGGGGTGGTCTATTGGCTCAATTCTCTAGCAAATTGTAATGTTAACAAAATGCGGTTATATTTGTAATGTTAACAAAATGCGGTTATATAAACCAACGCAACAAAACAAAAATTCCTTTTAAATAAAAGGAAAGAAAAACCAAACATTTCTAACCAAAATTAACCGAGGTAAAACTATGAGTATAACGATACATGTAAGTGGGTCAGTTTGTCCAAGAGAATACCCCTTTTACCCCGGGTCATATGTTAAATAGTATACAAGTAGATATTGTAATTGGTTTTTACTTATGCGACTTTTTAAAAATTAAAGTGTACATTGTTAAGAAAGAAATTAACAAGGATGATAAATTTGTTTAATGGCCATTGAGTAGGAGGTACATAATCCCAGCCTCAATCAAAAGACGTTAATCGTAAATATAAATAGTAAAATGTTTTTTGAAAATAACTTGATCATGATCTTTGCAGTTATCCGTGATTGGTACGCCAGGAGAAGAAGGTGGTGGTGGCAAAATTATCTTGTTGGAGGAGGGAGTTTTTGACGATGTTGACGTAGCTATGATGTCACATCCGGCACCAATTGACGCACTAAACGTCGGCTTTAACGCAATTAATACGCAAGTATAGAGAGAGCATCAAGTTTACACATCGTGTGATCATGGGTTATTTTTTAAATCTTTACTATGCATTCTTAGTGCTTGTATTCTTTTTGAAATAGTGTAAGGGTCACTTACAAAGGAAGAGCATCACACGCTGCGGCGTTTCCATGGGAAGGCGTCAACGCTCTTGACGCTGCAGTGACCGCATATCAATCCGTGTCAAATCTGCGTCAACAAATGAAACCAACATGGCGGGTTCATGGCAAGTACTTGAAGGCTGTTATGGAATCAAATGAACAATAGAAAGAAGTATTAACCAACAAATATTCCACACTACGTTATTGATCTCAATGTATGAATTTTATTTTAGGAATAATTTCAAAGGGCGGGGTTAAGCCCAACATCATTCCGGAAGAGGCAGAGTTAGAATATTACATCCGAGCACCAATCAAAAAGGAATTAGACGTTCTAACGGAGAAAGTCATAAACTGTTTCCATAGTGCTGCCAAGGCAACCGGCTGCACTGTACGTACGACATAAATTTGATTTTTAAACTTAAGTTAATGATAACATATACCGGGAAATATTATTTTAAATCATTTCCTTTAATAGGTGGAAGTTAAGTTTGAAGTACGACCTTATCTGGATGTTATTCATAATAAGTCCCTTCTGAAGACTTATGAAGAAAATATCAAAACATTCGGACATTATGGGACTCTTACGACATCGGAATTTCCGGCCGGCGGATCCACGGACATGGGGAATGTATCTTATGTAGTCCCAAGCATACATCCAATGTATTACATAGGAAGTGATGCTTTCAACCACACACGAGAATTCAACACAGCGACAGGTATAATGTTTGTTTGTGTCAAAGAGAAGTTTGATATAAGCTTGCCAATAGTAAAGTTTTTGTTAGCCATTCATGTCGTCTTTGGCTTATGGAAATCAACAACATTTGTTAGTCCCTATATAACCATGTACATGTACTCTGTATATGTGTGAACTATCTAGACATTTACACTATACCGCTGAATTCCATGGTCTTGTTATATGGCTCTGAAAGTTCAGACTCCATGGCTGTAAGCAATTTGCAATAGTTACGCCAATATGGCAGCTGCAGACTTGTAGCTCAAACAATTGGATGGACGGGCATCAAATTCCTTTTATTTACTTTTCATTGTATAGTTTTTTTTTCTTCTTCAAAATTGTGTTCATCTTTTTCTTTGCAAAACCCGTAACCATTATTAAACTTATTATCTCATGAACCAACAACACCAAAAAAACACCAACATCTTTGATACTTTTATAGCTATTTCGGCTTCTTATGAACCGCATAATCAAGGATTCTTTAAGGGCCAGTCATTTCGTTGTTCTTTTTAATCAGTCATACCATCTTTTTACAGGTGACCCAGCGGCCCAGCCCTTTACCTTGTCTCAAGGGAAGGCCCTAGCAATGACCGCCATTGATGTTTTCACCAATCCGGAGCTACTTCAGCGTATCAAAGACGATTTTGCAAAAGACTTACAAACCAGGGAATAACCGAATTCGAAAGGGACAAATTCGACCTCCAACATCTGTGAAATATTACCGGGGGCGGCTGATGATTTTCTGTACACATTATGATGTACTAGTATGTGATATTGCCTTTCATTTTGTACAGCGGTGATCAAAAAATCAACAACTGACATAAAGGAACAAAAACCAGAAGCTTTTTTTTTTTACGAAAGAAAAGAAATCAATGAAAGAATTAATCAGTTTTTGTATTCATACACTTTTAAACATGATAATATTGTTACACTATTTGAAAAGCATATACATGTAATTATTAAATGTTTTGGAATCAAATTCAATCAATTCTACTCGGAATATAAATCATCCGTTTTTCATTTAGACTTTGGAGACTGGACTACCTTATATTAAACAACCTTTTCGTTAAACTTAAATTTTATCATAGGTTAAAGATGCCAATTAGTGCAGTTTATTTCTTGGGAGATCTTTGTAATTAATTAAACTAATGAGCAGGAAGGCCTAATTGTAAGTAAAGCGAAATACTTTTTAAAATTTGAGCCTAATGACTGAAAAAAATCAATCAAGTAAAATAAGTTAAAATATGTTTAATAAGATGACTCTTTGTACTGTATCAATAGTACAGAAAGTTATCTTAACTTGTAAAGTTGTATTTCTAAGGTTAGGTGCCTGTGCAAAGTACGGATGTTTAAAATCATAGATCTTCGTTAGGGTTAAAGATTCTTAACTGTAGCCTGTAACATAATGTCAGTGTGACATTAGTACAACAGAGATATGACATGGTCAGTACGGGTCAAACGGGGTCAGGAAACGGCCGCCCTGTCCCTCTACAAGATGATTAAGTAGTAGAAATGCATGTTGTTATCTATTGACCAGAGAGAGAGAGAGAGGGGAAGGGGGGGGGGTTAAACATGCAGGTGTCTCGAGAAGGCACAACAATAAATTGGTATACATGCATGTAATTCATCTCTATACACTATCTCGAAAGCTCGACTTTTTATGTCGAGTGATCATCGGACATTCCAAGTGCTCGAATTTTCAATTCCTTTGCAAGGCACATCAATCTTGAGAGGTTGACATGATAGTCTCGAGACCTCGACCCAGCATGATCATCACATTTTTTTCGAGTGCTCGACATATTATCGATTAATGTGGTCGAAATGTTAAACCTTCAGTGAGTGATCGGCTTATGAAACCTTGAGGACTGGAGTGGTCGACATGATAAATCTCACTTCAGTGATTGATCTTTATATAACATCTCGATTGCTCGACATATTAAATCTTCGAGTAGTCGACATATTATTTCAAAAGCTCGACACACCATTTAGACTATAGGCTTCATTTTTATCCAAGAAAAGCTCTGCAGAATGAATAGTGCTTGACCCATCAATTGGATATACATGTCATCGGAAAATCGGATATGTATACATTTCATGCGTTTAACCTTTCGTTTCAGTTTTTTATCTGAAAAACTGAGTTTTACCTAAAATCATTGAACTATACGATACCATGACCATCTACAATTTTTACAACGAAATATACAACGTTTTTTGCTACAGAGAAGTCAATTATGATTTACGAAGGACGTTCAATAATAATGTCACTAATCAAATTACATAAGATACATGGTTTAATTGACCTTTTATTTCCTTTTCACGCATGATTTGGTTAATATTCTATTTATGGCCGTTTATCTGACCACGTTTCATCATCGAATACTCCTTTGAGAAGCTGATATAAAACCCCTACTCGAAACACTATGAAAATATGACTGGCAAGTTATCATATAATAAGGCTGAAATTTAGAGGCTACAGAAAAGCATGTGTCAGACTAGGTAAAGACTCGAAAGAAATTTTAAAAGAACTGTGTGGTGTGTATGGAAACAAGTGTATGTCATTGAGACAAGTTTTACAGGTGGGTCAGCTACTTCAAAGATTGCCAAACATGCAGACTTTAAGGAAATTAACGTCCTGGAGCACCTCGTACATGTAAGGCTTCAACGTATGCAATACATGTACTTGCAAAAATAGCCGATATAATTACTAATGGTGGTCGATTAACCATTTCACAAATAGCAATCTAATTAAAATTAGACTTGTAATTCCGCTCCTCTACGATACGCTATACAACTTGTATAGCGTATCGTAGAGGAGCGGAATGTATAGCGTATCGTAGAGGCTATATGCAATACTTTGCCAAGAAATGACTAAGTTCAAAAGCTGGTATTTTTAGCTCACCTGAGCTGAAAGCTCAAGTGAGCTATTCTGATCACATTTTGTCTGTCGTCCGTCTGTCTGTCTGTCCGTCCGTCTGTCCGTCTGTCCGTCTGTCCGTAAACTTTTCACATTTTCAACATCTTCTCAAGAACTACTCGGCCAATTTCAACCAAACTTGGCACAAATCATCCTTAGGCAAAAGGGATTCAAAGTTGTGAAAATTAAGGGCCACACTCGTTTTCAAGGGGAGATAATTAGAAATTAATGAAAAATTTCGAGAAATTTTCAAAAATCTTCTTCTCCAGAACCAGAAAGCCAGGAAAGCTGAAACTTGTGTGGAAGCATCCTCAGGCAGTGTAGATTCAAAGTTGTGAAATTCATGACCCCCGGGGGTAGGGTGGGGCCACAATGGGGGGTCGAAGTTTTACATAGGAATATATAGAGTAAATCTTTAAAAATCTTCTTCTCAGAAACTAATCAGCCAGGAAAGCTGAAACTTGTGTGGAAGCATCCTCAGGTAGTGTAGATTCAAAGTTGTGAAATTCATGACCCCTGGGGGTAGGGTGGGGCCACAATGAGGGGTCGAAGTTTTACATAGGAATATATAGAGTAAATCTTTAAAAATCTTCTTCTCAGAAACTAAACAGCCAGGAAAGCTGAAACTTGTGTGGAAGCATCCTCAGGTAGTGTAGATTCAAAGTTGTGAAAATCATGACCCCCAGGGGTAGGGTGAGGCCACATTGGGAGGGGGGGGCGGGGTGTTAAAGTTTTACAAAGGAATATATAGAGTAAATCTTTGAAAATCCTCTTCTCAAAAACTAATCTGCCAGGAAAGCTGAAACTTGTGTGGAAGTATCCTCAGGTAGTGTAGATTCAAAGTTGTGAAAATCATGTCCCCCGGGGGTAGGGTGGGGCCACAATGGGGTGGTCGAAGTTTTACATAGGAATATATAGAGTAAATCTTTAAAAATCTTCTTCTCAGAAACTAATCAGCCAGAAAAGCTGAAACTTATGTGGAAGCATCCTCAGGTAGTGCAGATTCAAAGTTGTGAAAATCATGATCCCTGGGGGTAGGGTGGGGCACAATGGAGGGTCGAAGTTTTACATAGGAATATATAGAGTAAATCTTTAAAAATCTTCTTCTCTGAAACTAATCAGCCAGGAAAGCTGAAACTTGTGTGGAAGCATCCTCAGGCAGTGTAGATTCAAAGTTGTGAAAATCATGATCCCTGGGGGTAGGGTGAGGCCACATTGGGGGGGGGGTGTTAAAGTTTTACATAGAAATATAGAGTAAATCTTTGAAAATCTTCTTCTCAGAAACTAATCAGCCAGGAAAGCTGAAACTTGTGTGGAAGCATCCTCAGGTAGTGTAGATTCAAAGTTGTGAAAATCATGACCCCCAGGGGTAGGGTGGGGCCACAATGGGGTGGTCGAAGTTTTACATAGAAATATATAGAGTAAATCTTTAAAAATCTTCTTTTCAGAAACTAATCAGCCAGGAAAGCTGAAACTTATGTGGAAGCATCCTCAGGTAGTGCAGATTCAAAGTTGTGAAAATCATGATCCCTGGGGGTAGGGTGGGGCACAATGGAGGGTCGAAGTTTTACATAGGAATATATAGAGTAAATCTTTAAAATTCTTCTTCTCAGAAACTAAACAGCCAGGAAAGCTGAAACTTGTGTGGAAGCATCCTCAGGCAGTGTAGATTCAAAGTTGTGAAAATCATGACCCCTAGGGGTAGGGTGGGGCCACAATGGGGGGTCGAAGTTTTACATAGGAATATATAGAGTAAATCTTTGAAAATCTTCTTCTCAGAAACTAATCAGCCAGGAAAGCTGAAACTCGTGTGGAAGCATCCTCAGGCAGTGTAGATTCAAAGTTGTGAAATTCATGATCCCTGGGGGTAGGGTGAGGCACAATGGGGGGTCGAAGTTGTACATAGGAATATATAGAGTAAATCTTTAAAAATCTTCTTCTCAGAAACTAAACAGCCAGGAAAGCTGAAACTTGTGTTGAAGTATCCTCAGGTAGTGTAGATTCAAAGTTGTGAAAATCATGATCCCTTGGGGTAGGGTGAGGCCACATTGGGGGGGGGGGGTGTTAAAGTTTTACAAAGGAATATATAGAGTAAATCTTTTAAAATCTTCTTCGCAGAAACTAATCAGCCAGATGATTCTTTATAATTGTTAAGACTTTGGCTCCAGGACAATTCTTCGGCCTCACAAGAAGGTTCAGAGTTTGATGTGATCCCATATATAAACAATTGTAAAGGATCTTTTTGAGGACTGCAATACTCAACATGTGATATGACTATAAAATCATCCTGTTAGAAAAGGGACTAATGATTATAAACATAAGAATATCCAGGGGGGAAAATGGATTTTATTTTTACAGGATCTACATGTATTATTGTACATTGTCCAGATTGTTTGTATTATGACTTCATTAAGCTGATTTTATCATACCCATTGTTCCTCAGGTGAGCGATGTGGCCCATGGGCCTCTTGTTTTCATAAATTATCGGAAATCTAAATCCTAGCAATATACACACCTCTAATATAAGTACAATTAATCTGCAAAAGAACAACTTCTTATCTTGAAAACTGTAGGAGGAGTTATCCGTACAATGAGGGTTCCCTATATGCAATATTTTTCCAAAAAATGACAAAGTTCAAAAGCTGGTATTTTTTCATAAATTATCGGAAATCAAAATCCTAGCAATATGCACACCTCTGATATATGTACGACTGATCTGCAAATGAACAACTTCCTATCTTGAAAACTGTAGGAGGAGTTATCCGTACAATGAGGGTATTCTTTTGGCAGCCGCCCGCCCGCCCGCCATTTTCACCATTTTAATAACCGGATTTTTTCGTTTGCATTAAAACCCGGTTAAAAACGATTCCAGATTGAAGTGTGTAGAAAACTACTTGAAATCTGCAAAAATTTCACTGAACTATGGTGTTCCGATGGGGCCACTTCGACCTTCGCACTTTCGCCTTTAGGTCCAAGATGCGAGAGTGCGAAGTTGCGAAGGCGAAAGTGCGAGAGTGCGACGGCGAAGGAGCGAAAGTGCGAAGATGCGAAGATGCGACGGCGAAGCGCGAAGATGCGAAGGCGAAAGTGCGAAGGTGCGAATACTACTATCGCTCCCTCGCCTTCGCACTCTCGCCTTCGCACTTTCGCCTTCGCCTTTTTTGATAGCATTCAGAAAGTCTCGGTCGATTACATAGAATTTGATGCAGGCACCGTACTCGCCAAGGTTTTCCGATTAATCCATGATATCATTGGTACGCATGCGCTAAGCCATTGTGCTTACTATGAATGTTTATAAATATGTGACATTTATGTTTACCAGTGCTGGCTATGCCTAATCGTTATATACTCCATATAAAATGTCCGCCATAATGTATACATATGCACTTTTAGACTCCTGTCAATTACCAGCTGTCTGTTTACCGTATATCAAACACAGTAACATTCTAATTTCATTATGCGACACTCCTAGCTGATGTATGGATCTAGAGGTGGAGAGGGGGTCCGCCCCCCCCCCCCCCCCCCGGAAAATTCAATACTAATAACCTCACACATGCAGTAAAGGGGGAGAGAGGGTCCGGATCTCATCCCCCCGGAAAATTTAATTTTATTAATTATATATAATAAAATCTCCAAAATATGTCTCGGAACCCTCCCCCACCCCCGACAAATATAATTACATGTATTTATCGACCCCACCCCCTAGAAAAAGTTATGGATCTGCGAAGGCTGTTGAAAATAAATTCTAAAAAGTTCATCGTCTGCCTCAGATGTCCTTTTATACAGCTAAAATTGTCTTTAAACGATAGAGAGCTCCACAATTATAAAAAGGCGAAGGCGAAAGTGCGAAGATGCGAAGGCGAGAGTGCGAAGATGCGAAGGCGAGAGTGCGATAGTAGTATCGCGTCTTCGCCTTCGCACTTTCGCCTTCGCATCTTCGCGCTTCGCCGTCGCATCTTCGCACTTTCGCCGTCGCACCTTCGCACTTTCGCCGTCGCAACTTCGCACTCTCGCACCTCGACCTAAAGGCGAAAGTGCGAAGGTCGAAGTGGCCCCATTGGAACACCATACTGAACGGCGTTTATCGAAAATTGTTAGAGGTGACGAAACATTGATACATTATTTTGAACCTCAGAGGAATTGATAACAAGATGTGCCCTGATATAGCAAAACGATGCAAAAGTACAAAGAAAGTATTATATACGAAATTTTCTTTAATAGAGAAGGTCCTGTAGTTCAAGTTGCTATTCCAAAAGGCCGATCAATCACCGAACATGCATACAAAAATTATGTGCTGAAGAAAGTTAAGAAATAGACCAAGGTCTGGGATTCGCAACATTCAATGATATCTAATGAGGGAATAAGGAATCATTTTTTAGTATTATGAGGTGATATAATTATTTCAATGTTGGTTTATTCACATAATCAGTACAATATTTATTAAAAATGAGTATAGTACATGTACATAGTCAGTAAAATTTATATATTATACAGTGCATATGTATACATTATGGCGGACATTACATTTTATATGGAGTATAATAATGATTAGACATAACCAACACTGGTAAACAAATATGTCACATATACACATTAAAATATTTATAAACATTCATAGTAAGCACAATGGCCTAGCGCATGCGTACCAATGATGTCATTAATTAATCGGAAAACCTTGGCGAGTACGGTATCTGCATCAAATTCTATGTAATCGACCGAGACTTTCTGAATGCTATAAAAAAAAGGCGAAGGCGAAAGTGCGAAGTTGCGAAGGCGAGAGTGCGAAGTTGCGAGGGCGAAGGAGCGATAGTAGTATCGCTCCTTCGCCTTCGCACCTTCGCACTTTCGCATCTTCGCGCTTCGCCGTCGCATCATCGCACTTTCGCTCCTTCGCCGTCGCACTGTCGCACTTTTGCCTTCGCAACTTCGCATCTTCGACCTAAAGGCGAAAGTGCGAAGGTCGAAGTGGCCCCATCGGAACACCATAGTATACAGGGAAATATTCGCCCCTGTTTAATTTACGCCCTCCTTGTGATCGGGCGAATTTATAAATAGGCGAATATATACAATTCTCAAAAATTCGTTGGGGCTAATTCAAGACGGGGTGAAACCGTTTGCAAGTAAAGACAGGCGAAAATAACGCGGGGCAAAAATAACCCTGTAACAGTATACAGTAAATTTATCATTTGGTACTGCAGCATGCAATACGTATGTTATTCTTTTCGCAACCAGAGTCTATGTAAGGATTATATACTCCAAGACTTGGTCAAACACAAGTTTGTCATTATCTATTTTGTTCCGAGGCACCAACTCCCAGTTCAAATCATCACTGAAGATCAGAAAATACTCAGTGTGGTGTGCATGAAAAAAAGTGTGACGCAAAAAAATTTATGATCCAGTATACATAAATAACATTTAGTGTTATTTGTTGAATAAACAACATGTTGCATGATGAATCTTGCATAATTATACTAATTAACAAACATATTTTGTGCAGCGATTGTCGGCTGATAACTGCGAGAGAAAAAAAAACCCTGTATACATATTAGGGCTAGTAACTTTGGTCGTGACATAATTTTTCACAGTCGCGCAAATATTGCTTGCAAAATAGAATAAAATTTTATTTTTCTTAGTTTATCTGATTTTACTATAAGGTGGATATTTAAGCCTCATTTTGTCTATATGGTCAAATACATAATAAAATGACAATTTTTGTTCCTTACTTCGTGGGTTTTGTTTTGTTTTATTTGTTTTTACTTTAGCATGAGTGTTTGACCCTGGTAATGTCCCTTGATATCTCGAATATTCGGATATCTCGAAGTTTTTTAAACCGTCCCATCTAGTTTGAGATAATGAAATTTTCATAATATTCTCAGTATGGCAAAGGTTCTTTTTTGTTATTTTAATACGGAACCCCTGTCAATTAAAATCCAAAACCAGTATTTCTCATGGCAGACGCTTGATGTAAGTACTGAAACTGAGCCATTAAAATTTGCAATCGGAACATCGCCCGACCTTTTCCGTCAAGTCGACGACATGTTCCGATTGTAGAATTTGAGGTTGATGTAACCATAGCGATAATTAAAACTTCAATTACCAAAAACATCGTTTACAAGCAATAGCTATATGTATTTCATAACCCACAGTTTCTTTTTAAAGATTTATTTTAATTATTATAAAACATACATAACATTAACAACAAATAATATTGAACAAAATATAATACATTAAACAAAGTTGAAAACTCTCCTTTTGAAGTTCCCTACAAACAACCATGTTAGACATGCGTACATGTAACAATGAAAACAGAAAAAAAAAGGATTAGGAATTAGATGGATAATAAAGTAAGTATAATAAGTATAAGTAGAGACCTAACTTATCAATTAACTTCACTCATTGAAATAGTCTCCAAATGTTTCTCAGAAATTCCCAAAATCAAAATATACAGAATATGTACATGCAAGTAAAAATCAACTTTAGCATAATTCCTAAAGATGTTAAAAATCACCATATAGATAAATACATGTATCATAAATATTATGTTACAGATAATAAGAATTTTTTTTATTTCACCCTTTTATTCATAAAGAAAAAACAATCGGATAAAATTATCTCTATACCAAATGACCAAAGTTCAATTGAATTTATTAGTTACTTAACTTGCCAATAAAGAAGACTCTTTTCATTTTCATTAAATGAATTGATAACCAACGAGAGAGATTACAGCATTATCATAAATTATTTCATCTTGAGCAACCCCCATAAAGGTAATGCTCTGGCTCCCAAGAATGAGTATGACGAAAAATGACAAACATGATAAAATCAATTCTCACATATTTTACAGTACCCTTTATAATGATCAAGGTTTTGGAACAGAGTTAAAAATCTGTACAAATTACTTAAAAAATGAAAATAAAATATTTTGTGTCTTCGTTGTTGTTGTGTGTTTTTTTTTTTAAAGCAATATGAGCTGCATTTTTCATGTATTTTTGTTTTTACTAAAATGTTCTTTTCTACTAAAATGACAAAAATATCATGGTTTTTAAATTTCTGTTAGCCATACTTTTGTTGAAAAGGCCGTTAAGAAGCCTTATTTGGAGCAAAATTAAATTACCGTATTGTCGTCCTGTACAAAAATTGATTTGCTACATGTATATATATATTCCTTAGAAGAGAAATATTCCCTTTGAAAAAAAAATAATGATTTTTTCAAATCTTATTTATCATAAAAGGTTAAGTTATATACAGACTTATCATACTAGCAGGTTTTTGCAGCAAAATAAAATTCTAAAAAATACAGCTCTTATTGCTTTAATATAAAAAAATCTAGCTCTCATGAAAGGTTAATACTTTTCATAAAAATTAAGCTGGTGAAACTTTAAAACTGGTTACATATATGCAACATGATTTCACAGTAAGCACCAAAACATGTACAGAACCATCATAAATATAAACTTATACCATGGTACATGTAGTTATATGATGAATTCTCATCCATTGGTTTCGTGAAAATTTAGACATTTTCTATTTTTTTTAATCATGAAAATTGTTTATTATATCATCAAAAGCATGTCAATTTTGTGAAACAAATAAATGGTTTTTAGTACAATTAAATAATTTCACCTTACTTAATTTCAGCCAATAACAAAGAGACAGCTTAGGCACACTTAAGAGGGCTCAATGATCGTGTCCACTTTAAGGCTGATTTGATCTCCTTTATAAGGAGAGCTCTATAGGAAAATATAGGAAACGTAACCAAATTGAAAAGAAGGAATATCTTTTTTCTTTGCTAAACATTGAAATTATATCGGAAATTTTTTGGGAGATCTGATCGATGGTTAATTTAAGTTAATCATCCAGCCCCTTAACTTTCTTGTTTGTTCAACTTTACCACTCATGAAATAAACATGCCCTTGACATTTAATCAATGTCAAAACACCAAACTACTAGTATATTGTGACAAAATATAAAAGATTTTTAATTATTTAAAGATTCACAGCATTTGAGCTTTCATGACCTTGACATTTGCACTAGATCTTATCTCAATTTCATTTCAATGCTATTTTCAAATTGATACACATGTAAATAGGACATTAAAAATTTTATGTTTTGTATTTCTTGGAACTAAGATGATAAAACACTTTAGGAACTGGTAACTGTTTTGTCCTTTGATTTAGATTTCCATTAATATTTGTAAATAGCTTTAGCTGCCATATTATAGAATGAAATTGATTGTAAAAATGTTTGAAAAAGTCCCCTACAATTTAAAAAAAAAATTTATTTATGTTTTTTATCTCCAAAAATGAAAGTGAAACCACCATTAATAAATTTTTTTTTGTTTCACTTTATTTATAAAGTTTGAAGGATGAATACTAGTATCATTTTTACGATGAATAAAATATTTTAAGGCTGAGAGTCAGAGAACCTTAAGAAAGAAAAAGTGGTTTCTTGCAATACAGACTGATTTTTAAAAAAATAATTTGTTCCCTTGAATTTGATAATGATTTTACTGTAAATAAAACTACCGGTAATTTTTTTCCCCAACAATATCCACTACAGTTCTCTTAGAAAACAAAATTTTAACCAGAATTGATTGATCATATTTAAGAGATAAAAGGGAATAATACATTTACACAGTATGTACGGGTAATATGTCAATGCTCTTCTTACACAATGTGAAATTATGGATGGGAAAATAAAAGTACATTTGTACATGTACTAACAAGCAAATAAATGAGATCCTACTTGGATTTGAAGACATTTGAAACAGTTCTGGGTTTTATCTATCGGAAATTAATTTTTATGAGACACCCAAGAGAGTACATTCATTTCAATATGTTTGAAGAGCACTTGGAATGGTAGATGTAACATGTTCAAATAACTTGCAAAAAATTGTGCTATTGACAGTTTGTTTCTTTCCCCCTGGTATGAAAATACAGCATGTGTTTTCTGAGATAAAGCGAGCATAGCTCGCCAGCAAGCACTGCTAGATCTATTGACAATGCCTGGGTGAAGAGAAAATTTAAACACGGTACTGCTCCCTTTGACATACTGAAAAATCTGTTACCAAATTTCTACCCACAATTCCATGTAGATGGCATATGGCTACCAAATTTCTTGCGAGAACATGTAAAAATGTATTTCAAGAATGTCATGCATTTAACTGAAGATAAATAAAACATTCTTCTGATTCTAAACACTTGGTTGCAAATTCTTGTTTAAAGCTATTTTCTTTGCAATTTTTGGAGCATTGTAATTGATGGAAATTGTTGAGTGATGTTTGCTCTACTAACTGATTGTGTTTTTCATTCAATTAATGCTGCGCTCGCACCAATCGCTGCACCGTAAAACATATAAAAAATTCAGATTTCGTTTCAGTAAAGGGTGCATGGATAGGAAGAAACAATACCTAAAACAGATATCAACAGTTTGATAATGTTCTGTACATTGTTATTTACAAACACTTTGTGTTGGTCAATTACCACGCAGATGCTTGTTTTTGTTTGTTTGTATTTTTTTAAAAACTGTATGAAACAAATGTCTTCAATAAAACAATCGTACTATGTAGAGACATGCAAAAGTATTGCACTTTAATGTTTTTTTCTCTCCAAATTTGAAGATTCTGCCATTCAACTAAAATCTTCAAAATTTCCTGGAAACATGTCAATTCCAAGAATTATTCCACTCAACTCACTGATAATGATGGAGTTAACCTTTCATTATAAAATGTCCGATCCACTTCAAATTTCAGCACAATCTACATTTACGATATATCATCATGATCAGATATCGCAATTTCCACTCTCTCAAAAGGAGAGTCCATGACACTATATCCCACGTGATCAATAACATTTGCACCAAGGCTGATGAAATATTTACCATTCAGTAACTTGCACAGTAGTGTCATTTTGAGAAGTCTCCCTCAACAGTTGAAGTTTCTGACACATCAATAATTCTCATCCCCTTTTTTTGGTGGGCTCTTAACGACAGTAGAAGTTTCTACAACACATATATCAACTTCTTGTTTGTGGACTCCTTAGAAAAGTAGAAGTTTCTACAACACATCAATGCGTTCAATGTTCGAAGTCTCCAATCACCGGCTCCTCTCGCTATGCCGCCAGGAACTGTTGCTGTTGCCCTTCCTCTTCCTATGCTGACATCTGGCTGTGGTTTCCACGGTCAGTGTTTTCCAACATGGCTACCCGTGATGGATGGTTCCCAGAATGCATTGCTGAAATAAAACCACAAAGTATTATGGGATTTCCATAACAACCTACGACTGGCTATGCTAGTAACTACTAACTAACAGGATTTATGTATTTGTTTTACTAGATTTTATTAAGTACCAACCGAATATATACTATACATGTCCAATTTTTTTTTAATATGCCTAACTTTATACTTTAACTAAAACATTGTTGCTTGAGCCATAACTTAAATGAATAAGTATTTGAATAAAACTTTTTTTCCTTAGATCAAAGTTAACATTTTATTCTTGACAACCAACACATTAAATTACCTTTTTCGTGCTTGCTGTAAGGTTCTTCTGAGTGGATTTGCTTAGGAACAGATGCTACAAAGACAGAAAGATAACATCAAGATTTTGTCAACATACAGACTGATAATTTCAGGTTTTCAACCCTGTAACCAAGTATGTGACATAAATAATGTGGTTTTATCAATATTCATAATCATTATATTTATGTGGATATCAGTACTGTGGATTTAAGTAAAAAGTACATTTTCAAAGTTATGTAAATTAATTGCCAACGATCCTGCCAATACAGTGTGTTATTAAAATTGCATTCCAAATAAAGATCTATTTTTGTTGATCAACTTCAAAACCTAACAAAATCCACAAATAAATTGGTAATTAATGAGTAAATAAAAATTGATAAAACCCCTGTAGTTTCTAACTTGGAACTGTTGGATAGATAGCTCAGGTCACTACCATGTAATTAATAGGTCAATAGTTTCCAAAATAAACACATATCTTGAATCTGTTTGATGGTCTACAGTCAGACAATTACCTATGGAGGCGTACACAGCCAGCTGTTGGTACACCTGCTTCATGCGCCCCGTGTTCAGTTTGCTGACCTCCGCATGGTTCACCATGGGCACTGGGTAGTCTTTGCCGATGATACACTTGGCCGCACGCTGGACACTTTCTGGGGCTGTCCATGGCTCATAGATGTACTTGGCTGGGTAGCCTTTAAGCACTGGCAAATATGTTCTACAAAATAAATTGATCCATTTAAAGATTCTAACATACCGTTAATTATTTTACAAATACCGTTTCAAGATCATTCTTATTTGTTCTGCAGAGAAAAACTGATCAATATTTGATATCATAATGTAATTTTGGTCATTGAGGAATTCTCAAGTACAAAGTGTATGTCTTTTTCAATAAAATGCGTTGCTTAAATGCTTGTTTATAATGATAAGAAAACCACACTGACTTCAAATTGAAATACTCAGAACCTGAGATGTATAAAAGGCATAGTCATGCCAAGCTTTCATTGACACACTAAAATCTTTGACAAAAATTAAAGTGAAGTTTTGAAATACAGTTTACCAGCAGACCATGAAGAGACCACAGCTAAGATACATGTATAAAGTACCTGATAAAGTCGCCCGTGGGGTCGGCCCTTTTACCAAAGCCGACGGGACAGTAGCAGTGGAAGAACTGCTGGAAGAAGGAGCTACAGGACAGCCACATCCACATGCCTGCATTGACACTCCAGTCCGCGTCCAGTAATAGCTCCTCAAACACCTGCCAACACAACACACATAGTCAGTGATGGGAACAAACACCAAACCTTGATATCATGGGCCTGTTCAGCAGAGTGAGTGCTTGCAAGCACTTGCTAGAAATCCCTATGACCCTATCCCTAGAACATGAATGTTTGAGATCACTCTCTCTATTAAACAGGCCTCAGGGCTTTGTTCCCCACATGAGCAAAATTGCCCCCTTTTTGACCACAACATACAATTCATTTTACCATATCATTACAAACTCAAAATAACTAGAAAAGTTATTTGACATTTGACTGTTCCTGGCAGAACACATGCTAGCTCCAACAATCCAATTCCATCATAATCTACGTACAATGATCCTGCCATTTTACCTTCATTCCTTCTTCCCATGAGATCCAGAGGTCACCGCGGGTCAGAAAGCAGGCCACTGAGTGACGGGCCAAGTTATGAATCCATCCGGTCTGTCCCAGCTGCATCATGATAGCATCAATCCACGGGAACCCTGTCTTACCCTGCCAAGGACAGATTAAGATTGTTATCACATACCATAAAATCTACATGTATGTCCCAACAATCATTTACATGCTAGACTTTATAATAACCTCTTGGAAGTGAACTACCTACTCCCACCCCCCCCCCCAAAAAAAATCTTTCACCATTACCGTCAAAGACTTGTTTTCAAAAGAAATATAATCTAACAAATTTATAAGTCCATATTAAGAGATTTGTGAACATTTATCTCATACTTCCCCCATATATTTACCTCTGCCCATTTCGCCAAAGCTTCAGGGTTCTTGTCCCAAGGTATCTGCACACAGAGAGGGTTATCTTTCATTCGGTCAAAATTTGGGTTGTTTGTGGCCACCGTGTAGAAGAATTCCCTCCATAACAGCTGACCATGCAGGGACAATGGAGGGTCTTTTCGCTTTTTTACCTGAGGATATAAAAGAGCACTTTTATTTACTATCTTCCTTCAGTTGTAAAGGTCACACGTTGGATTTAAAAGAAAGAATTCCAACAAACTAGAAAATAAAATCTTTTTTCTAATCTATATCTTGTTTATTACAAACCTAATAAAATGTTTAAGCACCTAACACAAAATAATTTTCCTTTCTGATCCTGGATCACAATGAAGTAATACTTTGTGGACCACACTTTGAAAAAGCTTTCTATCTTTCCCCCTGCTGTGAGTGAAGACTGACAGTTTTGACACCACAGACAAAACCGTCATGATCACAGTTTATTAACTACCAGAAGCCATCAAACAATTAATATAATTTGAACATGCAGCTGGCAATTCTGCATTCTGACGAAAAAACCCAATAAATTTTACAGTTTGCTAGGTATTTCACAAACTTCAGGGTCAAAAATTTGCAAAACTATAAAAAAAACTACATCTTGAAAATAAAATCTACGAATTGATTTTCCTGTGTTTTGAGTGCATGAATAATTAAAGCATATACCTTTCTGTATAATTCTCTCAGCTTCCAGTAGAACAGACGAGCAGACAGACAACCGAATCTAAGGTAGGGACTGAGGACATTTTGACTGGGAAACAAGGACTGCTGGGACATCTTGGGTCGCTCAAAACTGGCTACCCAGGCCTGGTGAAAATCAAAGTACCGAAAGTATAGACAGGCAACAAGGCAAGTGTTTTCATTTCATTTATTCTGACCAGAGTGGTTTTAGAACAGGTTTATTTGCACTCAGCCAGATGCAACTTTAGAGTATGTCAGAAAGATCTAAGTTCTTCATACTGTACAAAAAACACACTACAGGTATGATATATCTAGTTGCTGTTTGTTTTAATTATTGGAGGAATTCAAAGAGAAAATGCAAATCCAATATAATGATTCATTAGATGTTACGCAAAATCATGAGGATAAAAACGACACTGAAATTCTTCATCATGCAAATGATGACATCTTCAAAGTAAAGCAGTTTTTCCCAATGATTTTTCTTTAATTACTAACATCAGGGAGGTTTACCCTCTATAATTATGTAATTCTATCAAGATCTGAATGAAGTCTGTTGCCCTTACCTTTCGTTCCAGGTGTCTCTCTAGTCTGGTTAAAGCCTCAGCCTCCCCGCCATGAAACACTGCCGGACCCAAACCTTCTGTATCAAAACCTGTGGGGGAAAAAACCCAGATTCACCATTAAATATGCCTGAATAAACTTTTTTTTCAACTTCAAAATTTGCTTCATTTATGTTAAAATCAAATAGAGCTCATAAAAAGTTCCTTTACTCGATCATCAATACAAAATACAATATAATTATAATTGAAGAAGACATTGATACAATGTATCACGAGAATTATATTAAAGCAAAAAATAGTACATAGTCTTTTTGTCACTATTTTCACAAAAAAGACACTGATGTTCTCAGAATAATAAGTCATGAAATCAAATGTTGTCAACAGCCATTCAATGATATAAAGTACAACTTTTAACCTTTTTTAATTTGAAGGGTTTTTGAGTTAAACTAAAATCTTTATTTGTAAGAAACCAGATTTCAATTTCATTTGACTACAGAGCTGAATGATAATGCCATTTAAAAAAATAAATGTTCTAACCTAATTCCTCTAACGTGGGTACCCCGTATTTGTCGTCGTGGTCCTCTGCGATCGGTGTTTTCGTTTTCACCAGGAATCCGCTGTTGATGGTTTCCTCTGGTTCGCTAGGAGCCTCCATTTTGGCGAGGACTGACTGAAAGCGTTTGTAAGTCAGGGGAGGGGAGCCTCCATTCATAGAGATTATTCTGAAGAGAGAAAAAAATAAACAGTTGACATTCAATCCACTTAAAGAATTATTTCAGATTTACGTGTACCGATGCTGATGAACTGTGCTTGCAAATCTGAGTACATTATTGTGTATTACAATGAGGGTTAAAGATCAAATAAAAGAATTTAAAGTGTGTCAATTTCTCATTTTTCTTTACCAAGGTTAACGGGTTTTATTGCCATTTAATGTTAAAGATGCCCCAAAAAGCATAAGAATCTAATTCTTTAAACTGATGTGATCATAATTTAATTCATTTGACCTACATGATTCAAATTCAAGTAACTAAGGCATTTCTAGGAAAAATTATGTGGTTGCATGATGACATTCTTGGATGGTAAAAATACTGGTACTGCTGAATGTGCCAAATACTATGAATTTCAATGTGTGCTTTTGAATGTTACTCCAGGCTCAAAATGAATTCCTTACATTTATATTCACAAAATTAGTTTTCATCCCCTAAAATGGACAGATTTATAAAGATCATGAAAAAATCTCATCTAAAAATTTAAACATATTGATATCAACAGTGCTTAATAAAATGATAAATAAATTTGAAATAAAAGGCTAATGTATTAAAGCAATATAGACAATCTCTGCTACCAATAATGCGTAAATATGACCCAGGAGCATTTAGATTAATCAATGAGAAGCTAACAAAGGCTTAGAGTGTTAAATAACAGAGACACACTTTTCCACTATTGAATATTAAATGAAATGCTAACAATGGCGTGATTTGTTACAGGGATTTTCCTAGTATTTTTTAACATGTTCTATGCTTAGTAGAATCATAAACTGATGCATAAACTATTCAAATTGAAACATTTCAGAAAGAAATACATGTAGTAACTGTTTCATCATTTATGCTCAACAATAAACAAAAGTGAAGAAAAAAGTTATGTTGCATTTCAATTATCACCAAAACATGCAAATGAAATTACTAAATATGAAATGAACCTTCAAAAAAAATATTATTGACACTTGATTAAGACAAAAATCTTAAACTGGGAAAATATCAATGATTTTTTAATTGGAAATGGACCGAAAAATAAGCCAGGAAACCCCCAGTATAAAACAAAAGAGACGCACTTTTGAAGGTCGTAGAGCGTGTGGGAAGTCTTGACGATGACCTCCACCCCCGCCTCCTTCGCCAACATCTGGATGGCTCCATCCCGCTCCTTGCCAAACGGCTCCGGATCTTCCTCGAATGACAGGGTTGTGATGTTCCATTCCTGTTCAATGGAAGAGGTCATACACGTGAAAGCATAATTAACATATCTAGTACATTTGTCCCAGACAGGTAAAGTTGTTGTCGTTGTTTTATGAGAAAAAAATCTCATTAATTATACATTCCCTACAGGAAGAAGTTTTTTTTATTTAAAACTAGACATGTCAAACTTGTACTTATAATGACTGGTTTCAACAGGTATTAACTATAAACATAGTAAACATGTCATTTTGACATATAAATACTTTTTTCCAGCTACCAATGTCTTCAATTTTTTTCTTTGCATGTATAATGCAAATTCTAACTGTCAAATTTTCAGTTTGCGTAAACAGTTACTGACAGGTTTAGATGAACTACGGTAGTTGTAAATCACTGACAGGTTTCGATGAACTACGGTAGTTGTAAATCACTGACAGGTTTAGATGAACTACGGTAGTTGTAAAACTTTGAAATACATTAATGTCAAAAGCCTATTTTCAAATCAAGTTACTTTTTTATCTAGCAATTTTTTTTACCTTGAGGGCAATACAACAGTAATCATTGACTGTATGCAATGATGTCAACAGATTACTTCAAATTGCACATATACAATGAATCTGTAATTTCTAGACTACATTTAAATGATGACAGTAAGTTACCTTATATAACTAATTAAATCACCTTTACGTAACTATGAATACAACAAATTATAATTTTTAGAATAGACATCTCATTAACCTTGAACGTTATACAAAGGTAAACAATTTTAAGAGATGTCAACAAATTATGTTAAAGAAGCTAATAAGTAATTAACATTTATTTCATTTAAAGCCTAGATTAACATACTGGTAAGGTAAACAATATGCCAGTGATGTCGACATATCATTTAACATATTGCCTACTAGTCAAGTTATTGCATCAGCTAGTATTTTCCAGAACACGCATCTCATTAACCATGTATGTAATACAACAGTAAACAATGATAAAAAGATGTCAACTTGGTCATCTAATTAACTTATGTAACCATGAATCACTTTAACCTTGTAAATTGATTCAGTAAAGATTGAAGAATGATTCTTTATCCTAGAATTCATCAATTACTATAAGAGATGGAGGCTCCTAACTGTGCTTTGTATCAAATGGTCATAAATATTTAGAAACCATTCTGAAATATACATGAGTGGTAATATAATTATATATCGTAGTATCAGGTAATAAGCAGAAGTTTCCCATGTTTCCTGTTTCCCACAAAAATTAAGCAGTTTATACTGTAGATTCTTATTTTCGCAAGTACTAAATAATTCTGTGATTCAGTCGTTTTCTATCAAATCGCGAGTACAAAAAATCGCGAATGCCAAATTTTTATCATAGTTTCATGAAGTTAATTTATGTCCAAGATATCAAAGCAGCAATTTTTAAATTCTCAAGATGCGCCTCTCGTAATTTTACGCGGATATCAATTCCTCGCGTTTGAATAGGTATCTACAGTATATTCCAATATTATATAGCCATGCAGTGACCAACATCTACCTTACCAACAACAACAAAGAGCACAGTAACACTAACAATAATTTAAAGCAACGATGAAAATGAACAAAGCAATGCCAATAATACCGGGTAGTTGAAAACAACAACAATGAACACAGCAATACACACAATAATTTAAAGCAACAATGAAAATGAACAAAGCAATGCCAATAATAGTTGAAAACAACAACAATGAACACTTCAACACTAACAAATATTGATAACAGCAGCAACAAAAAATAAGCAACACAGAAAAAATTGAAAACAGCAACAACAATAAACAGCAACAAGTTGGCAACATCTACTGAAAATGACAACACCAACAATAAACAGCAACACACACATAATAACTGACAACAGCAACAACAAAACTCATAGCAGTAGCAGCATCAACTGAAGACAGAACAACTTACAATAAAACAACCAGCAGCAATTATCAATATTGCAACAACTAGAAAAGATATGACAACAAGAACGGTTGACAAGAGCAAGAATAAAAGCAGCAACAATTAAAATATATCAATGTGCAGCAATACTAATAAAACAGCAGCAAACATCTATTAGCAACAACAACACAAAAATATATAATAGCAGGAACAATATCCAAGCAATGACAAAAGTTGACAGCAAACAAAGAAATTATAAAAACAACAGCAACAAATAGATGCATAAACAACGAAAAAGACAATAGCAATAGCAGCAGCAGCATGAACTAAAGCAACGACAACAAAAAAGACTGACACAACAATAGCAGCAGCAACAACAGTAGATGTATAACATTCCCTGCAGAAGCAACATGAAAAATTGCAACCAGTAGCAATAACAACAGCAGTAACAATAACACTAGCACATAGAATTATAGACAATACAGCAACATATTGCATCAACAACAGTATCTATAAAAACAACAGCTAGGATACTGTACCTTAAATATCTTTGGGAATAAGTCTGTGGGTTGGCCCCGTAGAACAAATAATCTGGAATTCAATTTCCGCAGAGACGTGTCAAGGTCCTCCAAACATTGCAGTAAAAACCTGATTAAAAAAAAAAAGATAATTAATTAGTTGAACTCTGAGCAGTTTACTCTCTGTTGAGGAATAACAATATAGTTTACCTCAGAATAATAGCATGTGTAATAATGATGAAAAACAAAGCAACTTAAAGAAATTTGTCCTTTTTCTTATTCTACATACATGTATTTAGGAACATGATAATTAATGCTTTATAAGCAGATCAATCAAAATTTTACATAACTTGATAACCTTCAGAGTTCAGATTATTTGGAATATATATTTTTTGTTGATGCAATTAATTCCTTTTATCATAATTAGGAAGTGTGGTTTCTAATGACTTTTAAAATTGAGTATTGAACACTGAATAAAAAATCAAATAGGATTTCTTTTATTTCATAACAGTTAATCTCCCGAATTCAGATTTTTATGTCTGAAAATTAAGGAATTTCAGAAAAAGGTATTTTGTTTGATCATATCAAATATCATTCCACAGTAAATTACAGTGGATCTCTAAATTTAATCAAATAGTTCAGCCAGATAGCCTTTTCAAAAATTTGAATAAATTCATACAGAACCATACATGTGCATGTGTACCAGTATATATAGGCTCTTTATGAAGCAAAATCGATTTTGCTTTTTCTTATACAAGACGAAAAAGCTGTACAGTGAATTGTAATCCAAATTAATTCTTTGACTAACATTTCTGTGTCATTCAAATCACACATGGGGACCACCAAGTGGTAAAGACGATACTGGAATTTATCTAATTGGCTTGCTGTAAGAAACACAAGAAATAAATACCCCCATGTGGCAATAATAAAAAAGTTAAAACCTTTTTACAAGGTTTAGAGGGAACAAACAAGGATTTTGAAGATATTGATCAGAGAGTAGCTAGCTTTCTTTGTCTTAAAGTGCTGCAAAATTGGGCCTTGAACTTTGACCTTATGACTTCAAAATTAATATAGGAGTCCATGTTCTTATTATCATGTGAGACATTATATGGTTTCTGTGAACAAGTTTGATGTCAGCTCAGCTGTCATATATAAAGAGTTAACAAATATTGAGCTTAAATCTTCCCATTTCCATAAAAGTTTGACTTTTGACATTGCAAAAGAAATTATATCAAATTAGGGGCCATTTACTACTGTATGCCCCCTATTTTGCAAATATTCATTACTCATTAACTGAATACATTTCAACAAGAAATGATTACTAATAATCAATTCATTATTATAAATGAATACAAATCTTGATTTCAAATCCAGCTAAAAATTTTACTTTGAGAGATGTATGTATAATGTTATAATGACTTATATTCTAGGAACATAGCATCAAGAGGAGGGGGCCCCAAGGAGGACCTGCACCCCTGCGCCCCTTCCCCCAAGTTTTGGTAGTAGCAGACAGTTTTCTTACCTATATATCGAAGTGAGCTATCATGGAGTTGCCCTCCCCCACCTATACACACACACCTGGTTAAGGCTTCCCATGATTTAGGGTACATTTTTTTTTGCTTGTCAAAACTTTTTGATGAGTTGTAACAAAGACACTTCTTGCCATACACACCCGACTCTACCACAGAGTCTGCCCCACCCCCCAAAACGGTGCTACCTGCGCGATATTGTAATTTTTTGGGGGGGGGGGTGACAATTTGACACTTCCTCAAGAAGCAAATATGTACATTATTAAAAAAAGTCCTAAAGCTTAGCTCCACTACGCCACTCTGAAGATATTATGTTCAGTATGAAATAAACAATTTAACCACAAAGTACTAAATGTGTATACTGACAAGTGTTCTATACTTTAAGTACACAAGTCATTCTTAATCATAGATGTCTTATTAACTATTGTGTTAATTAATATGCTTATGTAACAACAATCATACACTGCCAAGAAATTTAATGGAAATGTGGAGTAAAATAAAACCAATGCTATAATTTAATAGTCATAGTATCAACGTATGCTTTTGCTTTCATTCAGAATATCAAAATCAGACAAAACATCGAAATCAAAGAAACAAAAAATCCCGCATAAAACAGGTATTGCCCCCCCCCCCCAAAAAAAATCGAAAATGTGTCACCGGTTCACGTGAATATAGACCTCCGAAGTCGACCTACTTTTCCGATCATTAAATTATGTAATAACAAAAGCGGGGGAAAAAAAAGAAAATGTTCACACCAAATTATTATTGTGACATTACGATGTTATTACTAACCTCCATTTGTTGATCCCAACCTGCGATGACCCAGCAAACCAAGGATCGAGGATGTAAACACACCGATAAGACGAACTACCCTTCAACGCCTCGCGTAGCGATGGGTTATCGTGTAAGCGAAGTCCTTTCCGAAACCAATGCACAACGTGTTTTCTTTTACTAATTTTTGACATAATTAAAGTATCTTTTCCCCTTCGAACTGTGGCACTCTATACCCCCACTACATCATCAAACACGACACAGTTTTTTGGAAACATACCGACGATATCTGCGCCATATTAGCATGCCAAATTAAACGTGAGGGAAATTTATTAATAGATTGAAATAGCAAGACACGTGGTGTCCACACTCAACTTTCATTGGTTACTCCGTCAAACGCTAAAAATAAGTCACGTTGCATCTGGCATGGTAAACAGCCAGGTAATCGATAAAATAACAAAGTACGTGCGTCATGACAATTTTCTGGTATCTTCGGTAATGGCTTTGCATTTGTGAATTTTGTGTTTTCTTTATAATTCTCTGCGATGACACAGCGATAAATTAACTGTGTAGCATACAAAAAAGGCTTAATTATCTTTTCCCTCATTTATATCATTTACACTAGGATCGACCAGGGACGTATATAATAACTAGTATATTTAGATTTTTTTTAGTACTAACTATACTAGTATATACGTCCCTGCTAGGACTAATATGTTTATTGTGAGGTATGAAAGCATAAGGTGGCATATATACCTCTGCCCCTTGTTTGCAAGTTTACATGCAAGATATGAATATGTCAACATGTAACATAACTTTGTTGACATGCAATTGCATTCAGAAACTGAGAATGTTTTTTTTTTTTAAATCCCGAAAACATCAAATATCGTCCACATGTGACTTCGAACATCTTACATGCTACTCATGCAACTTATCTTACCCCCCCCCCCCCCAAAAAAAACCCAACAACAACAAAAAAACCCAAAAACATACTGATCTCGCACCTATGTTGGCATATCTCTGCCCCTTGTGTGCAAGTTATTTTTCTATTAATTATGTCAACATGCAAGAGAAATATGTTGACATGCAAGATAGTTACGTCAACATGCAACATAACTATGTTGACATGCAAGAAAACTGCAATCAAATAAGAGTTATAAAAAATCTCAAATATCGCCAACATGTAACATCAAAGATGCTCGATACGCTACTGATGTCAACATGCAACTTCTTTATGTCGACATGCAACATATTTATGTCGACATGCAACTTAGTTTTGTTGACGTACAACCCATAAGTTGCATTTCAACATATTTATCTCGCATGTAAACAAAACTAAGTTGCATGTCAACATATTTATCTCGCTTGACAACATAATTAAGTTGCATGTCGACATAAATAAGTTGCATGTCGACATAATAAAGTTGCATAATGACATAAATAATTAATTTGCATGTTAGCATATTTATATTGCATGTTAACATAAATAAGTTGCATGTCGACATAAAAAGGTAGCATCTAGCATCTTGGATGTCATAGGAAGGCGATATTTGGGAGTTTTTGAGATTTTGTATAATTCTTATCTGATTGCAAAATTTCTTGCATGTCAACATAATTATGTTGCATATTGACATAAGTATCTTGCATGTCAACATATTAATCTTGCATGTCGACATAATTAATTAATAGAAAAATAACTTGCACACAAGAGGCAGAGAGTATGGTGGCATATTTCTGCCCCCTACATGCAAGAAAAATTATGTGACATGCAAGAAAATTTTGTCAACATGCAAGATAATTATGTCTATATGAAAGATAGTTATGTTGACATGCAAGTTACAAACCATTTGAAGATAATTCTAATTTTATATGGGTAAAATGACATAACTATGGTTGCATATCTCTGCCCTGTGCAAGTTATTTATAAAATATGTCGACATGAAAGATAAATATGTTGTCATGCAAGACAGTTATGTCAACCGGCAACATAACTATGTTGACATGCAATAAGAAAACAATCAAACATCTCAAAAATCTCAAATCTCGCCTACATGTGACAGCAAAGATGTTAGATGCAACTTATTTATGTCGACATGCAACTTATTTATGTTAACATGCGAGATAAATATGTTGACATGCAACTTATTTATGTCGACATGCAACTTTGTTATGTTTACATGCTATATATTTATGTCGACATGCAACTTATTTATGTTAACAAGCAAGTTAATTATGTTATCATGCACGATATTTATGTCAGCATGCGAGATAAAAGTGTTGACGTGAACATTTATGCCAACATACAACATTTCAACAGTTCAGCATCCGGAACATTTCGCTGGTTTCCCCAAAATACAGTATAAAACTTTTAACCAATGATAACCTTCGTAACAAAACAAATAAACAATCCCTCAGATACAATACAAATTGAAAATTATAGAATACAAATTGAAAATTATAGAATACAAATTGAAAATTATGCAATACAAATGGAAACTTATAGAATACAAATTGAAAATTGTACAATACAAATGGAAACTTATAGAATACAAATTGAAAATTGTACAATACAAATGGAAATTATACAATACAAATGAAAAATTATACAATACAAATGAAACTTATACAATACAAATGGAAAATTATACAATACAAATTGAAAATTATACAATACAAATGGAAGATCATACAATACAAATAGAAAATTATACAATACAAATGAATTTTTATATAATACAAATAGAAAAGATCGAATATTGCAACGTTTGACATGCCATACTCTATATATTTCTTAAACTTCAATTTAAAAGTAAAAAAAGAAAGACTAACCCTTTGGGTTAGGAACCACGATAACTTAGATTATTTAATGGTAACGAAAAAGGATATTTGAAATTATAAAGAATGCAGTTTTTGAATGTTAAATGAATAGTACCCAAAACAAAAAAAGAAGTTTTTCTTTAACTAACTTAATTTCAGTCTGTATGTATGGTTTTAACAAGAGCTGTAACCTCAAGACATCTAAGGAGTTTACCATTTCTTCTCCATATCATAGTATTCTATAAGGAAACTAATTATTCCAGTCGTTCAAATTTTAGTGAAAATTCCTGACTTAGATAAGTCGCCTAGGTGAATTCGCCAAACAAATTTATGTTGCAGTAAATTCTGCGACATTTAATTTTGGCGGCATAGTTTATACGCATTATTTTAGCGGGACATTGCAGAATTCGACATTAACAGATTAAAGTGCTTTATAAGACGTCAAAAACATGTCGAAATGATGTCACTCAATAAAGTTTGTTGTCAAAATTAAATTGCTAAACTTTGAAACAATAATATATGACAACATATTTATGTGAATATATCGCGGTCTAACGCAACAATGAGAGGCGGTTAAACGTTTCCGTAGGTAAATGCCCATTTGTTTTAGTAAAATATATTTGATAATGTCACAATACAATTTTACAAAAGGACAATTTATAACTATGTATTATATTTAGTTTTGAATATTTAAACAAATGATAAGAAAAAAGTTAAACCCTAAAATGATGGTGGTATCGAACCCACAATCTAAATTATGTCTGGTGCTCTAATCACTGAACCATTTCAGTCACAACAAAATGCGGTGTTTAATGAATGCGACTTTAGCCACGAATCTATCGACTTGTATTATTTTTCAAAAACGTTTAAACGTTGATATACATAATGACATTTTTAAAGAATAGTGGGTCATCTCTCCACGTTTTTGTTTATAAAAATTGGTTTCATTTCCATTAAACCTTATTTAGACTATGGCAAAAATATGGAGCTCAGACCCACTCTATAAAAGAAAACGCATTGAAGGTCTAAAAAAAAATGACATTATATGGTAGTTTTGACACGCATATGCTAGTTTAAATCAACATGTTCCTAGTACTTAACATATCTAAGGGTTACAAATCGATGTTATGTTAAATATACAATAATTTAGAAAGAAATTATCAGATTCTTTGATATTTTAATTTTGCAGTATCTTCTCTATCCTCATATAGGCATTTTACACGCCTTATTCACCCATCTTTTTTAAAATATTGCATGGTGACATATTAAACGTTAATTAAATCACATGTTCGAGAATATTTTGCATGCCAAATAATGATCTCGCATGTTGACATAAATATCTTGCATATCTACATAATTATCTTGCATGTAGACAATTATCTTGAATGTTGACATAATTTTCTTGCATGTTGACATATTACCGGAACCGCTTTTGTTGGCTTTTTTTGGATAGCGTCACAATGAATTCTGTCAGCTACGTCACGCTAAGCAAAACAATACCCGCGTCAACCAATGTGGTTCTGATAATAATTTATCTTGCATGTAGGGGCATAACCTGCATGTCGGCATAGTTATGTTGTATGGTGGCATATTTGATAGAAAAAATAGCTTGCACACAAGGGGCAGGTATATGGTGGCATATCTCTGCCCCTTATGTGCAAGTTATTTTTCTATCAGATATGTCGACATGCAATATAAATATGTTGACATGCAAATTAGTTATGTCAACCTGCAACATAACTATGTTGACATGCAAGAAAACTGCAATCAAATAAGAGTTATAAAAAATCTCAAATATCGCCAACATGTGACATTCAAGATGCTAGATACGCTACCTATTAATGTCAACATGCAACTTATTTATGTTAACATGCAACTTATTTATGTCGACATGCAACTTATCTATGTCGACATGCAACTTAGTTATGTTAACATGCATGATAAATATGTTGACATGCAACATATTTATGTCGACATACAACTTAGTTATGTGCATGTCAACATATTTATCTCGCATGTAAACATAACTAAATAAATTGCATGTCGACATAAATAAATTGCATGCTGACATAAATGAGTTGCATGTCAGCATATTTATCTTGCATGTTAACATAAATAAGTTGCATGTCGACATAAAAAGGTAGCATCTAGCATCTTAGATGTCACAAGTGGGCGATATTTGAGAATTTTTGAGATTTTGTTTAATTCTTATCTGATTGCAATTTTCTTGCATGCAAACATAATTATGTTGCATGTTGACATAATTATGTTGCATGTCACCATGTTTATCTTGCATGTCGACATATTTTATAGAAAAATAACTTGCACACAAGGGGCAGAGATATACCACCATATATATGACATGCAAGGTGCAAAATGCTATTCATTTATGTCGACACGCAACTTACTTATGTTACCATTCAATAAAAATATGCTGACATGCAATTCATTTACGTCAACATTTAACTTAGTTATGTTAAGATGCTACTTATTTATGTCAACATGCAAGTTAGTTATGCTGACCTGCAAGATAAATATGTTGACATGTAACTTAGTAATGCTGACATGCGAGATAAATATGTTGACATGCAACTAAATTATGTTTACATGCAAGATAAATTATATATGTTGACATGCAAATTATAAGTTGTTTATCTTATAAAGAAACTTATAAGATCGGGGTCAACTCATCATGCTAAAGTGTCCAGTCATTGGCTAATTGCTTTCTTTTTTTTATTGATTCGGGATATGAAGGTAGCGATATTGCAGGAAAAATACATAACCCGCTAAAAATTTTCCTGCAATGATCGCTACCTTAATAACCCATGTGAATCATCAAAGAAAGCATTTTATTGTTTATATTAACATCTTTCTTTAACTAATTAATAAATTGATTATGAAAAGTTAGTAAAATTCACTAAATTACTGTTAATGTACATACTCGTAAGTACGTTAGCTAAAAGAAACAGCCAAATCGTCTCCTGCGAGACTTTGAGTCTGACATCATCATGATTATTTCGTGCAGTCCGTGATTTTACTTAGGCGCTGTAGGTTCAGACCAATCGATGGACGGGGCGTGTCAATTTCAGTCATGTCACTGTCAGCCGCTGTAGATTTCGACCAATCGATAAATGGGGCGTGTAAATTTCAGTCTGGCTGATAAAATGCTTTCGCGGGTTATGTAATTTTTTTCTGCAATGATCGCTACCTTCATTACCCGAATGAATCATCAAAGAAAGCATTTTATTGTTTATATTAATATCTTTCTTTTAGCCAATTGATAAATTGATTATAAAAGTAAATAAAATTCACTAAATTACTGTTAATGTACTGTTATTGTACGTAAGTACGTTAACTAAAAGAAATAGCCAAATCGCCTGTCTCCTGTGAGACTTTGAGTCTGGAATCATCATGATTATTTCGTGCAGTCCGTGATTTTTCCTAGGTAGTTGTAGGTCTCGACCAATCTATAAACTGGGCGTGTCAATTTTGGTCCTGTCACTTTCTTGTCAGTTTCAGCCGCTGTAGATTTCGACCAATCCATAAACGGGGCGTGTAGATTTCAATCTGGCTGTTTCTACATGTATATATGTATGAATCAGCTGAATGCAATGTCACTTGTCCGATTTCATACAGGGCTGAATATTTTAGCTGAGGCGGCGTTATCTTCACACAACATCGCAAATAGGAAAAACTATCTGATTTTGACAGCTCTAATACTTTTTTACTATAAAAAAAAATAATGCAAAAGTTCTCTAATGCCTCACTAAGCCTTAGACAAGAGTAGACAGTCCCACTGATTCAGTCGAACTATTACTGTATAGAGGGAAATATTCGCCGCTCATTTTATTTCCGCCTCTTACGCCCTCGTTGTCAGCGGGCGAATTTAAGACTAAGCGAATTCCGATATCTCAAATTATCGCTCTTAAAACCCAAATCTGTCTGCATGGGCGAAATCAAGACGGGGCCAAACTGTTTGCAAGTGTGGAAGGGTGAGAATTACAGGGGATGAAATTACCACTGTATACAGTATTATACTACTCTGATTTTAATTACGGTATACGTGTATGCTAATTGTTAGATTATATCAATTGATAATATCAGCCTCTTTGGCAAAATCATACAATAATAAATAATATACACAGAAAAGAAATTGAAAACATCATTTCTTTTTCTACTTTCAACTGAAAGTAATCATTTAATATTAATGGTAATTCTACAGCGCTATCTTGGTACATCTTTTCCTATCCCAACAGAGATGAAGGCATTCCATGTTTTCACCCATTTAACCAGCTGTGAAATTATCCTTTATCAAAGACATTTTGTATCTAAATACAAAATGACTCTCTAACTTCTTTGACTCTTTCCAAATCATCATGATTGATTCCACACATTAAATGTTAAAGTCAACTTGATGTTTCCTTTATTCTACAACATGTAGGTGATGGAGTGAGACTTCAACCATGAACAACATTTGTACTAAAGTGATGCGATTTTAAATCAATTTTTCTGTTGAGATCCTTGTCAACACAGTGTGTAAACTTGGTGTTTAAAACTCAAAAAAAATAAAAACACACTCCTTTTTAGATGGCGAGTGGAGTAATTTATTTTGCACGCTTTTGTTGGCGACTACGATAAATGTCATGAACTGGTGGGGCCGTGACCTCTGACCCCTCTTCATCACTATCCTCGCCCTCTGTGACTTTTCGTTTTCTGCCCAAAGCGAAGTCTATAGAGAGCTGTGTTCCCGGGTCGAGTTTAAACGTGCCGTCAATGCCATTTTCTGTTCCAACTGGAGCTAAAACAAAAATTGACTCAAAATGTTATCTGTGTACCATCAGAGATTCCAAATTTCAATGAATATAAATAATGGTCTAAATCAGGGTTTTTTCTACTAAGAACTCTGTAAACTTTACTATCCATGTAAAATATATAAATGTGTATTTTTTTGGCAACACTTCAAAATAAATTTTCGAATTAAAAGATTTTTTTATTAAAGACAAATTAAGAGTTGAGAAAACAAATTTTCTTGCAGTTTAAAGTTTACTTCAATACAGCCAATATTAATTCCTTCTATCTATGGTATGTTCATCATATTAGAAAGTATTCTCAAGCAAGGTTTAGGGTCGGCCCGAGAGCAGCAATCATTGCCGAAAAAATTTACATAACCCGCGTTATTAACCCACTAACGCAGGTTATGTATTTTTTCGGCAATGTCACCACCTTCATACTCTGCATGAATCACCAAAGAAAGCATTTTATCGTTTGAAGTAATCTCTCTCCTCTCTCTTACCTTCTGGAAGCACCAGATTGTTGAAATGTTCTATAAACTTATCCATTATGACAAAAGGACCCTGAAATAAAAAATCGAGTCACATGAATGATATAATGCTTTAAAATAAAGAATTTGAAATAAATAAGTCTAGCTACATTTGTATGTCTTCAAGACCTATTATCTATTGATTTCATTATAAATGTACAAATATGTAATACAGTCGTCATTCAAGCGAAACAAAAAAGATTTCACGGAAATTGAATGGACAAGAGGTGAACTTACATGAAAACAGTCAGGTGGTGGTAGCTGTGAGATGAGGTTGGCGGCGGACGGGGGTGGTGGGAACTCACCCCCAGGGACCGGGTGGGCCCCCACAGCTGTTAACATAAACAACATCATTTCATCATACAGTCAACATCAACCACATCATTTCATCGTAGTCAACAAAAACAACATCATTTCATTATAAAGTCTACAGAAACAACTTATAACTTATAATGATGATTACTGGTACATACATGAATTTCACCACAAAAATGGGTTCTTCACAAGATACATTGGCAACTAATTTATAATTTATCGGATACTGGACAAATTACATGCATACTATACTCTGTCCCAGATATCCACGATTTACAATTAGCTTAGTTACTTGAGGTATTCAAAGTGACTTCCGAATGGAGAAAAGATGTTAATATTTACCATTATAAAATCTCCGTATGAAATATGTTTTAGATCATGTGAATTTTTCCGAGTGAAAAATGATAATGTGTCAATAAAGATATTCGGGATATTTTCCCTTTTATCTACTTAAATTGTACTTCTTTCCCAGGTATGTGTATTTTTATTAAAAATTATCCAATTAAATGTGACAGTAAAATAACTTGGGACAGACTATAGGTGAATGATTTCATATCTGTTATCAAAAAATTAAGAAAATAAGAAAACTTGTTATCTGTCCCTAACTTTCATTCAATGTTATTTTAGCTATTACAAATTCATTGAACAAAAGAATTCCTTGGAATCATTTCAGGACAATTTGTCTGGACTTGAAATCTGAAATCTGTTCATTAGAAAGTAAATGTTTGGTATTTTGTAACTTACAGACAATTTGCCTGGGTTTGAAGGCTATCATCTGCTCAACATCTGGTTTGGGATACTGTGGTTTATTCTTGCTCTCCTCCTCTTCCAGAACAACCTTTGTCACCGAGTTGGAAGGCAGAGTGACTACTTGCTGCCGGGCTAAATCCTTAATGATTAAAAAAAAAAATCACGTAATTATAATAAGCCAAAACTTAGGGGGGATGGATGGTTGTGGCCAATTTCAGACTAAACATGTATAACTGTAGATTCCTAATTAAAAGCGATGAGGTAATATCCGTGTAAAATTCCAAGAAGCAAATCTCGGGATTTTAAAATCTTGTTTTCATTTTTCAGACATTTGCAAAATACATGAAACCATGATTAAAATTTGGCAGTCGCGATTTTATGTTCTCGCGGTTTAGTGGAAAATAGGTGAATTGGGGAATTAAAGTACATGTACTCGCATAAAATAAGAAATCTACAGTAATATCCTTTAGACAAACTGCTCTATATAAAGATATAAAGGAAAATAGTCAAATTTTGAACCTTAATATTTGAATGTTTTCTTTACAAATAAATAGTTAATGGTCAAAAGGTCACATTTAAAATTTTAAAGCAGGTATGATCCTTAATTTCTTGACCATCTAGCTAGCCTCTTGACTTGGTATGATGGGACATCTGTCAACATTAATGTAGATTAAAGTACATTTTAATTAAACTACTTTCACTGGTTTGGAATTTTTAAATTTTACAGTATTTAACCAAAAAATACCTTTAAAAAATGTTGGGAAAGGTAAAAATTTAAAAGACCCCGAGCGTGATTCGAACTCATGACTTAGTTTTGTAGTTAACCCTCTAACCCACTGCGTTACCATGTTAGTTGACAATTTCAGGAAAGAAACTATCTATAAAATAACACTTGATTTTATTGTTTATTTTGATAAATAGTACGTCACAACATGGAGGAGTCCCATAGACCCATACCACCTTACCCCCCCTTCCCCCAAAAATAATTTTTTTCAATAACATTTCCACTGATATACATGTATTTCTCAAATGATACAGTTTCATAGATTATCATATTTGTAACGACTGTCCTTAAATCCTTAAGAGAGAGTGATTATTACCACTAATTACAGAAGCCTGTCTTAGAAAAAATGTAGATGACAAGTGAATGGTAAACTTACGAAGTATCCCACAGCCTTGAGCTCACTGGTGGTACATGGGTAGAGATCTAGGTATTTGTACCGGTCTATTAACAAAGCTGTGTCTTTGTCCTCAAATTCCTGGACCTGCAATAAAAGAGCCAATTCAATATACAATTCATGAAATACATCTACCGGTACTAGGTAGTTACTACGTTACTTGATTTTAATAGTCGAGTGTAAGCAACCAATTTCAAATTCTTTAATAAAAGAAATATCTAACTTATCCCTCTAAAATTTGGATCAATATATTTCTTGCCCAATTGATGATCAAACCAATGAAAAAATTACAACTAGCAGTTATGGTAAATTCTTTTTGTTTGAAAGTTTATTGATAATTTTTTATTTGAAGTGGATGCAATTAATTTTCGGTGAATTCTAATCGTCGACCTTTTCGATGGCTTGAGCTCGCCTCTTCTCCACCTTCTGTATACTGGCCAGGTCCCCCACCTCCGACTCAAAGGCCAGGAACCGACTCCAGATCTCAATGGATTTCTCAGGGGGCACCTGTCCTGAGGACAGGACTCGCTCGTACAGGACTCGAGTGTTGTTGTCCTCTGAAAGAAAATCATTTCACATGTGTTCAATGCATGAGCATTGTGTACTTCACAAAGTTCAATACTGTGTCAATGTGTACTTTTTGGCATTATTGAATGCAGGTGTAAATTTTGAAATCAACCAAAAATTCCTTCTCGTTTTATAATTTTACTAGTTTGAAATAAATTTATGCATAACAAACTTGAATACTCCCAAGAGAAAAATTACCATTCAAATGAGACATAAAATCCATATAGCATAGCAGATACTCTGGAATTCCACCATATTTCTTTAAACCAAGCTCAAAGATCTTCAAAGCAACTGTCTTTTCCTGAAAATGAGAATAATGAGCATGTAAACATAAGTGGTGCCCGGTCCATTGAATTCTGATGTTATGCCATAACCATAGTTCTGTGTCCTTGGAAATCTTTTATATTTTTAACCACTGGACATTAAAAATATGCTAAAGTACTGGATACTTATTTTTTTATATAAACCAACAATACAGTTTCATTGTTTTCCATATGATAATCAAACTGCCCTATTGTGATTTTCTATCATTTGTAAATATCAATCCAAATAGCTGAGGTTATCTTTGAGAGAAGAATACTCTTTATTTTAGATTATTATTATAGATACATGTATATTAACCATAAACTTTCTCATAATATGCTCCAGGATCATCAAATCTAAACCACTTGAGCCTCATTTTCACATTCATACTACATGTACTATTACATCTGTAACTAAATGTGAGACTGGTATTAGAAGAGGACTTCCACACCTGTTTATAGCACCTGAGTCAGGTGTTAACGAGTTAAAATAAATTTACCTTGCTACAGTAATACTCCATCAGTGCAGCTGCCACAAATACTTGGTAGTTCGTACGATTGTCTTCTCGGGCCATCTTAAAGATCTGTCTGGCTGATTTTATTCCCTCTGCTCTTCTAGCAAACTTCATGTACTGAATAAATGCCTGAAGAGACCAAATGTTTAAAAAAAATTAACAATTTCACCATTTCAATAACTGGATTTTTCCTTTGAAAAACCCAGTTAAAAAAGTTATATCAAAGTAAAGGTGAAGTTAATTGTTTTACTTACTTTACTTTTACTTAATGTCAACTTACCAAAGTTGGATTGATGTCTTGAGCAGCCAACAGTTTCTTGTATATACCATGGACTTTTTCATACTTCATTCTACTCTGTAAATGTTATATAATTAGCTTGAATGCCAGACTTATTTACAGGTAAATGCCAAACATGCTATACATCAAATATTCCGATATAATATCATAAAACTTTGACAATTAAAGCATATAGACACCTGTGACCATTTACTCAAGGAGATGACATAATCTTCACTTTGTCACCAAATAAATACAGTATGCATGCAAAAGTACCTCTTCAAAATCTGCATAAGCAAAATACACCAGCATGTTGTTTTTCATCAGAGTTGTGACGGCTCTCTCATAGACCGACCCAGCTTCATCCGCAAACATTTTCCCAGCATTCTGGTCCTGTTAAAAGGTGGGGGTGGTATTTTTATTTCAAAGACAGGTGTACATTTTTACAACAGAACATAATATTAATCTGAGGTTTTTACATGTTTTTAAACATAAACAATGGATTTGAATTTTGTAGTGTACTATTCAACTTCTACAAGAATATATTCAGAAAGTGTTAAATTATTTGTCCCTAATCAACATCTTTTCTTAAGATTTATAAGCAGAGTTTAGATACAATGTGTACATGAATGTACTTACACACTCTGAATCATACATAGAAATACATAGTTACTGTATTGAAAAATAAGCTATATTTGGATAAGGGCAATTAAGGAAATGTGACAGGGAGTGAGGCATACTCTTCATGTTTTCACCCCCAAACACAAATATCATATTTCAATACAGTTATCATGTATTTTGTTTCCCGTGCAACATAATATTACATTTCGCACCTCAAACGAGCTATTTTTGACAAATTTTGCTGCATATCCTACAAGTTAAAACCATGATGCCATGGCGTAAACAAAGCAAGAAAGATGATGTCACAAAGCATTTGAACATCAGATAAATGCATGAGGCTATATTGGGACATTGACTTAATATAGCTTTGGTTTATTGGGCAACTATTATTGTATCAATGGAAGGGGTAATTGCTGGATAAACAATAACATGTCACTATTACCAATATTCAAGATTGCAGAGTACCTAAAATGTTTTTCCTTTACTAATAAATACTACCATAATTGAATAAAAGTACAGTACAGTTGAACTTCGACATCTAAAACACTGATATCTCAAATACAGTGGATATGTCAAAGTGATTCTTAAGTTCCAACCACTTATTTTTAAAGTACTTTTAATACCCTTGATATCTCGAATACTCGGATATCTCAAAGTTTTTAAACAGACCCATCTAGTTAATGAAGTTCGACTGTATATGTTCTTTAAATTACCAAACGGCAAGTACAGCTTTCTATATCAAGTCCTGTGGTATTTTATTAAGCGTAGTATATAGTCACATACCCCTTTTTCTGTTAAGATCTTGCTGGACTGTTCAAGGTATGTGGCTGCTTCGTACCAGATGTCAGGGTGGTGCCCCAAACACAATAGACACTGCTCATAGGCAAACATCACTGAAACAGCACAAAAATTAGTCACCCTATTGTCTACAGGTGGTTTCTGATTACCACTTAACATGCATGAGCTGTATTGAAGTCAAAATGTGACTGGTTTAATTTGTTGTGTAATTTATATATTCATTGAAAGTGTAGTTCCTTTTATCTTATTAAAGAGGACACTCCATCTTCACTAGCCAAGGGTTTTTGGTCCACTCTGCTCATCAGGGATTATTCTAGGTTTCTGTGGAAACAACCAGTGCAGAACAAATTGGGAAAATCAACTGGAGGTAACATCCTCGCTGGTGGGCCCAGAGGGTCAAAGCCCCCTAACCCAAATTGAATTTGAGCATTTATATGACCATTTAGAGTGCAGAAATTGCATATTTACATATTTAACCCGTTTAATGTAGCTATAAGCACAATAAAGAGAAAAAATATACATTTATTTGATCTTTATCATTGTATTGGGAAGTTTTTACTCATCAAAAGGAGGAAATGGGATGTTTTGGGGAAATTTTTTCTGGGAGAAAAAAACTGAATATTGGTAATAAATATGTCCTAAAGTAATCTCTGCATATGCGGGGCAGAGTGGAACGAAAACCGTTGGCAAGCAAAGATGAGGGCACTCTGACAGATGCTAACATTTAAAAAAAAAATTAATATATTTACTGTCCGAAAAAGAATTCAAACATTCTGCTTTCATTGATGAATAAAATAAATATACATGTAATAAATAAAACAATGGATCACTATAGAACATGCATTTGCAAATAATGCCCCTTGAAATTCTGCTTACGTCTCTCTCTCTCTCTCTCTCTCTCTCTCTCTCTCTCTCTCTCTCTCTCTCTCTCTCTCTCTCATATTTTGCTATCTAAAAGCTAATTAAAATGACAGTTAACTGAATATATGCAAACTAAATACAGAGAATAGACCCTATGTATCATTGAAGGGTTCTTCTTAGGAACTGAAAATGTTTACAGCGATTCAAAAAAACCCAAAACCACAGATGTCCCAGCATGATCATGAATAAAGAAAGTGACACAATACAGCATGGAAAGCCTTAATTCTCCACGATTTGGTGGCATACAAGATTTCACCACCAGACACAAACAGTTGAGGGCCTCCCTCCTGTTCTACCTCGTTTTGTGATTAGGGCGTGATCCTCTGTCCTGAGGGGATTACCCTTTTCCCAGGCGATATATTTCTTCCACAAGTCAACCTACAATCAAATACATAGATATCATTTATGCTGTGTGAATTGCCAAAATAATACATGTGCATGGACACGTACGACGAACATCTAAGCAGTTATTTCAGTAATTCCAAGGTGAAAGACTTTGATTTGGATTTGAGATCTCCTGTTGGAAGTTTACACTTCTTTTTGTTTAACTGGATTGGTTTTAAAAGAAAACTGTACATCAAAATGATGTCCAGGTCTCAACCAAGTGTTTTACTGGATAAATTGGTTCAACTACAATACTAATGACCTTTATGATAAAATATTTACCTGCTGGGCCTCATCTGGGTTATTCTGAGGGGGCACTGAGGGGAGATTCTTATTAAGGCCCCTCGTAACCGCCTCATACTCTTTGGCCACCCTCCTGGCATTAATATACTCCCTACCCCTGTCCTCTGTCATCTTTTTGGCAATTAATGGGTTTATACTCTGAAGTGAAAAATAAAAAATCCAGATTGAAAAGAAATCATTATCATTTTAAAAAAAATTTGAAAATCTTTTTTATATGAATCCTTAAATACTAACAGCTTTTCTGAGTGCTGTACAAAGATTTTTATTTTTGTTTTGTCTTTCCACATATCTTGTAACTATGCTGATTATTCCAAAATTTGTTAAATCAAGCACAAACAAAACAAATATTAATAGAAGTGCAAATAAATAATAAAAGTGTGTCTTTTTTTTTAGAAGTTTATAATCTATAGTATAGATTTCTCATCTTTTTTAAATGAAATTTTGCTTTATAGAAATAAAACACAGTTCTAATGAAGCCTATTTATTGAGGGATTTTGTAGGGAGGTAAGGAGGAATTTTGATTCACTGTTAGTTCACTATAAGTGCTAATTTGTTATAAGTGTGTTCCCTGTTACAGTAACTGTGTTTTACTGTATGGGGCTCAGTAGATACTAAAACAGTAAACCCATCGCACCTGCTCATATTGACAATAGTCCTTCCAGAGTCCCTCTATGTTAATCATGGGATTGACCACGCCCCTCTGGAACACTTTCCTGACTGCCGTAATCTGCTGGTTCTCTGCATATGAGCCCACCGCCTCCCTGTAAAAAAAAAAATACATTATAGGAATATTACACTTTTTTTTTAAATTTACAAATCTGAGTTTGACAATACCTCACGACCCCCTCCCCCACCACTACTACATGGTGAAAAAGCACATTTCTATTCAATCATTCAAGTAAGTCTGTCATGATGCCCCTTTACCATGAAAAAAAAACCCCAATTATCCGGACAAAAATCAGGGCAATATAAATTAGTCCATGGTACCATGGATCACTAAATCTTACACTGATTTGAGGAAGTTGATGTAGTCGACCCAGATTTGGTATGACATTATGTCCATCCCCATCTTGTCCAGGGCGAAATCATATGCCTGGGCCATCTTTTCTCTACAAACATTTAAAATACATGTAGAAAACATATATGAAGATATGTTGCAAGATCCAGAAATCGTTTATACAGGCCAACCTCTGTGTCTAAAACTTGAATATCTTGAATACAATAGGTATTTGAAAGTGAAAAGTCTAAACCAAATGTTTCTTGATCTATTTTTACTTTGATGATACTTCAATGTGTTACCTATCACATTCAGTTTAATTAATAAAGAGTTTTTAAAATTTTTGTTTATTCATTCGGGTGATAAATAATTCAATTTTTCAATTGCTAATACTGGTCTGTTATTTATATTGCTAAATAACTATAAACCTTATTGTACATACCTATAGGATGGAAGTTTTCCCTTTGTGTCTTTGATATAGTTCAGATACAACTTCCAGAGATCTATACTGAGAACCTTGACGAGGCATCGCTGAAAGAGCTGCAAACATCAAAGTGTTAGAGAGAATTCACCACAATTTTTTAACAATTTAACTTGATCATTCATTATTACGATTAAAGCTTCTAAAGAGATAAAATCTTTATTTAAAACAGAAATCAAGAAAGAGCGCATTTATGTTCTGAAACATAAAAAATACTTTTCAATCGTAAATAATTTTTCTCATATCAAAACCATTAGTTTAAAAAAATCAACTTTAAATTTGATCCTTACCTTTTCAACCCTCTCAAAATTCTTCGCTTTTAACTGAAAAGAATATTTCGCAGCAAGGTTAAGTAATGGAAAATATTTTTATAGCATATTTTGTATAAGGACAAAGTTTTCTGCTGCTTATTGTTTTCCAATTATGAATGCAGTGAAACCTCATTTTTTCAAGGTTCATTGATGCATAGGTCAACAAAAATCTTTTGAGGTACGTATCAAATCCCCGAAATATGTTAACAGCCTAAGACTATCAAGTTGCTTAGTTTTTTTTGTGTATGTACCATTGAAGAGTATTTCTCTAGTAACAAGAGATGTTTGTGAAACACTTATGCCCCCCTCCCTTGGAAACATCCACAAAGAAAATGAAAATAAACTGCAAATATTTGGAATTTTTCTAAGTCCAAGGGGCATAACTCTGTTGGAAATTGCTCTATCATATCCAAAATCAAACTTGACCTAGATATTATTTAGATAAACCTGCATACCAAATTTCATATTAATATTGGCACCCTCTGTGAAGAAAATGAGCGGAAACTGCAAATAACTCGAATTTTTTTAAGTCCAAATGCCATAACTCAGTCGAAAATTGCTCGATCTTACCCAATATCGAACTTGACCTCGATATTATCATGATAAACCTGTATACCAAACTTCATTTTAATATGTTCATCCTCTGTGAAAAAAATGAGCAGAAACTGCAAATAACTCGAATTTTTCTAAGTCCAAACGCCATAACTCTGTCGAAAATTGCTCGATTGAACCCAATATCGAACTTGCCCTAGATATTATGATGATAAACCTGTAAACCAAATTTCATTTTAATATGTTTATCCTATGCGAAGAAAATGAGCGGAAACTGCAAATAACTCAAATTTTTCTAAGTCCAAACACCATAACTCTGTCGAAAATTGCTCGATCTTACCCAATATCAAACTTGACCTAGATATTATCAAGATAAACCTGTATACCAAATTTCATTGTAATATGTTTATCCTATGCGAAGAAAATGAGCGGAAACTGCAAAAAACTCAAATTTTTATAAGTCCAAGGGCCATAACTCTGTCGAGAATAGCTTGATCATACCCAATATCAAACTTGACCTAGATATTATCATGATAAACCTGTATACTAAATTTCATTTCAATATGTTTATCCTTTGCAAAGAAAATGAACGGAAACTGTTGGTGGACCGACAGACAACAGCAAAGCAATATGCCCTCCCTTCTTCGAAGGGGGACAATAATATTATAATGTCACCATTAATTGTCTGTGAGGAGTCTCAAATAAGAACATAGACCACTGAAAAAATCCTAACCCTTACCAAACAATGACACAGATCCTCAGTAGCTTGTCAGGAACCACAAATGTTCACCCTGCATTGCTTATGCCTATGAAAAAAGTTACGGACCACAAATGTTATGAACTTTTGCCTATGAAAAAGTTACGGACCACAAATGTTAATGCTTATGCCTATGAAAAATTAGGACCACAAATGTTAATTGCTTAGGCCAAAGAAAAAGTTATGGACCACAAATGTTAATTGCTTATGCCTATGAAAAAGTTATGGACCACAAATGTTACTTATTTATGCCTTTGAAAGAGTTAGAGACCATAAAAATTCACATCTTAATAATAAATCTGCTACAAATGTTTATTGCTTATGCCTATTGAACAGTTACATCCAACAAGTGTTAATTGCTTATGCCTACATAACAGTTACCGACCACAAATGTTAACTGCTTATGCCTATGAAACAGTAATGGACCACAAATGTTAATGTTTGTTAACTGCACGTGCTTTCGAAACAGCAACAGATATTCATTGATTCTGCCAACACACCTTTAGCAATACATTGTCATTCCAGGCTATAAAAGCTTTCAAGCCTCATCTTCACTCAGTATCATCTGTTCATAAATGCGAGACCAAGATTAAAATTAAACTTGTCTGTCATTTACAACCTCTGAGATAAGTTTTAACTTAACCGAGTACCCGGTACTGTTGTGAACATTTGAAATGGATGACATTAGCTATGAGATTCTTAATCTTTTTCAAGAGTCCATAAAAATTTCTTAAAAGCGAGATGACTTTCAATCTGTGTGAATATGGCTATATTAAGGTACTAGATTTTAGTAAAAGAACCAAATTTAATTGTTATATTTCAGATCAGCTAATTAATGAATATTCACCACAATATAAAATGTTATGTCAATTCTTTTGATTTCATTTTTCCTAGAAAATAACCCGGCAAATAATTCAGGCATTCTTTTTTCTAGATGCTTTATATCTTATTTCCAGATATCAAACGACTGATAAACTATAGTTTACATATATAAGTTGCCCAATTCCTTCCAACAGGTATATTCCAGAAAATATTGAAGCTTTTGTGGGTGGACTGGTGTACTCATTATAGATGCTTTGCATTACATAACAATAGTTAACATAATATATACATATATGCATATATATGTACCGTACATAAAATATTTATAAATATGTGCCAAAGATCAGGCCATTGTTCTCGATGAAATGCCAAACCGATATGTAATAAAGTTAACACCTGTGAAAGACAACCGTTTAACTTTAAATGTCAAGAAGCTCTAATGATGTCATCTCCTAAAGATATAATTAAAAAAAATATATTTCAGTGACGTTCAAAGATGTAGGAGTGACATAAATGGCTGTTAACTGTTCAAATGCAACATATAGTCTGCTATAAGATTATTTTAATATACTTTCATGTTAAATACTGAAATCTGATTGGTTTAGACACAGTTTATAATCCATTCTTATGACTATTACCCTCAGCGTTAGCAACACATGTGGCAATGGGTAACATCACGAATTGTTACATGCGCATAAATTATGTGCGTACGGTTCCCATAGAATTTATGTCAAATATAAAAGCAGCAACGTTTTCTTTAAAATTAAGACAATCTTTACCAACGAAATCCTCGAAAATTGGTATTCAATGAATATTGATGAAACCACAGTAATAAAATTAATAGTGCCTGTTTTGGAGGGTAACAGTTGAAATTGACACCCCTCGAAAACCATTGACAACCTCCACTTTGCGACAGTTGACAATAGTTCAATTTCAACTGTTGCCCTCTCAAGCAGGCACTTTCTATAGAATACCAATGATCAACAACATTTATTAAAAACCCTTTGAGCAAAGTTATGGTTAAAATCATATAAAAAATGCAAATACATAATGTGTAATAACCATAGAAAGTGATCATAGACATCAAGAAATGTTGCCTGAGCCGCCAGCGACGAAGGTAAGAAATTGATACACCATTTCATAATATATTTTTCTACATAATTATATTCTCTGTTCACCTCGACTCCATGCAAAGAGAACTGAACTCAGGAGACTTGTAAGAAAGTATGGAGTGTGCATCATACACCCTCGCCCTTCAGCAAACACACAGACCTATTTCATGTCACCTTGCACCACGATAACTTCATTTCAAACGTTAGAGCTAATTAATCCATAAAAATATATTTTTCTGTAAGAGCTCATAATATCAATTCTACTAAATATCTACGTTAATCTGGAAAGTTAGTAAAAATGGTTTCAGTTCATAAAGTTTTGTTTCAGCTTCCACTTTTTACATCTGAATTTTAGAGCTGGATATAGGCCTAGTAATTCCTTTCTATCTTGTGGCCTTTACCTCCATTAAAGTCACCTTAAAAGGTCAGTAGATGTGTTACCATTGTACCCTACAAATAACATGGCTCTCCCCCAAAATTTAGATACCCTTGGTTTTTATCCAAAATTAAAACCAAATTGCCCTACCATCTTTATAGTAAAATATACTATATTATACTATAATAAACAGCACATATCAGAAAAAAATTAGTCTTTAGTCTTGATAATTTGAATAACTGATTCAATATTTAATAAAAACAAAGAGGCCCATGGACCACATTGCTCACATGAGCAATTAGCCATAAAGAGCAGAAGATTGGAATTTACAATGTGTCACTTATATATACTGGAGGACAGAAGTTGACCTCTGTCATCCTCCAATGACCACTCATTCATTAATAGGAAAGTAATTTAAGACATAGCACCATATCTTACAGGCTGCCTGACCCCTGGAACCCTCTTAATATTTTCTGCTAACCTTGTACTGATATATTAGATCAAGAAAACATATATGGTTTGTGGATGCAAATCTCAATAGTTTAAAGATATAAAGTCTTTTAAAACTTGAACTTGATGCGTGTGGAATACATATATGGTTTGTGGATGCAAATCTCAATAGTTTAAAGATATAAAGTCTTTTAAAACTTGAACTTGATGCGTGTGGAATATTGAATTTCAAAGCTTTTTTATCCTTTCTACTTGATCCAAACCATCTGGAATCACTATTCATCATTCATTACATCAAATAGTTGGGACTCAATATTTCTATTGTTATAGTTGTAATATGTCAGATAAATGATATGTGAACAATTATCTTGATAACCCAACTTTAAAGCAGACAAAGCTCTGAGATATTGCCTGAACACATCTCATATTCAAGTATAATACCAGGCAAAAGGAAAAGGTTAATTTCCAAAATCCTGAAAAATTATAATCCGAATTGGGGGGAGGGGGGGGGGGGGGAAATTCACTTCAATTTCACTGTTTATTTCCTTATTTTCAATTCAATTTTTTACTTCGTCACAGAAAGGGGGGGGGGGTGCCAGACTCATCCAAAAAATCTTGACAAGAAAAAAAAAAAAAGGGAAAAGGTTACTTTCCAAAATCCTGAAAATCATAATCCGTGGGGTGGGGGGGGGGGGGGGGGGGCAACTCCATATGTTAATTCAATTTTGTGTATGTAGATTTAAGAAAAACCTTGGCTGTGCAAAAAAGTGGGGGGGCCCCTGATGCTATGTGCCTGAATACAGAAATTGATAAAAGTTGACTGTATTGTGTATACCGGTAACACATAATATACATTGGCTTACATACCCCCCCCCCCCCCCCCCTTCCAAAAAAAAAAAAAATCCACCTGAATTTCATGATATATCATAAGAAGTGTGTAGTTAAATTCGTAATTGAAAAGAAATTAAGAAAAAAATTGTACATCATATTTTTAGCATGTTTCATTTATTGCATACATTCATGACCAAATAAAGAACTAAATTAGTTTTAAATTTTTTAAAAAACCTCAGGGGGGGGGGGGGGGGGAATTCACTTCAATTTCACTGTTTATTTCCTTATTTTCAATTCAATTTCACAGAAAGGGGGGGGGGGGGGTGCCAGACTCATCCAAAAAATCTTGACAAGAAAAAAAAAAGGGAAAAGGTTACTTTCCAAAATCCTGAAAATTATAATCCGGGGGGGGGGGGGGGGGGGGCAACTCCATGTGTTAATTCAATTTTGTGTATGTAGATTTAAGAAAAAACTTGGCTGTGCAAAACAGTGGGGGGGGGGGGGGGGGGGGGGGGCCCCTGATGCCGAGTTCCCGGTAAAATTCTTTACACTTTAAAAAGTTTGCACTACCACAAAATAGTTTGAATAAATTAATTTTCATCAATATTTTTTAATTCACAATCTGAATATTTAAGGTATCAAAGTAATGTTATTTTTTTTTATTTTAAGCCTCAATTAACAAATATTATAGTCTTGTGAAAGAATACATGTATATAGTGAATTCGCTATAGATATTATTACGAATTCGTTATCCGTTATACGGATATAACGAATTACGAATATAACGAAATAATTCCACTGGTCCCTAGCGCTTCGCTATAACCGAATTTAACTGTATGTTAGTAATTAATAAGGATTGAAATATTTAAAAATATTTTACAACATCATTCATTCTTCGCGTTTCTTTGACCACGTAAATGGACCATTTCCTACCATTTCTCATAAACATGAAATATTACTCAGTTTTCTTCATATTCATCAGAAAAAGTGTAGAGCACATTCAATATTGCTCCAAAACGACTTTCACATATTCAATTGTTCATATTAATTTGCATATTGTTGTATAAATTGGTATTGGGGCAAGAATACGTGTGAAGTTTCCTAATAAATATGTACTATTGTAGATTATTATCTTTATATTATATTTCTAGTTATTAGGACATCGATAAGACAATCCATTTTTAAGAACATATATCATACATGTTTAAAAATTTTATGAAACATCTTTCCAAAGCTTTATTCATAATTTTAATTTTTGTGGCTTAAACACTTGAATAACTCCTGCATACAGTCCTTTACATAATACCCACTAGTATATTAAATAATAAGATTAGTAAATGTATAGGGTTGTATAATGAAGATAAATCTATAAAATGATATCATGTGAATATGTAAATGTAATATAATAGGATTATGAACATTTAATCTCCATGATACTAGTACATGTATTAGTTTTGGATCACTTTTTGGTACATGCATTAATTGAAAATATGACAAACTTTTAATTAATCTACTTTTTAAAAAATTCAATGTATTCTAGGAGAGAGAGAGAGAGAGAGAGAGAGAGAGAGAGAGAGAGAGATTTTTAAAAAAATCTGCAACTGTGAGTAACTTTTAGCATTGTTTTATGCATCATAAAGATTCAAATGATTTGAACCAAATAAATTAAAACTAAACTCCCTAAAATACCATTCTCAATATCACATTATAGTCTTTTTAATTGAGGATAGCCATCCAGTAGTTTTTCTTTTAAGGGTTTCATTATTTTAGTTTAAGCAATTGAGACATTACACCAAGGACTATACGGTACTTTTCACGACATATCACAAAATGGTGATTTAAATGTTTTGTGATAATGTTTTACAGATTGATTTGATTGAAAATCATCATAGCTCATTAGTTAAAGTATTACGTGCGCTTGTGAACCCCAGATCTCAAGTTAAAATCTCGCCGTGGCTTTTGTTCTTATTTTTAAAAAAAATAATATTTTTAGGAAAAATTGCTTACAGGCATTTTTATATTTATATTTGATTTATATACTTCTAATGCATCATGCTATCTTTCATAATAAAGTCTTTTTCTGCCAAATTGAGAAACTATTTCAGGTATAGTGAGCCACTTTAAATGGCTTACATGTAGATTAAGTGTTTAATTAAGTCATGATTGGTGGATAAATTGCTACCCATCTAACATTAAAGAGTCAACTTTTATTTTTCGCAAGCCAATTTTCACCATTATTGTTGTGCTTGGACAAATTTCTTAAAAATTTAAAATGTTTTTAAAAAGAGGTCAAATCTAATATTGTTGTAAGGTACCAATTATTAACTACATGTACACACACCTGTGGATTCCACATAAAATACAAAATTCCACACTATGGCTTATTCTAGAATGGTACATACAATCATAAAATTTGAGATTTCCAAATGGCTGAATGTACCTCATATTAAAAATAGTATCCCTAATTTTACTTTAAAAGCATTTCTAATATGAGGCCCGGGGGCCACATTGCTCATCTGAGCAACAATAGGGATAATTGATTAGTAAAGCTTTGGCCTGTCTTTAAAGTATCAAATGCAAAATATCTCAACAATTTAGTAGAGTTATATCTTGTTTCAAAAGAATTTCAAATTTTTCTCCACATATTTTTAGGTTAAACAATTTTTTCTACACATATTCTTAGGTTAACCATGAGCTCCTGTTGTTAAGTTTTTCTTTATTTATTCCAAACCTAATTCTCCCCTGTGCCATAGTGGCCCCACCCTACCCCCAAGATAATGATTTGAACTATCTTTAATCTACATGAGCTGAGGATGCTTCCACACAAGTTACAGACTTTGTGGTTTTTGAGATTTTTCTCTATATAGTCCTATGTTAAAATCCAACGCTCCATTGTGGCCCCACCCTATCTCTTCGGATCACAATGTGATGAAACCGAATCTACACTACATGAGGATGCTTCCACACAATTTAAAACTTTTCTGGCTAATTGGTTTTTGAGAAGATTTTTCTCTTTACATTTTTGTTAAAATTATACCTCATTGTGGCCCCACCCTACCCCCTGGGATCATGAAGTACCTGAGGAAGCTTCCATGCAAGTTTCAGCTTTACTGGCCAGAATGGTTTTTGAGAAGAATGTTTTTGAACAAGAAAAAAGCTGTCAATGTGAACAATTATCTTGATAACCCAACTTTAAAGCAGACAAAGCTCTGAGATATTGCCTGAACACATCTCATATTCAAGTATAATACCAGGCAAAAGGAAAAGTTTTGTGTGAACAGTATCCACAATCCATTCGTCAACTCTGAATTGATGAACACTATTTATCCAGAGAAATTGGATTCTCTATATACTAGTACATGTACAATATTTTTGCCAAAAAATAACTAAGTTCAACAGAGAGCATTTTTTTCATAAATCAAATCAAAATCCTAGCAATATGCACACCTCTGATATATGCACAATTAATCTGCAAAACAACAACTTCCTATCTTGAAAACTGTAGGAGTTATCCTCAATGCAATATTTTGCCAAAAAGTGACTAAGTCCAACAGCTGGTATTTCTTTCTTAAATTATCAGAAATCAAAATTCCTTTCGGCAGCCATCCATCCGCTCAAATGCCAGTCTGCCATTGTCGTATCTTAATAACCAGATTTTTCCTTTGGAAAACCCAGTTAAAAATACAGAATTTTTTTTTAATATTCAATAAATTTAAATTTGATTTCCAATGGCCAGTAACTGCATATAAAGTTGAATACCTACTTGAAAGTGTGTATTTAAAGTGTGCATGTTTATCAGATGTTTGAAATCAGTCTGTATTGTGCCAATCTGACCCCGCACTCACTAAAATTTTCAAATCACTTAACTCAGTCCTCAACTATAACTCAAATCCTTAAAAGTAGAGTGTATAAATTTTTTAAATCAAAGTGCAGACTTGAGGCTGAGTATTGACTTGAGGAAAGTTGGTGACAGCGGGGCCAGTAATTCCAAATCCTTGCATCTTATAGCAGATTCCACCGCAATAAAATCTGGTTTCAAAATATTATATCTTGAAATTTTCATCATCTCTATCAATTTGATAAATCTCTTTAGAGTTCATGTATATATAAAAGCAATCAATTGCATGCATTATCATGCATGCTTGATTCTGTTTCACCAGTATTGTGTGTAAAAATTGAACAACAAACACAGCAGAAAAGACAAAAAATACATCTTTGAATAAATTTTGGGATGTTTATTTGTATTTAAACATTACCCAAAACATCTACAAATGTGATAACCTGAAAAGTAAATAATTCAAATTGACAATTAGTACAAAGGAGTCCCCCCATCACATACATACACACACACACTTCCGGTACTTATCAATAAAACAATACTAAAACTTGAAGTACTGTCTTGCTGTAATTGATTTAATCAAAGATTTTATAAGGCCATATGTATGAAGTGCATTAACTCTAATGTTCTGGAAAGACATATTTATTGATCATATCTAAACAGTTTACTAAAACCATGTCAACTTATTACTGTAAACCAACTTTTATTAGCAATAACTTGACTTTAATTATTACACAATTAACAAGTGGTAATTTATTAAAGCTATAGACATTTGCAACTTCTTACACATGAATATTAAAGTTGGTTTAAAATACCTCATTCATAACACTGTTAAATCAAATATATGCAATATTCCTCTTTCCTTTTAAATATATTATGAAAAACTTCATCTTCATTGACCGCTCAAATTGATCACTTAAATTGATCTTACAGTTGAAGTTTTAATGAGCAGTATTGATTCATTGCACTTTTTTACTCCAGACAATATGGGTTTTCTTTTTTGAAGTATGGAAAGAGAAAAGTACATCCCCTATGAAAATTTATTTTTTATTATCGGTATTATTTTCAGGTTTTTTTTCATATTTTATATCAGTTTGCAAATACTTCACATCAAAATTGACAATTCATGTTATTTGGCTATCATTTTAATCAATTTCAGGAAATATCCACGCAGTCATGAAAATGGTTTAACTTTACATAATGTATAATTCAAATTGAATTCATGTCAAGACTTACTAGCATCCAAGGCCGATAATTTTGATTTTCAAAATTAACAATACTAAATCCTACGATAATGTAAATGATTTATAAATTCATTCTCTTGCACTTCCACTCGCACCAAGGGAAGAAAATAACACAAACACCACAAAAGAGCCAGAGACTTCAAACTTTTGTAATGATTTATGCAGAGCATGAAAAACAAAAATAATTGTGATATGCTCAACTTCATTACAAATATTTAGAACACTGCAATTTATATACAGTTTCTAATACATCAGGTAAGAGAATCTAAAACCTCTTACCTTCTATAAAGCTCTAAGCATTTACATGAATGAATATTAATATTGGTACACCAATGTAGAAAGTAATACCGGTATCTGTCTGCCTGGTTGGGGTACTCGTAAATAAAAATTTCTGTCTGGTTTAATTTTTCTTTACACCCCCCCACCCCCATGCACTCCCAAACTTTATAAAACTTCCAACTATAGGTACCCCAAACCACAAAACAGATACTGTGCGGGCTTATTACAGCCCAGTGCAAACAATTCATCAAATTAAAAATTGGCAATATGACAAAACCTACTAATTCATTTGTCAATTTATTGAAATGTAATGGTAAAAATTGATTTCCTTAATATTTTTCCCCATAGCAATCTTAAGTTAAATAGTTTACGTATTAGTGAAATATAGCTGAATAAACCTCTTGTTCTATATAAATCCTCCAGTATTTGCCTGCATTGGGAAATTGCGTGACCAGTCTCTCGTACACCTGCCTGGCAATCTCGATGGGTTTCATCTACAAAACAGTGATCATTTTTCAGACTTTTTAAATACAATAAAATCAATGCATGATCATATTATACATACATTGTACTTATATCCTGACATTTAAAAACTTTACTGTATAGAATACCAACTTTTATATGGAATGACAAAATTTTGTGAGGCTTAACAAAGCCTCACCATTGATTAATAATTGCCTTAAACATGTCTTGTTACGTTTTGGGCAAGCAAACCACTGGTAAAATGCTGTGAAACTTTATTTTATTTACAGCAAGTGAATTTTTTAAAAGTTTTGCATGCATGTGAATGTATAGAAAAGACATATCATGATGTATAGAGAAAGATAAGTAAATTTTCATAAATTCAACATGAACACACTTACCTGTGCATCTCGAATAAGGACACTCCATGCTTCAGTGTCGTATGGGAACGCTTCAATACGTTTATCTGCTTTCTTTAACTTATCAGGGATGTAACCTATTTGCTAAAAGCAAATTTAAAATATTTCATCAACTTTCAAATACAAATGAAAGGACAACAAAATGCTACCTTAGTTTTGAAATTCACAATACATTGAAAGGTCATTGATATGAATATATATTGCACAATACTTCTTTGGGGGTTAAAATCACTCTTGAAATGGCAATAATGAAATCAATTCTTAATAGAGAACTATTTCAGTATTTCTTGATTATTGTTATTGTGCAGTCCAACTCAATTTCGAGGAAATTCTAATTATCGCACTTTCATTAATACAACCACGCTAATGCTTCCATTAGTCAGCATTATTTCATAAATTCATTATTTAAGTAGAAAAAATAGGACATTCTTACCTCCGGTGGCAGCACGCCACCGGCGTTAGAACCTGCCGACATTTTGGCTGAAGCTTTCCAAACACACCGCGATGTATCAAAAAACAACCATGCGCATCAAATAACAAAAAAAAACAACTCTCAAATAACAAGCAACTTAATCTCCAGAATGCAGATAGATTTATTTGATGGTCATCGCGCTCACATTTCTGCAAGTATTTCCACAATATTTGGTACGGTTTCAAATGGTAATCCTCGTTCACAACACCGCCATTAATGCACCTCGTGTAGCGCCGCCGCGCAATATCGGTAGTTGCCGTATTTAACGAACGATAACTCATCGATAGTTTTAAAAAATCGGCATGAAAGCAGGCAATTCTAATTCTTGGAAATGATAAAAAAAATGTTCCAAAAATTCGACCAACTATAAATTGATCACTTTAATTTGAAAAAAACCCCACAATGAAGTCATTTCAGTAGCAAACAAAATAAAAATTAATAAATTACAAAATATACATATTATGCAAATCTATTTATTGCAGAAACTTTAACGGCACAATATAACGCGCAACTTTTGCGATTAAACGCGCTACTTTTGTGATATTGAATATTGTGATGAGAAAGGGATCTTTCCTTCCTCGTCTTCTTTTTTTAATCATTTACAATGATCGGCTGTTAAGGAATTATACTGAGTCTTTCATAATTTTTTTCTTCTTTAAATTGTTCGTTTAAAAAAAACGTTTACATAATTGATGTTAATAAACTTTCCTTGCTTCGATCATTATCGACTGTTTTTAATAAAAAAAATTCTCCTCACATATAAATGAAATCGGTAATAATTTCTGTTATATAATATCAGAAATGTTATTATGATGTTAATCAATCTATATATGTTTATATTTTTCCTTTATTTCAGAGTTTGGGTCCTATCCAAATGATAGATTTTTTCCCTTATATACCTGCATGGCAAATCTTATTTAATGAAAATTCACCAAAATAATAAATAAAAAAATATCAAAGTTACTTAGGAGGTAGAACACCCTTTTCAATTATTTAGCATATTTTTATACCTGTTTATAAATGATATACTATACACTTCTAGTATTTTGAGTAAATAACAAAATTCAGAAAATAAGCATAGGCTACAAGTAAAATTATACATGTATATGTGTAACTCTGTATTTAAAAGTTTATTTTTCTGAATTTATCTGTAGATCGACGCCCTGCTTTATCAACACAGTAGTATGATTATAATATACATTTACTTATTTTTGTATGTACAGAGACATAAATAACATGTTATTTATGTCTCTGGTATGTATCGTTATTTTTATTTCAGTGGAAAATACATGTTTAAAAAATTGGTACTTAGGTTACTTGGTAATATATATAGAATGTTAAAATTTTTTGTTTTATTTGGAAATGCGCTACATGTATATTGTAACTCATGTCATAGGTTTAGAAATTGCACACGTTTCGCATACATTAAAATACAGTACTAGTAATGATTTTTTTTTAAAAGAATGTTTTTTAAGATTGGTTAAATTATTGCGTTTATTATATCAATTTAATATATATTGTGAAAGTTTCGGCTTTATTTGTAAAGTTATGCGTTAGGAATAAACGATATGAAAATAAGCTACCCCGGTAAATGGACATTGAGAACAAGAGAGAGAGAGAGAGAGAGAGAGAGAGAGAGAGAGAGAGAGAGAGAAATTACACTCCTCTATTTTGAATGTATTTACAAATGCATGCAACTTCATTTTGAGTAGTTTTTAAACAAAGTATTTTTTATGATATTTTAATTTTGGGCCTGAAATTTTGAGCAGAAGTTTAAGAGGAGTTGCATTGTTAATAAAATAAACCAACTAACAGAATCAACAAGAAATTGCAAGGAATACAAAACAGATTTGTGACATGTTAGATAACTGAAGTACAATATATTGAATTCATTTAAATAACAGCTGACCTAATTTCATTAATTAGTATGCAATGCTGAAAATTTGCATTGAAGAAAAGGTAAACTACAACGCAAAAGTGACGTGCAATTCACACTGCATTTAAATAAAAACTGCAAAAATGGTAAATCCGTTTATTTAAATTGTTTTATATAAAATGTTACTTTAATAGTAAAAAGAGTTCATATCAGTTTACTTTTCTCAATGATGATATATGTTTTTAAAAAAATAACAATGAAAGAAAAGCTTACTGCTGTAATAAACAGCATGTAAACATTTTAAAATATGTCAATTTCATGAATATTCATCTTCTACCCAAACAAATCAAATTACAAACAGGCCCAGGCAAGTTCATACAACATCCATGCTCTTTCAGAACCAAATTCCATAATTAAAGGAACTATGTTCTCCTTCAAGAATCGAGAGACATCTTTTCATTTGGTTGTCGCATATTTAATTTCATCAAAGGCCTTTCTGGCTTTTCTCAGTTCCTCATTCATCATCAGAAGTTCTTTTACGCGAGAATATTTCTTTGGGTCTTTTCGAATCAGGAAAATGATGTCTTCAACAGAGATCCTTCCTGGGCGACCAACATCCATTGCTTTTTTTGTCTGCAAAACAAGAAGATACATGTACTTGAATCTTAAGGAGGCTGGATGGTCGACAAATTTAAAACCATCAGATCTACCTTGAATATTAAATATAATTTTTTTTAGCCATAAAGTATCATTTTGTCAAGAAAAATTCAAAAACCTTAGCTTTTATGTTTTAATATATATTTATTTATAGCAGTTTAAACATATTGCAAGCATATCAGAACTGATAAAATGTATCACAATATAATGTTTTTTGTCAGCAAACCTGAATCACCAAATGTTGGTTATCATTGCACAACCCTATTGATATAAAAGAATCATTGAGTCACATCTATTTTGTACCATTTCTGTGATGTACTCAATCACCAGATCTTCAAGCAGCTCCACACTCTCTGTGTAAGGGTTCCTGTCATCACCAAATCCATACATCATACAGCGCACTGAAAAAATAAAACACAATCAGTGTTTATAAAGATCTTTAAAATTCCCTGATTCATTACAGTCAGTGTTACAAATTCACAGTTATGTATTTACAACACTTCCTATTCCATCATTTGTTTTCAATGAACTAAGCTAAACTTTCAAATGTGCAAAATATAATATCTCAGCATTCTGCAAAATATAATGTTATCATTGTAACAGATCTTTTCATGATTCAGTAAACAGTAAGTGAGATAAAACCTAACCAACAAATATTTTCAACTACAATATATTGGAGGCTAACTCTCTTTAGAGAAGACTATGTGTGTCCACTATTCTATAGGGAATGGAAATCAGTAAATATATTCTCTTTAGAGAATTAGACAGACATAAACCACATCAACTTCTCTTTGCAAACTCTCATATTTTGATTTTGGAAATGTGTAAATGTCAGAAGACAATACAAACATGCGATATGTACAAGTCGAGAATGATTTGACAGCGGATTAGTGTAATTTTTTCTTGTGAGGCTGAAACGCTTTAAATAAGAAATTAGCTGATGAAGTGAGGCGGTATCCAAAACGGCGTTCTCCCTTGTAATTTTCCTCCTTAGGTACCCCATTTTTAACGATTTTGCTTTTTTCTACACAAGCCCGTTCCCCTATTAAGTGGTATAACGTGCTGTTTTAATCTTTTGACAAAAAATTATGACATACATTCCTTCAGAAATATTTTCTTTCTCTTTTCTAAAGGAGCATCATCTTCTACTTCATCTTCATCGAACTAAAATAAAAAAAATTACAACAAAATTTTCAAATTATTGGTACTTTTGAGATATATGCAAAAAACCGATATAAAGTTATTACAATAAAATGTGAATTTTTTGTAACTTCTCAATAAAATCATGTTTATCAGCAGAATTGTTAAAATTTGTAACCTGAAATTCTCCACCTTCGGCCATTTTGAAAATTCACTAATAACAGGAAAGCTTCAATATTTTTTCCCGTTTACATAAAAAAAAACCATTAATGATCATACAACTTCCATACCATGATTTATTATATTAATTTTTATTTGAAATCTAATTTGAGACTACATTTATAAATAATGATGTTTAAATTGTCTTTTCTTCTATCGTGTATATTAGCTACACCTTTCTTACTTCCGGTTTCACTTTCGAAGGTCGCACGTTGGTCCTAGTTTCATAATATTTGTAAATTCGCAATGGGTTCTTCTGAATCAACTCCTAGCAAACAAGAGAGCTCAAGTGAACCAGAGAAAAAATTAAAACCATGCTGTGCTTGTCCAGAAACGAGAAAAATAAGAGATGAGTGGTAAGGCTTGATTTTATCTGTTTTCTATCACATTTTTTAGTTACTTTCAGTTTCAGTAATACATCAAGATTTTGTAACCTCTTTATGTTGTTATTCAGAATAAAGTATGCCACTTTTGCAAGATTTTTAAATGAATTTGTTTACAGTGCTGTCATTTGGGAGAGCATTGACTGTAAAATGTAGGCTATTAGTGTCGACTTTACCAGTACAATCTCCAGATTTAGCTATATAGCTTGAATAAGCTAAATAGCTTTATTAAGCTATTCAGAATAGCTTCATTTAGCTATTTTGCCATACAGTTTTCTTAAATGTGTAATTTTTTCAGTATGTATAAAAAATCGCACTTTAGTGCAGTGATAATTTTCAACTTTGAACTGTTCTGTAAACAATGCATGTAAAGATTACTCATAAGTTTGCATCTCCTTAAGAGACTTTGCACTAAAAGTTTTGGGGCAACTGATTCATGACCACACAGTTACTTCTTGAATGAAATATAAAGGAGGTCAGTTATGGTAAACAAGATAATTGATTGGTAATAATTTATCACAATGAGAAGAAATCATACTTATCCACGCCTCATTGCACACAAAGTGGTGAACAGTTACCCAAACAATGGAAATATATTTTTTAATTAAAAGTGTTTAAAAGCTACAGTGTTAAAACTATCTTACATTTGGGTCAAGTTTATAATGGTCAGTGGCGCAAATATGAGTAGCAAGTTAATTGCGATTTTTCGTCCATTTCTTACAATTAATATTTTCTTCAAAAACTGCATATAAATAGCTTTATTAAGCTATTTTGAATAGCTTTATAAAGCAATATAGCTTTTTCAAGCTATATAGCTAAATCTGGAGATTGTACTTGACCTGATCTAAATGCACACCATCAAAATATTAAAAATTAATTAATTGGATTGTTATATATTGTCATTAAGAGCGGGTCACATTGAAACAATCATGTAAATTGAGTGTTCGATGCATCTTTACTATCTATCTAATTAAGATTAGACTTGTTAAACTGTATACATACAAGATCTAACAACACCCTCTATGGGCCTGATTGCCTTTTAATTAGCCAATGAAGTCACTACTGTCGAAATCACAGCTGGTATTTCAAACATTTGATTCCAGTTCATCGACATACCTAAATGCCAGGGGTGTCTCATATAGTACCAGTTAACAAAGTCAATGCAAAGTGCCTGTGTTGAGTTTTCTATTGTGATTGCATAACTCATGCAAGAAAGAAATTTGAATAAATTTTTACACAATTTTGGTGGAAATACTTTAAAACAAGATATAAATTAGATGACTGAGCTTTAGCGTTATAAGATATAAAACTATAGTGCAATTTTTTAAAGATTTGTTTACTGAAGGTTGAATCTAATTTGGAAACAAGATGGGTATTCATTCTTAAAAGGTCAAGGTTCCTCTAAAATGACCTCGGAATGGGCATTGATAATTCTTGTGTAGTGTATCAAAAAGAAGCAGTTTTACAAGTCTAATGTTATTTAGATTGACTTCATAATATTTCTAATAATGTTGGTTATTCAATGATATCATATTGATTTTTAGTTCACCTGAGCTGAAAGCTCAAGTGAGCTATTCTGATCACATTTTGTCCGTCATCCGTCTGTCCGTCCGTCCGTCTGTCTGTCCGTCTGTAAACTTTTTACATTCTGAACTTCTTCTCTAAAACCGCTTATCCAATTTCAACCAAATTTGGCTCAAAGCATCCTTATGGGAGGGTGAATATAAATTGCAGAAATAAATTTTAAAGTTCGATCTGTATTCAAAGGGGAGAAAACCTTGAAACTGTAGAAAAAGGAGGGTGCATTTTTAAAAATCTTCTTCTCAAGAACAACTGATTCCAATTCAACGTAGTTTAGCATAAATTATCCTTATGGGAAGGAAAATATAAATTGCAAAAATTAAGGGCTAATTCTGTTTCAAATCTGAGTTATTACGAAAATAATAATAAAGGAAATGCGTGTTTCAATCAGTTTAATAGCTTCGGGTTCGGCATCCGGTAAAATGGGTAGGCAAGACTTGGCCTGGGCAAAACAAGAGATTGGCAGTTATTAATCTGCCAATCTCATTAAAATTTCAGGATATTTGATGGACCAGTATATTTGTATTCGCTGTAAATATTGCTGCAAAATAATGCATATTTGGAATTGATGATTGCCGATCTGCCCCAGCTTTTATTTTGCCACGGCCCGGATTTGCATACCCATTTTACCAAGACTCGTATTTCATACTTCTAAAATGAGGTTCTTTGTTTAAGGCAGCCATGACATTATACGAAAAAGGGTCGATCTGACTATGATGAATTTGCTTGTTGTGCAACAGTTCGCGTATGAAGGGAAATTTTTGAAACATGCAAAATATATTAGTGTTGATTTTGTGAAGTAAATTGAGGCTAAATATTTCAATGCGTTGACAGTTTTCACATATGACGGTGGTGTTAGCTTGTTGTGATTTTCGTTTCATTTTCATTATTTATGCTTTGTAACATGGGAACTATCGTCTGTATTTCGTGATTTTTACGTATCAAATCAAACAGAGATTTCGGTTAATCAAACAGTTAACTGTTTACCTGCGCAAATTAAGCAAAATCTGATGTATCAAAAAAGTACTGAAATACAATTCATTCTATGGGTAATTCGGCATTATCTTTTGAGTAATGGTAGATTAATGCAATAGGTTTTGTTGAGATGCTCAGCATTTTCTTGAGTTTATTCAGTTTAAATAGAGTTTGATATCGCTGACGGAAATTAATATGTAGGTATATATACATGTATATATATGATTCATTTCGAAAAAATAAATTGTGTTCTTTATTTGTTATAGTGCATGTTTCTTGTGTTTAATTGTTTACAATTTCTATTTACTAACCATATTTGAGTGTTAAGCTTCGAACTATAAGCAAGATACAGAGATTTGCTCACAATTCTATGTTTGTACATAGATCTTAAAAACTAAAGATTAAAAAAGTAAAAAATTTGTCAATATTTTTTATGAAAATTATCAAAGTCTGTTCTTCCAGAAACCAATTTTAACGACTTGTTGTATTGTAAACTTAACCTTTTTTCGTCATTATTACTCCTACTGTACATGTGATCCTTGACTGTGTTTGTGTACATTTGTATAAACTGATTTTGAACTTCAAATACCAGTGAACTGGTCTCGAGTGAATAAAAGAATTGAAAATCGTAGGCCATTTTTTTTTCCATTTTAAATGCAGAATAGGAAATACCAAGTTAAAAATCTTAAGCTGAATGTAATAAACTCGTGTGAACAAAATATGACTCAAACCTAGGCGAACTGTGAGCTCTGTATCTTGCTTATAAATCTACCATTGACGCTGAAATTTTGGTTGAACATTAGAAATTCTATATGAATTAGAGTATGCTAAATACTTGTACAAACAAAATAAAAGAATGATATTCTGTATATACCTACTCTCTGGGGCCCCCTATTTATACAATAAATAATGTGAAATCTACATCAACTTTGATAGTTTTCCAGACACGAGTAAATGAAAACAACATCTTTAAAACAGTTTCCAAAGTTCTGACACATTTCTGTTGCGGGGATAAAGTAATTATCACTATTCCTAAGAAAATATCACAGCGGAAAATTATCCTGGTTTGTACGCGAAGTAAATAACAGTCATTTAATTATAATGGAGAAGACAAATAAAATTTTTGAATGTTTTTAATTTGAGGAATTGAGCACATTGAGGTACAATTTTCTTCTTCACATCTATACATGTAGGATTTTTTAAATAAAAAACAATAACTATTATATTTTTATTTTTGAAATACAATAACTAGTAAGTAGTTGATGAAAAAAAATGTACCTATATGCTCTCATATATTTTGATCGCTTTACAAAGTGTGGGGGGGGGGGGGGCAGAACAAAAATATAGGAAATTGGAAGTTAACAACTTAACAGTGTACCCCTACCAAATGTTTAGTTTTATATCTTGCGTAGAATTTTCTTATTCTGGTAAAAAATAGTATTTCATGAAGGTACAATGTCAAAGGTTACGTGTATGCAAAAATAAGTGTAAAATTTGAATACTTTACAATATTTATTTTTTTGTTATTCTAATGAGGGACCATATGGCACAATATCTTTTGAACGCCCATTGTTGCTCAGGTGAGCGATGTGGCCCCATGGGCCTCTTGTCTTAGCTTTGTGATGGTCAGACCAGTTTGGTAGGTAATGCCCCTGATGGGGGTCTTGGTTTGAAACCAGTATCATCTGATATTTGATTGTAATTTTTGTCTGAATTCAAGTTATTATTTTTTATCTTGTAGCATTTTAGAAAATGGAGAAGAAAATTGCAAAGAAGCAATTGAAGCACACAAAGAGTGTTTACGGAAATTGGGATTTAAGATATAAAAATATCTAAGGTAATTGTCTTAAATATCATTCCTGTGAAGTGAAATAAAGCTTAAATTAATAACTTATAGCAGTACATATATGAGAGTACTGTTGATTCTGTATTTTACATTAGTACTACTACTTTATTCTGCCTTTTAGTAATGTCATCATATTAACAACAGTCAAAAAATTAAATACTAAATTTTAAAATTTACAGGAGTTATTTCTAGCAACTTAACATATGTAATGCAGATGTTTATTCAGTATTTACAGTATTCAAAGTTGTCCTTTTTTTTCTTTCAGAAAGTTTGAATGGAGAGTTTTATTATAACCTTGAGTGAGAGAAGACCCAGTGCTGCGTGTGCTTGAATGATTTGTGACTAATCATTAGTGACTTTTTTAAAAACATTGTTGTGTTTATTTATTAGTGTGTGCTCCCATTTTTGAGATTTTCTTTTATAACATTCATAGATAAAGTGTTTTCAGAAAGTGTTACAAGAGTCTGTTGTCATTTTATCAAAAAACTATACATGAACTATGAATCTTTCTTTAGAAATAATTGGATGAGTATCTGTGTATCAATTAAACACTCTTTGTTCATTATATACATAATAAGAGTGAATGCGACAAGTGAGTAAGTGTTCGAAACTGAGATGCAGTATAATATAATGTTTAGAATTAGTACATTGAAAGTTGTATTAATCCAAACATTTATTGCACATTCTTAGGAGGCCTTGGATCCTCAAACTACCTCAGATTGTGCAGTCATTTAGAATAGGCACATTTCCTATCTGTATTAAGTGTAGGCAATCTAGTGTAGAATTTTGAATTTTGAAAAGTTTATAGGTAAAAAGCAGACCTACATTTAAAACCCTTTCTTAGACCAATATTTTCTTCTCTTTTTTGCTTAATCTGGCTCTCACTGCACCTATAGAGTGTCTTTGCATTGATAGGTCAAGGTCATAGCAGACATCCATGAAAAACCATTGTATCCTAGCAGAACACTTTTAAATCCATACTGGGACTATTTTCTCTCTTCTTTGCTCATGCTTGATTATACACTGCAGATAGGTAAGTGTTATGCAGTGACCTTGAATCAAGTCTATTGGATAAAACTGATTGCCCCGGTAACCAGCAAACTTCTGTGAAAAATCTTTGTCTGGATCATATTTGATTTCTCCTTGTTCCAAAAATTGCTAGGACTTCACCAAAAGACTGCTTGTAGGAAGGGAGTAAGGAGTGAGAGTGATCTTGAGCCACATTTCTAGAGATGGTTGCTGTCATAGCAGAACTATCTGTAAATCCTTTTCCAGACCATAATTTTCTCCCATTTAGGTCAAGTTAGGTTCGTACTTCATCTATTGAGAGTCTGCAGGTAAAGAATATACATTGACCTTATTCAAAGTTTCCAGGTTAAGATAAATGTCATGGTCACAGCATACTTCTGCTAAAACCCTTTAATCAGAGCAGATCAGTTTAAAATCCATTTCAAGACTTTTCTCTCTTCTTGGTCAAATTTCCCTCAAACAGTACAATGACAGTAGGTGAGGAGTGATCAGTGACCTTGAACCAAATCTCTGGTTAATCTCAAGGTCATCATTTTTTTTATTCCTTGTTTTGACAATATTTGATCTCTCTTTGTGCCAATCAGGCTCAGATTCAACGAAAAAATGACTTTAGGTACAGAGTATATTGTGACCTTGAACCAAGTTTTTTTTAGGTGAAGGTGAAACTAAATCTCTGTTTCATCTCTGGACCTTAATTTTTGTTCTAATCTGTCTTATACTATACTTTTTTTGTCATTCATCATTTTCAAATGTTAATAAATTGCAATAGTTATACATGTACATGTATAAAGAAAAAGAATCTTTTAAATCAAAAGTAAATATTTATCACAGTTTTATTTCATAATTGGTATACTTCATGTAAAGTACAAAGATCATAATAATAATATTTGTAAACAATATATAACAGTAAAAAGAAACCTGCTATTCAAATAGTTTGTAAATGTCTTTGAAAAAGTGTGATACTAATTTCCTTGATCACATATTAAATATCCAATATATATGACTTTATAAAAACAATCCAATTTCACATTTTGCACTTATAAATATTAAAAACAACCAGTTAGTTCAATAAAGTCCAGCTTCTGATGTTTTGAAGAGATTGATAAGAACTCTATAAGTTAATGAAGGAGCGCCTTTTTGATCAGGTCCTTTCTGTCGGGGGTCAAGGACGTTGGGAATTCAATGTCAAATTCTATCACTAAATCTCCCTTATTTGTGGGATCAGCTGACACTGGCATTCCCTCACCTGGGACTACTTTTGTATATCCTGGCCTGGAAGTGAAAATGTTATCAAAATTACAAAAAAAACCTGCAATAAACTTTAAAAAAAATGTCCATGTCAAAATTCAGATTAAATATGAATTGAAATACACTGTACTAAAAAGCCACAACAAGAAATGTAATCCTCCAAAAATTTCTGATACTGGTAATTAAAATTTAATTTCACTTCTGAATACACGGTTTCAAGATAGTTATTAGTCTAAATTATGACATGAAAAAGACCAGGTAAACAAAAAAAAAAAACCATTTAAAAATATTTAAATGTTGACCTACTTGATGATATCATTGATGGGAATATGAAGCACCCTCTCATCCAGAGTGATAATCTCCACTGTGCAGCCTGTCAGGGCTTTCCCGAGCGGAACCTTGGCAGTGTGGATCAGATTGATTCCCTGTCTGCGGAAACGAGGATGGGGCTTGTCTTTTACAATAAATACGATGTCAGCTGCAAACAAAAACTTAGATTTTGTAGACAAACTGAAGAGCACTTATATGGTATAGATGTTTTGGTATTTCTCCAGAAATCCCCAAATTCGGAATTTTGTAGTGACTGTATCTTACCTGGGACATTATTTGGACCCTGGTCACCTTCCTCTGGAAATGTGATTTTTGTTCCGGGCTTCCAGCCTTTTTTGACAGTTATAGTTAATATTTTCTCTCTGATACTGGATGTGTGACCATCTTCATTCATCACCTGTTAATAAACATTTTACAGTAAAATTATTTTCCATGATCAATAGTTGAGTAAACCTGGTGATGCATACTTTGTATAGTATGGTATATATATGCATATGCACAACAATTAAATCAGTTCAAAATACATGAAATGGACATTCTAGTTATCTGGAAATGAATTGGTAAATATAAATAAACTGCATGACAAAAATGCTAAGTTGATCTAGATCTTCAGATTTTACTTACTGAAGAAAGCTTTGTGAAATTTATATATACAACAAAAAACTATGTTCCTACCCTTCTTGTGATTTTCATTTTCTTTGTACAGCCATGGAACACCTCCTCAAGGGATAAGACAAGGTCTCTTTCTATGGGTGGATCCTGCTTCTTTCTTCCTCTACCTTGTAGCCCACCAAAGCCCATGCTAAGATCCCCATCCACTCTATCATAGAATTCTGACAACAAGAAACATACATTTCAAACTAAAATCAATGAACCAAACTTTCTTTTGTTCATGTTTACTCTTTCTCAAAATTTCACAAGTGTGTTAAACTCAGTGTTTCTGATTTCTTTACCTTGGAACGGATTATCACCACCAAAGAAATCCCTGAACACCTTTTCTGCATTTCCATGGAATGTGTATCCTTGCGTCCAGGCCCCTGCTTCCCCGCTACCCTGGGGCACTCCATTTTTCAAACCTTCTTCACCAAACTGGTCATATGTGGCCCTTTTCCGAGCTAATTGAAAACATTTAGGAATTGATCATTAGAATTTACTTAAATACCACTTACAATTATGTTAATATAATAAACGCAAATTGTTTTCCTTTTCCCAACCAAGTTTTAATTATCATTAACAATTGTGTGTATACATACATTGTACACCAAAACTTACGATCGCTCAAAACATCATATGCTTCTGCACACTGTTTGAATTTATCCAAGGCATCCTGATCCCCAGAATTTCGGTCAGGGTGATATTTCAGCGAAAGTTTTCTGTAGCTGCAAATTATTTAAATGTAAATTTTTAACAGCCTTAAATCTTCAAATATATAGTGAAACTGCACTTAATGGCTTATTAAATGACTTGAACACCTTTTTGCAATAAAATTATGAACTTAATCTTTTGCAAGCACAATATTTTACACTAGGTTTTGAAATTAATTGTAAGAGTTACAGAAAAAAATCATGGGATTAAATACAACAACTAAGGACAAAAGCATTTTTAAGTGTATCCAGTGAAAGAGTAAACTTTATGTCCAAAAAATCATTCGAAGCATGGAAAAAGAGTAAAAATGAAAGATCACTTAATTTAACTTACTTTTTCTTTATATCGGCATCGGTTGCACTTCTGGTAAGCTTTAGGATATCGTAGTAATCAACCCCCATGTTTACAATCTCTTCGTTCTTTCTAACTTGTTTACAGTAATGGCGGATCACATGGCAACATGATAGCAACACAGAATGAGCGTCATTTACGTAAGTAAGTTTGTCAATATCTAAATTTGTTGAAGCTTGCTTTTGAATAAATTTAGGGTAATAAAAATAAGTTAATGTAAATTAATGAATTTGTTTCCTTCGAAACACAGACTTTCAAAATCTTTTTGTACGAAAATATCACTTAGTTTAGAGGGTTTGGAAATCTCCGAGCAACAGCGTCAAACAGTATGGCCGAAATGATATGAAACACTTTTTCACTGGAAGTTTAAAAATATTGTGATAGCCATATGCTCTAGAAAGCATTTCCATCATGGAGGGTGATGTTTCAGGGGTTAGGATATCCCCACCTGTTGTCGAATTTTACGACACAGAACCAAATAATGTGCATCAATTAAATGTTACGGTGTCAAATATTAGCAAAACAAGCAAGAGCATTCGATTCTATGGACCCAAAACAAAGGTAAATGATATTGAATGATTGAAGAGTGAATATACTTTTTATGCAAATAATATGTAAACGGTGTGACCGTTGGACCGAGCGCAGATTTAACACAGTGCAGTTTGATTTTTGTAGAACAAAATTTATTTGAAACGCACACAATAGGATCCGCCTGCATGGTTGCCTACTCAAATCAGTAGCCTAAGTTAAACTAAATGTCGCGTGCCCAGTCTACATTGTGACGTCATATTTCAGACGTAAACCGTACCCGTTTTGTCTTCGGAAATAGGCGAAGAGAGTTACGTTATTCCGAACTTTTTTAAAATTTCTTCTTTCATTGTTTATCAATTTAATTCTTATAACTGCCTCGGTAATAAAATTGAATACTTGATTCGGTATCTAAGAGATCAGTTCCTTGATGTTAATGTTTTTTCCATCTGGTAATTTGATAAGACATAGGCCTACATAGAACTAGTCGTGTTTCTAGATTGAAGCACTGTTGAAACTTATCTGGTGTCCTGTTTTATTTCTTTTAATTCAAATTACCTTCTATTGAAACACTGGAACATTTAAATCGAGGTTAGGGGCAATAAACATCGATAAATACCAGTCAATCAATGATCGAACTAACTTTTTAAAAACAAAATGGCTGCCAATATGGCGGCGCCCAGGGCTGGAAGAAATTTTTTTTGGCCTTAGTACCCCTGATTCAACTTTCATTTTTCACTGATTTTCTTATATATACGTGTTACCATTAATCCTCGCTTCGCGAGGCGGGCTTCGCCCGCCTCTCGCTGCGCTCAGTAATATTTATATGCATTAAAAATTCTTTAATTGTATATCCGTTATTCAACAGTATTTTCAACTACGAGTGAAAAATCCCAACAAGCCAATTGCACCAGGTTTATGTGTACCAGCTGTAGTTGAATTTGAAACAATTGAACCAAAAGAAATCAAGGACAGGCTTGTAGTCACCATTGATGGGGATGTCATCGAAATCCCTCTGATAGCGTAAGTCTGGGTTAATATGTATTTTGTTCAATCATCAGTTTAAATATTCCTTCCCTTTCCCCCATCAGCATATTGGAGTGCTTTATTATATTTGAAGAAACATAATAATAAATGTTGGTCTGGACAGGGAAGTGGTGACAGACACGAACATAAACTGCAGGAAATTAATGTTTCTTGTATTGTTCGGAATAGTATTGTACTATTAATTAACTTAACCCTCAAATTTCTTCCAGTTATCCATGCCAGCCTGTGTTAGAGATAGAGGAGGAGATATATTTTGGAAATTTAGTGGCCAACAGTAAGACCATATCAAAGGAAATATCCCTTTTCAACCATGGTTCCAAATCAGGAGAATTCAAACTGAAATATTCTGGTGATAAACCCATTGCCATTATGCCAAGCAGTGGATCTGTACCACCCAAAAGTGTACAGTTGATCAAGGTATATATAAAGGATCTCTCTGCTATAAAAATTGTCTTCATTGCTCATATTCATTAAGCAGTAATCATTTAAAATTTATCGGTACTCTTATTTCAAAAAAAAATTTAAAAAAAATTGATATTTACGATTTTGCACCTTTTTCAGGTTGAGTATGTAACAAAGGAAGCGGGAAAAATTGATGAAGTAATCAAGTAAGTTTATTTTTATTTGATCATTTTTTTCAAAAATCAGAATAGCATAATGCAATATAATCATTTAACCAAACAAAGCTTGAATATACTCGTTTTAATATGTTTGAAACTGTTGGATTTTAGAGTAAAACTAGAAGGACAAGACACAAAATCATTACATGTTCGAGGAGTTCTGGTGGACAGGGCAATAGAGGTTCTCTCCCTTGAGACAGAGGAACAACTGGGCTGTGTTCAGTTCGGAGAGGCATACTATGGCTCCGATAAGACAGAATGCGCGATTTTGTTTAACAATGGCCCAGAGCCTGTCAACTTTGTTGCAGTATTAGATGAGGATGCTATTGCACAAGAAATGGTGAGCAGTGTTAATCATGGATGTATTTGTTATATTAAAAAACAATTCGAAGGTGTAGTATATATAAAATGAATACGTAGTTACTACTGTTAGAGCACAAGGATTTAGTGACAATCCCATATATTACAATGATCCCAGTATATTAAATGATAGAGTAGTAAACTTAAATTTGGACTCCTTCAGGGTGTGGATTTGACTCGAAGCACTGATGTTGCCCTCGCTGACGAGATGACGGGGGGAGAGCGGGCCCAGGGCAGCACCAACGTCATCACCTCCCTTATCACTGCCATTCCAAACCAAGGGGTCCTCAAGCCTTTTGAGAAAATCCCCGTATTCTTCAGATTCAGTCCAAGGTAAAACATACACATTTTGAAATCTAAAAAAAAAATGATTAGAACTACAAACAGGTAAAATAAAATTGGCTGTGCTTCATATCAATGTTTAAAAAGGACCATTTAATAAACTTATGATTTGTCTTAATGTTTTGAAATAGGATTTTCAAAGGTTATTGAACAGTCAGTAAAATATTTTAAACTGAAGCTTGTTTTTAAAATACTGGAAGTTATTTTCAAAATCTGTTACAGGTGGAATGCTTCAAAGGAAGGATGGAAAAGCCAAGTGGCTCCTCCTCCAAGGAAGGACTTTGCCTTGTTCATGAGGATACAGATCATAGGATCAAGCAACTTGTCTGATAGCAAGAGATCAGGATCTATGAACACCAAAGATGGTATTTTAGCTTTATTTTGATAATTGTCATTACAATTCAATAATACATGTATTAAAGTGAATTACTGTGGATCAACTTTTATTCACTTTGACCTAATTTCGTAATTAATCAGAAAAAAACCCTGGTGCAATATGCCATTTTTTTGCCACTAGCTGAGCCTATTTTGAAAAATTCATATAAATATGAGATGCAGTACTGATTCCCAACAGAAAAATTTCACGATAACATTAATCTCATGCTAACTAAAGTTGATTTTACAATATATATTCAAAAGTTATAGCAGATAATTATAGTAATTGTTTTATTTAAAAAAAAGTATTGACCATGATGCATACATGAAGTTTACAGTTGAATGCATGCTTTTACATTTATAGGGTCAATGGTAGAAGTAGCCATGACAGGAACAGCCCTACCCGTCCTTTTGTCCATCTCTCCATCTTACAAGTTTAACTTTGGAGAGTGTCCCGTGGGGGAACATGCAGATGTATTGTGTACAATCAAAAACGAGTCGAATGTTTTGCCAGCCATCTTTCAGTTCCGAAAGATAGCCCATTTTCTTACTCATCCCCCCAATGGAAAAATTCCACCAGGGCAGAGCCAGGATGTTATTTTTTCGTTTTCACCAAATCAGATAGGTATGTCACAATTTACATTTCAATAAAACTAACTATGAAATTTATTCCAAAATTTTTTTTACAATTTTGATAGAATGTTTTTCTTTTATTCTTTAACTCTTTTTGAATGTCCGTGTACTTTTAAAATGGTGGATATAAAATGTCATGAATTAATGAGAGGAAATTGAAAATATTAATGATTTTGCACTCTTGACACATATACATACCTTGCAGACTATGATTGAGTAAACCATCTTTCCAATATTGATGTTAAAATTTGTGTGTATTTTTAATGTGGAAATAAATTATTCTATATCTTTTACCTCAGGCACATTTAAACCCAAGCAACTGTTGGATGTGATTGGTCATGTAGCGGACAATCAGAATCCGACCATTTCACACCTACAGGTCATCCACACTTATCCGATTCTGTTTTGTGGATCCAGCGACCCAATACCTGTGGATAGGAAGGCCAGGTTTAATCCAGGTAAAAAATTAATTAAAGATCTTCATATTATTAAGTTTTGTTGCGCTTTCATATGTATTGGTCTTATCAGTTGCTTGAGCTGAATTCACAATTGCAAAGGTCAAGAATTCAAATATACTTGTTTGATTATGCAGTAATTTGTTATGTAACTTGAACCTTTTTTAAATAGTGAAGTGGTATGGCACAATCGTTGAGGCCTTATCTTAAAATTAATTGACTTTGGATTTTAGAAAAAAAATGCTATCTCACCTTGAAAAATTTGATCATTATATAACATTTAGATAAGAAAATTAAAAGAAATCAAGTGCTTGTAAAGATATATTTCCCAGTCAACAACTTTAAGAAAAGAAGCAGGCGTCTAAAATCTGTTGTGACTTTCCTTATAGGCCTCACTCCCTATATCTCCAATGAGGTTGGAATGTTTGCGGAAACCAAAATGTCTAAACTAAACGGCAGCCCAAGAAATGCAGTGGCCGGGGGTCACAAGACTCAGATGCATAGGGTGGGTTACTACGAGGAGGACCCCGAGGCCAAAGTGGCGTTTCCGAACGATCGGGCACAGAGCATCCGGCCAGAGCATGACAAATACAAGTAAGTCTAGAGGGGCAGAAATCAGAAGAATTAAAGCATAAAATTAGAGCAATCCTTTAAAGTCACCCAAGAAGTAATGTAAACATGTCTGTTCATTTTTGCCCTAGCTTTATTTTTATCCTCTCAGCACACACCTTCAATTTGTCTCATTCAGATGCAAACTTAGAAAACTAACTCATTAAATATCAGAATTTGAAAACTGACTGTTGGCAATTTGAAATAAAAAGTTCACTGATGCCAGAGGGAAAAAAAAATAACAGGGGGCAAATTCAACCAGTGTGTATGTTAAGTAGAGAAGTCAATCAATATTAACTGAATTAATATTTATCACTTCCGTGCTGTAGATATGCTCTGTGACTTATGACTATTTTTCTTTATTGTGCAGGACGATTTTCACAAAGAGTGACAGACACGTGTACCGGGATCCCGACTACATGTTGACGGAAGAGGAGGGTCAGATCAAACACTCGCACCGTGACAGCTACGTCATGATGCTGAGGGAGATGAGGCAGAAACGGATGAACCGTATCAAGTCCAGGTAACTCAACCGTGTCACGCCGATACGTTTTCTTTCCGTCAACTTTTAAAACAAAATTTATTATTGATATTTTATTTTTAATTTCCTTCTTTTTTTTTTTTTAATTTACTTCATTTTTTCTTAAATATACAAGTGAAAACACAATTTCAAGGTACACCAGGTACAAAAAAAACCCACACCCATATACACACAATGTATCAGCACCAACTTTATTTTGTTATGTGTGTAATAAAATACTTGGGTCAAAATGGACTGACTTTTTCTTGCATTTAAATTTGTAGGGAATTCAAAGTCACCAACAACAGTGTGGATATTGGGATCAAATCTGCCGCCGGTTTAAGACCCAAAATGCTTAAACAGCAGGAAATTCAACCTGATCCAGAGAGTAAGTAAATTACATGCATTCAAGACAATTAATTAAGTTTTTTGTTTAATTAAGTTGTTTAATCAATGAGTGAAAAAATCACACCCATTCCCCTGAAACTTTAAAGAAGCTAGTAACTTATACATAGTACATTTGGTATGAGAAAAAAACTTTTACTTTTATCACATAAATTATATATCTGTGATTTAACAAAGGCGTTTAAAATTTAGACTCTCACTTAAAGAACTTAAAAAATATGTAGATAATGTTTTTATGAGTTTTGCAATGTTTAAATGAGTTTGTTTGTATGTTTGATTTGTTGTTTATTTTAGCTCCCCGTCCTCCCAATGCTGATTTCAGACTGCTCAGTTCCAAAGAACTCAGTGAAGCTGAGAAGGAAACTAGTGCCAAACCGGTATGTACAGTTATCTCCCTTAACACATCCAATCGTTTGAAAATATTTTAAGGTAGCATCATCCCACTAATAAGAGAGGTAACTCTCACTGGGAACGATCCTCATTATTGCTTTAAAGGTGTCCTGACATTGTATGCATTTTAACTGCAGATAGTTTTTTCTTTTGGAAATTGAATACTGTAATTACTTATGAACGCAAATTTATTTTTTAGCGTTACCAGAAATGTTTATGCAACTTTTATTATTAAGGGGTTGATATACAACTTGGATGTAATGATTTGCAGGTATGTGAGGGGCTGAATGCTCTTCCCACAACCAAGGTAGAAAAGGCAGACTGCTCAAAATGGCTGTCTCCTCAGCAGCTCCATCAAGTGGTGATAGGGCCCGCAACTCTGGACTTTGATAAAGTTTGTCTCCGATCGGTGGTCACCAGAAACCTCAGCATTATCAATAACTTGGATCAGTACATTCACATTGTGGCAGAGGTAAGGTCAAGATGATCCAAAAATACTGTAAATTTAGAATAATTCGTGTGTATGATGTTTGGCAGAAATTAAATTTCCACCAAATAAGCATAGATTTAAAAAAGCATATTTCTGATTGTATTTATTAACATACATACATTCATAACATTAAGCAATATACTTGATTAATTGGAAACCATTTTCCGCCAAAAAACCAAAATAGAATACACAGTTAAACGTAATACTCTTACAGCACATTACCAAGAATATTGTGTATTCCGTGTACGTCATGATTTAATGTATGGTGCTAAATATATAATGTATTTTTTTTCTGAGCAGATTGATTGTCGTGAATTGCGTCAGAGTAGTCCTCTCTCACAAGTGGTACCTCCCAAGTCGAAGGCCAATCTACCCATTGTGTTTGAATCCAATGTCAAAGGCAATTTTCAAAGGTGATCAATTAACTTTCTATTTACGCATGCTGTTTACTGTTATGGGACTCTATTAAAAAATTAAAAATCATAATAAGTAAAAATATCTACAATATAAATGTACTTCTTTTGAGAAATGTCATGAATATTTGTAAATATACACACATAAGATTTCTTTTTTTGTATATATGTAGTTTCACAATTCACTCCTACTTATAGTGCTGAAATAGCACAATATTAATATTACAAATTATGATTAATACCTTGGTATTCTCCGTTGAAAATCACACATTATCTACATGTTAGACCAGAACAAAATAATAGAAACCTAGATTATTTACATATATCCAGGTAATATTGTTGAGTTTTATTGACAATATACAATGTATTTAGAGCACGGTATGAATTTTGAATACCCCATTGCATTTGTTTGTAGGTCTGTATCGTATACAGTAAATGGATTTTACAAACATCATGTTACCGTGGTAGCAGAGGTTGTTGCAGTGTCATTGGAACTCTCCACAGAAGAACTGGTTCTCTACCCCTCCTATGGCATGCCTGCGGAAGCTGGTGAGAATGCACTACCAATATTTGTTAAATCTATGTATATTCCTCCAAAAGGAGCCGCCTATATAATAAAACTTTGCAAGTTGAAATTTGATAAAATATTTGTAAATTGGCTCCAGTAAACACTAAGTTTCTTCTGTAGGCCTGAGAGGAGTGATTACATTGAAGAACACCCTGAACTACCCTGCAGAGTTCACCTGGGCTCCGAACCTTGGGGAGAAGGGGACTGCTTTCTCCATCAGACCTGCTACTGGTAAGACCAAAAAAAAAAAAGATAATTGATATTGAGTTCCTCAGGCCCAAAATATATGATATTGCAATTGAAAATTAAGTTTAAATTATTTGTAAAGGGGAATAACTCATATCCTTAAAATTATAAAAATGATGTATTCCCCCTTTTCAATATGGCAATAAAATTAATCAGTAAGGTAGCATTTGATACAATGCAGCAATGCCTGAGAAACAAAACTTAAATCAATTTTTATATGTGTAAGTTTTTTTTTCATTACATCATTCACTGTATGTCTGTAGAATGAACAGCTTTTCATCTATGTCTGGTTTTGTTTACAGGGACAGTAGACGCCTACAAGGATCTGGACTGTGAGGTGGTGTGGCACCCCTCATACCTGGCCCCCGAGGACGGGTCCTTTTCCCTGATGATTCACGGGGGACCCACCCTCCAGCTTCAATGCCGGGCAGAGGTTCTGACCAACACTCATCTTATCTTAAAGTCATTTTGCCTGTTCTTTTAAAACAAATATTTTATTAATTGTTTGAATACCAGGCACCTTGCAAAAATTGTGAAAAAAACCTTAAAATTATCCTGTATTGTTTGAAGAATTTGATAACAACCCCCTTTTCCCACCGAACCTTCACCCCTAAACTAATGTTATAAAATTAAGAAGAAAATAACCTTTAAACAATATTTAAATAATTGTTGTTTTTTTGTGTGACAGCTGGGAAACACGAGTGTTCAGTTTGTGGAGAGGAGAGTGATGTTTGGTCAGACACCAATCAACATCACCACCACCAGGACAGCTCTACTGGCCAACACGGGACAGACACACGCCTACTTCCAGGTAAGTAGACAACTAGGATAAAGGAACGCATCAACACATTAACGTGGATAGGTTAGATTAATAGTGTTAAGTCATCCAGTCTGGTTGAATGTACCTGATTATTTTCTTAGAGGCAAAAACACATGCTCTAATTATTAAGTTAAAAGGTAATTTGTTGAAGTAAGTATTGTGTGTATGAGAAAGAAGGTTTTACAATAAGTTTCTAAAAAAAGCGCCACAATAATTTACCAAAAAAAATTATTATTATTTGCGTGAAAGTGAACAGTTACATGGGGGGTTTGTGTGCAATTAAATTAATCAACGAAAACAAAATAGTGATCAATGAATGATGTAATTTTTTTCACAAATGAATTGAATAGGTTCTGGACCCTAACCCCTTCCCTGGACTGGCAGTGAGCCCCATCCATGGAGTGGTGCCTGTGGGAGGACATGCAGAACTGAAGGTCCAGTTGACCCCCAGCGCTATTCTGAAGTTTGACACCAAAATACAGGTGGCCATTAAAGGAGGAAAAACTCTGGAGCTAAGAATGGGTGGCAATGTGGAACCACCTACTGTGGATATTGATGTGGTAAGGATTAAGTGGAAAATGGAAATTTATTGACATAAATAGAAAAGTGTTGAATTAATGTACTGATTGTGCATATATAAAGTGACCTTTTGACTGAATATCCTCAAATTACTAATATTATGCTCTTAGCAGATAATTATTTAAGATGATTTGAAACATAAAGATTTACGGATTATTTAAAATTGTCTCTTTCTGCAGGCTACATTTGATTTCAATGGTGTATACTGTGGATCTGGGTCAACCATCACCTTCAAACTGAGAAATCAGGTAAGAGTTACTGCCCTTAATGATTCTCATCTCTTGATACAGATGAAATATTTTTTCTTTGTTTATAAATTTTCTCTCCTTGTAACACCTGAAACAGTTTTAAAGAAATGCTTACATAAGCTTCCAAAATCTAGAATCAGAGCCGTAAGAATTATATTTGTTTCTTCATTTGACAGTGTAATTGCAATTTTTCACATAAACATTTTGCTCTTTTGAAAATGGTTCTAAGAAATTCCTGAAAAATATGTTCATTAGTCATAAATAATGTTCCTTTGATTATAATCAATCAGGCTGTGACAAAGAGTAAGCTTGAGTTTGATCTGACGAGATTCCGGGACTTCACTCTCAATTTTCCCGGCTACCAGACACAGGACGACTACAGCTACCAGCTGCTGAACCCTGGGATGTTTACCGTTACCATGGCACCAGAGGAAACCATTGAGGGCGAGCTGATCTTTATGCCTACAGAGGTAACGGAATATTGCGATTTTACATTAGAAGGCTGTTTCCTTTCTCTAAAAGTCTTCTATAAACAAAATATGCTTCCGTTTTTAAATCTAATTCATAAAATTAAAAAAAACACAATTTTGAATTAAGCAATTTCCTTGTTCAAGACCTACAGACATATTATTCAAGAATGAATAAGTTTTAGATGCAGGATAGTTGCAAAGAGTCATATTGGCTCTCTTGGTTTTAACATAACTTTTACAAAAGAATATTCATACAGAGCATTGTCTGAGATTGGGGCACTTTAAGGATGTTACTGATGGACTAACGTTTTGTTTGTAGGTGGCAGCCTATGACTTTGTGATGCCAGTCATCATCAATCAGATCGGTGCCCCCTCCCCGGCCCCCACCCCCTTCCCCCCGACTCCAGCCCCCTCCAATAAGAACAGTCTGCAACATATCATTAATCCCCGCCCACAACCCCCACAAGTTGCCACCCCACGCAAGCATGTGATCGCCACGGCACTGAGACAACCTCTTCAGCTGTCGAACAATAAAATTGAGTTTTCTCTTCCGTCGACATTTGAAGATCCTACTGCATCAACAGGCATGGGCGTTACTAAGGTAATTTCTTGTAATGTTTGAAAAAAAAATTGTTTGTTACTTTAAAATCACATTTGAATAGAAGTTTCCTAACAGATTTTTTAAATTTTTATTTTGTGTCACTTTGACTGCAATGTTTTGTTTCATTCAAAATTTTGAATACCTATATGTTGATGATGTGTATTTTATTCCACCTTTTTTGTTTTCACTTTAGTTCAGTTTTCACTTTTATAGAAATATTTTTTAAAAATTATTATCAGTAGTATTTTATGAATTTTATTGTTTTTGATTACAGTTTAAAATGATTGAGGTAATTAGATATACCAGCTGTATGCAATTCTATGCTTTCCAGATTTCTTTTCATTGGGCTATCATGCATGCATACATATGTATATTGTCTTCTGTATATTCAAACTTGTATCATATTTTTTTTCTTCACTTATAATTGAAGTCACAAACTGGAGCTTTTGTATACATTTATGTTTTTGATATATCTTTTTGGAATTTTTAATTATTTATTTATAAGACTTACCTTAATCATTGTTTTTGTAATGTTGAAGCTGCATGATTTTCTCTCTTTACTTAAAAAAATATCCTTATTTAAAAATAAATATGAAAGCTTTGGTTTTTGTATTCAGTTACAAACAACATCTATTATGGATGGTGACGGTATGATTTTATTTTTCTGGAGTTATTTTCTTTGGGTTGTTTATATCACAACAATACATCATTCCTCAACGGAACTTACTACCAGAATATAATTAAATAAGTTATCATATTTCCTATTTGTGTTCACAAGAATCAAACATTTTTTACTTCAGTCCCTTATATTACTCTAGGAAACTGGTGGTTTCCTTTCTATTTAATTTTCCTCATTGAAAATTAGGTTCAGTAAACCTTTTCTAGATTTGATACCCATTTAGCCTTTACATTTGTTGGCTAGTTAGATTTTTATCATGATATCTTTGCATGTTATCAGTTTCCTTAAATATATATGTTTAAGGTCAAAATTTTTCCTTTCAGATTTTAATATAGGCAGTGATAAGTCAAAAATAAAATGAAAACATTTGAAAAAAATGCAATAACTCAGGGCTCATAAAGTTTTCTCATTTTAATTTGACATGTGACAATTTTGTAGTTCTATATACTGACCCCTGGTATATTATTTTGAATTTCTGTATCATTAAATATTTATTTCGCCTATATTGTTATAGATTTACAAGATAACAAATTTAAAGTCTAAAAATATAAATTATTTTGTGTTTTGTCTTTTGATGATTTATATATTATTAAAGATGCATGTGAACAGGAAATAATAAATATATATTGGTTAGAGATGAAACTTAATGAATATAATGACATTGATTTCTATTTTATTCAGGGTACAATTTTGGTCAACAACAGCGACAAACCCTTAAAATGGATGTTTAATCTGTCAGAGAAATGTGAGGCCCTAGATGAGGGGATCTTTAAGTTTACACACCCCTCTGGGGTCCCCTTTGTAGTGATGAGTGGAGAGGAAAGCAAAGGAATTGAAGGAACCCTGGAACCTGGGAAAACCCAGCAGATCTCTGTAATCTTCTGTCCAAGTATGTATTCCAAATTCTAATACATCACAATATCATACACAATTATCATTGAAGCTGTCATATGTTTCAGGGTTATTTTGGCATCAAACAATTTTGGTGAATTTTATTTACTAAGGAATTTTGAAATATATTAGCACTTTAAATTTGGAGAGATTCTTCTTCATTATATTTTAATGTAATAGATTTTGAAACTTCTTTTTTTGGCGTATTAATTAAATTCCTCAAAAAAAGCCAATTTTTGAAAATTTTATTAATCCTAGTTAAAAAACAGTTTTAACTGCTCATGAACTGGTAAATTACGAAATTAACAGTATTTTGATGAGTATGCAAACTGGAACGCACATTTTCATAAGAAATCAGTACTGGTAGATTACCCTATACATTTATCTGTCATTGAACTTAATAACTTTGTCTGTTTTCTACAGAAAAACCAGGGAAACATGAGTGTGTGATCCCGATCTACATCAATGACGACACACAGAAGCCCTACCAGTACCTGCAGGTGGTCGGAGAAATGAAGTCGCCCCGGATCTGGTTTGACCCCCTCGCCATAGTGATGACCCCTGTTCCTCTTCTGACAGAAGTCTGCACAGAGTTCACTGTCCTGGCTTCTCAGTACACTAAGTGAGTATACAACCAAAGACCTTAACAGGAATTAGGTATTTTTGACATATAAGTATTGGTTCATAATACTAGTTATGTACTTATTTAAAAAGCTGAAAACATTAATCTTTTCTTTATGAAATTTTCAGTGGGTCAAGAGATCATATTGTATATAACATCATAATGTTCATCACAAGAGCTTATAATTGACTGATGTATTATATGATGTATTACCGGCATATATCGTAAGCTAATACACGGCATATATCGTAAGCTAATACACGGCATATATTGTAAGCTAATACACGGCATATATCGTAAGCTAATACACGGCATATATCGTAAGCTAATACACGGCATATATAGTAAGCTAATACACGGCATATATTGTAAGCTAATACGCGGCATATATCGTAAGCTAATACACAGCATATATCGTAAGCTAATACACGGCATATATCGTAAGCTAATACACGGCATATATCGTAAGCTAATGCGCTTCATGAAATTTGTTATTGTGAAGTGTCATATTTAAACCACGTACTACAGAACATTTCTGCTCTCCTGATGATAATGTGTTGAACAAATTGCATGGTGTTCATCATAAGATTATTATATTAAATTGTGCATAAATTTTGATTGATCTAATGATAATTCAGGTCTTGATAATTAACAAAATTGACCTTGACCTTTCAAATAGGGCGTCCAACATCACAGTGGAAGTACCGGAGGTGGAGAGTGAGGACGGGAGCATCATCACCCCCCTAACGGTCAGCTGGCCCGAGGGATCAAGTAAGGCCCCACACTGCTCTCATATAGTCAACACTGTTTAGGCAAATACTCATCTTTAGTTTCTCAGGCTATAAACTTCAAAAATACTATGCATTAGGCAGATATTTTATATTTAAAAAAAGATTTGCAAAGGGGAATAACTCAATTTTCACCTTTTTTCTTAATTTTTGAAATACGAATGATGTAATGGTGCCTGAGAAACTTAACATTTGACATAACCATGATAAAACTTTATCATTATCTTGAACAATTAATGTTTTTGTTAGAGAATATGGAAAAAATAGAAAGTAGTAAATATTATATCATAATTGCAAAACATGTTATAATCAGTATAATTTGATAAAGAACAATTAATTCTGAGCAACAAACACACATTTTTGATTAGTTTTTATGTCCGGTTGTGACTTGATCTTTATATCTATTACAGGTGTGATCAAGCCGTGTAATGGAGATGACGGACAGATTGAGCCATGCGCTTTGTCCTGTAGGATTGTCTTCTCCAGTCCCAAACCTGTCTCCTTCTGCCAGCCCGTCAATTTCATTGATGACAGTGGTACAATGTAAGTCATTATGGGACTCATTATTTTGATAACAATAAAAGTTCCTTTACAATGCTTTGTTGTGGTACATAAAACCTTTAGTGAATAACCCTTACTTAAATTTGTCATTTTGGGGGGGGGGGTATCCTAATGAATCATAATATATAAATTATCATTTATTGATTTTATTAAAGAAACAGCAAAAACTGTAATATTTGATTATGTTTATTATTGTTTAAATTTTAAGTATTTCTTTCTGTTTTTCGCAGCTTTAAGCTGATGGTGACAGCAACGGCTGACAACTGTCTGTTGACCTGCTACCCATTCCTAGCTCTCCATAGAACCGACTACCAAATTGTGTGTGAACAGGTAAATAATCAAAGTATTGAAAGTATTCAATGTAACTACTCAATATGACACAATCAAAATATGGAAGTTGGAATTATGACACATATGATAAAATACGAGTCCTGAATGTATTCAATGAAACTATAACAAAATCATAGTAATTGGGAGTGTTTACCGTCATTGAAAAGCATTTGGACTTGTGGTAAGTTAAAGTACTAAATTTACCAAGTATATGTGTGAATAAATCAAAACAATGAAGATATGAAAATTCAACTTACAATCTTAATTAACTGTGTAAAATGAAATTGGTATAAAGCATTCAAGATTGTAACTCTGTGAATGAATATTTCAGGGTGCATCCCCAAAAGGCAGAAAAGTCGTAATGGCCAAAGACAACCAGAATGGTGGGGAGGCCGTTTTTATTCCCTGTGCCTCGCCCCAGCACACTAGCCGACCTTCAACCAGTGCAACAAGTTCAAACTTTCAGATATCGTCCTCTAGCTATGAGTCTTCTGCGAGTGTAACAGGTATGATACAGAAAATGTTAAGATTAAAAGATGAAATATATTGTGTGGATACTTCTTTATCAGTTTTGTGAGTATTTTTCAGTCATTTATTGGCTGTAAGCTTATTTCAAACATCAAATTCCTCCTTTGTTTAGATTCAACAGATGAGAGCACTCCACTGAACCGTGAAGGAGCCATGAATAAGCCTCCATCTGGATCAGAACACAATGTCAGTCGAGGTCAAATGGACCTAGCCTCAAGGTCACTGGGATCAGCCATGTTCCCTGATGAGGACACAGAGGAGGGGATATTTCACATGGAGGTTCTGTTGGCAGTCCAGAGGTGGTTCTCCTCTCAGGGTTGGCCCGGGGGACAATTCCCCATCATCATACCCCACTCACTGCGCTGGTGAGCACAGACAATTTGTTCATGCAGTAAATTTTGAAAAAAGATGTAAATCTAAATATCTTCAGTCAGTCTCAATGACTGTATATACTTTGCATAAGTGGTACATTTTTGAAACTGGAAAGCTCTTAATACAGAAGACTAAGATATAACTTAAACTGGAAATGATAAACAAAAGGGAAAAGCATGTAATATTGGCATAAAGATGATCTTGATAACAGCAGCAGTGGCAGCTTAATTTCTTCCTCATCCAAATTATAGACGTAGAGCTATGCTTTTTTTTGGCATGAATTTATCTCAGAATTCAATTCAATCTTTTTTTCAGTGGTATAAGCAGGAAACCGATCACTGACGACTCCCCAAAGGCCGCCAAGGCAGGGAGCTGGGACACCAACAACCTGAAGAAGGAGTTCAAGACCATCTATGACATGATCAGTAATCTGAGTGGCCGTCCAGTCCCTGGGATCCCCATCAACTCGCCCCTCCCCTCTGACCCCATAGAGAGGGTCAAGCAGATCTACTGGCAACACGCTACACTTCTGACCTTTTTGAGGTAAAATGTTTGTCAAAATCATAGCTTTTCAAAAAGATGTACAGCATCTTTAGCCATTGCAGTATTATTTTTATATCATTCATGCTATTTTATACAAGTATGATAATTATAATAAATGTTTCATGGAAACAAAAATTAAGATCCTCAAGGATTCATTTATCTTCCCTAATTTTGTGTGTCTCATATTTCAAACATTTTAAAGTTTGTTTTTAACATGGCCTGAAGAAAAGCTAGGCAACATATGTGTTATATAATCTTGAATTTTCTTGTTGAATCTGATGAAAAATACCATAAATTTTTTTGTTCAAATTGCAGATGCCAGGGAGCTTGTGTAGCCTCCGTCAAGCCCGAGTACCTCCTGGAGCCACGGGATTACCACCTCTGGAAACAGATGCAAAAGCAACTGAAGCTAGAACTGGCAAAACAAGGGGAAGTAAATCAGGCCAACAAGATGGAGGAAGAAGAAGAGCTCGAGGAGGACGTGTTTGAGGCGGTGTCTAAGCGCTCCTGGACCGACGTCCTATTACAGCTCCTCAAGGTAACGGATGGAGCTGTGTTACATGTCAGCATCACACTGTGGAATCATTAGATTTCAGGGTGGCTGAATTTTAGTCGATTCTATTGGTACCCCTTACCTTCAAATTCATATCCCCACATAAATTCATGTCATAGTCTTTATTCTATATACATGCAAGTGTGTGTAAAATTATATCCCTACGAACCTTTGAAAGATTGACAATACAGAAAAATGTATGATGTATGGTGTTTTTTTTGCAGACCCTTATTTTAGCCAAGGTGACCCCCCGCTCCCTAAAGAACACCCCCTCACCGGACAAGAACATTGACCTGCCCAGCATTAACCAGGACCCCCTGAGCTCCAACATCTACAGTGTGGGAGAGAGGATCATCCTTTCCTGGCTCAACCATCACTACGAGACTTACAGGGAAAGAATCTGGACAGGATGTTCAAAAGGTTTGTAATTTGTTTGATAATATAGAACTAAAAATATAGGTATATTCCTTTTTTTGAAAAGAATAGTCCCCATGGATGTTAAAAAAAAAGAAAGAAGACAAACCAACAAATTTCGATGTGATGTTCAATAGGGTTACTTAGATATTTCATAATGTAGAACAAAAAACTTATTTATGTTCATTTTTTAAGGGAAAAAATAAAAAAAATTGTTTTGAAACTTTCTACTATTTGAAGATTTGCAGGAATTCTCTTCTATAAAATAAATCACCTTTGCTCATTCTTTAAAATATGAGCAGATAGGAATACTTTGTCATTTTTGGAAAACAGTCATAATTTCGGACATATTCCCTGGTTGATAGACTTATTTCTTATGGGTGTATTTTTTTTTCCTAGGTGGTGTACCTCCCTCCAGGTGGATTGTCAACTACGACTTTGATCTGTTGGATGGCCTGGTCATTGGAGCTGTGTTAGGGGCACACATGCCATTCCTGGTGGGTGGAATGTTGTTAATTCCTATACTTAAACGCGAGGAATTAATATCGGCTCAGAATTAAAGGAAGCATCCCTCAGAGATTTTTAAATATTGCTTTTATTATTCTGTCAGTTTTGAAATTTTAAAAATCTCAACAATAACTCAGCACTTGCAAATTTATATTCTCGTGATTTTGATATAAAAAGATGGAATCACAAAATTATGTACTAGCTTGCTTAAAATAAGGATTCCATATAATCAACTTGCACACAGAAAAATATTTGATTGAAAATTTTATAAATCCAGTTTAAAACACCTAATAGTATGATGTATTTTTATTTTTATGTACATAGATAAAGACCCACCTGCAGGATATGTACACTCACCCCTCTACTGCTGAACAATGTCTCCACAACGCCCTCAAAATCGTCAACGCCATGAGATATGTAGGCGTCGACTATGATATTCAGGTATTTAGAGACATCTTTACTTCTGTAACCCCATCCTTATGAATCAAATCTCAATGTTAGTAATTTTCTTTTCTCTAGGTTGCCATTCTAAAAACTTTAATGTCTAAGGTTTCGAATTTTAATTCTAGGCAAAGAACATTTCTGCTGTTGCCAGTTTATTTTCTTGATTTTAAATTCGTATGCAGTGTAGTTTAGACATTAAGAACTCTAAGTATTCCCTATAATTCTCAATGATAATTGCCAATGTTTGCTTGTAAACATTATTTACATCATGTTTTACTTGCAGGCCATAGACATCACAGATCCGAACCCCATCGCTCTGCTGATGCTGTGTGTTCATCTCTATCAGAAGATCCCACAGTTCCTGCCAAAAGCAACAGTCGAGTTTTCTGGTCGCCTCCATACCACAGTCTGTAGACAGGTACAGTACTCTCCACAAGTTGTCAAGTCCACAGATCGGGCTGTGAGGGTCATAAGAAATAGAAAATCTGCAGGTCATTTTTGAAGTCTCATTCCTCGTTTCTCCTTTCACTCCAGGTTAAACTTAGTAACCCAAGCGGCAAACCTCTACAATACCAAGTTCTGGTGGCGGGCCACGATGCCAGAGATTTCTGTGTCCCCAAGGGTGACCAGGTGACCATCCCCCCAAAGTCTACCCTCCACCTGAACGTGGAGTTCACGAGCCGCTTCCTGAGACCCGCCGAGGCCATTCTCGTGCTCGTCGGTAGAAGGCATGGATCTGCAGTTGGTTCAACTTTGACCTTTAACCTTCGAACTCAGATTGACAACATTACTCCAAAGGTATGTGAATTTTTCATTTATAGTTTTTTTTTCTTTGTATTATCATCATTTTTTGTTGCTTGGAATTTGAGGTGTTGGATTTGTAACCGGGGAAGTTTTAATTTTCATGAATCATATCCTTTATAATCAAGAAATGCAGTTGAGGGGGTGGTTATTGTATTTTTAAGGGTAATGAATGTAAACTTGTTTCAGTGGTATAATTGCCTGCCTTTTCCATGCTTTATTTATGATTTTAGTTTTGCAATCATCTCTTACATGTTGTTTTGTTTCCAGCATTTACATAAGTCTCAGGTACATGTATACATATTTGCACAATTTACCCAGTTTGTGCTAACATCAATGATCCACTCTTCTCTAGCTTGAAAAAAAAATCTAATATTTTAAATTCCTAGTGCTGGAATATTATAAGGGTTCAATGTATTTAAAAAAAAAGGTATATTCTATCCCACTACCCTCAATGCTTTGTTGAATTACTGTAGATGTGTGCTGACCAATTTAAGAGAACTATTCTTACCCTACAGATGAGAGAATAACTTATTATACTAAAAAATGTTGTCATCCAATCCCATCACTTAATGAAACAAAAATCCCATGATGTTCTGTAACATGTAATTGATCTTTCATTATTTAGAATTAACTATACCTAGCAAATTTACAAAGGTTGAACCATTATCCCTACATTAATGGCATGATACGATGAAAACTTATCAATTTCTTAACACAATGATACCTGATAAATGTCCCACACATATTATTAAATTATTAAGGATATTGCAATTAGTACAAGTAAACGATACATTCTTAAATGTTTATACATGTATAATGTACTGTTAGATGTTATAAAATGTTTTAAAATAAGATCATCTTGAAATGGAAGGGCACCTTGCTTGTTATATCATTCACATCCATTATTGAAGTTTCATACAAACATGTACACACACAAACAATGCACTCATTCATCAATTGTTAATTCATGTCAACACTTTCATAGAGTAATATTCACACATAAGGATTGTATTCATCAATTGTTAATTCACATCAAAACTTTCATACAGTATACCCATAAACATTGTGTCCATCATTTGTTTTATTAACAACATTCATAATCAATTTTTGTTAACCATTAACAAACAGTGAAATAATGTGTTTATTGATTTTAATATGAATTTTTTGGAGTAGTCAAATTAGGTAGATTAAACCTTGTACAAAGAAAACAAATCCTACAGTACATTGAACCTTAAGTAGTACTTAGCTTTATAATCACTTTCTGTGTAACTACAATATTTTTCATTCATTTGACAAATAAGAGAAAACATTCCTTCGATTCAACTCATCTTTCCTCCATTACAGCATGTCATCAAAACAGAGTCCCCCTGCTACGAATTGGAGAGGATTCCCCTGAAGGTCACGAACCCGTTTGATGAGGGTGGGGAGTTCCGTGTAGTGTTAGTAGAAGCCAGTGCCGACCTCCTGGATCCAAACAAGCCGGCCAACCTGATGAAACCGAAGGAGAAGAGGCGCAGAAAGATTAGGGCCAGGGTGGACCATGGAATCAAGCGGCCAGAAACACCGCCAACTCCCCCACCACCGAGACAAGAGGACTCCTTCTTTAAGAAAGATGGTACGTCTGGTTTTAAGTTATTCAATTTCCCCCCCGAAAGGATACGACAAATAAAAAGGTGGGGGGGAGGATAATTAAAATATACCCATATAGATGCAAAATGAATTAGTTGTGGTATACTCATATGTATCAAATATATCAAGTAAGCTATAATGGCAGGTGTTAAGTAATTCTACCAGCTTTTAAAAAGAGACTTGTCATGTTTTTCCATTCATTTTTGTTCCTTCTATCTCCAGAACCTCCATTAATGAGTGCATTCTACAGCCCAGTAGCAAGTCTGTATTTGGAAGCGCATGACTCAGCTAACATAGAAATTCATTTTCTGCCCTTCAATATTGGAGAGCGCCAGTGCTCCATCATCTTCCTGAATGAGACAATTGGAGAGTTTCTGTACTCCATTGAGGCCACCGCCACTCTACCACTACCGTCAGAAGTACCATTTGTCCGCACACCACATAGTGTCCGCATCACTAGTGCTGCTGCTGCAGGTTTGAAATTTTTAAATAATTTCATTTGAGTTTCTGCAATTTTGCCAGTATTTACTCACTGGATTAACATGTTCAAGACATGCTATATATTATTTAAAAGGTTAAATTTACCATTATCACATTTTGCCCACTGGAAATAAAATGTAATTTTGGGAGGAAGTTAAGGTCACTTAAAATCTTGTATAAAATCTAGAACTATAACCCATTTTAAATTGACCTGCTTTCCAGTTTGTCATAAAATGTGAGGGAATAATGAGAACCCCATCAACTATGCCACAATTAAACTTTTAAGACAAGAGTGCATTAGTTCTTTTTAACCTCCCAGGTACTGGGCGTGGCCTGTTTGGAGGAGATGACAGGGTGGTTTACTGGAAGTGTGAGTCAGGGCAGACCCTGAAGGAGAGCATCCATGTACCAATCACAAACAAGGCCAAGGAGCGAGCCCTGCTCATGGCTGCTCAGCAGGTAAAGCCAATCACAGTCTACTGAAATACTGTAAACACACGTAAACATACCGGTACTGTAAACATATTATATTTAGCATGTGTATAATATTTGGCAAAAAATTGATTTTTCAACAGATATGTGTAGACATTATTTGGCGCAATGGAAATTTCTTTATTCTTACACATTACAATTGGCAATTTGCATGTACTTGATTTAGTAGAAGCCATGTTCTGCCAAAAATTGCTAAATTGAGGATTTACCACCAAATTTTTTATGTTTATAGAACTTGCAATGCAAAAACATGGTATCTATTGAAATGAGTTTAATCTAAATGTTTCATGCTTAGTTGTGGTTCAAAATATGATGCATATTAAAATAGTACAAAGATAACTTCGTTTTTACAGCGCATGTCAGATAAAGAGCTACACCGGCGTCTGGTCACCGGAACCATCAACACGTGTAGCGTGACGGCCAAAACTGTCACCATGCTCTCCACCAATGCTCAGAAGAGTATCACTCAGGCCAAGGTATGGCTACTGTTTGAAAAACGTTACTATAAATTCCTACCGTTAATTAAATGGGAGAAATTAATTAAGCGAGAAGCACACCACAATGATTTTAAAATCTCGCTTTTTTTTCCTGAAAATATGTTAACTCTATAAAACTACGAGCAAACTCCCATGTATGCGATTTTATTTTTCTGCAAAACGGCAGATTAAGTGAAGTCTACAGTGTGGCGGCAAAATGATAAAGTGAGAAGTGGTGAAAAGCACAATGCATTGATAATAATTTGATAAATATTATAATATAGACAATTTGATGAGGATGACTATATAGATTTGTGTAATTCATTGACAAAAAATTGTGTTCTAAGCAAAATGCAATTGCCGGTAATTGTTCTACCCTGACAATGAGCCAAACACTTCGTGAGGAGCAGTTGCTTTTGTATATTTGCAATGAATAGGTCTCAAATCAATGAAATCATCCAGACCTCTTGCACATTAAGCAATCTCCCTACTAATGAGCCACTGCAGTGTTTAACAAAACATTAATTTGTATGTGATACCCTATTGTGAATTGTGATGATACATACTATCTTTCCTCTTTTTTGAAGACCAAATCTCCTCAAGGTTATACCTACAAGGTGAAATGGGACTCTGAGTTTTACAAGCTTCCCGAAAAGATTGTTGTTCCTCCCCCTCTACAGAGGTCTAGCAGTGCCCCAGTCTCCAACAATGGTACGTCTGACTTACTGTGAAATCACTGAAATTCGTGAATTCTTTGATACCTGATCTCATCCAAGAATTTACATCTGCAACAAATTTTGAAACTCAATTTTTGTTCATTCATGAAATTATGTACACACAAACCTGTAAAAAAAAAACCTGGCAATTCGCAAATTTAAATCATTCCACAGTATTTCTTGAAAACCACATTTCCACCAGAAAAGAAGTAATATTGACAGGTGTTTACTAGTAGTTTAACAATGGTTGATTGTATAATTTTGTCTGGTTTTGCAGGTAAAGATTCCTGTGTTGAATTGCCCATACAATTCACAGCCAAGGATCCAGGGCACTACCCCTGTCAGATAGAGTTATGTGCCCCTGATGACGTGCGTGTCTACAAGGTGGAGTGCACGGTTAATCCAGAGGGCAGCACTGCAGAGCTTGAATTCAAGGCTCCCGTCCATCAGTCGGTCACACAGGAAATTCCCATCGTAAGTTTACTGGAACCTCCAAATTGCCTTCGAATGTGATTTTTTCAAAATGCAATCAAAGTGATTTATAATTTGACACAAAAAAATACTTAACAAAACTTTGAAAAGAATCATGACTTCTTAACTGAGAATCAATGATACTAATGGCAAAAAACATTTAATTAAGTAAAAAAATAAAAATCATCAGTGCTCCATATACCAGATTATTAGATTAATTAATGATCTGATTGTTAATCCACAGGCCAACATGACCAACCATGACTGGCCCCTAAGAGCTGCCATTCAGGGCCCTGGCTTCTTTGGACCTCCTATGGTTCTGGCCAAGGCATACAACACCACTAAGTATCCGCTGGTGTTCAAGCCCCAGAATGAGACCATTGTCCAGGTCAGATCCAATATAAAACAGGGTTTTTTTCCAGAAAAATTACTTTATATTATTAATAAAGATAAATTTTTTTGTTGGATCCAATCAAACTTACAAGTTTTGAAAATTGAATTATTTAACGTTAAAAATGGGGCTATAGTCTATAGGCTAACCAGAATTGATATGAAATAAACTAGTCCTGTGTCTTTTGTATCTGCAGGGAAAACTGGTTCTCTCCAACACGGAGGATGGGACTGACCATGTATTCCACCTGTGTGGTAAACCCCAGAAACCTCTAGCTCTGGACCATGTGGTCATCAGGTGTGAGGCCAAAAAGGGGTAAGTCTCTCTCTCTCTCTCTCTCTCTCTCTCTCTCTCTCTCTCTCTCTCTCTCAGAACAAACAATATTGATAATTTAAACTAAAGCAGACTTATTTTTTTTCTTTATAATTACAGAGTCCAACACATTCTGTCTGTTCCTAATGTGACAAAGAAGAAGCTATGTTACAAGGTAGGATATCAAGTGAAGACCAAGGGAGTGGTACTGATTGCAGTACAGCTGGTACATGTATTTGTATGTATATATCTTGATCTATGTTATAGGTGGAATCTGACTTCTCCTTTGTGAGTGGTAACAATTCCCTGACCGTTTTACCAGGACAGACCGGGACCTATGGCATGGACATCACCCCCAGCAGGAGGGGTGTGTACAAAGGACTCATTGCATTCATCGCCAGCAAGAACCCTGTCGTGTGAGTATATCTGTATTTATGTTACTTTACTGATGGAATGGGAGTGACAATAGGATGGAGGTTAGGTCTGTAATTGAACAGATATCATCTAACTTATTCTTAAACACCCTTAATTCTTCCTATTAATTATCTCAGTTTTCTTTTGGATGATGTAAATATATATATATTACAATTACTGTGAGGTTAATACATGTAATATGATTATAGCGAAGTTGACATTGTGATGACATTAAAGTTGATATATGATTACATTGAGGTTGATATTACAATTACAGTGAGGTTGATATTATGATTACATTGAGGTTGATATTACGATTACAGTGAGGTTGACAGTGATGGTGATGAAATCCCCGATGAGGAGGATGAGGAGAGCAGGAAGTACTATGGTTACAGGGTGTGGTACTCCCTGGAGATCCACGTCAAGCCCAGTCCACCTGAGAGGATCATGGCTGTCGAGTGCTGTTGCCAGGTAAGAAACTGTCAAAACATGTATTAAATTTATGAGTTTTCTTTTCAACAGAAGTGTTCAATTTCTGAACACGTGTAATATGTTGCAACACTGTTCAAACTTTGTTTAATTTTTGATTCAATATATCAAATTCATATTTGCTGATTAGATAGGTGTTTTTGGTGTTCAGATCTGTAACACTTTGTTTTCTGATTTTGCAGAAGAAGGCTGTGCTGGAGGTCATTGTAAGAAACCCGACCCCTGAGGATATCACGCTGGAGGTCACCATTGAGGGGCGTGACCTTAAGGGCAAGGATTCCATTACACTGAAGGCTGGGGAGAAAGATGTGTACACTCTGACATATGCCCCTGCAGTTGTAGGAAAACACAGAGGAAGGTAGGGGGATGAAGTTAATCTGTGCATCTCTTCAAAAGGCTTAAAAGATTGCTATATATTCCCAGATACATATAATGACATACCTCAAACAAACAATTGTATAAGGCTTGAAATAAATAAGCTTGACACTGATATTGTCACATGTTTGTATATAATATTATGTGCAAGTGTAATCATGTGTTGTTTTATTCAAAATCATCACAAAATAACCTGATTTATGATTTTATCTTTCAGTTTGATATTTTACCATAAGAGTGTTGGAGAGTTTTGGTACGATCTCCGACTGAAGGCAGACCCTCCACCCCCCACCACTCTGCCTCACATGGAGTGTGACCTCGGAAGGTAAAATATATTTCAAGGTCTTCAAAGGTCGACTAAAAATCAGATTACAAAAACCTGGTATTATGTTAAAATTCCTTGAGGTAAATATCAAATGCAATTTAATATTTTTGAAATTGAACATATCTTTCTGATTTATAATTTAGATGGACAAAGCAGATAATAGTACTTAGCAACCCTACTGATGAATTACTCGAACTGACACCAACTATTTCCAACTCCAATAACTTCTCCCTGGAGCGAGATAATGAGCGGCCCCTTGTGCTTAGGCCTCATTCTGAGATTGAGGTTCCCATACATTTTATGCCCTCTACATTAGGTCAAGGTGACCATTTGGCCAAGGTCATCTTCCACAGTGAACAGGTAAATATACATATCAGATGATTGTACCTGTTGAGTTGGCTTATTGAATACCGGTAATCATAAATATCTTAGCAGGATTCAAAATTGCTTATGCATTACTCTTTATATTTGGATTATCAGCTTGGGGAGTGGGTGTTTGTGGCCTCAGGGACAGGTTTGTTACCCCAGCCCCAGGAACCAGTCAGTGTGTACACAGAGGCGGGCTCAAACACCACCATGATCATCCCCTTCCGAAACCCCATGGACCATGCTGTCTTAGTGGACGTCTCCTTGAAAGGTCAGTGCCACTGTTGTCTGCAGGATCTTAACAAAACGGAATGACTTAAATAATTTTAATGGAAATAACATAATACATGTAGCTTAATAGCTACAGAGAGAGAGAGAGAGAGAGAGAGAGAGAGAGAGAGAGAGAGAGAGAGAGAGAGAGAGAGAGAGAGAGAGAGTTATTCAATAAATAAAATCGATTGGCATCCTAAGTTACTAATATCAATGTTTTACTCTTGTAGACACTAGTATAGCCATGGAGCAGATACTGAACAGTTACCCAACTCCTGATGCAGCCTTCTGCCTCCTACTGAAACAGAACAGCACTATCAGGGTGGGTCCCAAGTCCACCCTGGATATCCCTGTCTGCTTCGCTCCCACAGAGATGACAAAGTATGAGGCTCTGTGCTCAGTCATTGTGAGAAAGGAAGATGGCAGCAGATGGCAGTATGCTCCAAAAGACAGCGAGGGGTAATTGAAGTTTTGCTAACAGTTTAAAAACTTTTAATTAAAAAAAAAAAGATTGATACTTTTTGTATATTAAGCAAGACACTGAGACATATATTGTTTTATGATTTTGATCATGATCTTGCTTTTCAAATTCCAATTTAATTTGAACTTTAGATACCAGTTGTCAGTCACAGGAAATGAAGGAATAAAGGAAATAAGATGGCTGTATCCAATCCAGGGAATTCCAGAGTCCAAGCCCATCAAGGATTCGCAGGGGGCTGTGGTGGAATGTAAAGCCCGTGACAGACTGGAAGAGAGGCTAGAGGTCACCTTGTCTGGAGTGGCCCCCTCATCCTCTGGACCCCACAAGTCTGTCCTGACCCGCTCCATTACCCCCAAAGGAAGCAGTACCAACATCTCCGACGGAATCGTTGTGGGAGAAAGTAAGAGACACTGCCTTAAAAGTTTTCAATAAGAGGCACTGCCTAAACAAGAAGAAATACTTAGTTGTAAACTTACCCCACTATTACCCAAAATTATCAAATTGCTCAACTCTGTCCTCAACTCAAATCCATAAAAAAAGTGCATAAATTTGAGGTCAAAACTCAGACTTCGGGCTAAGTATTGACCTGAGGAAAGTTGGTGGCAGTGGGGCCTCCTGATATTGCTTGCTGATTCACACATTGACATTAGCTGGTGTCTTATTAATTTAATTTTCTTGTTATTTCCAGCACTGGCTACAGCCAATGAGTTTGAGTATGAGTTGAACTTCGGTGATCGGGATTCCCAGGAAAACCTCCAGAACTCGGTGGCCCTGACGCTGATACGAGCGCGCAGAGAAGAGGTTTCTGGACTAGTAGTGCTGGTCTTTAATGTGGTGTTTGCTCCTTTCAAAGCAATGAGGTAAGACAGCAAAGCTTCATTATTCTAATAAAAGAAAAAATTCAGAAATGTGGCATAAAGAAATTTCATGACTTTGCTTGTTATGTGTTGTAAATGATAACTGTGATTCATTATTCATAAGGGATGTTGAATTTGATTGGGTAAGAGGTACTCATGAAATCTACAAAAAACTAAGCCCTGACATATATTAAAAATATTTTAGAATATTAAAAATGATATTTTGTGCATGGATAAAATTACTTATTGCAGTCATAATGTGGAATTGGTGGTAAGAGCTGCCACAGGTGGTTTGTGGCGTTTCCCTGTGAAGTTTGTGGCAGCAGAACCGCCTGTAGATGACACCATCACAATTGAAGCCACAGGACTTAACAAAGAATCCAGTGTTGGTTTCCGACTCACAAGTCAATCCAAGTAAGTCTACGATATTGAGTGTGTTTGTAACTAAAGAATTTATGACCAGTATTCCTGTACAATGGATTTTTGAAATATTGATAACCGCTATGGTTCATGTACATTAATTTAGAAGGACTTCATGAATGTTTGTGTTTGCCTTTATTTGTTATTATACCCCCCGCAAACGAAGTTTGGGGGGGTATATAGGAATCACCTTGTCCGTCCGTCCGTCTGTCCGTCCGTCCGTCTGTCCGTCTGTCTGTTCAATTCGTGTCTGGTCCATATCTTTCTTATGGAAAAACATTGGAAGTTCTTACTTCACACAAATATTGCTTAAGACCTAAGGGTGTGTCATGACCTTGACCCAAGGTCATTTGGGCAAGGTCAAGGTCACTGGCAGAAAAAGTTCAAAATTCGTGTCCGGTCCATATCTTTTTAATGGAGAAACATTGGAAGTTCTTACTTCACACAAATATTGCTTATGACCTAAGAGTGTGTCATGACCTAGACCCAAGGTCATTCGGGCAAGGTCAAGGTCACTGGCAGAAAAAGTTCAAAATTCGTGTCTGGCCCATATCTTTTTAATGGAGAAACATTGGAAGTTCTTACTTCACACAAATATTGCTTATGACGTAAGGGTATGTCATGACCTTTACCCAAGGTCATTTAGGCAAAGTCAAGGTCACTGGCAGAAAAAAAACCAAAATTCGTGTCCGGTCCATATCTTTCTTATGGAGAAACATTGGAAGTACTTATTTCACACAAATATTGCTTATGACGTAAGGGTATGTCATGTCCTTGACCCAAGGTCATTTCGGCAAGGCCAAGGCCACTGACAGAAAAAGTACAAAATTCATGTCCAGGCAATATCTTTTTAATGGACAAATATTGGAAGTTCTTAATTCACATCAAGATTGCTTATAGTCTGAAGGTGTGTCATGACCTTGACCCAAGGTCAATTGAGGAAGTTCAAGGTCATTGTTTTAAAAAAAAATCGGGCTCAGTATACTTATAATTCAAAATGTTTATATTAAATGGCTGCTTGACATGTGGAATTTTGTTTGATTCGAGTCATGTTTGTTAACATAAGGATACAAATGTCCTCATGCATTAACAGTTAACTTGAACTAAAATGGAATTTAAAGAATAGAAATTGGTTTGTGTACTCATATTAGCATTAACAGTTTTATTAAAAAATAGAGCAGTTGTTATGTATATATAGAAAATGGACAGTGAAATAGATTCATCCAATGTTTTCTATAACAGAAAAAATACATGAGTTATGATTTTCTTAGCGGGGGGTATCAATTGTGAGCTTGCTCACAGTACCTCTAGTTTATATTTGATAGAAATTGGGTTTTTGAAAAGAAATTTACCAGATTTTGATAAAACAAGACTTTATTTCGACACCCATACCAAAACATTCTCACAAATTGCTCATGAGCAGCTCACGTGAGGACTAACAAGATTTCCTCACGTGAGCTGCTCATGTGAGTCTTATGTGCAATTTAACATGCAAATTAGGTAAAATGCTCACGTGAGAAAAATTCTGCACACAAGCATTTTTTGCTCACGTGAGGAATAGATCTGCTCACTAAGAGTTTTGCTCACATGAGGCTCATGAGGCTTATGAGACTCATGAGGCTCATGTGCAACAGTTGCTCACTTCAAAGACAATGGACAAAAATTGAAATTAAAATCATCAATATATATTTACATCAGTCATTTTAAAAATACAATTTCATACATTGTTTAACATTACATTTACATAAATCTTTAGAAAGTTTACCAATAATAAATGCTGGCATGTTGAAACTTGTATTGCAGTTTGATCACACAAAGCAATGTAGCACACAGACGGACTTTGAAAAAAAATCACAGTTCACAGTAGGCAAAGTTCAATTTAACCATACAAAGTAGTTCATAAGTGCTGCACGAACACTGGCTGCATTACAATCGATCGAAGCATTGGTCTCCAACATTCCAAATGTCCTTTTTTTGACAGTGCAGTCTCGTGTCTCACATGCTCTCTGATTTCACACATAAACAACCACACAAACAGCTGACTACCAGAACATCACAATAATATCCAAATTGACACAACCAGACTTCAGCATGTATAACTTCTCCATTACTTAAATTACGTCTTCACTTTTTTTGTTGCATCATTCATAAAATCAGCGAGCTTTTCATGGTTTTCTTCAGGTCTGTGCAACTCAGGGCAGGCCTATTTGAAAGATAAATAAATTTGATATCAGTGAAATTGATAAAAGTTTTCATATTTCAAGCAGTTTTTAAGAAAATCATTATATAATACTGCAACTATTAATATTATCAGATTCTACACAAGAAGAACATGAACTCTTTTCTTTGTGTCATAAAATCGTTAATCAGTGTTAATAATAAAAAAAAATGTAGTTAGAAATATTTGTTCAAAAATTATTGTCAAGTAAAATGTCAAAGAAAAAATAACGTGTGTTTTATTACATTCGATACACCGGTATTTGCCGGATGGTCAGTTGTAAATTGTTCAACCCCGTTTTAAAGGTAGATGCTAAGATCACAGTATTTCGTTTCATATTCATTCTAATTACAAACACGTTTAACTGCCATTCAAGTGATTCAAAGAATATATTTTAACAAGTTAATGCTCAACTTACTTGAAGTACTCATACAGAAGATGCAGGGGGTGTCGGCACTCGATTCATTCATTCAGATTCTTCCTCTGTTCAGCCGTACGCCGTGGATTTTACACACTAAAACACTCCATTGACGATTACCCCATTGACAACGTAATTTTTAACCTTATCAACCGGTAGTACTGTACAGAATCAGATAATTCCCTTTTTAATTCATTTCACCGTCATCTGTGATGGTAGACAACATGGCGGAATCGAATATGAAAATTGGCGGCTGGCATTTAATCGACCAATGAGCGCGCGCGTAGCTTAGACTGGTTCCCCCGCCACTGCGATATTTACTTTGTTTTGGGCGGGAGCGAGAACCAGACTAGCGGGTAACTTTACATTAAAACAAAAGTAAAAGTAGAAACAAACAGTTTACGAAAAATCACAATATCAAGCGGTTTTGTCAGATTCTCATATCTAAATAGTAAGTTGAGTGATAATTGAATTTAGGAAAAAAAAAGAATATACCGTTACCCCCCCCCAAAAAAAACCTGACAGTTTGGTGTTCACGAAAAAAAATGGGGTGGGGGAGGGGGTGTCAAAATGTACTTAACAAAATTTTGCAATTGCTTACGTGAGGAAAAAGGACGTAATTTTTTTTTTCATTTTGATTAAACTTTGATGCTGCATATACTGACTAAGTCCAATTTCCTAACATCTTGCTCACGTGAGAAAGTTGAACTTAGAAAAAAAATCTACCGAAAATATATCTGTATAGCCTGTTGCTTACGTGAGCAATTCGAATAGAATTTTGCTCATGAGCAATCAGGTGAGCAAATTTTTGCACATGTGCATTTTGGTTAGTATTTTCCTCCCTAACAGAGACTAACAATCTGCACATGAGCAAAATGAATTCCTACCTAATTTGCATACATTTCTTACTAGATTCTCATGTGCTTCTCATGAGCTGCTCATGAGCATTTGTTAGAATGTTTGGTACGGGCACTCAGGAAGAATAAATTGGGTTTTTAAAATGAAATTTAATAGTACATGTATTTAATAAAACAAGCCTATATTTCAACACTCTAACAATGTTTAAGTTAGTTATGTATAACATTTGGAAATCGATTATTGATTCCCTTCTCCTTTGCAGGCACCCTGTGATGTACAATGCATACTTTGGTGCCGGGAGTGACCCTGAGTTCACTGTCACCCCCCAGACAGGGGAACTCCTGCCCCAGGGAACCAATGGAACCCTATTGGCCATCAAATTCAAACCAGCATTGTATGGCAAGATCTATATGGCTAAACTTGTCATTCAGGTAAGATTTATTTCTTCATATTTTAATGGAAGAAGCTTTTATTGTACCTTGATTTTAATAGGGCTTGATGATTATTATTAGGCCATCTTTAGACTATTCTAACTTCTTAGAAAAGATTAGCTCTGAATAGAAAAATATTTAAATTTGAAAATGAATATATTAGGTTTTTTTTCTTTTATTACAGAATAAAAGTGATTAATGCTAAAAAAAAATTTAATTTTGTAATGAATATTTTATATTTGTTGGTAATTCATAATTACCTAAAACTACTTGTAAGTGTAACGATCAAAATGAAAAAAATCAGATTCCAAATCAATGTCAATTTGTTAATTTTAAAAAATTTCAGACTCCAGATATGCAGTGGAGCTATGATGTCAAAGGAGTTTTGCCTCATTACTCCCCACCCAGGGGCAAATCTGCTCAACCCATCGCTGGCCCTCATCCTGACCCTCGAATGAGGGGCGATAAAATGAATTATATTCGAGAGAACCTGAGACTAACCACTACAGCCGTATCCTCCCCGATCAAGGGGGCCCCCTTACTGACTAGATCCATGAAACTCTGATGTTGGTTTTGAGACTAAATTGAACTTTTCAACAATTAACAAAAAGAATACCTATCTTCTTGTTACAGAGGAGTAAAAAAGATGGAAGATCATTGAAATTAACCAAGAACTGCTACTTTATATCTTCGTTGTCTGAAGTAAACCGTATATTGAATGAATTGGTTGAGGTCAAAGGTCAAAGGAACTGAGATTTATCCTTGACTTTTGACCTTCTGTTGCCCATATCTTTTTCAGAGACTGAAGTATTAGATAGGTTACGATTTTGACTGTTTATGATGTTTATTGAAAATGTTATATGCGCTATCAAGGTCATGACAAATCAATGTGCTATTGTAAAAGTATTTCTATACAGGGTTTTTCCGTCCATTGTGTATTGTTATCCCAAGTGCAACAATGCTAAAGATGTAGTTTTCTAAGTCCAATTTTCCAGATGTGTACAAAAGAATTTATTTATTTTTTATATGTTTTATGTATAAAAAAATTATATTATTATATACCTGATCTGCATTTCTGTGATTTCTGCAAAACTGTGTTTGTTGTTTTTGTAACAAATTTGTGAAAGTCGTTTAGGAGGAAGGTTGTACTATGCACTTAATTTTATTGTGTTTTAATTGTACATAACAGCATCCACTGAAAAGAAAACACCTGAAAAAATCCAAACAAACTCTGATCATTCCATCTGAAATGATGATAACAAAGTGTCAAAAACCAGGAGTTTGCCAAATACCCTACACGTCTGCTTTTGCTGTGGAATAATGACTGTGATAATTAAGTCAATCTGATTTATTATTTTTTTGTTGAAGACAAATTTTTCACTGTACTTATATTACATGTATATTGATATTTATTGTCAAATAAACTTCTTTCAGTAAAATCATCAATTATTGTCTATATTTGGAATTGTGGGTATACATTTACATTTACATCTCCTGTACATTTCTTAAGAAAACGGATTGTGATTCATAGTTCTGTAGAAACTAACAGGACTGAAATCTTCACGATCAAGTTCTAACCAGTTTATCAATCGCCCTAAACCTTCAGCAACCTTAGAAAAATCATGGATAGTACAAATTAATCGTGATGATGTCAGACCCAAATCTGCGCATATACATGTAATAACAATTGGGCTTTTTTTTTTATCTAATGTACTGATAATTTACCTACTATTACTTACTCTTTACAATAAATTCACACATTTTTAAAAAGAAATATGTAAATATTAACAATAAAATACTTTCTTTGATGACCCATGTGGGCTATTAAGGTAGTGAAAATTGCAGAAAAAATTAACCCGCAAACTTTGGGTTTTTTATTTTTTTCTGTAATTAATGTTGCTACCTTCATACCCACATGAATCACCAAATAAATCATTTTATTGTTTAAGTAAAAATGTCTAACTTCTGTTTATTATGGTAACTAATTAAACTTTTGATGAATAAAAAAAACCTTTGATAAAATATAATAGAGACGATCTTGTTCTATTCCTTGTAAATTAACCACTGTACACACATGCAATACAAACGCGATTGCAATGCAAGCTTTTTTGAATACTCAATTGTTTATCTACAGAGGTCAGCGTGTATGTACTGTAAATGACTGATTGGCAGTTAAGGTGGCATGGGACACCTGTCAACATTCATGTGGATAAAAGATCACAATAATCAAAATACTTTCACTGTTTTAGAAGTTTCAAATTTCACTACATTTGACCAAAAAAAAAGTAAAAATAAAAAAGCTCCAGCAGGATTCGAACTCGGGACTTATCATATGAATTATTTGTGTGAATCCACAAAACTCAACAGATTCCACGTTGAATATTTCCCATTGATATTGTACACAAACAAACACTCAATCCAATACTCATTGTAAGGGTTTATTTTTATCCAGAGAGATCTTAATATTTGATACAAGGATACCGGTACATGCATTTCATATTGATGGAAAGATCTAGCATAAGTTATCTCTGATACATCTCAAAATAAAGTGCAACATCCTCATTTTATACATCATATGTTTCTATGGTAGAAAACAGAGTGTCTTTAAAATACTCCAACAAATTACCAGTACACAGGTGTGATTCAGCTATCAGCAACTCAAAACTTCATCATAACAAATTTGTCAGCAGTGATGCACACAAATCAATGCTTCAATAAAAATTCATGGGTGACAATAACAAAACAAATATGTGTAAAGAAACATACATTATGACATATCTCTCATTGCTTCCAACTTCCCAGATTTCCATCATACGAACAATCAATGATCTCTTCACATACCCCTCCGACAGACCTTGTGAAGGGAAGGCTCAGATGGGTTCATATACATGTTGGGAGGCTATATCAGGTTCATATACATGCTGGGAGGCTTTATCAGGTTCATATAAGTGCTATATTTTGCCATATGATTTTGTCATTCATGGCTTGTTCCATAATTCAGTTTTATACATATCCTACTGATCATTTCTGATCTTGATGTTGGTTCTGATAAAAAAAAAAATACAGTGTTATCGTAACAAATAAAATTCAACAAATCTAAAAACCAGTCAAAACATTTTATAACAGTGAACACAAGTGAAGTCAAATCATCCAAGTAACATAATTAGCCACATATATGTCTAGCAAAGTTATGCAGAAAAAGAAGAACAAAGCAAAAGGTTGCCAAAGGAAGAGCCTTCAACTTCATTTAAATATCCTACAGAATCTAGCCTTGACCTTTAACCTTCAAAATATTGTGGTAATGTCAATCTGCAATTGAAATCACTACAACATTGAGTCCATAAAAACGGCTTTCGCCGATTACATTTGATAATGTTTTAAAACGCAATACTGTAAATCAACTTTATGACGACTCTACTTTGTGATTTGAAAAAAGTATATTGTATTCGAGGTTATTTTGGCCCTTTTTCACATTAAACCGTTTTGCCCAGTCTTGAATTTGCCCAGACAAAGTTGTGAATAAAGAAGATGGATTGATACATAGGAATTCGCCCAGTCTTTAATTTGCCTGCTCAAGAGGACGAAAGGGGCTAAAACAAAATGGGGGCAAATATTTTCCTGTATACAGTATTGGTTCATCCCAACTACTGATCAGCTGTGGTTTCTTTCAGTAAGAAAAATAAAAACAAGATATCATGTCAGAGAATTGGTCTACTGAAAAAAAATATGACAAGCCTATGGTTACCACCAAAGAGTAAAATTGTCTATCACTTTAACATAAATTGGTTTACAGCAAGTCTGTACAAAAATTATGTGTCTGTGATTTCTGGCTCATTCAAAAGTACCTAATTCAAGATACATACATGTATTCATGTGGCAGATTCAATTCATTAAACCAATACAATTAACATCCATCTTTCATAAACTTTCTTCAATCTTCAAGTAGAGACAAAGGATTAATAGATGTCATTCATGTACAACCAAGTTACAACGAATCTGAAACAGACCTTTGATTAAAAAGCTTTTTAAGTGAACCTTATTTCTAGCAACAGTCCATTCTATTTAGTATTTCCAGCACACCATATTTTGTGGACTTTTGTTACAACAATGGCATTATGGCATCAAACCATTACAGTAATGTCAAAAAATTAACACTGCAACATAAATTCAGCTCAAAAATATTTTGTGCAAATGAAAAATCATTAACAAGAGATAAAGAGCTCGATATGTACAATAAGAAATCCAGCATGATGTCTCCTTCTTGTTATTTTCTACTCGCTGTCGAATCTGATGGAATACACATTGGTATCGATGGCTCCTCCTGCGTAACTTCCCCTCTTTTTCTTGGTCTTTTCATGCCTGAATGATTTGCCCTGTGTATACTTGAGGTCACGGTTGGCTCTCTCCCCCCAGGAACCTGAAGCTCCCCTCTACAAAAGTTCACAAAGCATTCAGCTTCATTCACATAATATAATGATACAAACACTGTGCAACAAGATTTAAATTTTTAAAAAGAAAATAACAATTGGATGGTTTATATTTTTGTTCTTACAAATTTTCAGCAATGAGTAGGAATACTCAGTTTGACCGCCAACACAAGAAGGGAAACACTTTACTCACTCTGATTTCTTGACTTGTATTATTGTATATAGCACTTACCTTAGCTTCGAATGAATTGTCCGCCACCCTTGGATCCACCGCAATTTTTTCAGCCTGCACTCTCCTAAAGGGGGTGTTGGTGCTTTTCTACAAAAAATCAATTAATTAAACTTAATTGTTGTAGAAATGACTCCAGCAGTGATATTGTTTCTTAATTAAAAGACCGTTACATCTACTTAATCAACTATGGAGTCAAAGTTCAAAGCCTGAATAATGGAGACATGGAATTTGTGTAACCTTTTTATCACTATTAGGGGTATTATTCGCCTTGGTCATTTTCGCAGACCCTGTATCGGTCTTTTGTTTTGAAGAATTATCAGAATTCTCCTCCTACAAAAAAAGAGAAAATGCCAAAGAGCATTAAACATGGTGTCAAATTTAATTCTTTGACTTTCTGAAAAATAAGTGATAGATAATAGGTAAAGAGTACATACTAAAATCATCAAATCCCCATTGCAATATTTTTCAAAATAAACAAGTATTCAACATGTTCAAAGCTAATAATATCTTAATTAAAAGTATTAAAGTATGCAGAGGAAATAAAAACAAAAATGTTTTTTCATCAAAAGTCACAGTAACAGGTAATTGTTTTCTTCAAACTTGTTCATTTCCCATTGCCAGACAGTCAAACATTACATTATTAATTTACACTTACCATCCTTTACAACATATTCATAAATATCAAAACAAGGAACTATGTGATTTCAAACGTAAGCCCACAGACCACGCCAGGAAAAAATATCATGAATGAGAACTGTGTGTGTCATTGTTGGTTTGTATTAAATACGGATTAAAAAAAATTCCTTTGAGATGATCTAGATAACTAAAATTGATAATATGATTCTCTTAAAATTGATACCAAAAAATTAGCAGTACATTGTACTGAGTATCTATTCATTTCTTGACAAAATAATCCAATTATTCACAATTATAAGTAAAGTATTTCAAAAGATTTCTCACAAATGTTCATAGGTGTCGTGAAAAAATAATTATATCTGCATTAAATTAGTTTATGTTTAAAAGATGAAACTTTTACATATCTAAACAATATTATAAAATGTATTGTTGCAAAGATAACACAGTAATTACTGTAAAAGTGGCTATTTAATACGCTGGTGGTTAAGTACGTGTTTTCTCTAGTCAAACAATATGTGTGGGTATTAAAAACAGGGATGCGCGATTTACAGCTACTGTTACCATACATTTGGGGGCATTTTATGTGGTTTTAAGCTTACCATGTAACTAGTCTAAATTTCCCCCGCATGTAATAACCACTTTTACAGTACATGGTCATTGTTATGTCATGTTTTTGAAGTTAAGCAGTAAGACACTGTATAGCATCATTTGCATCTGGTCATATTACAGTTTGCTTTTTGTCAATGTCAAAACCCACAGAGATTGTAACAATGTAAGTAAAATACCTCCTCCTCATGTTCTTACCTTGTTAGAGGTGTACACTCCCGAATCATCATCTGATCCAAATCCATTCACGACACCATTCATAATGGGGGTGGAGGTCGTGGGAGCCTTGGATTTGCTCTTGCTTGCTGGAGTTTTCTTTTTAGAATCCCCCTCCGAATCATTCGAGTCTGAAGAACTAGAGTCACTACTGGAACTGTCTGCCTTTTTCTTTGCATTCACGGCTTTGCCGCTGGTGCCTGCTCCAGCTTTGGAAGTTTTTTTAGGTTGCTTTTCATCCTCGTCAGACGAATCTGAGGAATCACTACTAGAACTGTCTTGTTTCACTTTAGGCGTGGCTTGACTTGAGCTGTTGTTCTTTTTGGCAGCACTTGCTGCTTTTGGCGTTACCTTAGGAGTTGTGGGTTTCTTTGTTGCTTCTTCATCTGATGAATCACTACTACTGGAACTATCCTCTTTCTGTTTTTTAGAAGGTGTGGGTTTGGTAGGAGTTTGTTTTTTTACTACCTTGGGAGTGTTTGATTTTTTGCTAGGTTCTTCGTCTGATGAATCTGATGAGTCACTGCTAGAACTCTCTGCTTTCTTCTTTGCAGGTGTTGATTTACCAGGGGTGCCTGCTTTTGGTGTTACTGCTTTCTTTGCAGGTTCCTCATCTGATGAATCGGATGAATCGCTGCTAGAACTTTCGTCCTTCTTTTTCTGTGCTGCAGCTTTGGTTACAGCAGGCTTTGCAGTTGACTTGGGTGTTGCGGTTTTCTTTGTAGGTTCCTCATCAGATGAATCAGAGGAACTGCTTGAACTTTCCGCCTTCTTTTTCTGTGCTGCACCTTTGGTTACAGCAGGCTTTGCAGTTGATTTGGGTGTTGCGGTTTTTTTTGTAGGTTCCTCATCAGATGAATCAGAGGAACTGCTTGAACTTTCCGCCTTCTTTTTCTGTGTTGCAGCTTTGCTTGCAGCAGGCTTAGCAGCTGATTTGGGTGTTGCAGTTTTCTTAGCAGGTTCTTCATCAGATGAATCAGAGGAATCACTGCTGGAACTCTCTGCTTTCTTCTTCTGTGTGACTGGTTTAGTTGCAGCAGGTTTAGAAGCTGATTTCGGTGTTGCGGTTTGCTTTGCAGGCTCTTCGTCAGAAGAATCAGAAGAGTCACTGCTAGAACTCTCAGCTTTCTTCTTTGCAGGTGTTGATTTACCAGAGGTGCTTACTTTAGGTGTCACTGCTTTCTTAGCAGGTTCTTCATCGGATGAATCAGATGATTCGCTGCTAGAACTCTCAGCTTTCTTCTTTGCAGGTGTTGTCATTTTAGTTGCAGCAGGCTTAGCAGCTGATTTGGGTGTTGCAGTTTTCTTAGCAGGTTCCTCATCAGAAGAATCAGATGAATCACTGCTAGAACTCTCAGCTTTCTTCTTTGCAGGTGTTGTCATTTTAATTGCAGCAGGCTTAGCAACTGATTTGGGAGTCGCTGCTTTCTTTGCAGGTTCCTCATCTGATGAATCTGAAGAGTCGCTGCTAGAACTCTCAGCTTTCTTCTTTGCAGGTGTTGTCATTTTAGTTGCAGCAGGCTTAGCAACTGATTTGGGAGTCACTGCTTTCTTTGCAGGTTCCTCATCTGATGAATCTGAAGAATCACTGCTAGAACTCTCAGCTTTCTTCTTCTGTGTTACAGGTTTAGTTGCAGCAGGCTTAGCAGCTGATTTGGGAGTTGCAGTTTTCTTTGCAGGTTCCTCATCAGAGGAATCTGAAGAATCACTGCTGGAACTCTCAGCTTTCTTCTTCTGTGTAACTGGTTTAGCAGCTGATTTGGGTGTTGCAATTTTCTTAGCTGGTCCTTCATCAGATGAATCTGACGAATCACTGCTGGAACTTTCAGCTTTTTTCTTCTGTGTTACAGGTTTAGTTGCAGCAGGCTTAGCAGCTGATTTGGGAGTTGCAGTTTTCTTAGCAGGCTCATCATCAGATGAATCAGAGGAACTGCTTGAGCTGTCAGCCTTCTTCTTTGGAGTTGCTTTTCCATTTATTTTAGCACCTACTTTGGGTGTTGCAGTTTTTGCTTTTTGTTCTTCTTCTGAAGAATCTGAGGAATCAGAGCTTGAACTGCTTGATGCTTTCTTTACTGGAGTTTTCTTGTTCTGGTCTTGTTTCCGTCCATTTTTTGTACCGCATTTACTTTTGTTCGTTGAAGATGGTGGAGGTACTGCATTGTATGATGTATTGCTCTTTGATTCTTTCTTTTCGTCTTCTGAATCTGATGAACTACTCGAATCACTGGTCTTCTTTACTGCCTTTTTTACAGGTGATTTCTTTGCTTTAGGTTTAACATCTTCAACATCAGAGCTTTCTGAGTCTGAATCAGAATCAGATGTTCCGCTTCCTACTTTGGACGCTTTAGCTTTCTTAGTGCCTTTCATGCCTGCTGTTTTTGCTTGTGGCATTGTTTTCGTCTTTTTCCCTGGTTTAGCATCAGAATCTGATGAGTCACTTTCTCGAACCCTTTTAGTTTGTTTGGGTGCATCATCATCAGAATCACTAAAATTAACAAAGAAAGATATTAATCATTTCACATAGATCCATCATGTTGTTCCAAATTAGCTGATTTCTAATGACTTGGGATTTGTGCAACTTTAGTGATGGGCAATTGTACTAAAAACAATAATCGATTATCGGAAATAATCGGACACATGTAATCCATTAATAATCGATTATAATCGGAATTATCATAATTGTTAAAAGTGCATGGCTTATTATAAATATAGCAGAGTTACAATTAATAACTTGTGTATTGATTGCTTCCTTTGATCACAGTTAAATAAATCTGAATTTCAAGTAACGAAATTTAGTTTATAATGTCTCCAAAAAAGAATGTTTTAAAATCGAATGAAATTACTTTTAACATCACCACCAACACTCTCTATGGAGTTCTTAAAACTAGGGGCGTTTAGGTAACTATTTCAATATCCTATAATCTTCTGCAGTTTTTAAAAATTATTTATTTGAAATAACAAAACACTTGATAACTATAAAAATCTGTAAGTGTATTTGAATATTGAAAAGAAAGAGTATTTTTCAGTATTTTTCCAGACATGCAATTTTTACACTGTCTGTGACTTGCTATCCAACTTGATTTCCGTTTGAGGTTTTTTTTTTTAATTTGTAGAAAATAAAAAACTCCCAGATATCTGACAATGTAACTCCTGAGGATGGATAATCAACCCGATCTCCTTTATTTCTCTGAAAATTGTTACTGTTACCATTCACACTATCAACTACTGCCATTTTGTTTTGAAATGCAGATAATAAAATCTTAACCAAAAACTGGCCAAATTCCGGATTTTTTTTTTTGGTTAACGATGTCGGCGACTGTTATTTTGAAATCGATTAGCAGCATCAGGGGTTTCAGAACGATAGATAATCGATCATCGGCGACAATCGTTTCATCACTATGCAACTTACCTTGATGAATCATCCGAAGACGACTCTTTCTTCGCTTTCTTAACTGCAGGAGATCCGTTGGAATTTATCAGTTTTCTCTTCTCTCCTAACCTGAAAGATTAAAATGAGTCTTAAAAATATATACACAATATGTTTATTTCACAATCAGGTTGGTACTATACCATGGTGAAAATTATAACATACATAATCTTGCCTTTAGGCTCCCTAAATAAATGCAATACATAAAACAACACTGAAAAAATATATTTCATCAAAGTTAACCGATATTTACTCAGATTTTATCAAATTAGCCCATGTCATTCGTCATGAATCAGGATGGGGAATACTGTATGTGTGCACTATTGAATAAAATCAAAATCTTACTTTTCAGCAGACCACTGTCCATATATTTGTTGAAGCTTTGGTGAATCTTGTGGAGGTGGTTTCTGGAAAAGGAATGCGCGTGTTAAATCATCAATTGCAACATACACGTGTACAGGGTCAAAACACGTGCTTTTGTTTTGGTGTGTTTAACAAGCTCTTAACGTAAAAAAACGATATCATCACACATTGTTATCAATTAAAACATACCGTTTTTAACTTTTTCTTGAAACTCTCGGCAACATCTTGACAATATTCTTTCAAAAAATCGTAAACTAACGGGAAAAGTGCCTTGGAGTTGTTTTCACCACTTGATGCCATTTTTCAAGCGCGGAAGAGACACTGAAATCTGAGTGGTGTGAACGCTTAGAGTAAAAAATTCCGGTTACTCTTACTAACTTTGAAAAGCCTGTTGTTTAAATATATAAATAATTTCTCAGCAAATTTATAAGTTTACATTTTTTCCAGTATATTTTGAGTTTACTAAGTTATTCCTAATTTATTTAAAAAAAAATTAATTTTATCGATACATAAAAGAAATCCAAAAAAAGAGGTCTTTATTTTACCAAATTGGTCTTTTCCCGCCATAAAGTGTTCATGGGATCTCAGTGCGGCAAATTTTAATTTAATTAATCCAAAATCAATGCTTATATCTCAGAGAATAGATGGTATGGCTGTTCCAGGGTATGGAATCGTTTTTCAACCGGTTTTGGAATGGGCGTCCAAGAAAAAGAAAATACCGAAATCAATCAAAGGTTCAAGACATTGTGGTCCCGTAAGATTCCTGTGTACATAAATTTCTTTATGCTCAGTTGTTTTACCTTATTAATTGATTGCTGTTTCACGTCCGATCGAGATCTTTCATATTGTGAAATTCATAAAATAATGATAGATCTTGTATTTACATCAGAGACATGGGTATTTATATCTCTGATTTATATACAAGGTGCATTTTTTATTGCATTAGATATCACTGAATAAACAATATTATCGAATCACGCGATTCACACTAAAGTCATTTAAAGACTGAATTGCGTTTTTGTGCACAAGCGCTTGAGGCTCTACCCCCCCCCCCTCCCATTTCAAATTTGTTTTAATAGAAAATATCCGAGGCCGACATGCACTCACTTTCTTCTTATGAAAACATTTTAATTTGCATATATCATTTTACAGAAAATGAAACGTTTTTGACTCTATGAGCTACCTACAAAAATCACATTTTTCGACTGACATGCAAAAGCCTTTAAAAACATATTTAAAATGGCGAATAAGTAAACGTTACAATATCAGTAAAGTAAAATGTATATAAATTGAAAGTTGACCTCGCGTTTCTTTCTTTTGAATTTCCAAAAAATAAAAATGGGGGGGGGGGGGGGGTATCTATATGTCCCAAGTGCCTGAGATTTTAATAATTGAAACTACACTGTATCTTATTTCTCCACAATAATTTAATGTACGTCTATTCACTATAGTTCAGTCTGAACTCCATACTTCGCAAAACGTGGTGAGTCCTGCGCGGATCAAGTCCCGGGGGTTGGGGGATCCGGACCACCTCACCCCTGAAATTCAGCTGCAATTTTACGAGAAATAGGCATGGGCTCCTCCGAGAGCGTCCGATCACTAATTAGTTTCACAAAATATTGGTACATTTCTCTATATGATCGATGGATACATGTTCTACGAAAACATGCTTCACGATTTTGAAAAAATAACATTTATAAAAAATCATCAAGAAAATTAATTGAATCGGTCAAAAAAAAATTTAGGTGTAGGGAGGGGGGCTGCAGTAAAGGTCTCAGTTGGTTTGATTTGCATTCATGGTCAATCAATAATTAAAAAGATGCAATCGGGTATCTAAAAAAAAATGAAGGAACTTTTGCCTATGTAATTGGTTTATTTCAGTGTTGTCAGCAAGGTATACACATAACTGTTGGAAATAGACTAAGGATTAAACAAAACATTTTTAACCTTAAAGCAACAGAGTCACATAAGGTGCAACAAATACATTGTCCATAGGCATCAAAACCGGAGGGTGGCTATGGTTTTTGCAAAGTTATATATAACCATAATCAAAACCCCCCTTTTTTTGGCTTGTCAAGATTTTGATAAGTCTAGTCCCCCTCACCCCCCCCCCCAACCACACACACTTTTAATTTGCGTCCGACGCCACTGTTGTCAGTATGTAAAAGTATTATACGATGGACCATGTAGTTATGAAGTTATAGTGCTATCTTTTTGCAGGTGCTTGTCAAACACTAGTTCAAATACTACATGTACCAAACACCAATTTTAAAGTGCTACAAATACCATTTTTCCTTCAGTTATTTTCTCAGCTATAATATAGTCTCAAAATGGCTACTTTCTATAAAAATTCGATTACTTCGACTTGCATATCTATGTTGGAACGTGAAATGAAACTTTAAATACGTAACAGAGGGTACGATATCCAAAAATCTTTTAACTCTGCTCTAGCGTACATGTGTATTTCTGTTTTTTTGCTGTTCAGCTGAAGTGGTACAGTGCGTTTTATACAACGCTTAAAATTCGAATGTACATTTAAATCGACTTTTAAAAATCTTTTAAAGAAAAAAGTGTTGCGTGCTGAAGCACAATTATTCAAATACGGCCCATACAACTATGCCCTTATGGAAATTTCATGATACGAATCGAAGTTTATTTTCACAGCGTCAATTATAGTGGTTATCTGCCCATAGCA